>NC_086098.1:181900603-182525603 GCF_963921235.1 Mobula hypostoma
TTTCAATCATGGGCATTGGTGTTTCCATACCAGGCCGTGGTGCAACCAGTCATGATAATCTTCACCGTGCATCCATGGAAGTTTTTTGATGTTTTAGATGATTTGCTGAATCTGCGCAAATTTCTGATGTCCTTTCATGCTCTTGTTGCTGCAACAAGCCAATAGCAGGTGGTGAGGGAGGTGCTTTTTATATATTGTTGCAAAAGGTCAGCTGCAATTCCAGGTTCTTACCATAGAGATGTGAATCTGTGACCAAGTGTTATTTTGCTTTATGTGTGTGTGTAAGGAGTTTGTATGTTCTCCCAGTGTTCCCTCTGTAAATTGAGGGCATACTATATTGGTGCCAGAAGCGTGGTGATATCAATGGGTTACCCCTCATGCAAGCGACACACTTTACTGTATGTTTCGATGCTTCAATGTACATGTGACAAATAAACTTAATCTCCCTACTCTGAGAACCAGCTCCTTGTGCAGCTTTGTGCCTGGATTCCCACCTCTCTTTCCTGCTCCTCATTCACCTTCTGTGAAGCATCAGGCACTCCTTACAACCGAAAGCAAACTGCTGGAAGGAATTGGCAGGTCAAGCAACAACTGTGGAGGCAAAGGGATGGAGACACTTTTGATCAAGTCCCTGCATCAGGACTTGAGGTGTAGAGGGAAGAAACCCAGAGTTCAGAATTAAGAGCCTGGTAGATGATAGCTGAAACCAGATTGCCGGGGGGTGGGGGGGGGTGCGGTGGTTGGAGGGAGTTGTTGATGATGGCAGATAATCTAGACCTAGTCAAGGTAAACAAGTCTCATCAGCCTTCCTCATCCGGCTCCTTCTGGCCAACACCCACATACCAATCTACCTGGATTCTTCTCCCTTGTTTCACCTTTCCTATGTACTCCAGCTGTACCACTAACAGCATTCTCACTGGCTGCATCACTATCTGGTATGAAGGCGGCAATGCACAGGATTTGAAAAGGCTGCAAAGGGTTGTAAACTCAGACAGCGCTATCATGGCACTAGCCTCGTCACCATCAAGGACATCTTCAAAAGGACATGCCTCAAGGCCATCCCCTACAATCAACATCCCGGGGGTTACCATTGACAGGAAACTGAACTGGTATAGCCATATAAACACCGTGGTATCCAGAGCAGGTCAAAGGCTTGAAATCCTACAGTGTATAACTCACCTCCTGACTCTCCAAAGTCTGTCCACCATCTACAAGCTCAGGCAGCTCCATCAACGCTGAAGAAGCTTGACACCACCCAGTACAAGGCAGCCCACTTGATTGGGATGCCTTCCACAAGCGTCCAATCCCTCCACCTTCGATGAACAGTTGCAGCAGTGTGTACTATCTACAAGATGCTCGGCAACAACACACCAAGGTTCCTAAGGCAGCACCTTCCAGACCTACAACATCCAGAAGGATGAGAACAGAAGATACCTGGGAACACCACCGTTTGGAAATCCCTCTCCAGGACTCTCACCAGCCTGACTTGGAAACATATCGCCGTTCCTTCATTGTCACTGGGTCAGAATCATGAATTCCCTCCCTAACAGCACTGGGGGTGTACCTACACTTCAGGGACTGGAGTGTTCAAGAAGGCAGCTCATCACCACCTTCTCAAGGGCAACTAGGGATGGGCAATAAATGCTGGCTTAGCTGGCGATACCCACATCCCATAAATGAATAAATAAAAAAAGAAGATGGCACCGATCATTCCAATACAGATATAATGATATCAGAGCAGTAATATGGTATCGTTCCAAGCAAAAGAGGCTTCTTGTGACTTGATATCCTCATTGTAACATGCCCTCCCACCTTCCATTGCTTCAGAAGCAAGTGTGGATACCCTGCACCCTGACCTTCTTCCGAACTGTTAATACACATTCAGTGGACACACACATTGAATGTGTGTTTATGGTTTTCTTCTGGTGTAGCCCATCCACTTCAAGGCTTGATGTTGTGCATTCAGAGATACTCTGCTGCACACCACTACTGTAACATGTGGTGATTCGCATTTCCGTCACCTTCCCATCAGCTCGAATCAGTCTGGTCGTTCTCCTCTGACCTCTCTCATTAAAAAGGCATTGTCACCCACAGAACTGCTGCTCACTGGATTTTTTTAAAATATCCACCCCATTCTCTGTAAACTCTAGAGACTCCTATGTGTGTAAATCCCAGGAGATCACCAGTTTCTGAGATACTCAAACCACCCCGTCTGGCACCAAGAGTCATTCCACGGTCAAAGTCACTTACATCACATTTCTTCTCCTGTCTGATGTTTGGTCTGAACAACAATTGAATCTCTTGAACATATATGTATGCTTTTATGCATTCAGTTACTGCCACGTGATTTGCTGATTATATATTTGCATTAATGAGCAGGTATACATGTGTGGCTAATAAATTGGCCACAGAATTCAAATCATAAATAACTGAGAGCCAAGAACTGACCTCTGGGACACACCACTACTTACATCTTTCTAGCCCGAAGAAGGCATGTTCCTTTCAACTCTCCATGTTCTATGTGATAACCAACCTTCAATCCATACCAGCTAACACACTTCCCCTGAATAGCATGAGTTTTATAGATTTATTTTATGTTTTCCTAAAAGTTAGAAATAGGGTCCTGCTTGTGTTATAGTTTCTTTTTGCTTTAGCTTTAATAGATTATTTTGTGTAATTTTAATTAGTTCTTAATATCTTTCTTAAATATTTTCTGAATAGCTTTATTTTTTTTCACTGTACCCTCATATATGTTTTTATGCTCCTGCCTACCCTGTTAATTTGAGAAACATCATTAACTTGACGATGAGATTCAAATCTTACCTGGAACCCAGCATTCTGAAAATTGTTTCCTGTTTCATTCATGATCGTAAGGATGTACTAATTTAATTGTCTTTCTGTGAGACTCAGAGGCAGTTCTACCACTATTCACTATGGAAACCAGGTCGGTGAAAATCCCTGCTGTTGCCAGGAATTTCCAGTCCAACTCCTCCCACACCTGTACCTCCAGCCGCCTCCCCTTCTCCCAGAAGAGTTTCTGTGGCAACCGATCCCACAACCAAGCCAAGTGAGAGGATTCAGCCTTTCTTATTTTCTTTGGCTTTCTACTTAGAACAGGCAGGAAAACTGCCAGGAGAGTCTTAAACAGCCTGAACTCACCGTGCCACAGACGGACAAGCGGGTGATTATCTCAGTAGAATATCTTACCTCTGAAACCTAAAAGTGAAAATTGCCAAGGCTGAAATTCTGAACTAAAACAGGAATATCAGGAAATATTCATCAGGTTGGACAGCATCTAGTCATAGTCATAGTCATAGTCATAGTCATAATTTATTGATCCCGAGGGAAATTGCTTTTTGTTACAGTTGCACCATAAATAATAAATAGTAATAGAGCCATAAATAGTTAAATAGTAATATGTAAATTATGCCAGTAAATTATGAAATAAGTCCAGGACCAGTCTATTGGCTCAGGGTATCTGACCCTCCAAGGGAGGAGTTGTAAAGTTTGATGGCCACAGGCAGGAATGACTTCCTATGATGCTCTGTGCTGCATCTTGGTGGAATGAGTCTCTGGCTGAATGTACTCCTGTGCCCATCCAGTACATTATGTAGTGGGTGGGAGACATTGACCAAGATGGCATGCAACTTGGACAGCATCCTCTTTTCAGACACCACCGTCAGAGAGTCCAGTTCCATCCCCACAACATCACTGGCCTTACGAATGAGTTCGTTGATTCTGTTGGTGTCTGCTACCCTCAGCCTGCTGCCCCAGCACACAACAGCAAACATGATAGCACTGGCCACCACAGACTCACAGAACATCCTCAGCATCCTCCTGCAGATGTTAAAGGACATCAGCCTCCTCAGGAAATAGAGACGGCTCTGACCCTTCTTGTAGACAGCCTCAGTGTTCTTTGACCAGTCCAGTTTATTGTCAATTTGTATCCCCAGGTATTTGTAATCCTCCACCATGTCCACACTGACCCCCTGGATGGAAACAGGGGTCACCGGTACCTTAGCTCTCCTCAGGTCTACCACCAGCTCCTTAGTCTTTTTCACATTAAGCTGCAGATAATTCTGCTCACACCATGTGACAAGGTTTCCTACCGTAGCCCTGTACTCAGCCTCATCTCCCTTGCTGATGCATCCAGCTATGGCAGAGTCATCCGAAAACTTCTGAAGATGACAAGACTCTGTGCAGTAGTTGAAGTCCGAGGTGTAAATGGTGAAGAGAAAGGGAGACAAGACAGTCCCCTGTGGAGCCCCAGTGCTGCTGATCACTCTGTTGGACACACAGTGTTGCAAGCACACGTACTGTGGTCTGCCAGTCAGGTAGTCAAGAATCCATGATACCAGGGAAGCATCCACCTGAATGGTTGTCAGCTTCTCCCCCAGCAGAGCAGGGTGGATGGTGTTGAACGCACTGGAGAAGTCAAAAAACATGACCCTCACAGTGCTCGCTGGCTTGTCCAGGTGGGCGTAGACACGGTTCAGCAGGTAGACGATTGCATCCTCAGCTCCTAGTCGGGGCTGGTAGGCGAACTGGAGGGGATCTAAGTGTGGTCTGACCATAGGCCGGAGCGGCTCCAGAACAAGTCTCTCCAGGGTCTTCATGATGTGGGAGGTCAATGCCACCGGTCTGTAGTCATTGAGGCTGCTGGGGCGCGGCGTCTTCGGCACAGGGACGAAGCAGGACGTCTTCCACAGTACAGGAACCCTCCGGAGCCTCAAGTTCAGGTTGAATACATGGCGAAGTACTCCACATAGCTGAGGGGCACAGGCTTTGAGCACCCTGGGTACTGACACCATCCGGTCCTACAGCCTTGCTTGGGTTGAGACGTTTCACCTGCCTTCTCATCTGTGCAGAGAAGCAGATCTAATGTTTCGAGTCAATGACCTATCTTCAGAACTATGAACTGTTAGAATACAAAGGTGTTTCAAGACCTTGTATATGTTTTTCTAATTCTGATTAAAGGCCAACAACCTGAAATGTTGACTCTATTTCTCTACCCACAGCTACCACCAGACTTGTTAAGTAGTTCCAACACTTACTGTTCTTCCATCATCATGGACCCCCACCATCCAGGTTGTTCACCCTTCTCACTGCTGTCATCAGGAAGGAGGTACAGGAGTCTTAAGTCCCACACCACCAGGTTCAGGTCAGAAACAGTTATTACCCTTCAACCATCAGACTCCTGAACTAGCATGGATAAGGTGATCCACCTCAACACTGAGTTTACTCCTCAACCTGTGGATTCACATTCAAGGTCTCATGCTGTCAATATTATTTATTTCTTTATTTGCAGTTTGTCTTCTTTTGCTCATTGCTTGCTTGGCAGTCATTGTGTGTAGTTTGTCATTGATTCTATTGTATTTCTTTTTTCTACTGTGACTGCCGGCAAGAAGGTGAATCTCAGGGTAGTTTATGATAACGTATACCTCCTAAGATAATACATTTACTTTGAACTTTGAGCTAGATTTTCCCACTGAAATCCTGCCAATATTTAAAATCCAGGCATTCTGTTACATGATGCTATATGGTTTCTCTTCCTTCTGCAACAACGTGAACAAGTATATCCTATCATTCACCAACTTTCCCAAACCTGCTGCATACAATTCAGGTTCCATCCTAACCTCTAAACTGAAAACATAAACATTCAGCTTCTATTTCTCACGTGCGTGTACAGAGAAGGCTGATTTCATTTTCCTCTTCATCTGCTCCAAAGCTGTTTGAAGCAACTTGAAGTTTTTATCAGACTTCATCTGTATTTTTTTTGACGTAAAAGATCTTCTGAAAGAGGATAAATGAGCAGGTTATACTCCAAAGGAAGAACTCTACTTGCCATAAAATGAACAGCCATGAATGATTAAAGTGGTAAAAGTCACAGAGTCATAGAGTGCTACAACAAAGGAACAGATACAATACTTCAGCTCATCTAGCCTGTGCTGAACTTTTAGTCTACCTCCTCTCATCAACTTCCACTTGGACCATAGCCCTCCATCCACGTACTTATTTCCCTTAAATGTTATAATGGAATCTGCATCCAGCACTTCCACTGACAGCTCGTTCACACTCACACCACCCTCTGACCGAAGAAATTCCCCCTCAGGTTCCCCTTAAACATCTCATCTTTTCCTTTTAATCTATGATCTCTAGTTCTAGTCTCATCCAATGTCAATGAAAAAAGGCTGGCTGCATTTGCCCTATCTATGATCCACATAATATTGTATACCTCCATCAAATCTCCGTGGCCCCCCCCCCCCGTCTTTATTCCCTGATAGAGCCTGAACCTAAGGGACAATGTAAAACCAAAGAAAAATGGCACCAATGAATAGCAATGAGAAGGTTTACATCCTAGAATTTTAAAAGTAATAGGGGAAAGCACCTTCCGAGGATGTTTGTTTGGATTCTGAAAATGAGCTTACCATTAAGTAAAGTAAGTAGGGGTTAGAGATCAGGGATTGGTAGACCAATTAGCCTTGTATCTGTTGCTGGAAAATCAGTGAAGTTTATCGACATAGCCAAGAAGTACAAGCACATTTCAGCTGATCAAAAAGAGCTAAAATTTTCAAAAGATAGCTCAGAGCTGGAAACTTTGATTTTTTTTGGTAGGGGATTACTAGGACAGGGAATGCTAGAATAACTTATTTATTTGTTAGTTTATATTTAGAGATACAGCACAGTCACAGGTCCTTCTGGCCCAACGTCCCTGAGCTGCCCAGTTACACCCATGTGACTAACCTACTAACCTGTAAACCTTTGGAAAATGGAAGGGAACCAGAGCAGCTGGATGGAACCCACAAGGTCATGGGAAGAATGTACAATCTCCTAACAGACAGCTTTCAGGAGACAGTTGGTTTCGTCCATCATAAGACAATATTATAGGAGCAGAATTAGGCCATTTGGCCCATCGAGTCTTCTCCGCCATTTCGTCATGGCTGATCCAATTTCCCCTTTCAGCCCCAGTCTCCTGCCTTCTCCCCGTATCCCTACGTGCCCTGACTGATCAAGAATCTATCAACCTCCGACTTATATATACCCAATGACTTGGCCTCCGCAGCTGTCTGTGGCAACAAATTCCACAGATTCACCACCATCTAAAGAAATTTCTCCTCATCTCCATTCTAAAAGGACACCCCTCTATTCCGAGGCTGTAACCTCTGGATGTAGACACCCTCACCATCGGAAACATTCTCTCAACATCCACTCTGTCTTTCAACATTTGATAGGTTTCAATGAAGTCACTTCTCATTCTTCTGAATTCCAGTGATAGAGGCCCAGGGCCATCAAATGCTCCTCATATGACAAGCCGTTCAATCCCATAATAATTTTCGTCAATCTCCTTTGAGCCCTCTCCAATGTCAGCACATCCTTTCTTGGATAAGGAGCCCAAAACTGCTCCAGGTGGGGCTTCACTTGTGCTTTATAAAGCCTCAACATTACATCTTTGTTTTTATATTCTGGTCCTCTCAAAATGAATGCTAACATTGCATTCCTCACCACAGACTCAACCTGGAAATTAACCTTTAAGGAATCCTGCACAAGGACTCCCAAGTCCCTTTGCACCACAGGTTCTTGAATTTTCTCTCCATTTAGAAAATAACCTATGTTTTTATTTCTTCGACCAAAGTACATGATCATACCCTTCCTGACACAGTATTCCATCTGCCACTTCTTTGTCCATTCTCCTTGTTTATAGATCATCTAACTAAATGCAAATTATTGACTTGGTTAAAAAAACCATTGGAATAGCAGAGTGGGAATAACGGACAAGTACTCAAGCTGGCAGCAAGTGAGCAGCGGCATCTCACAGGGATAAGCGTTGGGACTGCAAAATTTCACTCTATTTACATAAGACTTAGATGAAGGAATAGAAAACCAGATATACAAATACACTGATAACAGAAGGATAAGTTGCATTGTATATAGAGTGGATTAAGCATTAAATTACAAAGAAATATTAATGGATTAAGCAAATGAGCAAAACTATGGCAAATGGATTTCAATGAAGGTAAATTTGAGGTCATCAACTTCTGACCCACAAATGATGGAAAAGAATACTTTTTTAATAGATCAAAGCCAGATTCAGTTAAGGTCCGAAGAGGTGCAGAAGTCTATGATATGTTTCATTAAAATGTCCTGATACAGATACAGAAAGCTACTAAAAACATTAATAGAATACTAATCTTTATATTTATGGCACCAGATCAGAGTTCAAATGGGCAGATGTTTTGGTGCAGATGTTAAAATTTTATGGGAAACTGATTACCTGAATGGAAAGTAATTACTTCAATTGCTTGGGAGGGGTGTCTGGTAGACATAAAGTCATGGAGTCATAGAACAACACAGCACAGAAACAGGGCTTTGGCTCATCTAGTCCGTGCCAAACTTTCATCCTGTCTATGCTTCAACTATAAAACTTTTGGAGATGAAGTTTAAAATGTTATACTACAGAGAGATTTGGATCTCCTACGAATATCAAATAATGCTTGTCAACAGTTAGATTGAAAGATTGTTATTAAACAAATTTTAAAAGTGAAAACAACTCAATCCTTTCCATTTAGTTCAATATCTCTACCCGTTCTCTAATTCCTGAATAATCTCAGACTCGGGAAAAAGCTTATGAGATTTCAGCTTGCCTACACCCCTCATGATCTTATATGAGGCCTCTGTTGGTCAAGGTTGACCATGGGTATTGCATCCTAGCTGTCTACATGATACGCAAGCCAGGGCAGTATGATATGGAGAGCAAGGTGTTGCTCATGCAGCAGGCTCATCTTCTCCACACAGTTGACAAATCCAAAAGAACGACGGAGACCGATGTAGTTTAGCACCAGCGGGCTCCTACGAGCTGCCAGTCAGCATTGAACTCAATGTTGGACTGCCATAGGGACTCAACATCCCGATATTTCCTTGGAGTTTTCTCCCAAAGCCTTTCCCATGAATGGATACAGTTCCAAGGCTTTGAGATCAGAGTTTTCCTTCTCCATGATGAACTGCCAGCCATGGCTAACAAGCCTCGTATGCCCAAAGAAACTGATTTTAAGGCACCAGTAACCCACCTTTGCCCGTTCCACCAGGCTTAGTAACTAAGCCACTGGTAACTAGGCCAAGAGCTGGTCTTGGTTATCAGAAGCTACTTGAGATGCATGCCATTGGGAGTGTTGAATAGGTAGTGGGAGCTTATCCTCACTAACCTCCCCCCAGCTATAACAACCTGAAGGGACCTGATCTTATGTACTCTATACATAGTCCATATATTCAATCTAATATAATCTATTAGGTCACTCGTCAGTTTCCAGAGAATAAAGTCCCAGTACACAATCCCTCATTGTTACTCAGGCTCTCTCAGTGAGTGTCCTTTCCCTTTCTTTTTATACAGTTAAAAAAAACACAAGTGGAATGGGAGTGGGATAGGTCTCGATCACTCATGTTCCATTTTAAGCATGGCCACCACTTTCAATTTCAAAATTTAACCTTCCTCTTAGATGACAGCTCAACACAAATTCAACTGGCCACCCTGGTCGAAGGGGCAATTACCACACATTGTTTCTGAAACTCATGTAAAACAAATAAATGTAATGTCATTTGATTGTATTTTTGACATTTGCTAATATGCAGAGACATATAACAACCATAGCAATTGCCAGCAACATAACAGAGTCTAGTCAGTTTATCTTGGAAGGGCTTGAAAGGGCAATAGTGAATTTTAATTGAACTTGACAAGGGATTACATGGTGGCTTGCATTGTCCTGATTGAGTGAGTATAAAAGAGCCTCTGCAGTCCATTGCAACTAAGTGTCCAAGTTTCCATGGAGAGAAGCCACCAGCAATTCAACACGAATCACATTCACCATGGAACCAACCACGGACTCGGAAACTGGGTGTCAAATGACCAGTGCTGGAAGAAAAGCACGATTCTTGGCCATTTGTAGAGCATGGAAACTAATTCTGAACGTTGGCAAAGGCAGCAGGGACTTGTGAATAATCATCCAACAGGCACAGAAACACAAAGTGGAGGATGTTGCCTTTTGAGGCTTAATCTACTTAAGCAGGTTTTTCTCAGCAAGGTCACATTTTTTTACATTCTGCCAAGAAGTGTTAAGGATATCCTAGTTGTACTGAAAGTAGTATTTGATATCATTGGCCAACCTTACCTCAAAATTACTCGTCTGGCAAATGCATACCATCCTTATCATATCATGAGTATATTATTTCAGTATTATACGTCTTATTCTCTTGTTAATGCATGTGACAATTTCATTCAGAATATACAACAATCAAAGATGGTAAATTGAGAAGGATGTTGAGAAGTTTTCTTTCTTGCTAATTCTTCAAGATTATTTGCAGGATTTTTTTTATTTGTTGTCTATCAGTGTTCCTGTACAATACACCACGATAGTTAAAGAATTCTAAATGATTTGCTAACAGTATCTTTGTTTTAAGATGGCAATCTACACAACTTTCCTCCAAGGAGACCACCAATTTTTCATAGGGCTTGCAGGTCTGCATACCTCAATGGCTTGGAGAGCTATGTTGGCTGGAGTTTGGGCTTTTGTCAGTAGCTCAGTTGCACTATGTCTTTTTGTGTGATTTTCCCCTAGCCGTCAGTCTGTGGTTTTGTATTGCCATGTGCTCTTGTTTGTTTTCATGCCCCATGTGCTCCTGTCCCCACTCCTGCTCTACTCCGGCCCCTGTATTACTGAGTACTCCCCCTCTCACCTGTTTCTCATTATTACCTGTTTTGCTGCCACTTCTGTCTCATTGTGCTCCACCTATTATCTGCCTCTCTGTTAATTGCTCAGTGTATTTTAGTCCTGTGTTTTCACCTGTTTTTTTGCCAGATTGTGCTAGTGATTTTTCCTGAGCCTGTCCAGCATTTGTATCTGAACTCTATCCGTCCAAATACTGACTCTGCCTGTTTCCCAATTCTGGTTTTTGGATTTCTGTGGAATTTTTGATCTCTGCCTGAACTTTGATGCTGACTTTTTTGCCCCTCTGGATTTGCAATTCAGTAAATATCATAGTGTGTACAGTACCTGGTCTGTGATTGGGTCCCTGCTTCAGCACCATGACAGCTTTATGCATTGGCTTTTGGTAGTCACCCATGTCAAACAGGTCAAAGGGTAGAGGACAGTCTAAGAGTGGTTCACCAGACTCCAGGTTTGGAGGTTCAGCTCAGGGCTAACAACCCTGACTGTTAAAACAAAATTGTTATGGAAACAGCAATGAGGAATCTTTCTATATCTGAGTGCAATGGTATTCGTAGGTCTCCACACAGGACTTGTACAGCTGACAGTAGTGAAACCTCAGGGAAGCTACTGGCATGATGAAGAAAGCCCTGAACACCACCGTAGATGGAAAACCTTCATTATTGCCCTAAATGCCAGTGGCATAATGGGCAAAGTTAAGTACTACATGATTTTATTAATGGGGTTAGAAATTCAATCATTCCTAAGAAGTGGGTCACTGTTGCCATGTTATGTCATACAGTCCTACATCACAAAACAAGCCCTTCTGTCTACCATGTGCATGCCAACCACCAAATGACCCATCTATTGTAAATCCATTTGCCTGTGCTTGGTCTGTGGTCTGTGCCTTGTTCCAATCCAGAAACTGAGGTGAGACTAGCTGCTTCCACCACTTTCGCAGGTAGCGTATTCCAGATTCCACCCACTTACTATGTGAAAAAGTAGCTCTAAACGTATTACTCCTTGCAATAAATCTATACCCTTTACTTTCAGTTCTCTATTACTGCTATGTTTTCAAACTTCAAAACATTAATATAAAGTAAAACACAAATTTAGACTCACATTTTGGACACCTGCATCTTCCTTTGAATTTGTTTAATGTTTTGAAGTTACAAGACATTATAGTTATAGGGAAAAGTTTCCTATAATTCCATTATTTATGCCACTCCTAATTTTATGTATCTCTTCTCGGTTTCCTCCACTCTTTTAAAAAAAAACAAATTCAGACTATTCAATAGGCAAAGTCCAGATGAATTTGTGTCCAGGGTAGTGAACCTTTTGAATTCATTGCCAAGAATGCCTGTGGAGGTCAAGTATATTTAAAGCAGAGGTTCATTAGTAAGGATAAGTTGATTAGTAAGGATATCAAAGGTTAAGGGGAGAAGGTGAGAGAATAAGGTTGAGAGGGAAATTAAACTGGCCATGATGGAATGATGGAGCAGACTTGATGGGCTGAATGGCCTAATTCTGCTCCTATGCCTCATGGTCCTATGGAATTTTCCCTACACCTTTTCCAGTGTAATCATATCCTTCCTAGAATGCAGTGGCCAGAGCTGTATCCAGTACTCTGGCTGCGGCCTAAATAATATTTAATAAATATTTACCATAACTTCCCTCCTTTTCTACACTATGCTCTGGCTAACTAAAACCAGTATCCCATGCACCTTCTTGACCAACTTATCTGCCTGTGCTGCAGGAATCCTTGGACATGTACATCATAGTCTTTCTGTTCCTCAATAACCCGTAAGGCCCTACCGTTCATTATGTACATCCTATAAGACCATAAGTTACAGGAGAAGAAGTAGGCCATCCAGCCCATCAAGTCTGCTTCACCATTCAATCATGGGCTGATCCAATTCTTCCAGTCATCCCCACTCTCCTGCTTTCACCCCTTTGATGTCCTGGCTAATCAAGAACCTATCTGTCTCTGCCTTAAATACACCCAATGACTTGGCCTCCACAGCAGCTCGTGGCAACAAATTCCACAGATTTACCACCCTCTGACTTAAGTAATTTCTCCGCATCTCAGTTATAAATGGACGTACTTCAACTACTCTTATCCTACACTTATTAGCCCTCTCAGATAGATCACATCACACTTATCAGAGTTAATTTCCATCTGCCATTTCTCTGCCCAGCTTATCAACTGACCTATGTCAGCATGTAACCTTCAACTATCCTTCTCACTATCTACCACATTACTAATTCTATTTCCAAGTAATCTCCAAATTTGCTATTCAAGCCTCCTACATACATATCAGCCCAGTACTGATCACTGTGGTACACCAGGCTTCCAATCACAAAACCAAACTTCTGTCATCACCCTCTGCATCATAGTACCAAGCCAATGTTTGATCCAATTTTCCAACTTACTCCAGATTGCATGGGCTCTAATCTTTTGGGATTTTGTCAAAGACATAACTGAAGTCCACAAAGCCTAGAGTACATTAATGGCACGACCTTCATCAATACATTTTGTTGCCTCTTCAAAAAACATAAGTCAAATTGGTCAGAAAGTCTATCCCCCTAGCAAAAACCTGCCAGTTCACCCTACCACCACTCTGCTCCGTCCAGCGGAATTAGTCCTTACTCTTAATAATTTCTCTTTTGGCTCCTCCCACTCCCTCCACTAGCCATGTGCACCCATATGAGTCCCAGCTATGCCTGCCTTTTTGTTGGGTCTGTGGAACAATCTATGTTCCGTGCCTATTCTGGTATCTGTCCCCCACTTTTCCTTTGCTACATCGATGACTGCATTGGTGCTGCTTCCTGCACGCATGCTGAGCTCGTTGACTTCATTAACTTTGCCTCCAACTTTCACCCTGCCCTCAAGTTTACCTGGTCCATTTCCGACACCTCCCTCCCCTTTCTAGATCTTTCTGTCTCTATCTCTGGAGACAGCTTATCTACGGTTGTCTACCATAAGCCTACTGACTCTCACAGCTATCTGGACTATTCCTCTTCTCACCCTGTCTTTTGCAAAAATGCCATCCCCTCCTCGCAATTCCTCCATCACCACCGTATCTGCTCTTAAGATGAGGCTTTTCATTCCAGGACGAAGGAGATGTTCTCCTTTTTTAAAGAAAGGGGCTTCCCTTCCTCCACTATCAACTCTGCTCTCAAACGCATCTCCCCCATTTCACGCACATCTGCTCTCACTCCATCCTCCCGCCTCCCCACTAGGAATAGGGTTCCCCTTGTCCTCATCTACCACCCCACCAGCCTCCGGGTCCAACATATAATTCTTCGTAACTTCCGGCACCTCCAACGGGATCCCACCACTAAGCACATCTTTCCTCCCCGCCCCGCTGCTTTCCGCAGGGAATGTTCCCTACGCAACTCCCTTGTCCATTTGTCCCCCCCATCCCTCCCCACTGATCTCCCTCCTGGCACTTATCCTTGTAAGCAGAACAAGTGCTACACATGCCCTTACACTTCCTCCCTCACCACCATTCAGGGCCCCAGACATTCCTTCCAGGTGAGGCGACACTTCACCTGTGAGTCGGCTGGGGTGATATACTGCGTCTGGTGCTCCTGATGCGGCCTTCTATATATTGGCGAGACCCGACGAAGACTGGGAGACCGTTTTGCTGAACACCTACGCTCTGTCCGCCAGAGAAAGCAGGATCTCCCAGTGGCCACACATTTTAATTCCACATCCCATTCCCTTTCTGATATGTCTATCCACGGCCTCCTCTACTGTAAAGATGAAGCCACACTCAGGTTGGAGGAACAACACCTTATATTCCGTTTGGGTAGCCTTCAACCTGATGGCATGAACAATGACTTCTGAAACTTCCGCTAATGCCCCCCTCCCCCTCGTACCCCATCCATTATCTATTTATATACATACATTCTTTCTCTCTCTCTCCTTTTTCTCCCTCTGTCCCTCTCACTATATCCCTTGCCCATCCTCTGGGCTTCCCCCCTCCCCTTTTTCTTTCTCCCTAGGCCTCCTGTCCCATGATCCTCTCATATTCCTTTTGCCAATCACCTGTCCAGCTCTTGGCTCCATCCCTCCCCTTCCTGTCTTCTCCTATCATTTGGGATCTCCCCCTCCCCCTCCCACTTTCAAATCTCTTACTAGTTCTTCTTTCAGTTAGTCCTGACGAAGGGTCTCGGCCGGAAACGTCGACTGTACCTCTTCCTAGAGATGCTGCCTGGCCTGCTGCATTCACCAGCAACTTTTATGTGTTACCTTCTGATTAATTTTGATTAATCATTGTTTTTCTACGGGGAGATAATTGTTCCTCAGGTTTTTTCGAAAACTCCCATTGTAGTTAGACCCATTGTCATATAATTTAGCTGAACCATCTCTGCAGTCCTTCCTGGAGAAGGGTTCCTGAATTTCCTGGTCTGTAGTAATCTAGTACCTCACCTATGGCCAATGAAAATTTAACAATATCTGTCAGGGCCTCACCAATCTCCTCCTTTGTTTCCCATATGCAGCTGGGATGTTTTATCATACCCCATAAGTTTTTCAACCTTTAAGTCCACGACTGGGCATTTAAGAACTTCTTTTCTATTGTGGCATTCATGGGATCGATCATATAAAAATGATGGAATGGCATTATAATCAAGGAGGCTTAAAGAGAACTCTACCTATGCAGCTTAGTAGGTGTGTAGCTGTTTGAGATAAAGAGAAACTTTCCTACCTCCACACCTCATGGAAGGGATGTCTTCTCCATCTGCAGATGAGGGGAGAAAACATTGTCTTTTTTCCTTCTTAAGTTCTGTTTGAGGATTATAAGGAGCATTTCCATTGACAACAGTCCCAATTTGTGCAGAGAGCTTGTGCAGATATGAAGCATATCAAAATCAATCAAAACACCCACATGGAGAGGAAGATGGAGGCTGAGCCAATCTCAAAGGCAGTAAAGATATGTGAACACCTTGAAGGCAGTAGACATGTCTGAACACTTCTAAAGCAAGGAACATTTAGCAACATTCAACAATCTTCATGTCTGAGACACACCCAACAGTCCCGTTGGCAGTTAAGTGGATGGTGCAATCTTCAAGCACAGAAGAGTATCAATGGAACAACACCGCAGATCTGCACTGGAACTAAAAGAGGTTTGCAATACCGAAAGTGGCCATTCAGCCCATTGAGTCTTTGCTAGTTGAAAACTACCCAGTGTAATCTCACCTCCCAGCTGTAGGTCTACAGTCACAAATGAAATACTAAGAGCCACTTAAAATGAGAGTCAGCAGTTGCCTCTTTGAACCAACAATTGCAAATTCCACCAGTCAGATATCCCTATCAAGTAGTTAGAGTCATAGAATCATAGAGCACTTTAGAACATAATTAAAAATAAGTTACAACGTTATCGATGTACTCAGACTGTGACTTTGGTATGTTCATTAGAACCTGGCCTGTCTTGTGTTAAACTCTGATCTTTGCACGTTAAAATTTAATGGGACAAAAATGGGGTCAGGCTGAGGTCGGGTTCTCCAGATATTTTAACATCCATCCTTTCCCACAGATTTGGAGTGTGGGTGATTTAAAAAAAAAACAGGCTATAAATTTTTGTGCCCTGTTGAATTTAGTACCTGTAGTAGAAATCCTATGGAGAATTTGTCCCCTGCCCGCTGGAGGCAACAGATCGACAATGAATCCATCAGCTTCTCATTACTTACTAGAAAATGGAGTCAAGCTGTAAGCTGGGCAGGAAGCTTGATTATATAATTTGAGTAATGGTAGAAGCAATAATTGCTCAAATCTATGAAGGTTGTTGAATGTTCATACATGTTTTCTGTCAGCACCTTGTGCAGAGAAATTAATGCACTGTTACTGTTCATTTTTCATGTTTCAGGATGTCCTTTATTCACAAAAAGAAGTGGAGAAATAAATCAAAGGAGTTGATAACATTTGCTGTTACATTATAAATGGAAAAATGCCTGAGAAGCAGAAAGAAGGAAGCTGGCATGGTGATGGGAAATAGGACAAATTAATAGAAAGAGCATAACAAATGCAAACACAAATGAAATGCACAGATGTAAGATGGTGCTGGAGTGTGTCAAGCTGCTCTCTGCAAATCCATTACAAATTACACAGTCAGAGAGTCATAGAAATAAGACCATAAGACATAGGAGTAGATTTAGGCCATTTGGCCAATCAAGTCTGCTCCGTCATTTCATCACAGCTGATTTATTACCCTTCTCAATCTCATTCTCCTGCCTCCTCCCTGTAACCTCTGAAGCCCTATTTAACCAAGAACCTATCAATCTCCGCCTTAAATATACCCAAGTTGGCCTGACGTCAATGGCAATGAATTCCACATTCTGACCACCCTCTGGCTAAATAAATTTTTCCTCATCTCTGTTCTAAATGGAAGTCCCTCAATTCTAAGGCTGTGCCCTCTGGTCCTGGACTCCCCCATAATAGGAAACATTCTCTACACATCCACTCTGTCTAGGCCTTTCAATATTTGATAGGTTTCAATGAGATCCCCCCTCATTCTTCTAAACTCTAGCAAGTACAGGTCCAGAGCAATCAAAAGCAAATATACAGAAGAGAAACGTAGCCTTTAGCCAAACTCTGCAGGCTGACCAACAGGTGTCCATTTTAATACTGATCCTACCATAATCCACTTCATATCCATTTCCTTCATATTCTTATTAACTCCCTGCAGATTCTACCACTTATCTATACACTAGACAAGCTGCAGTAGACTCAAGAGATTCTGCAGATGCAGGAAATCCAGAGTAACACACACAAAATTCTGAAGGAACTTCAGTGAGTCAGGCAGCATCTATGGATAGGAATAAACAGTTAATGTTTCAGGCCAAGACCCTTCACCAGGACTGGAAAGGAAGGGGGAAGAAGCCAGAATAGAAAGGTGGGGGGAGGGGAAGGAGGCCTCCTGGAAGGTGACAGGTGAAGCCAGGTGGGTGTGAAAGGTAAAGGGCTAGAGAGGAAGGAATCTGATAGGAGTGGAGAGTGGACCATAAGAGAAATGGAAGGAGGAAGGGACTCAAGGAGAAGTGATCTATAAACCTGCGAATGACACAACCGTTCTTTGCAGAATTACAGATGGTGATGAAAGGGTGCACGGGAGCAAGATATACCATCTAGTGGAGCTAGATAGATAGATAGACATACTTGATTGATCCCGAGGGAAATTGGGTTTCGTTACAGCTGCACCAACCAAGAACAGAGTACAAACATAGCAATACAAAACCACAAGCAAAACAAGTAATAATATGTAAACCATGCCACACGAAAATAAGTCCAGGACCAGCCCATTGGCCCAGGGTGTCCGACCCTCCAAGGGAGGAGCTGCAAAGTTTGATGGCCACAGGCAGGAATGACTTCCCATGACGCTCAGTGCTGCATCCCGGTGGAATGAGTCGTGTCATAGCAACAATCTTTCACTCATCGTCACCAAGACCAAAGAGCTGATTGTGGACTTCAGAAAGGGTAAATCGAAGGAACACAAGCTGATCCTCATAGAGAGATCAGCAGTGGAGAGAGTAAGAAATTTCAAGTTCCTTGATGTCAATATCTCTGAGGACCTAAATTGGACACAACATATTGATTGCACCTATAAAGAAGGCAAGACAGTAGCTATATTGCTTTCAGAGTTTGAGGAGATTTGGTTTGTCAAGTAAAACACTCGAAAACTTCTACAAATGCACCATGCAGAGCATTCTGACTGCCAGCTTCACCGTCTGGTATGGGGGGAGGGGGGAAGAACTACTGCGCAAGATCAAAGTTAGTTGCAGAAACTTGTAGAATTACACTAACCTCCATTGTATCCAAGACATCTTCAGGAGCGGTGCCTTAGGAAAGCAGTGTCCAGCATTAAGGATCCCCACCACCCAGCGCATGCCCTCTTCTCATTGTTACCATTGGGAAGGAGGTGCAGAAGCCTGAAGGCACACACTCAGCGATTCAGGAACAACTTCTTCCCCTCTGTCATCCAATCTGTAAATGAGCACTGCTTACTTTTAACACTTAGATACTTACTGTAATTCAGTATTTTTTCTTTATATTTATTTATCATGTATTTCATTGTACTGCTGCCATAAATTTAAAGAATTTCACGACATATGCCGGTGATATTAAAGCTGATTCTGATTCTGATTCTGGTTCTGGTTCTGATAGACCAGAGTGGGGAATAGGGGAATAGAGGAATAGAGGAAGAGGGGAGGGTGAGGGGAAAAAATTACCAGAAGGAAAAATCAGTATTCATGGCTACCCAGATGGAATATAAGGTGTTGCTCCTCCACCCTGAGGGTGACCTAATCTTGGCACAAGAGGAGGCCATGGACTGACATGTTGAAATGGGAATGGGAGTCAGAATTAAAATGTTTGGATACTGGGAGTTTGAATGTAGGTGAAGGAGGAGGTGAATGGGCAGATATAGCACTTGAACTGCTTTCGGGAATTTTCTGTCGGAGATTCGGATTTTGGCCTTTCATGATAGTAAAAGGCTATGTGTGTGTGTTGGTTATTAAGATAAGTGACACTGTATGTTTTGATGTACATTGGATAAATAAATAAATCCGTATCAGTTGTTAAAGAATGTTAATAAGCAAGGATACTTATGGTAACTATTCACAAGAGCTTCATTATCCCTTCTTGCACTTGGTGGAGAGTTTCTGCAATCCTCTATTCGACAAGATGATAGAGGATAGATCATTGGTTTGATTTTTAATGGTGATACATTTTGAAAAGATCAGGGATTTGAGGGCGATGTGGAACTGGCACAGAAGGTGGAGTTGAAGCTTGGGACGGATGTGTCGGGATCATATTGAATGGCAGGTAGGGTAGGGCATGAGGGGCTGAGTGGCCTACTCTTGCTCCCAGTTTCTTGTGCTCAGTTGATTCTGCTCAGGATTTAGCAAAAGATCACTGGAAAATACGATGAATGAGGCATGCACCCTCCTGTTGGGTTTTCTGTTGATCTAAAAGCAGGAGATGAAGAGACTGGTCTTTCCCTGTCCCCTCAGAAACATTTGCAGCCAAGAATACCAACCTTTTCAAAATAGAAGTGTTCCCTTTGTGGTAAATATTGCATACGAATACTACAGAACATTCTTTCTAGGGAAAGTAAGATTCAAAATTCAAGATTGTTTATTGTCATTCTTCAGTACATAAGTGTAAAGGAGATCAAAATTATTTTAGTTGGGACAGATCTCAGAATGCAGCATAATAAAATACAATAAGCTTAAAAACACAACTAATATAAATATAGACACAAGAAAGTTTGCATATGGTGAAAATCCAAGCAACACACACAGAATGCTGGAGGAACTCAGCAGGTTAGGCACCATCTATGGAAAAGAGTAAACAGTCAACATTTCGGGCCAAGACCCTCCTTCAGGACTCGCATTTACATTCAGGACTCAAATTTATCTTTAAATATAAGTATAAAAGCAATCCTATAAAACACAGTTGTTGAGTGTAGTTGTATATACATAGGACTGATTATATGTCCATAAAGTGACGCTAGGTGCAGGAGTATCTGAACGTAAGGTGACACTGAAAGGAAACGATGCAATGACAAAGTGACTCTTGGCAGGACAAACTCTTCTCGGTAGCAGCAGGGCATATAAAACACAGTAGGACACTGTGTCAGTGCAGGTATGAGGTGTGGAGAGTAACCGTAAAGTGACAGTGCATGGGCAATGAAGGGTGCTGGGGAACTGGGCAGAGGAGTGGATGTGGGTTAATAAGGATCTCCTATGAACACTGTTCCAGATTATCTATGCATGCTTTCACACTAGTCCAACATTACTGCAACAAAATATCTGTAGATCAGAAGGCAATGAAATACATATTAAAAAGGCCAAGGCACTGGTACTGTGGTGAAGCAGGTATTAGTGCTGTTTCTCAGTCCCACCAGCACAGGTTCAATCCTGACCTCGGCTTCTGAATATTTGGAGTTTGCACATTTTCCTCCCTTTCCTCTGCTTTCCTCCCACATGCCAAAGAAATGAGCTACTCTACTTGACGCCAGGGTTATACATACAGTATGGTAGAACCTGAAGCAGTTGATGGAAGTATTGGACAAATACAGAGTAAATCAGATCAAAGGATTCAAATTACACTTATCATCAAAGTATGATGCAGTATACAACCCTGAGATTCATCTTCCCATAGACAGCCATGAAACAAAGAAACAACGTGGAACCCGTTCAACAAGAAACATCAAACATGAAATCCCACGCGCAGGAAGCAAATCACACAAATGGCAACAAAAAGAACGAGCGGAAACACAGAATATAATATAAAACACAAGCAACAAAGTGTCCATATTTAGTTCTGCTCAGCGTCCACTATCTGTAGGCCACTCTGTTTCAAAGCCCCGAAAAACACATCATAATGTGAACTACCATCCAGACCCCAAACCGCTTCAATTAAACCTTGCTCCAGCACCATCTTCTGACAGCATCAAGGGAGACAGAGATTATTTAAGTGCAGAATGGGATTAATGAGAGCAAGTATAACTGTAATGGGCAAAATGTCCCCTTTTAAATGTCACTGTGGTTATAATTGTTGCTAATGCACTAAGTGAGCATTTGAAAAGAAATACTGTCTCAACTTGCTTGTTTGTTATTGGTGTATGACATTTGGCCAGGCTGCTTAGAACATTAGGATCATATTTAGACCCGAGTGGGAGTAGGAGGAGCTAAAGATGGTGCCAGAGGTTCTTACGGACCTGGGTGACTTCTTCCAGTACGTCTGCGAAACAGATTAATTTCTTCTCTTTTGATGTCTCTTTTTCCCCTTTCATGGTGGCTGGGTTCTTGTCGGAGTCTGTGATCTACAATGACACTCAAACTGTGGTTCTTCACAATGGTGGGATCTTGCCCTTGGAACACACCGAGCGGCCGGTGCTTTAGGATCTCCGGGTGCAGCATGAAAGACGTGCGCCTTCAGGGTGCGGCCCCCGATTCCTTGCTGGTGTCACCGATTGAAGCGTCGTGAGAGATTGTAACATCGAGACGGCAGTGTACGCTGTTTTCAAAAGAAGGCCCTCAAGTCGGGGGAACTCGAATATGCGACACTGCAGATTGTAACATCAAAACAGTGTCTGTTGGTCTCCCTCTCACTGTGGCAGGAGTGATACCTCTCTCTCCTTCATTATGAGAGACAGAGCCTGCTTGAGATGTTGAAGTGTTGGGATTGGACAGTAGTTTTAGATCATGGTCTCTGTGGGCTTTGCTATTGCTTGCATGGCGAGTGGTGGGGGGCATTGATCTTTTGCTGCAGCAAGTGGGGGGGAGGGCTGATGCTTTTGCAGCTGCTTGAGTGTGGGAGGGGGAGGGCTTTAGGATTCTAACGTTTTCTGTCATTCATTCTCTGGGGGGGGTTTTCCTGCAGTTTCGTGCATGTCTGCAAAGAATAAGGATGTCAGGTTGTATACTGTATACATTCTCCGATATTAATTGAACCATTGAACCATTGATAGCGTCAACAGCATTATACTGTTGTATATTTAACAAAATGTACATGCACTTTATGCTGATGGAGCGCAGCAGGCCAGGCAGCATCTTTATAAAGAGGTACGGTCGACGTTTTGGGCCGAGACCCTTTGTCCTGACGTTGACTGTACCTCTTCCAATAGATGCTGCCTGGCCTGCTGCGTTCCACCAGCATTTTGTGTGTGTTGCTTGAATTTCCAGCATCTGCAGACTTCCTCGTGTTTGCGTCTTTATATGCACTTTATGTCAACTTGTACATCTACAGAATATTTTTAATATTTGTTAATATTATTGTGTTAATATTATGTTATGGGCTGTATGTGATATATGTACTGTGTTTTTCACTTGGTCCCAGAGGAAAATTGTTTAATTTATCTAATACATGTGTGTGGACGAATGACAATAAACTTGAGCTTGAACTTCATAACATCAATCCACTTCAACAACCTCCTGACATGCCTTGTCCCTCTGTCTAACTTTATAATATCATCCATTCCCATTGTCCTCCAAGATACCTGCACCCCTCTATTTCTCACCTGTTTACCATCTCCAGATAGAGCTAACTCCACCTTTCATTCAGCAGCGAAAGCTCTGCATCTGCCCTTTTCGGTCATCTTTCTGAATGAGCCAGAACGTATTGGGAGCAGTAAGCCATCCAAACTTGGAAGCTTCCTTATCCGCCGGCGATGGTTTACTTCCTCATCCTAATTGACAAAGCCTTTTGCAGTGGCATGGTCCTGTATTCTGTTACCAGAATAAGCCTTAGGTGAGAAAACTTCAACAGTCAGTTAAGCTAACCCTGACATTCAAAAATGGACAAAAAGTATTAAAATTCAAAGAAAATGTTAAAAGGTTGATTATTAATTATTTTTCAAATCTTGTTTTATAAACACTTTTAAGCAATTAAATAAATAGAAGAAAACAGGTAATTCAATGAAGTATGGTTACTATCATCCTTTGTAGCATGACTCTCCGTTGGAATGAATGGACCCGTGACAACCTGGAGAATGTTCACCTGGCATATTTCCTGCATCATTTGTTTGGCCTGGAACAGCAAGTATTTCCCACTAAATTCCAACCCAGAGACATAGCTCAATGTCTGTGTTACTGCTGCTGTGAAGACACGTTTTTATTAGAATAAACATATTATATAATTTTTGTTATGTTAACTTTAAATTAATATCCTCTGGAACTTTAAATTAATGTGCCAATGGAACCCACATGCCCATCAATAATTTCAACCTCATTCAATGACTTTGCTCCAAAATATTTCTGAACTTCTTTCCCGGCTATTCTGTTTAATCATTCCCTTGCATCCAGGTGCAATTTATGAACCTGTGCATCTGTGGGATCGAGGCCAATGGGTGAGCCTCGGACACACGAGGAACCAATGCTTGCAGCAACCGATACCAGAATACGGGCCATCGGAGATCATTCAGCTATCCCAAACACCAGGAAATCTGAAGATGCTGGAAATACAAAGCAACACACACAAAATGCTGGAGGAACTCAGTAGGTCAGGCAGCATCTATGGAAAAGAGTAAACAGTTGCCATTTCGGGCCAAATCCCTTCATTAAGACTATTTACTCTCTTCCATAGATGCTGGGTTCCTCCAACATTTTGTGTTCCAGATGGCCAGTACCCAGTGAGGACTGGTGGCCAGCGCAACAGCCAACCAATCAGAACAATGAATCGGACCAATATAAACACGAGCAGTCTGCAGAAACAACACTCAATTGTGTACTGATGATGTCACATCAACAGGTGATGAAACGTTTGCGAGCTAACCTCCAGGCTTGGCGAACAACCCTATAAATATGATTCTTCCTTTTCGCAGAAAAGCACGATGCCCAATTCTTTACCCATAATAGTTAACTTGTGCGGCGTGTGGCCAAGTGGTTAGGGCATTGGACTAGCAATCTGAAGGTCATGGGTTCGAGCCTCGGCCGAGGCTGCGTGTGTGTCCTTGAGCAAGGCACTTGACCACACAATGCTCCAGTCTACCCAGCTGAGAATGGGTACCGGCAAAAGTGCTGGGAGTTAACCTCGCGATAGACTGGCGTCCTATCCGGGGGAGAGTCTTGTACTCTCAGTTGCTTCACGCCACGGAAACTGGCATAAGCACCGGCCTGAAGGGCCTGATAGGCTAGACTACCACTCCTTGGCTTTAAGCAATATTCACTCACTCTGAAGTGTAGCTTTACAGTCCATAAAGTAGACACAAGTTCACAAATATTTAATGATGTCATTTTTGTCACAGTGACACAGAGCCTCTCAAGACAAAGCAGAGTGGAAAAAAGGCCTAGGATCTGCTATACAGAGAATGAAAAGCAATATGGGAAATGTCAGATGAGTGTCAATATTTAACAGAATAAAAAAGTCTCAGGTAAAATGAAGTATTTTGCTTGTCGTACGCTCTACAATGTCACTGATACAAACCATGCTAAACTTGAAAAGATATATTTTGATTAGAATAAAACACATGTTGTATGGATAGAAATGCTGTTTGTTGCCTTCAAAAAATATAGACAAATTGAAGGTGTCAGGAACAGGTTCTTCTCGTAACTCAAGTGTACAGTAATTTGTTATAGCTAAGGATTTAGTTGAGGTTTAGTAGTGGTGAATTATCTTTTGGTGCGAAAGGAAATTGAGGTAAAGGACCAAGACTGACTGTGCAGGCCATCAAATGATTCAGTGAAAGCAATCAAGGGAAATTAGAAACAAGGTGACCCCAAGATACAGGATAAAAATCTGTATGCTTATATCTGTGGCGTGAGGTACTTTTCTAATCCCAGAACTCTAACAAAACAAAAGCAACTACAGGGCTCTTCCTTAGTGAGTTCTAGGGTCTATACCAGAGATTGAATCACAAAGGTCGACCAGATATCCAGCAGTTGAAACGTGCTGGCCAAAGCCCTAAGTCTGCAAGTCCACTGGTGAAGTCAGAGAATCAATGTCTATAAGTCCAATAGAGGCAGAGGGCCCATAGCTGGCCTGTTCTGGGCACTGTCTGTTTGTGTGTGGGTGGGTGTGTGGCAGGGAGGAACATGGCTTGTTTTGCTGTTGTTGTTCTGTTGAACATTGTGGACAAGCTGTGTTGGCGCCACATCGTGCCCCCAGCACGTCCATAGGTTGCGTTGGTTGTTAATGCAAATGACATATTTTACCGTATATTTTGATGTGCATGTGATAAGTAAATTAATCTTAATCTGAAGTTATTAAAAACAGTAGTCTCTCTTTGTGGCTTTCAAAGATGTGTGTCAATTTAATTCTCATTTATCACAGTGAGCTTGTCATTTTCCAAGACCACTGTCTGCACCAGTCAACTTTTAAGTTTTTTTTTGACATCACAAAGGAAAGATGACCCAGTTCTATTTCCAAAATACTAAAAAAACTTACTGTCATTCCTGAATGATATAGCCACCACATAATATATTATCTCCACTGGTCTCTTCTCATGAAACATCTTCTTCTCGTCAAGATTTCTCAGTTGTGCCCTCTGATATCTCGCACCTTTGAACCATTTATCATGTGAACTCGCCTCTTTTTTATGTGGTTAAAAAAATCAAATCTATTGTCTCATGCCCTCCAAATAGATTTCTAGACATTCGAGTAGCTACGCCTTCCATAAATGTTAGCAATGCTCCACTCATATCAGTTTCCTATAATGATGGAGCATTAATATTGTTACATTTGTTTCCAAATGTTACTTTGGAAATAAGTTAATTATCCTATATTTCTCAAACAATAAGTACAATTCATAAGTGTCTATAAAATACTGCATAAAATGTTGATGTTTCAAACCAAAGAAACACAGCCTAAATGCTTATTTCAAATTTCTCTCACTGCCAGCCTTCAAGGAAGGTAGTGTTGCTCCAGGAATTTCTGCTTTACAAGACAAATTTGTTTTTTATATTAACACAACGTCATTTCAAGGATGTTTGAGATGGTGGCAGATGGTCATCATCATTTTTACAATGATGAACTTCTTTCGATGTTTCAAACATGCGATTTAGATTTAGGTTTTCTGAGGAAGCAAAAGTTTTTTACACGGTCACTAGGTTGCTTCACTTGTTCATTGTTCCCTTCTAGCCCATTTCAGTTCTGCTGAAGCAAAGTTAATGATACTTCCTTGTCAGTAATTTTCTCAGCCTCCCAAAGCACAGCAGGATTAGGGGAAAGGAAGCAGTAAATTCAGTATATAGTTTGATCTCACTCTCTAGGTATTCAGTGAGTTTTGAAGTGGTGAGTTGGTGAACCTTCATCTTGGAATTCGTGTTGAAGGGAGAATAGCAAAGCAAGTATTAGATGTAGACTAAAAACAGAATTGAGCCAGCCTGTCTTTGAATAAATAGGGGAACCAGCATTAAGAAACCATCAAATGGTGAAGTAAGTACAGTAAATTCCAAAAGAAAGAAGTTCACTCCATGGGATATGCCATTTCCTGAACATACAGAATTAGTAGAAAGGAAGAAACTATTTTCAACAAAGTTCAAACTTATCTTGAAATAATGGCCTGTGGCTACTTTGGTTTCCCTAGCAAAAGGCTTCTGGAAGGGGAGCTCAATTATGTGAGTGAATTATTTAATGTGTCAGTGACAATTTCATTCAAAATAAAGATACCTAATGTACAAATCCTTAAATGAAGACTAACCAAAAGAGGGTATTTGTGGATATTAAACTGAATTATTGTAAGTGAAATAGATTTTGATTTATCTTAAAGGAAGATTAGTCAGATTAGGAGGTGTGATAATGAACTAACAGGAATGTTTTGTGCCAGGGAATAAATTGAGTCAAAACTCTTTTCGTCATAATAATGTTATAGAGTCATATAGCAGGGAAACGTACTGACTGTCAGACAGCCAGTTATATTAAATATTCACAAATCCCATGCTATTAATCCCCACTGTAATGAGCTCTCTGGGCCTGTGTGGGGAGCCAGAAAGCATTTTCCTCCCAAGTTTCTAGAGTATCTTAATTGGTTAATTGTTGTTTAACTTGTATCATTAATTGTTTAACCTTATTAAGTTTATTTTGCAGGGCTTCCAGGTCACCTGTACTATTCATGTGGACGTTCCTTAGCACTTATCACGGGGTCGTGGTGTTGGAGAATGTTTCATCTTGTGGTGTTGTTTGGTCAAGCCACCGACATTCTCTGGGAATTCCTAAGTATTAACTCCATTTGCTGTCTCTACTCTACATGTGAGTCTGTCTTTCCTCCGCAATTGGGTTCCATCATTGCCAGCGCAAACCGTGACACCCTCACATTCCCATTAATTCTCTGCCACCACTCATCTACATTCCAGAGGTAATTTATATTGACCAAACAACCTACTAACATAACATTGTTTTGGGATAATCTGGAGCACGGGGAGGAAACCCATGAGGTCACAGTGGAAGCATGCAGATTCCATACTGCAGTTCAAGATTGAACCTGGGTCATTGGGGATGTGAAGTAATTTACTGGCTGCACCACTATACAGCATTGAGTAACCTCAAAACATTGGGTGTTCTGTCCATTCTCCATCCTCTCTACCACCAATTAAACACGTTTCATCATTATGTTGTTGGTGATCCAGCCTATGATACCTATGGATTAGTCTGTTTGAAAGACAAGACCTATCTAGAGGTGATCTAATGGAGAGAATTTGGGTGGCAGAGTTAATCCAGCCAAAGAATAATTTATGATGCAAAGCACCCAACTTAATTCCAGATTACTTGAGTTCTGGGTCAACACAACTGCATCCTTATGGAGAAGAAATATTGATTATTTACGATTGCCCCAAGAGTTCTTGGTGACCTCAAGGATTTTGACTCATTGCATTTAATTTCACTATTTCTAACAGATGTGGATAATTGATCCAAATCACAACAATATAGAATGCCATCAAAAAGCAGAGATGAGTGTAAAAAAGGGCAATTGACGGTTTAGGTTTTGACCATTATTGAATAGCCTGTTAGGATAGATTCTGAATTAATTCCACATTCACATTCACAAAACTTCTGGACATATTCCATGTAAATATTCTTCTACTATGTGGTCATCAGGATTATGGGGTGTCCAGGGAAGGGTAGCACCTGGGGTGAAGGTGCTTGTTGTGTTCCCACCAGGCACTCAGCTCTCACCTGTGGCTCCAAGTAGCTGTTTGCACGCGACAGTGGCCACTCCCCGGCACACCGCCTGAACAGGCAGCTAAACAAGGTGAAGGAGGCTGGAGGCCTCATACCCCAGTGAGATAGAGACATGCCTGTCCTAGCATGCGAAGCCAGCTCTGGTGGACTGGGTGGATGAGATCTACAGTGAGATCCAACAACTGGGAAGTCAATACTGCAACACTCCATGGAGAGTGAAGGGCATGACAAGGCACAGAAGACATCATGGTCATCCACTGCAACCAAGGAAGACTCCAGTTTGTGAAGCTTGTTCGTTCCACTGGACCCGGACTTCTGAGGTCGAGAGAATGGAGCTGCCCCAGTGTAACAGCTTTTTAACTTAATAAATTCTCCCACACAGATTTCCTGTCATCATTGGACAGGGTGGTCAATGACCAGTCCATGTGGTCCTGCATGAGGAAATATCCACTAAGCTCAATTATGAGATATTTTCAACAGCATTTTAGAAAATTGCTATAACATTAATGGTTATTAGTCTAAGGAAAGGTGACTGTAAATTTCCACATACCTTTGTTCTAAGACTCTGTCATTTAAGAACTTGTGGGAGCTGTAATATTCAGAACCAAGCAGGCTACAAAATGTTCTTATTTTGCATGTCACACCAAAAAAAATAAAGAGAAATAAAAGTAATCCTTGTGCTTGATTTCCTTTCTTCTGAAAATTTTCTTTAGGATACAATTGGAACAAGTAACAAGTTTCCCAAAGATAAGCTAATTAAATCAGTTTCACCAATTGATAAAAGGTAAATTCAACTTTGGCTAATAAACGGAAGGACAATAGCAAAGGCTTAGAGCTCACCATCTTTCATATCAAGACTTTGTCAAATGTTTTTGATAGTCAGTCAAATGATATACCATGATCATTATTATTTAAACAATCACTTTAATTTAAATGGCACTATTAAAAAAAAATTTAAATGTCACACTACGCTTTATCAATGAAAAGATTAAAGGCCACATTGGAAAGGATCTTTAAATCATTTCTTTTCCACTAGCAAGATGAACATTTATTTCACATAACTAACTCTCCTTGAGAAGACACCTTTTTGATTTACCACAATTCCTCTGGTGATGGCACTCCTACCAAGTCAAAAACATGGTCATGAAGATGGTATAATGGATGGTCTTATACATGGATGGGAGAGGTCTGGAGGACTATGGACTGGGTGCAGGTCAATAGGACTAGTGGAATAAAGTTTCGGCACAAACTAGGAGGGTTGAACAACCTGTTTTCTGTGCTGTAGTGTTCTATGGGTCTGTGGTTCTATAAAGAGCTATTGTTGTGAACAGGTTTAAAAGTTCAAAGTTCAATGTAAATTTTATTATCGGAGTATATATATGTCACCACATACAGTACATCTCTAAAATTCTCAGCAAACTCAGCAAATCTAGAGAATAGTAAGCATAACAAGATTTAATGAAAGATCAAGTAGAGTGGAGAAGACAACACATTGGACAAATGCAAATACAAATAAATGGCAATAAATAATGAGAACATGAAATAACAAGATAAAGGGTCCTTAAATTAAGATCATTGGTTGTGGGAACATCTCAATAGATGGGCAGGTGAGTGTAGCCATCCCCTTTTGTTCAAGAGCCTGATGGTTGAGGGGTAGTAGCAGTTCATAAACCTGGTGGTGAGTCCTGAGGCTCTTGTACCTTCTTTGCGATGGCAGCAGTGAGAAAACAACATGACCTAGGTTGTGAGGATATTTAATGATGGATGCTGCTTTCCTATAACAGAATTTCATGCAGATGTGCTCAATGGTTAGAAGGGCTTTACCCGTGATATACTGGGCTGAATCCATTATGTTTTGTAGGAATTTCCGTTCAAAGACATTGGTGTTCCCCTACCAGGCTGTGATGCAGCCAGTCAATACACTCTTCACTACACACCTATATAATTTGTCAAAGATTTTAAAGTCATATTGAATCTCCAAAGACTCCTAAGGAAGTAGAGGCATTGTTGTGCTTTCTTTGCAATTGCATTTACATGCCAGGTCCTAGACAGGCCCTCTGAAATAGTAACACCCAGGAATTTAAAGCACTGACCTCTCCACGTCTGATCCTCCAATGAATAGTGACTCATGGACCTCTAGTTTCTCTCTTCTGAAGTCCACAATCACTTCCTTGATCTTGCCGACATCGAGTGAGAGTTGTTATGACACCACTCAGCCAAATTTTCAACCTCCCTCCTGAATGCTAATTCATCACCACCTTTGATATGGTCCACAACAGTGGTGTCATCAGCAAACTTGAATATAATGTTGGATCTGTGCTTAGTCACACAATCTTAGGCATAAATCAAGCAGAGCAGGGAGCTAAGCATGCAGCCCTGTGGTGCACCTGTGCTGATGGAGATCATGGAGGAGATGTTTTTGCCAATCCAAACTCACTGAGGTCTGCAGGTAAGGAAATCCAGGATCCAATTGCACAAGAGGGTATTGAGACCCAGGTCTTGGAGCACTTTGATTGGTTTTGAGGGATGTTGGTATTAAATGCTGAGCTGTAATCAATAAAGAACATCCTGATGTATACATCTTCACTGTCCAGATGTTCCAGAGCTGTGTGAAGAGCCAATGAGATGACACCTACTGTGGATCTGTTGCTCTGGTAGACAAATTGGAACTTTGGCAGGTGATATTGCAGACAATAATGGTGAACAATTTAAATTTGGGGACAGAATTGAAGGAAGGCAATTATCTAGACTAGAACAAGGACAAATATGGCCAGAGAGGATCTTGAAAACAAAAAGCAGACTGTTAAACTTGAGGCATAACCTTACCAAAAACTATAGCGGGTTAGCAGGATTAGGACTGATGGGTCAATGAGATTCGGTGCGACTCAAGCATTTCTTTGAATGATCTCAAATTCTAAGAGTGTAGGGTAAGAGAGGTTCAGTAGGGATGTACAAATGTAGAAGCATGAATGCTCGGATTACCTTAAATATACAATATAAATGCAAGATATTGTTATACAACCACAGATATTTTAGACATCATTTACAAAATGGTATTACTCAAAATGGCACTATTGATAGTCAGGTACTGACATTTTAGAATAGCATTTTGAAATAGTTCGGAGCTGCCAGGATACACAATCTGAACTATGAAGCATTATAGATTACCAGAGACTCATAGCATAATGTTAGAGGCAACTACACTTCCAAGGAAAAATTAATTTTGTTTTCATTTTGTTTATGTTTGCTATCATGCACAGCAACCGATGATGTTTAATTTTTTGGTCTAATGACATTTAATTTTTAATATGCAGCATCAATCAGTCACTAATGCAGACCGACCGATGTCTGAACTATGAGGTAAAATGTAACACGGCATGTGGTGAAATTTAGTTCAGTCACTGCATTGGGAGTTCAGTGACTTAGACAAATGAATTAAATTTTTTCTACAACAGCGGGTGAAGATATGATAAATCAACTAAATAATATTGATTCTATTGTCTTTTGTATGACATCAACAACCTGTACTCACATTTTAACTTTAATATGATCAGGCAAGTTCAGGCACTTTGTGGGAACATGATCCAACCGTGGAGATATTGGGGCAAATGACAAAGTAATTGATCAAAGGACAGAAGAGAGGAACAGAGATGGAGAAGTGTGGAGATATAGATAGGGAATTAGAGTGCTTAAGGATAATAAAAGCTCTGTCTTTAGTAGTGGAATCATTCGCTTCACAAATAAACAAGTCGCCAGAATTGATCAGACATTTGTTTCTTGGAGGAGCTAAAAGTTGGAGCAGAATACAGCAAAAGGAAAGGGTAATACACTACAGGGTTTGTAAACTTGAATATGAATTGTAAAACGTATTGTAGTCATGGCTTGCGAAACATCATTATGATGTTGCCACTCACTGCAGCTGCAACAGTTCCTTCCCACTACAATCACATGCATCAAATGCATTAAAATGTACCAAAACACCTTTCAAACAACACGAATTCTGCAGATGCTGGAAATTCAAATCCCTTACTAACCCTTCCTTCGGTTAGTCCTGTCGAAGGGTCTCGGCCTGAAACATCAACTGTACTTCTTCCTAGAGATGCTGCCTGGCCTGCTGCAAAACACCTTTCAGTGGGATTAATTTTTACATTATAGAAGGAAACATTATTATCAGAATAGAACAATGATAGACACAGTTTTGGGCCACACGGCAGAATGGCAGTTAGCGTAATACAACTACAGCACCAGCTGTAAGATTGGGTGTCAATTCTCACCACATCTGTAAGGAGTTTGTATGCTCTCCCCATGACCCCATGAATTTCCCCCAGGTGCTCCAGTTTCCTCCCATATTGCAAAGATGCACAGATTAAGGTTAATGAGCTGTAGCCATGTTACGTGGCATCTGATACACAGCATCATTTGCGGGCTGCCCAGCACAATCCTCACTGATTTGGCTTGATGCACATGAAGCATTTCACTGCATGTTGCAATGTACATGTGACAAATAAAGCTAATCTATATCTTTATCATCTTAAAATTGATGCTGCTCATTCATTAATCAATAAAGCTCAAGATCTTGTTCTACCTTTTCACTGATGCAAATACATCTTATTATAGATCATGTGATTTAACAGTAGTGTAGCAGCTGGTGCAGCAGTATTACAGCTCAGGGCATTCCGGAGTTTGGAGTTCAGGTCCCTCCGCTCTCTGTAAGGAGCTTGTACGTTTTCTCCCCGGGAACGGCAGCGGTTTCTTCCGGGTGGTCTAGTTTCCTCCCACCGTCCAAAGATGTAACAGTTGGTAGGTTAATTGGCCGTTGTATGTTGTCCTGTGATTAGGCTAGTGTTAAATATCTGGGTTACTGGGTGGTGCAGCTCGTGGGACCAGAAGGACCTGTACTGCTCTGTAATTCTAAATAAAATAAATAAAAACAAATAAATAAACTCAGAAGCAGCCAAGATCTCCTCCAAGAGAGTGTTCTAGACATTGCACAGCTGGGGGCAGTATTGTCAAATGATGCAAAAATTGCCTTTGTTTTGTTTGAACTATCAGACTCATCTATCATTAAGAATCCTGTAACTTTCAGTGCTGTTGGAATGATAATAACATGTTGCACAATTCAGTGGTGTACTTGATTACATCACACCTCCCTAAAAGGTAGATGACAGCTTCTCCAGGAATATCTGAATTGCCTCGAGAGAGTTTTGCAGGATACTCCCTAAATATATTTTTTGGATTTTATTTTTAATGAAGCAATTTTATCTTCTATCATAACAATGTTTGAGGTGCTAAAAGTCAATCATCCACATTCAGCTTCTATTTCAAGGGAGCTTCATCTAACCAGTCATGTCCAGGAACCAGAAACAGGCTTTATTTCTGGACTAAATCTTACTCCTCAGATATTAGTATTTACATTTTAAATAACATTGAGCTTACGTATGTATCTCTAATGTATTTATTCAATGTTATAAAATTATTTTTCTTCTTATAGCTGTGAATTTGAAAGTGTTTCAGTAAAGAAGTTCAACAAGATTGCTTAAGTTGTGAAAGTTCTTTACTCAAATGCTTTCAGATTCACAGTTATAAGAAGAAAGATAATGATGACGGGTAGACTGTTGCTGGAGATCTGTTTGGAAGTTCTAAAGCCTTCCTGTCCCCTTAGATGGAACTGTGTTGTACTGTGGTGGACAGGAAGGCTTCAGAACAGGTAGTTAAAACTTCCAAACAGATTGCAGCACCAGTCTACCCGTCACCAAGGACATACATATATGCAGAAAGGTGCTGGGAAAAAAGACAGCAATATCATGAATAGTTCCATCCATCCTGCTTATGGACTGTCTGTTCCACACCCATCAGGGAATAGGCTGCACAGCACCCATGCCAGGGCCACTGGACTCACAAACAGTTACTTCCCCCATCAGACTGATAAACACCTCCACTATTAACCCATCCCACCATCACTGCATACAGAACACCTCAGATCACTTTATGTACATAAAATCAGTGTATATATACATAAAACATTTACTTGTACATTGTGCTTTACAGGATTTTTTAATGTTTATATTTGTGGAGATTTTTTTGGTTCTTTATTGTGTTCTTTATGCTTACTGTGTGTGTTTTTTTATGCTGCATTGGATCTGGAGTAACAATCATTTCATTCTCCATTACACCTGTGTACTGGAGAATGACAATAAACAATCTTGAATCTTGAGCAACACACACAAAATGCTGGAGGAACTCAGCAGGCCAGGCAGCATCTATGGAAAAAAAGTGCCGAAACCCTTCAGCAGGATCCTCCTGTACCTAATAAAGTGGTTACTGGGCGTGTATTTGATGCTACTGTTGCAATATCGGAAAAGGAATCAAATAGCTTCCTCTCTTTCCCAGTTCCGTCGAAGGGTTTTCAATCTAAAATGTTGACTCCATTTCCTTTATTCCTATTAATTCTCTCCAGAATCAGGTTTAACATCACCGGCATATGTCGTGAAATATGTTGTTATGTGGCAGCAGTACACTATAATACATGATAATAAAAATTGTAAATTACAAAAAGAAGTCTATATAAAAAGATACAAAATAATTAGTGCAGAAAGGAAGGGAAGGAATACTGAGGAAGTGTACATGAGCTCATCGACCATTCAGAAATCTGCTGGTGGAGGGGAAGAAGCTGTTTCTGAAATACTGAGTGTGTGCCTTCAGTCTCCTGTACCCCCTCCTTGATGGTAGCAATGAGAAGGGGGCATGTCCTGAGTGATGGGCATCCTTAATGATGGATGCCACCTTTTGAAGTTGTCCTGGATGCTGCCCGATCTGCTGAGTGTTTTCTCTTTTTATTTCAGGAAATAGTTCTGGCTTTATGGAAGAACAGGCTCTGACTAAAGATAGAAGGGACAATCAAGCCCTCATTAAGAGCTGCAATTGCGCCTGCAAAAATTAAGTGTAGTAATGTTTTCCAGTGCAGAAACGAGCCAAATGTTCATACAAGTTGGTCCTGTTATGGTACACACACGAACACACCAGCCTCCGGGGTTTAGACACTCCAGTTCTCCGGAGTATGGATAGCTGGCACGGTCTGTTTAAAGATTCTGGCCATGTTTTGGCGCCAAGTTTTGGATATTTAAAGAGCACCTGAACTGAGGTTCAGTGCTCAATCGTCAACTCACCTTTGGTTCAGTCTGCAATTGCACTTAGGATCTCTATCTCGTTTCGATTCTCGTCTAGTCTCATCATGTTCTCATCTAGCATCTAGTCAAGAACCCCGTTCTTGTCTCAGTCTAGAAATCGTGAACCGACTCTAATCTCAGATACTCTGGCACTTGGGTCCGTACCATCCTCGCCTAGGCCACTTGTCACAATTCCATTTCCTTGAAGTGTTGATGCAGATTGTTCCTCAACAAGTGTTTTCTCCAGGTTCCCACAGTTGCAAGCATCAGCAAAGTGGGGCAAACCTGACAAATCCAATGAAATGAATCTCATACGGGCTGAGTATTCAAAGCGTCCTCAACATGAGGTGTGTTACTGACCTGTAGATGGAACCCATTGTGGAGGTGCAGTTTTTTGTTTGGGGCAGCACAGTGATATAATTGGCAGAGCCTCTGTCCCCAGCTCCAGAAATCTGGGTTCAGTCCTGACCTCCGATAATATCTGTGTGGAGCTTGCACGTTCTCCTTGTGTCCACATGAGTTTCCTCTGGTTGCTCCAATGTCCTCCTACATTCCAAGATAGTCAGCTTGATGGGTTAATTGGCCATCGTAAACTGCCCAAATTTGAGGAGGGTTGATGGGAGTGTGGGGAGAATGAAATAGGTTTGGGTAGGAGTAATGTAAAAACTGGGGCTTGTAATGGTTGATACATATTTGGTGGGTCGAAGTTGCTGTGTCTGCTATGATTCTATCATTATAAAAAACTTGTAGTCTGTTACTAACTTGAATTGAACTTTAGTAGTGATTCCATTGAGAGCTTCATTCTCTAGTTTGGATAAGCTAATTAGATTATGAGGATACTCAGTCCTCGCTTATTGTCATTTAGAAATGCATGCATTAAAAAATGATACAATGTTCCTCCAGAATGATATCACAAGAAACACAGGACAAACCAAGACTAAAACTGACAAAACCACATAATTATAACATATAGTTACAACAGTGCAAAGCAATACCGTAATTTGATAAAGAGCAGACCATGGACACGATAAAAAAAAGTCTCAAGTCCTGATAGCCCCATCATCTCACACAGACGGTAGAAGGGAGAAACTCTCCCTGCCATGAACCTCCAAGTGCCGCAAACTTGCTGAGCAGCATCATTGGAAGCACCCAACCGCAGCGGACTCTGAGTCCGTCCGAAAACTTTGAGCCTCCGACCAGCCCTCCGACACCAAGCACCGAGCAGCATCCTCTGCCGAGCGCTTCGACCCCGCCCCGGCCGCCGAGCAACAAGCAAAGCCGAGGACTCGGGGCCTTCCCCTCCGGAGATTCTGGTTCACACAGTAGCAGCAGCAGCGAAGCAGGCATTTCAGGAGTTTCTCCAGATGTTCCTCTGTGCTCTCACGTCTGTCTCTATCAAATCAGGATTGTGTACAGCACCCTACTTGACAGATAACAGACATCACCACTGGAGTGGCTGCTGCAAGCTGCGTCGCAACCGCCATCTTCTCCTCCCGCCGAGTTCTTAGCTGTAGTCCTTAGCTTATGCAAAATAGATTCCCCATTGCCCCCTTCCACTTTAAGAGCTACAACTACAACAACATGTTAACTCTTTGCATACAATTATCTGAGGTAATTGTATGCAGCCACGTTTAAAGTCTAGGAATTGAGCCAATGTACACACAATATACGCATGTACAGATTATAAATTGTCCACAGAATGCAGCCCTGGATGAGATCGGCTAGATCTTTTGCAGAATGCATCCACATTCAGTTCGCAAGAGCTTCCGGTTTCCTGCCACTTTAGTTCACCACCCCACTCTCACCCTGACCCTACTTCACCCCTTCACAGGTCTGATGAAGGGTTCCTCCCCTGCAATATTACCTGCTTCCCTTTCCACAGAGGCTCCCCGCCTGTGTTGCTGTTCCAACATTTTCCACTTTCTGTGTGTTTTCTTATCCCACACACATAAGTTTAAACCGACAGGAGTGTCACGCCACCTTACCATTAACAATTACACAAACCTCGTAGCTTAATGTGCTGATAGCTGCTCCCTTCAAGCCATCCTTTTACAGACATACACTTAGTTCTAAACATCCCTGCCTCACATTCCCTGCTGCTCCTAGATGTCAACATCTCTGAAGATCTATCCTGGGCCCAACATATTGATGCAATTACAAACAAGACACGCCAGCGGCTATATTTCATTAGGAGTTTGAGGAGATTTGGCATGTCACCAAAGATCTAGGTGTCAACATCTCTGAAGATCTGTCCTCTGCCCAACATATTGATGCAATTACAAAGAAGACACACCAGCAGCTAGATTTCATTAGGAGCTTGAGGAGATTTTGTATGTCACTAAAGACTCCAGCAAATCTCTACAGATGTACCATGGAGAGTATTCTAAGTGGTTGCATCACTGTCTGGTATGAAGGTGCCAATATGCATTATTGGAAAAAGCTGCACAGGGATGTAAACTCAGCCAGCGTCATCATGGGCATTAGCCTCTCTGCCATCGAGGAAATTCAAAAGAAAATACCTCAAAAATGTAATATCCATCATTAAGGACAGCACCCCCCCACCCCACAGCCAGAATATGCCCTCCTCTCATTGCTACCATTAGGGAGGAGGTACAGCGGCCAGAAGACACACACTCAATGTTTTCGGAATTTTTTCTTGCCTGCCGCCACCAGATTTCTGAATGGTCCATGAACCCATCACTATTTTCCTCACTTTTTGCACTACTCATTTACATTTTTATATATTTCTTGTTGTGACTTGCAGCAATTTTTTTAAGATTATGAAGACACATTGTCCTCTTTTATTGTAATTTAGTAATGCATGCATTAAGAAATGATACAATATTTCCTCCGGTGTGATATCACAAAACACAGGACAAACCAAGACTGAAAAAACTGACAAACCACATAATTATAACATATAGTTACAACAGTGCAACAATACCGTAACTTAATGAAGAAGTCCATGAGCACAGTAAGAGTTCAAAGTCTCTCAGATGTCCCACATCTCACACAGACGGGAGAAGGAAGAATTCTCCCTGCCATGCCAACCACAGTCCGACTCTGAGTCATCCGAAAACTTTGAGCTCTGATCAGCTCTCCGACACCGAGTACTGTCCGAACGATTCGACCTCAACCTCGGTCGCCAACAGCAGGCAAAGCCGGGGATTTTGAGGCTTTCCCTCCGAAAGATTCCCAACCATGCCAGTAACAACAGCAGTGAACGAGCGTTTCAGAAATTTCTTCACGTGTTCTTCTGTGCTTTCACGTCCATTCTTCATCAAATCAGAATTGTCCACGGCCCCTATTTAACAGATACGATATCAGTTTTATGTATCACCTTGTACTCCTGGCATAAAACAAGTGTCATGACATATATTGGAGATAATAAACCAGATTCTGATACTGCTGGCAACCTATTTGCAACTTTCTCTTTCTCAGTGCTAATGAAAGGCTGGTGACCCAAAGTGTTTGCTGCTTCTCTTTCCAGAGTTGCTACTTACACTGATAAATATTTACAGCATTTTCTGTTTCTGTTTTAGATTTCCAGTTTTTACAGGGTTTTTTTACATTTTCAACCATTTGTACTTGTCTGTGGTCTTGAGGAATTCACTGTCCTCTGTTGTCATATCATATTCCCCAGAGCTTTAATATTTTTTCATTTATTCTTTTTGTCTTTATCAGAACTGTACATTTCTGTCTGTACATTAGTGGCTCAGTTACTTTTCTAATTGTATAATCAGTCCTGCTAAGCGTGTCCCATAATCTCACTCTTAACAACATAGTACACAGACAACAAAGTTTGAGGTGCTGGTAACTGCATCTATTAAACTCTTTGGATTCACCCTATCGGAGTCATTCCTTTTGTTATACACATCCCTCCCCTCTTTCCTTCCTCTTAAAAACTAACTTGAATTTCACTCTTTCGCAGATCTGACAAAGAGCCTGGGACTGTTTCTCCCTCCACAGATGCAGCCTGGCCTGCTGAGTGTTTATTTTCTGTTACTGTTACATGGTTTAGCACATGCTTTTAAACACTGCACAATTTCCAGACCACTTTGCTTTTACAGTTCTCTGTGCTCATTGTAGAACACAAGTGATAAGAAGATTTCAAATGTACTGGAGGCGACCAGTGTTCACTTGTCCATTAAAAGATGTATCAGAAAAGATTACAGGTCCTCCTCAGCATATGAACACCCAACTTACAGTATGTATAGCTCATACAAATGAACAAGGATTGGAATTGAAAAATTCACAGATTCAAAGTACATTTGCTATCAGAGTATATTTGCAGTATACAACCCTGCGATTCAAGTTTGCGGCGCTGGACGTTCGTGGCAGGGAGAGTTTTTCTTCCTTCTACTGCCTGCATGAGATGATGGGGCTATCGGGACTTTGAGACATTTTTTTACCGTGCTCATGGTCTGCTCTTCATCAAATTACGGTGTTGCTTTGCACTGTTGTAACTATATGTTATAATTATGTGGTTTTTGTCAGTTTTAGTCTTGGTCTGTCTTGTGTTTCTGTGATATCATACTGGAGGAACGTTGTATCATTTCTTAATGCATGCATTACTAAATGACAATAAAAGAGGACTGCGTGTCCTCATAATCTAATCTAATCATCTTCCCACAGACAGCCACGAAACAATGAAAACCATGGAAGCTGTTCAAAGAAAAGCATCAACCTGCACCCTGCCCCATGTGCAAAAAAGAACAAAATACCCAAAGCAGAAAAAACAAGCAAAAACCACAAAACATAAAATGCCAACCCACAAAGTCATTGAAAGAGTCCAGGCATATTCGATTCAGCTCAGTTCAGTTCAGTCTACTGCTGTGTTGTTTGTTGTCTGCAGTCTGCTCCGATAAAAATAGCAGCAAAAGAAGACGCGGGCAGAAACTAGAAATACGTGAACTACCATCCTCTGACAGCTTCGAGGGAGAGAGAGAGATCCTTCCTCTGGCAGCAGCGAGTGAGAGGCTGGTAGACAGCGCTGAACACCCACTTACTTTCCGCTCTCGCCTTGATGATTTCTATCTTTCCCGACATTTTAATCAGCAAGATCAGCAAGAAATGCGATCGATCAGTACTGGCTTCTCGGCCTCGAGGCCGCATGCTTTGCACAAAACCTCACCGAACACCCTCAAAGCATTGCGCCAGATCACTCAATCAGGCCAAAGACACACTGCCGAACTGTAGATCACAGGCCCCAACAGTAAAAGAATCACATTTGAACGAAAAAGAAAACATAAAAGAAGTGAAAGAAATAGTTTTGTGAACAGTCTGAGGACGTCACCCTTGGCTGCTTTGTTCACTAGTGTCATCTTCTTCTGGTTCCAATGGGATGGATTTTCCGGCTGATGTGGGGCTGCAGGTATCTTCCTTGGGACTGCCTGGTGAAGGGAGGCATTGAAATAAAGCTAGAGAAAATTATTTTTAACAGAGATGAAGGTCTTACTTTATGTAAGAACTGGAATTTGATTATAAACAAGGTGGGACAATGGAAACCTGATTAGATGAGGATTAACCAATCAGGAGGGATGGACGACCGGACTATACATGCCCAGGTATCATCTCTGATTAACATGGCATAGTTTGTCACTGAATTGTTAGTTAAAATTGATACCTGTACCTGGCTGGAAGCCTGAGAAGAGTTTAGTCATACTAATAAGGTATTCAGAGTAAAGTATCATGAGTTCCTAAAAGTGAATAACGGTCCTAACAGGCTTGTTTTAAAAGTTGAAAAACTCACTTATATTCATTTATAAGGCGTGCAAGATGATAAGAAACATAGATCAAGTGGGTGGGCAGAGACTTTTTCCTGGGTAGAGATGTCTAGATGTCTAATACTGTACCAGGGAGCACCATTTTAAGGTGATTGGAGGAAAGTATAGGGGCGTGTCAGAGTTAAGTTCTTTACACAGAGTAGAGTGTGCGTGGATCGTCCTGCCAGAGGCTGTAGTAGAAGCAGATACTTTAGGGGTATTTAAGAAACTCTGAGATAGGCACATGGATGATAGAAAACTGGAGGCTACGTAGGCGGGAAGGGTTAGATAGATCTTAAGGGTCAGCACAAAATCATGGGCTGAAGGGCCTGTAATGTTCTATGCTCTATTCACTGATACTTTAGAGATTTATCTTTTACTGCTGCTCTTCCTGAAATAAATGCCAATTTTTTTTTTTGCAGGGAAAGAGTTAAAAAAAAATTCTCTCAAGCCAGACATTCAGTGCCTGCCTGTTACATGGTTTCTCAGGAACAGCTCTCCCAATGTCATCACTAGTTCTAAAATTCATTTTAAATTAGTAACCAAATATAAGTTTTATAACAACGAGGGTCAATGAAAGCTGTGCTTTCATTAGGAGTTCCCAATGTAGGTCAGAAACACATCTCATGCTCAAGAGAAAGACGCTTTGAACATTTAGCCTGTTACAGGATCAGTTTCATTTGATTTGTCTGATTTGTCTGGATAGCATAATTGCTGGAGTCTAACGGACTTTTAAAAGATCCAGCATTTAATCAGCAGGTTATGCAGGCTGCCCAGTCTAGACTGATTTGAAGGCACTGAAACTACACTGACTTTTTACGGTTTGTGTTCAACTAAGTGATTAGTTTAAATAGCATATTTGGATGAAAGCAGAAACTGATTTTACAAAGCTTTGATTTTGTGTCGACTATTGAAAAGTAAGAGAGGGATTTAAGTACTCAAAACAGGGATAAAGGACAGACTGTATCATAATTTTCCAAGTTAAGCCACTATAAAAATTATTTTGCCTTCTCTGATTGAATCTGGAGTTTAATGTCATGTGACTTGATAGAAGTGTATGAGATGATAAGAGGCATAGATGGAGTCGATAGCCAGCGCCTTTTTCCCAGGGTAGCAATGGCTAACATGAGAGGGCCTAATTTTAAGATGATCGGAAGAAAGTATGGGGAGGGGGCTGTCAGAGGTAGGTTTTTTTCACACAAAGAGCGGTGAGTGCATGGGAGGTGGTAGAGGCAGGAATATTAGGGACACCTAAGTAACTCGATAGTGCAATGGTTAGCATAATGGTTCACAGTACTGGTGACCCAGGTTCGATTCCCATCGCTGTCTGTAAGGAGTTTGTACGTTCTCCCCGTGACCATGTGGGTTTCCTCCGGGTGCTCCAGTTTCCTCCCACAGTCCAAAAATATACTGGTTGGTAGGCTAATTGGTCATTGTAAATTGTCCTGTGATTAGGCTAGGATTAAACTGGGAATTGCTGGGCAGCATGGCTCGAGGGGCCAGAAGGGCCTACTCCGCACTGTATGCCAATAAATTTAAAATAAATAAATAAACACATGGATGAAAGAAAAATGGAAAGTTATGTGAGAGAGAAGGGCTAGACTGAACTCGGAGTAGGTTAAAAGCTTTTTACAAAATTATGGGCTGAAGGACCAGTACTCTGCTGTACTGTTCTATGTTCTATAGAGATAAAAAATCAAAATGTTAAGAGACGGAACCATGACAACTAAAATACTTCCAGAGATTGCTGATAAGTTGTTTTGCTATTTGACTCTCTCAATTGTTCATGAGTTTCTCTAATCCTTAGTTGAACAGTACAAACCAAGACAGTCTCAATTTGACTCCATGGTTACTGCACTGAATTAGCTGATAGGATAATATAATTTGCCTAAACACTCCTGGATTAGATAAGGAAAATGGTCTCTGTTATATTATACAAGAACCCTTACTACAAGCACACATTCTGCACTGAATTAGCTGATAGGATGATATCATTTGCCTAAACATTCGTGAATTAGGTATGGAAAATGGACTAGAATCGTTGTTCTTAACTATTATCCAACTACCCTTGCATGCACACGTGGGAGGAAATGAGCAGGTTCCAACTGAGACCATCACGTCTAAGAATGATGATGGACAGGAGCTAATTCTATGTCATGTACTTTAACTGAAGGAGTTCTGTGATTACTTTCACCTCCAACACACACTCAGAGCCCCACTAATTGTCTTCCCCTTGAGAATTGCAGTTAATCAAAAGTTTCTATGGAATCTCCTTTTCGTCAGTGGATCAATTGTAATTAATCTTCTCTTCCCTCGTTGAATAGCATCAGAGTATCTATAGAGTATTCAAAAACTGCAGATGCTAGAAATCTGAAAAAAAAACAGAAAATGTTTAAAGGTCAAAGTAAATTTATTATTAAAGTATGTACGGTATTTGTCACCATACGCTACTCAGAGATTCATTTTCTTGCAGGCATTCACAGTAGAACAAGGAAATACAATACAATCACTGAAAGAACAAAACATAATGATTGACAATCAATGGCAAAAGAAAGCAAACCATGCAAATACAAATAATAATACTAAGTAAATAGTAAATATATAATACTGATAACATGAGTTGCAGAATCCTTGAAAGTGAGTCTACAGGTTGTGGAAGCAGTTCAGAGTTGAGGTGACGCTGGTTCAAGCGCCTGATGGTTGCAGATCAATAACTGTACCTGAGCCTGGTGGAGTGGGACATAAGGCTCCTGTCCTTCCTTCCTGATAGCAGCAGTGAGAAGAGAGAATAGCCTGAATGCTGGAGTCCTTGACAATGGATGCTGCTTTCTTGTGACAGTGTATTTTGTAGATGTGCTTGACGGTGGTGTCATCATTGCTATGCAAACGCTGGAAGCATTAGCGGGTTTAGCAGCACCTTTGATGAGATAGACAGACAATGTCTGACAAAGCATTTTCCAGCTGAACTGTTATCTACGTTTATCATTTCACAGTTGATGGCTGACCTGCTAAATATTTCTAGCAATTCCTTTTTTTATTGGGGATATCTGCTGCCATAGCAAGGACAAGGCCTCAAGCCGCAGTGCCGCCTGTTTACAGCCGCCCAGAAGAAAGCCGTTGGGGATCAGTGTGCTCCACCACAGTACCAGGTGTGCTGCGGCTCAGCATCCAAACTGGAGCCAGTGCTGCCCCCCAGCGTTTGCTCAGCAGAAGACAAGCCTATTGTGTTCAACTGCAGACTGATGCAATATGGGCTATATTTTCTACGTGTGACTGTATTTTACCGAAATGTGCTTGTTATCTTATATATGCTATACTTGCCTTGTGGTGTGTATGACTGTTGGTGCTATGCTTTGCACCTTGGCCCCAGAGTAACGCTGTTCAGCTGTATTCATGGGTATTCATGAATGGTTGAATGACAATTAAACTTAAACTTGAATTGAACAAATAGCTTCACCGATAGTAATTATACCAAAGATACTTGCACACACCACAACAAAACAATAGAGGTGAGAAATTTGTTTTTGATCTCCAGCACCAGTGAGTACAACTTTTACATGGCTTCAGTATTGATGTTCAAAGGTCAAATCTTAAGAATGAATTTGTTGTTATTTAGATATACCCATGGGACTTAGAAACTCAAAATGCATATTATAGAACTGCATTTCGTAAATCGGACTTGCAAGTCCAGATTTTCTGACTCCTTGTGGAATAGATCTTTGCCTGGAAATTTCATTGTCTGTGGTTAGTGCTAAACACGCCATATAATGATAGCAGCATTGCACTTTGCCTCCAAAGATCCATTGACAGAGAAACAAATGACATTAATTTCAAGCACATTTCTTTATAATTTTGTTTAAATTAGACTACCTCTTCAATTTCATGAACAAATAGGAAGGAAGGAAGGATTGCAACATACATATTTACTAATATATCAAAAATATTGAACTCTTTTCCATTGAAAAGAAGCGAGATGCAATTGTACCCAATGGCACAAGTTCAATACTGATTGTTTAATTAATTGTTTTATTTATAGCAAAAAAATCTGTGAGTTCTCAAAGCGTTTTTGTTCAGGAGTTTGAAATGATCATTCAATTTATTCATTTTGTTTGTCATCTATATTTTATTTCAGAAATCATTCTAATCTATTTTTGGGTAACAGTGTAGTGAACCTCTAGAACAATAATTAATTACAGAAGTTGGAATGTAATGTCCAAAACAGAAACAATGACTATGAAGCATCCTACAACATTAAGGAAATATAATAAGAATAACAATGTGTCCTATCGTCTTCCTAATTATTGTGTTCTTTATACATACTGTGGGTTACTAAGAACAAACCATATTCTGGAAGAATTAAAACTAGAGCTTTTATTTACAACATCAACATCAACACGTTTCTTACAGCCATGCTTTCTAGATTATTCTCTCATTTCCGAGTATGCTCTGAACTCTGTCCAATCACATTCTTACATGTGACACGTGATAACACCACATCTTCCTTTCCTTAAAAAGAAAAACAATTAGCATAATTTAACATGTCTCTATCAGTCTCCCTGGGGGTTTACGAACACGAGTAGACCTTCTAAGTCAATAGTCCCCAACCACCGGGCTGCAAAGCATATGCTACCGGGCCGCGAGGAAACGATATGATTTGGCGATATGAAACAATATGAGTCAGCTGCACCTTTCCTCATTCCCTGTCACGCAATGTTGAACTTGAAATAACCTACCAAATCGTACCAAATAACACATAAAACCTAAAATAACACTAACATGTAGTAAAAGCAGGAATAATATGATAAATACACAGCCTATATAAAGTAGAAATAATGTATGTACAGTGTAGTTTCACTTAACAGAATCGGGAAGATTAAGCCAAAACCAATTTGTAGAAAAACATCGGCACGTACATGCCTGCACACATCATGTATGCACACGTCACGCATATGCACACAGATGCCCGCGCAAGGATTCATGGTTATGGTAGTCTTTCTCGGGGTAAACACAAGTGTCCCGTATTTGACTGCTACTTTTGTGCCTTATTTGGGAGTGAGAAAATTAGCAACCCTACTTGAACACTCCCCACCCCCCCTCGCCAGCCGGTCCACAAGAATATTGTCAATATTAAACCGGTCCGCGGTGCAAAATAGGTTGGGGACCCCTTTCTGAGTGGTTCACACAGTCCTTGTGTTTCATTGTTATTTTCATGTTTTGTCTGGTCTGCATCAGTTACCTGAAACTCTGAAGTTGGCTCTTTCTTGATGTCTTTGTGATTTCTTCTTAACACTGCTCCTTCTTCTGTTTGGACCATGTATGGTATGGGTTGGACTTCTTCAAGTACTGTAGCTTTCTGTGTCCATGAGTTCATTTTGTCTTGTATCCTCACTTCATCTCCTTGGTACAGTTCAGGTAATGGATGAGAACATCTGTCAAAGTATGTTTTCTGCTTTGCTTTGTGTTCATCTTTCCATCTTTTCACTTGTTCACCTCCCTCTGTTCTCAGAAGGCTCATATCTATTAGCAGATTGGATCTCAAATGGCGTCCCATCAAGAGCTGAGCAGGTGAAAATTCACATTCAAGTGGAGTACTGCGATAGGCTAACAAAGCTTTATAAAAATCACCTCCACTATCTTTTATTCTGTGCATCAGTTTCTTGATAATTCCAACCGACCTCAACCAATCCAATGGACTGAGGGAAAAATGGACTAGATGTTGTATGAACAAATCCCCATTCATGAGCAAAATGCCTCGTACATTCACCATTAAATGGTGGACCATTGTCTGTGAAAACTTCATCAAGTACACCATGTCTGGAAAAAACTGATTTCATACATGTAATTACGTTCTCTGTTGTTGTTCTACTCAAGCCACACACTTCAGGATACAATGAGTAGTAATCTGTTATTAATAGATAATCTTTGTTGTCAGTTACAAAAAGATCAATGCCTACCTTCTGATAAGGTCTCTGAGGACTAGGATGTAGATGAAATGGCTCCTTAGGGTTGCTAGGTTGGTATTTAAAGCATATTTGACAAGAAGACACCAATTCTGCTATTTCTTGGTTTATCCTGGGCCAAAACATCACTTCCTGCACCCTTCTCTTATACTTTTCAATACCTAGGTAGCCTTCATGAATTTTCACAAGCATTTCTTTTCAGAGGCTTTTAGGTATCACAATTCTACTACCTTTGTACAATATCCCATCCACAACAGACAGTTCTGATCTGTGGTTCCAATATTCTTGTACTACTGAGGTACAGTCATGCTTATTATCTGGCCATCCATCCATCACCACTTGTATCACCTGATTGAGAATTTTGTCTTTCTCTGTCTCAAGTAGTAAGACGTTGTAGTAAGCACAAGGTTGTGATTGTGGGAGATTTTACTTTTCCACACATAGACTGGGAAGCCCATTCTGTAAAAGGGCTGGAGGGTTTGGAGTTTGTCAAATAGTTTTTTGCTGCAAGATAGTTTTTTGCAGCAATACATAGAGGTACCAACTAGAGAAGGGGCAGTGTTGGATCTCCTGTTAGGAAATGAGATAGGGTAGGTGACGGAGGTATGTGTTGGGGAGCACTTTGGGTCCAGTGATCACAATACCATTAGTTTCAATATAATTATGGAGAAGGATAGGACTGGACCCAGGGTTGAGATTTATGATTGGAGAAAGGCTAACTTTGAGGAGATGCGAAAGGATTTAGGAGTGGATTGGGACGATTTGTTTTATGGGAAGGATGTAATAGAGAAATGGAGGTCATTTAAAAGGGAAATTTTGAGGGTACAGGATCTTTATGTTCCTGTAAGGTTGAAAGGAAAGGTTAAAAGTTTGAGAGAGCCATGGTTTTCAAGGGATATTGAAAACTTGGTTCGGAAAAAGAGAGGGATCTACAATAAATATAGGCAGTTTGGAGTTAATGAGGTGCTCGAGGAATATAAAGAATGTAAAAAGAATCTTAAGAAAGAAAATTAGAAAGGCTAAAAGAAGATACGAGGCTGCTTTAGCAAGTAAGGTGAAAATAAATCCAAAGGGTTTCTACAGTTATATTAATAGCAAAAGGATAGTGGGGGATAAAATTGGTCCCTTAGAGAATCAGAGTGGACAGCTATGTGCGGAGCCAAAAGAGATGGGGGAGATTTTGAACAATTTCTTTTCTTTGGTATTCTCTAAGGAGAAGGATATTGAATTGTGTAAGGTAAAGGAAACAAGAAGGGTAGTCATGGAAAGTATGACAATTAAAGAAGAGGAAGTACTGGCACTTTTAAGGAATATAAAAGTGGATAAGTCTCCGGGTCCGGACAAGATATTCCCTAGGACCTTGAGGGAAGTTAATGTGGAAATAGCAGGGACTCTGACAGAAATATTTCAGATGTCATTAGAAACAGGGATGGTGCCAGAGGATTGGCGCATTGCTCATTGTTTAAAAAGGGTTCTAAGAGTAAACCTGGCAATTATCGGCCTGTGAGTTTGATGTCAGTGGTGGGTAAATTGATGAAAAGTATTCTTAGAGATGGTATATAGAATTATCTGGATAGACAGGGTCTGATTGGGAACAGTCACATGGATTTGTGCGTGGAAAGTCATGTTTGACAAATCTTATTGAATTTTTTGATGAGGTTACTAGGAAAGTTGATGAGGGTAAAGTGGTGGATGTTGTCTATATGGACTTCAGTAAGGCCTTTGACAAGGTTCCACACGGAAGGTTAGTTAGGAAGGTTCAATGGTTAGGCATTAATATCGAAGTAGTAAAATGGATTCAGCAGTGGCTGGATGGGAGACGCCAGAGAGTAGTGGTGGATAACTGTGTGTCAGATTGGAGGACGGTGTGTAGCGGTGTGCCTCAGGGATCTGTACTGGGTCCAATGTTGTTTGTCATATATATTAATGATCTGGATGATGGGGTGGTAAATTGGATTAGTAAGTATGCAGATGATACTAAGATAGGTGGTGTTGTGGATAATGAAGTAGGTTTTCAAAGCTTGCAGAGAGATTTAGGCCAGTTAGAAGAGTGGGCTGAAAGATGGCAGATGGAGTTTAATGCTGAAAAATGTGAGGTGCTACATTTTGGTAGGACTAATCAAAATAGGACGTACATGGTAAATGGTAGGGCATTGAAGAATGCTGTAGAACAGAGGGATCTAGGAATAATGGTGCATAGTTCCCTGAAGGTGGAATCTCATGTGTATAGGGTGGTGAAGAAAGCTTTTGGTATGCTGGCCTTTATTAATCAGAGCATTGAGTATAGGAGTTGGGATGTAATATTAAAATCGTATAAGGCATTGGTAAGGCCAAATTTGGAGTATTGTGTACAGTTCTGGTCACCAAGTTATAGGAAAGATGTCAATAAAATAGAGAGAGTACAGAGGAGATTTACTAAAATGTTGCCTGGGTTTCATCTCCCAAGTTACAGAGAAAGGTTGAACAAGTTAGATCTTTATTCTTTGGAGCATAGAAGGTTGAGGGGGGACTTGATAGAGGTGTTTAAAGTTATGAGCGGGATTGATAGAGTTGACGTGGATAGGCTTTTTCCATTGAGAATGGGGGATATTCAAACAAGAGGACAGGAGTTAACAGTTAAAGGGCAAAAGTTTAGGGGTAACATGAGGGGGAACTTCTTTACTCAGAGAGTGGTAGCTGTGTGGAACGAGCTTCCAGCAGAAGTGGTTGAGGCAGGTTCAATGTTGTTGTTTAAAGTTAAATTGGATAGACATATGGACAGGAAAGGAATGGAGGGTTAAGGGCCGAGTGCAGGTCGGTGGGACTAGGTGAGAGTAAGAGCTCGGCATGGACTAGCAAGGGCCGAGATGGCCTGTTTCTGTGCTATAATTGTTATATGATTATATGGTTATAAGACGCAGCAGTTCCAACTTTTTGGGAGCAACAGGTACAGTCTCTATGATCATATCAACAAATGCCTGAACATCAACAGCATCCCTGTGACTGTCTTTTGTTGTTGGATCCACAGCTCTGGAAAGTGTGTCAGCCTTGTACATGAATTTTCCAGGTGTGTATGACACATTTAATGCATATCTTTGCAATTTGATCATCATTCACTGAATTCGCAAAGGGCAGTCACTTAAAGGTTTGTTAAACAATGCAATCAGAGGCTTATGATCAGTTTCAGCATCAATAGATTGACCTGACACAAACTGATGAAATCTCTCGCAAGCAAACATAATGCTGAGCAATTCTTTTTCAATTTGGGCATACCTTGTTTCTGGATCAGATAATGAATGAGGTGCATATGTCACTGGTAGCCATTCCTGATCATGTTTCTGGAGTAATACTGCCCCTAAGCCTGCCTGAGATGCATCACATGAGATTTTGATGGGTCTCTCAGCATCATAGAATTTCAACACAGGTTCTTTGGTGAGCACTTTCTTGAGATTTTGCCATGCCTTCTCCTGTTCATGATTCCAGCTCCATTTGTTTTTCTTTTCTGTTAGCTGGCTCAATGGAGCAAGTTGTTCTGAAAGATTGGGTATGAATTTTCCCATGTAGTTGACCATTCCCATGAACCTTTGAACATCTTTTTTACATTGCGGACTTGGCATGTTCTCAATAGCAGAAACCTTCAATGGATCAGGACGCACACCCTCAGTGCTGATGATATCACCCACAAAGGTAAGTTCAGTCACTCCTAGCTGACATTTGTCTTTATTCAACTTCAGGTTTGCCTTGCATGTTGCCTCTAAGACTTGTCTGAGTCTGGTGTCATGCTCTTGTTTAGATGATCCCCAAACAATAACATCATCCATGGATGTATCCACACCCTCAATGTGCTCATATAGCACGTGAATGGTTTTATGGTACACTTCAGGAGCTGATGCAATTCCAAATGGAAGCCTAAGAAAATGGTATCTGGCAAAGGGAGTGTCAGAAGGCAATGGAAGCCAATTCTCTGAATTATTTCAAGTAAGAGTTAGATAGAGCTCTTAAAGATAGCGGAGTCAAGGGATATGGGGAGAAGGCAGGAAAAGGGTACTGATTGTGGATGATCAGCCATGATCACAGTGAATGGCGGTGCTGGCTCGAAGGGCTGAATGGCCTACTCCTGCACCCATTGTCTATTGTCTTCTAATTTGCTGACAACAGTTCAATAATGATGGTTTTGAGAGTTCTATTTTAATTTACTGAAACCAGTCTTGCAGCAGAGGTGAACATTGCTGGTGCACAAGAGCATTTCTATAAAAGAAAGCAATTTGACTGTGGGTGCCACCCTTCAGCTCACCAGCTTCCAATTCTCATTGATGACATTGGTATTCAACGCATCGGATGGGTTTACATCTTTGCCCTCAGGGTGGTAATCAAATAAAGTGGATTACACACCTAATTTCAATTCCATTGTAAACAACCCTCTCAACGACACAGACGAAACACTGGAGGAACTCAGCACTCAGAGGCAAGCAGCTTCCAGGAAAAGAGAACAGTTGACATTTCAGCTCACTCAGTAATTTAGTCTATTATCCTATTTCCAAAGGTGCCAAAGAGATACTTTCTGCCAACTGTAAAATCTCACCTGCATGTTATATGAATGAAGAGTCTGGATCCAAAACATCGACTGTTCATTCCTTTCCAAGATGCTACCTGACCTGCTGAGTTCAGAATCACAATCAGGTTTAATAGCACCGGCATATGTCGTGAAATTTTGTTGCCTTTGCGGCAGCAGCACAATGCAATACATAATAACAGAATAAAAACATGACTTACAGTAATCAATAAATTATATAAGTGGTGCAAAAATAGAAATTTAAAAAGTCGTGAGTTGGTATTCATGGGTTCAATGTCCATTCAGAAATCTGATGGCGGGGGGAGAAAGCTCTTCCTGAATCGTTGAGTTGTGCCTTCAGGCTCCTGTATCTCCTTCCTGATGGTAACAATGGGAACAAGGCATGACCTGGGTGGTGGGGGTCCTTAATAATGGATGCCAGCTTTTTGAGGTAACGCTCCTTGAGGTATCTTCCTGTCAAGATCACACCTGCGTACGACGCTCCTTCAATTGACATCTTCTGAAGAGAGAAGAATTGTCTTGAGAAGAATTGTCTATCTTGAGAAGAATTGCAGTGCTGTATACTTTGAAAATAAATGAACCTTTGAACCTTTTGAACCTTTGAAGATGTCATGGATACTATGGAGGCTGGTGCCCATGATGAAGATGACAAAGTTTACAACTTTCTGCAGCTTACTTCAATCTTTCGTAGTAGCCCCCCCATACTAGATGATGATGCAACCAGTTAGAATGCTCTCCACAGTACATCTGTAGAAACTTGTGAGAGTCTTTGGTGACATACCAAATCTCCTCAAACTGCTAATGAAATAGAGCCACCGTCGTGCCTTCTTTGTAGCTCAGTTTTTTATGTGTGTGGCTCTACATTTCCAGCATCTGCAGCGTCTCTTGTGTTTATGATCTGCACATTATATTTGAAGTTCTACCAAAGGAGAGGCCAAAGTTATCACTGCACTGCAACCAGAGCAAGCCCTACATTTAGACAGGGATATAAGATGGCCCAGCTCTGGCTCTACAGCATTGACACTATTGCAACAGGCTCACTCTTACAGTCATAGAGTTATAGAAAAGTACAGCACAGAGACAGGCCCTTCAGCCCACCTAGTCCATGCCTACTTGCTCAGTTGGAAGTATTCCTATTTCTTATGTAGAATCCAAATAGTCATATTGAGGGAATGCTACATTGTCAGTGGTGCTTTCTTTCGGATGAAATGACAGACTGAAACTTCATCTATGCTCTTGGGTGAATATAAAAGATCACACAAAACCATTTCAAAGAGTGGGGGAGTTATCCCTGGAATCTTGGCCAATGCTTATCCCTCAATCAGCATGACTAAAACAGCTTATCTTAGTTTATTGCTTATGATAGCTTGCTTTAACTCTGCCATGCCTGGCCCAAATAATGGCTGCAAAAGAGGGAGGGTTGGGCATGAGGCTAGCAACCCCATCCCGTAAAAACCCAGAGCTACAGAAACTCCAAAGGCCTCACCCCTGGAAGAGGAAGGATGTCACCTAGAAGACATATGAAGTTGTGTAGTGAAACCAGAAGCTACAGGGAAGTCAGTACAGAGGACTATGGTAAGCTGCTGTCCGTGGCCTATGCCCAGTAGAGGTGACGGGCTTCAGAAGAAGGTGGCTTGCTTTTTCATTTTCTACACTCAGTGGCCATTTTCTTCGGTACTTCCTGTGCCTAATAAAGTGGCCGCTGAGTGTATGTTTGTGATCTTCTGCTGCTGTAGCCCATCCACTTCAGGACTTGACAAATTGTGCATTCAGAGATCCTCCTCTGCATGCCACCATCATTACACATGGTTATTTGTGCATTTTCACCCACAGCAATGCCATTCACTGGATGTTTTTGTTTTTTTGCACCATTCTCTGTAAACTCTAGAGACTGCTGTGTGTGAAAATCCCAGGAGATCAGCAGTTCCTGAGATACTCAAACCACCTCGTCTGGCATTAACAATCACTCCACAGTCAAAGTCACTTAGATCACATTTCTTCCCTATTCTGATGATTGGTCTGAACAACAACTGAACCTCTGGACCATGCCTGCACGCTTTTATGCACTGAGTTGCTGCCACGTGATTGGCTGATTAGATATTAGCATTAACCAGCAGGTGTACAGATGTACCTGATAAAGTGGCCACTGAGAGTTTAAAGACTAGATTTCAAAATGTATTTCACTTATTAAGAGATACTTTGGGACATTCTGGGATAATTAAAACCACCATATAAATGCAAGTTGACATTTTATTTTCCACCTTAGATATAGACAAGACTTCTACTACTTTTAAATATTTGCCTTTTAACCCTTAAGTATTCTGCGACCAGATCTGAAGTCTGAAGAAGACTAGTACTTTTGTATCACACTCAAAATGCTGGTGGAACTCAGCAGACCATGCAGCATCTATGGGAAAGAGTAAACAGTTGTCGTTTCAGACCAAGACCCTTCATCAGGACTTGAAAGGAACGGGAAAAGTCAGAATAAGAAAGTGGGGGGAGGAGAGGAAGAAGTACAAGGTGGCAAGTGAGAGGTGAAACTGGGAGAGGGGGAGAGGGTGAAGTAAAAAGCTTTGAGGTTGATTGATGAAAGAGATAAAGGGCTGGAGAAGGGGGAATCTGATAGGAGAGGACAGAAGACCTCTTTTTTGAATTATTTTTGATTAAATTGAAAGAAGAATTTTATCTAGTAGCTCTCTATATTTTAATTTCCTTTTAAAATATTCAATAGTTTAAGAAAAAGATTAAGAAGCATGCGAAAATATATGGTAGAAAAGAAATGCTTGCAGACACTAAAAATGCCTGTGCTTTAAAGGTTAAGATAGTGACACGGCTGATATTTTGGTAGCTTTGGGCTACAGGGGTACCATGAATCTGAACCTCTGCTATGTGTGCACAATGTTATTCATACACATGGGAGAAATGAGCAATATTTGACTTATAAACCATAACTAATTAATTTATGGACTGAAATGTCAGTGGTGCATTCCTTTATTACTGTTTTATCCATTAAAAGGCAGCCTGCCAGTTGTACATTAAATGTTCAGTTCATGCAGCTCACACCAATTGTACCCTGTCATCTTGGCTTTCCTATGAAGAAGTAATAGAATATGGGCCAAATAGAATACTAAAACTTTAAAAATTGGATTACTAGCATGAAACTCCAGTGAGAGTCTACTTATTCTCCTCTATAGCACTCACCAGTCAGCTTTTCAAAGGAAAAAAGTTGAACGTTCTTACGACCGCAGCAGAAGCAATGAGATTGGAAGTTTAAATGTCACAATTTAAATTCCTTCTATATACAATATTCCTCCATGAACAGTCTTCAGATCCAATCAGAATGTCAATCATCTCTCACATTTGCTGACCGTAAATAAGCACAACTGATAGCATTCCTACTACGTACATTATGTTTTGTGAGAACATGTTTAATGCATTCACAATAATTCTCTGGCAAAAGATCCAAATAAAAAGAGATCATGAGACATTAATGTACTTGATAATTTTACCCTCTACAATTCTTCCTTTGCCCATTATGCTGCTGGTGTTTAGGGCAGCAATGAAAAATCTCCATCTCTGGTGGCATTCACGGCTTCCTTCATCATGTCAGTAGCTTCCTCTCAGTTTACAGTCAATCATTCAGGTCCCAGGTGGGGACTCGGGAATACCGTCACACTCAGATGTGGAAGGATTCTTCATTGCTTTGTTTGGACAGTCAGGGTTGTTAGCCCTGAGAAGAATCCCCAAACCTGGAGGACTGGTGGACCACTCTTAGTCTGGCCTTTACGCTTTAACCTGTTTGGCATGGATGACCCTACCAAGAGTCAAAGCACAAGGTTCTGATTCCAGCCGACATACAGGTAGCTCTCTGGGTCATTGAGGCTTGCAGGCCTCCAAACCACGACAAGGTTGTGGTCCTCTTGGAGGACATTCTACAATTAGCAAATTGAATCAGATTAGGTATTTATATATAATTTCCATTAAAATTTTTTATCATCATTGTAATTATATTGTCAATGTCTTATTTATAGATTTCAGTGCATCACTATCAACAATAGGTGCACGACACTCACCTCCTCTTTGATATGGAAAGTAGCTCCAACTGTCAGGGATGAATAAATAGGTTAATATATTAGGACCTTTAGACATAAGATCATGAGAAATCCGAGCAAATTAGGCCATTTGGCCCTTTGAGTCTGGCCCACCATTCCATCATGGCTGATTTATTATCCTTCTCAACTCCATACTCTGCCTTCTCCCCATAACCTTTGACACCCTTACTAATCATGAACCTATAAAACCTTCGCTTTAAATATATCCAATGACCTGGCCTCCATAGCTATCCATAGTATTGATTTCCACAGATTCACTACCCTCTGGCTAAAGAAATTCCTCCTCACCTCTATTCTAAAGGGACATTCTTCTATTCTGAGGCTGCCCCCCCTCTGGTTCTAGACTCTCCCACTATAGGAAGCATCCTCTTCATGTCTACTCTGTCTAGGCCTTTCAATACGCAATATATTTCACTGAGATCTACCCCCCCCCCCAACCAATTCTTCTAAACTCCAGCAAGTACAGGCCCTGTGCCATCAAACATTTCTCATATGTTAACTCTTTCATTGCTGGGATCATTCTCGTGAACCTCCTCTGGACCCTCTCCAATACTAACACACCCTTTCCTAGATAAGGGGCCCAAAACTGCTCCCCATATTCCAAGTGTAGTCTGACCAATGCCTTATAAACCTCAGCATTACATGCTTGCTGCATAGGGCAGAAGAGAGAAAGGAATATCCGATCTCATTCTATGCCTCTAAATCAATAGTATTTAAATTAATGGTGGGTCCTCGGTATTCCTGTAATAAAGTCTAGGCAATATCAAATTAGTTTCTTAAAAATTAATTGACTTTCAAGAAAGTGAAGTTCCTGCTAATGTTATCCTACTCCATTGTAATAAATAGGTCCTCCTTGTATTGGTTTCATTAGTAATAGGTACTGTGTGACAGAATCACTGAGACCCAGAGATCCGAGATTCATTTTCCAATCCATACTGATCTGGTTATCAAATTTGGCTTCAATGTCCTTTGCCAAGAAAAGGAAAAGTCAGTGTCTTTTTTTCTGTATACAGTGAAACTTATTCAAGTGTGCATATATGTGGGATTAGGTATGAACTTACCTGATTTTATCTGTGATGCCCCATACTTAAATAGTCTGTTTGCACAGCTTAGGCTCACCTGTAAAGAAAGGTCATTGGGCCAAGGTACCAAAGGGATTCACAACCATTGAACTGTACCACAGCAACAGGCAAAGCTGTTGGGAGAGAAAAATTGGCAACAAGAAATCCTGCTGCTGGAAAGATGTTATCATTCACTGCTCCATCTAAAACCATGGACCCCCTCACATCCAAGTATTTATTGCCTCTGGCTGACTACTTAAAAGGTGAGATGAAAATATTACTAGAAGATGGTCAAAAATACAAATTTGTCCATTGTTAATTTATTCTATAACTTGAAATCTCACAGTTTTTTCATGGTGCCTAGAAGCATTTCAGATTTTATACTATAGTAGCAAACAATGAGAAGTGTTTAGCAAGTGGTAAAGTTACAAGATTACATCACTGATGTATCCTAACATGAGGAAAGATAAAAGGGTAAATATTAACAGTCCAAAGATGTTGATTGGTCATTGTAAATTGATCCATGATTAGGTCTGGGTTAATTGGATCTGTCAGGCATTGCTGAGGCAGCGTAGTTCGAAGTGCCAGAAGGGCATATTCCACTCTGTACAGCTAAATTCATTAATTAATTAATATACAAATCAATGGTTTTGTGAGAAAGTAGGCGTGTATATTGCAATTGAAGAAAATGTATGAAATTAAATTAGAAAAGTAGAAATCAGTTACTCTTTCATACACATAAGAGTTTCTGCAGATGCTGGAAATCCAAAGCAACACACATAAAATGCTGGAGGAACTCAGCAGGCCAGGCAGCATCTGTGGAAAAGACTAAGAAGTTAATGTTTCTGGGTGCTGATTCATTTCCATAGATGCTGCCTGACCTGCTGAGTTCTAGCATTTTGTGTGTGTGTTACTCATGCCTGGGACTCTCCCATAGTGTGGAGGAGATCTCAAACATCAGATACCATCCTACAAATACAGCTCCTCTGTTTATTTCTGTTCATATTCAAAGCAAGCACATTATTGTGATGAACGCATGACAATTGTGGATAAGGTTCGTAGTTTTGATGTGTCTAACAGACAAAAGCATGTGGCTATTATGACTAACGCCATTTGTTATTAAAATTGAACGTGGTATAATGGATTGTGGCAACCACAATAATTATTGCTAGTCATAACCTCAATATTTCATGACTTAATGAACATGAAGCTACGATCAGCATTACTGATAGACTGTCACCACACATTACACCCTCAGCAGTTCTTCCATATAATGTCATGCAGGTTCCATTTACATGAAAACTATAGCTAAGCTTCAGAGCAGCATTGCAATTTTATACACAATGAAATGCTAATATGGAGAACAGAGCAATTCCTTGGCTGAAAGTCACTCTTTTGCCTCACCCTGATAAGCTTATAAGCAGAAAAGTAGGATTTTTCCTACTTTAGTAGGTGGGAACCCATTTCAATTCAACTTCCCGTTCCCATTCCAATACATCGGTGCAAGGTCTCCTCTACTGCCACGATGAGGCCATGCTCAGATTGAAGGAGCAGCACCTCATATTCCATCGGGGTAGCCTCCAACCTGATGGCATGAACATCGATTTCTCAAACATCTTTTTCCATTCTGACCCCATCTCTTCTCCTCAACTGCCCACCACCTCCCTCTGTTCCTCCTGCTTCTTCCCTTTCTCTCATGGTCCACTGTCGTCTCCTATCAGATTCCTTCTTCTTCAGCCCTTTACCTTTCCCACCTGTCGCCTCCCAGTTTCTCACTTCAACCCCCTTCCCCCTCACCTGGTTTCATTTATCACCTGCCAGCTTGTACTCCTTCCCCTCCAGCTGCCTTCTTATTCTTATTCTGGCTTCCTCCCCCTTCCTTTCCAGTGCTGATGGAAGCTGTCAACCCAGAATGTTTACTCCTCTCCATAGATGCTGCCTGACCTGCTGAGGTTCTCCAGCATTTTGTATGTGTTGCTCTGGATTTCCAGCATCTGTAGAACCTCTTGCACCTAAGCCTAGAAGCAGCTATCTCAGGCAATTTGCTGAAGATAACATATCTACATCTAACTCTCAATTTTTAAATTACAGTATACTCACATGTTGAAAATCTAACTCTAACCATTGACATCTAATTTTATTTTCCTCCTTTCTTCATCTGAGAGCTACTGACTCTGGTAGGGCACAGTTCTGCAGTTACCTTCTATCCACTGATGTGCCTCCTAAGTAGTCATTCAGCAAGGATGCTAGATAGTGGGTATCTATACCCCGTTCAATTTAGGAGGCTGTACAACTTCTCGTGACTGTTCCGGATTCAATTAGCCAAATGGGGGGGGGGGAGGGGAAGGGGTACAATAATTAGAGGCAGTTTCTCCATCTACTGAGTTTGTTTTAAAAGTTTTGCACTTCAGTATTATTTAGGTACAAGTTAGGCTTGTTTTGTGCACAAAATCCATATATATTTCAGTTAAAGTTTGATGATCTTCCCTCCAAGTTCAGTAAATAATTCCTCACATCCACTTATCGACACTGACAGACTGCTACAAATAGGATGTAACCAGGGCGACGCACAGTTAAAGCATCACAAACTCATTATTGCACTCAAAACTATTTAACCTTCACTGATTACTTTTATTCAGGGCTAACATTTAACAACTTATTTAAATATCTAGATCCCTCTGTTCCTCCACATCTCTAGTCTCTCATCCTAAACGACACATTCGGTTTTTCCGATGAATGAGGCCATCCGCAGTAAACCAATTTCTGCTTACAACCTGCAGAAAGGTGGAGCATACATCAGAGAGCTAGTGCATAGTAATAAAAAAGGGAATGATTGCTACTTTGTCCCCTTACAACCTCAATCAATCTTAGATCTCCTAAATCAATGCAAACGATTCTCCAGAGTCCAGATTATGCTCTGCAATGTATTTAACAACCAAGACAAGGGAACAGTCCTGGAAGAATTTGATGAAACATTTTGAGTGCGTTTGTCAATTGAGAATTGATATTCACCCCCACCCAAAACAAGTACATGCAGGGCAAATCCAACAGACCTATGATGTAGTAAACTATCAGCTCTACAGTACATTCAGTTCTGCTAGGAGGGACAGCTTCCCTTTCAATGCCATGGCTGTGCGATTGCTATGAGCTCATTTGGGAAGCCATATTACACTCAGAGGCCACTTTATTAGGTAGACCCGCTCACCTGTTTGTTTATGCAAATATCTGATCAGCCAATCAAGCGGCAGCAACTCAATGAATAGAAGCATGCAGACATGGTCAAGCGGTTCAGTTGCTGTTCAGACCAAACATCAGAATGGGGGAGAAAAGTTACTTTGACCATAGAATGATTGTTGGTGCCAGACGGGGTGGCAATCAGAACTCGCTGATCTCCTAAGTCACATAACGACAGTCTCCAGAGTTTACAGAAAATGGTGCGATACAGAAAACACATCTGGTGAGTGGCAATTCTATAGGCAAAAACGCTTTGTTAATGAGAGAGGTCGGAGGAGAATGGCCAGAATGGTTCAAGCTGCCAGGAAAGGACAGTAACTCAGATAACCACATGTTACAACAGAGGCATGAAGAAGAGCATCTCTGAGTGTAAAATAAGTCAAACCTTGAAGGGGATGGGCTACAGCAACAGAAGACCATGAATATGCGTACTGAAGGTACCTAATAAAGGGGCCACTGAGTGTATGTGACAATATGTTTCCTACATGGTAGACACACTAGAAAAATTCTTTTCCTTATGAATTTATAATATTTATTAATCAGTTAAGTTAAACAAGAAAAATTACACCAAATTTAGCATTGTGGTCATATTCTTGGAACAGAATCACAAGCCAACAGATTGAGCTTCAGATAATCGAAAACATCTCTGCTCATTCTGAGGATGAAATAAAACACTGGTGTAAATAAAGACTTCATCTGAAGCAGATGTGAGCTACAGCATGGCTTTCGCTCCTCAACTTTGACTTCTTTTTCCCCGGTTCATTGTAGAGCAGCAGTAACTTCAGCCAAGAAGTTGGTCAGCTTTATTTTATCTGACTGCTGAAGCAGCAGAAAGATTAGCAAGGCAAAAAAAAAAACCAACAAATTCTTGTTTTGAAACACTGAGTACCCAAGGCAAAAAATTTGTACAGACAAGGAAAACCACCAGCCAAAGTTAACAAACGTGGATGCGCGAAGTGAGCTTGGCTAAAACCATAAGGTTTGCCCTGCAGAATGCATGTGGCTATCTAAAATCTTCCATGCTTTGGGTAATCGGCAGAGTCAGAACAAATTCATGTCACTTTATATCCAGGACAATATTACAAATCAATGTGATGTGCTCTATCAGTGCTAAAAATGAAACATCGAACATAAAACTTGACTCTTTTTACACTAATTTAATTTAATTTTTATACATTTAAGGCATCCATCAGTCTTGCGAGACCATGGACCTGCGCCTGGAAAGTCTTCACTCTCCAGGCTGCAGGCCTGGGCAAGGTTGTATAGAAGACCGGCAGTTGCCCATGCTGCAAGTCTCCCCTCTCCACGACACCAATGTTGTCCAAGGGAAAGGCAGGGGCCGATACAGCTTGGCACCAGTGTCGTCGCAGAGCACTGTGTGGTTAAGTGCCTTGCTCAAGGACACAACACGCTGCCTCGGCTGACGCTCGAACTCACGACCTTCAGGTTGCAAGTCGAATGCCTTAACCACTTGGCCACGTGCCCATTTTTATACATACTTTGTAAGATAATTTGTATCTTTTTCTGCCATAAAACAACAAATTTCACGACATATCACTATATCCAAATGTGAGATTCATTTTCTTATGGGTATACTTTAACAAATCTGTAGAATAATAACTATTACGGAATAATGAAAGGCCACCCTGCTGGAGCATTCAACCAGAATGCAGAAGATGACAAACTGTGCAAATGCAAAAAGAAGATGCAATAACAGTAAATAAATGTAATAAATATCGAGAACATGGAATGAAGAATCCTTCAAAGTGATTCCATTTGTTGTGGGAACATTTTAATGATGGGGCAAGTAAAGCTGAGTGAAATTATACCCTTTGTTTCAAGATCCTGATAGTTGAGGGGTAGTAACTGTTCTTGAACCTGGTAGTGCGAGTCCTGGAGCACTTGTACCTTCTTGCTGAAGGCAGCAATGAGAAGAGAGCATGACCTGGGTGGTGGGGTCCCTGATGATCAATGCTGCTTCCCTGCAACAGCGTTTTGCACTTCTCATTTCATTTAAGTTCATTTATCATCAAAGTATGCATCCATATACAACTCTGAGATTCGTCTTCTCCAAATAGCCATGAAAGAAAGAAAGAAAATGAAAGTCATTCGGAGAGAATCATCGAACCCACCGCGCACACAAAAAAGAGTGGCATTGTGTCAATCAACCCCCCAAACCCCACTTCTCCGCACAAAATGGAACAAGAACATCAACCCCAAGCCCTCCTCCGTCCACGCTAAACAGAACAAGAACATCGACACCCAAACCCTCTCCCCTTGCACAACAAAATAGAAAGAAATGGGTGAAAAACACAGAATATAGAAAAACCATGTCTGAGAAAGTCCACAGTCTATAAACGCAGTAGACCAATCCATGACTCAGAACCCTGGTAACGTCTTCTTTTGTCAACAAAGAGAGGGACACCACACGAGCACAGGGGCCCAACCGCCTGCCACAGTGAGCCACATAGTGATAGGCCACTCACTGTCTCCTTCTCAGCAGCAATCAAAAGGAAGACGGTCGCCGCTGAATTCTTGCTTGCCTTCAGCATTCGCATTGATGTCTCTATCTTCAAACTTCTGAATTTGTTCTCAGTTTAGAAAATAGTCTACACTTTAATTCCTTCTCCCAAAGTGCATGACCATACACTTCCTTTCAGTGTCTATAAGGAGAAAGGAATGGAAGGGTACAGTTACAGAGTTAGATGGGAAGAGGGTCGGTTAGACTATAACTTCAGGTATGAACCTACTGGAGCAACTGACCTCTTTCTGTCCCGTAAACGCTTTGAAACCTAAAACATTACAGGAGTTAAAAGGCTGAGATCAGCAATAGTCACTGTTGCAGCTTCATCTATAAAAGGAATTAAAGTTACCTTTCAGAATATCATAAAATCTTAGAAGAAAGAGAAAAGTTTTGGCAGAAATGAATCTGCATTCCATAAAAAAAGTGTTATTTGAAGTTCTTGACAGCAGCACAGAAAACTGATAAGCATCAGGGTCTGGATTCCAACTAATTTAATTGCAAATCCCAATTTCAATCATGAAGCGCCATTCTTTTCTGTACTGCAGGTGTTAATTTAGTCAGATTTTCAATAACAAATCATGATTGAAAATATGGTAATACATCAGACTCAATTGTCCTATTCAATGAGTGTTATGGGGTCCCAGAACAATTAGGCAACATAGGCAGCCAATATTTTTTTTGAGAGGGATGTCAGCATTACTGTTAAGCCCATAATTTATTGTCCAACATTAATTGCCTTTGAAAAGGTACTGGTAAACTAATGCAGTCCTTCTGGTGAAGAATCTCCCTCTGTGCTGTTGAATATGGAGGGACGGGGGTTGTGAGGTTGGTCGGTAGATGAGGGGAAGATGGTAATTTCCAGGATTTAAACTCAGTGACAAATGAGGGAAGTGCACTATTTTTCCAGTCCTACTTGGAGGCTGATGTATGCATTTGCGGAGGTCTAGACAAGTACTATAGCACATGCCTTCCAAATTTCGCCAGGTTGTTTTCTAGTCTTATAGGCAGTGCTGTATCCAATGCTCACAGCTATTTTTTGATATCACTAGAGTGAATAAGATTGATTTCTGTGATGGAAGCAATCTCAAGAGGAAGTTGAACTGGGAGGAATCATTCACTGCACATTTCTGGCTAAATATATTTACAAATGCTATGACTATACCACCTGCATGCTGGATACTACCTCTTCTGGGGATAGAGATGTTCTTGGAGTCTCCCCCTCCTAATCTGAAGTCCTAGATAGAATGACATGGAGAGGATATTTCCATTAGTGGGAGAGCCTACGACCTGGGGGCACCGCCTCAGAATGGAAAGTTGTCGTTTTAGAACAGAGATGATGAGGAATTTCTTTAGCCAGAGGTTGGTGAATCTGTGGAACTCATTGTCAAGGACAGTGGAGGAAGCCAAGTCATTGGGTATATTCAAAGCAAAGGTTGATAGGTTCTTGATTAGTCAAGGCATCAAAGGTTACTAGGAGCATGGGGTTGAGAGGGATAATAAATCAGCCATCATGGAATGGCGGAGTAGATCTGATGGGCTGAATAGCCTATGTCTTATGGTTTTATGGAATTGGTTTATTATTGTTACATGTACTGAGATACTGTGAAAAGCTTGTCTTGCATACTGTTCCTACAGATCAATTCATCACACAGTACATCAAGTAGAACAAGGCAAAACAGTAACAATGCAGAATAAAGTGCAACAGCTATAGAGAAAGTGCAGAGCAAGTAAACAAGAAGGTGCAAGATCATTTTGAAGTAGATTGTGAATAACAAGAAAAATTGTGAGCTGTATACTACTTTGAGATTGGGATTGAGAGGGACAATAAATCAGCCATGATTGAATGACGGAGAATACTCAATGGCCGAATGGCCTAATTTTCTTACTTTGAATTATGGTCTTATGGTCCACTACCACTCACAACTAAGTTTGTTGCAACTAGAGATGTTTGCCCTGATCTGTTGGAGCACTTGCTACTATAATATGCTGTTTTTGTAGGTATTCTTATGTTAGATTTTCAAGTGGTGTGCATACAGGCACGTCCTTCTACTCTCCTCACTGGAACAAGGATGACTCCTTGGTTTACTACAAGTGTAGAGTGAGAACATGTAGAGCCATGAGTTTACACATTGCACTCGAATAGATTTTCTTCTCTGCTTAATTTTTGGAGGCAGGAGCCAGGCACAGTAAGTGAGGATAAAATTGAAAATCAAAAACTGCTGATGCTGAATATCTGAAAGGAAAAAATAGTTGCCTTAACAAGGGCAGGAGTAAATCAAGTGTGTTGAGAAGCCAAACCAAGATGGTGCCAAACCATCCATGACTTTTTACAAGGTGACTTAAGCAGACCCATTCATTTAAATCTCAATGCTAAGACCAATCTATCTCATCGTGGACCCTGTTCACTACTTATTTACTTCCACTGCACTTTATTTGTGATTACAATACCATATTCTGCATCTTGTGTTCTTTTTTACCAGCTCAATGGCATGATCTGTCTGGACGGCACACAAACAAAAGCTCTTCACTGTATCTCGATGCATGTGACAATCTTGTATCAATGTCTCAATAGTTCATAGCATTTCATGTATACCGGATTTTGACCTGTATTGAGCCTGTACCAGTTAGCACATCATAGTAACATGTAACGGTGAGGGTTTCCTCACTGTGAAGGCTGAATCTCAGGACGTATATGGTGACATGCACATACTTCGATAATAAATTTACTTTGAACTTTGACCCTTTCCCATGGCTGCTTAATCAGTGTTCCTTCATTGAAAATAGCAAGGAGACAGACTTCAATATCACCACGAAGAGAGGCTCGACTTCAACTATTGACAGACCTGACTGAATTCTAAACACTTGAAGTCTCCATAAGGATTGTTCAGTGCTCAATTCTACAAATTATGCATCTCCAGTAGGTAAACCGACCAGGAAGAAATTAAACAGGTTTATCCCTTACACTGGCTCCTTTGTTGCCTGCCTCAGAAATAGTCCAGCAAACATGTCTTTATAATTCAGTTGGCTCCGTCAATAGTGACTTTGCAACCAGGCCTCTCTTGGTGGTGACATTGAAGCCTGTGCTCTTGCTCTTTTCAATGGAGGAACACTGATTAAACAGCCAAGGGAGAGGGTCAAAGCTCAAAGTAAATTTATTATCAAAGTATGTATATGTCATCCTGAGATTCACTTTCTTGCAGACGTTCACAGTAGAACAAAGAAATACAATAGAATCAATGATAAGCTATGCACAAGCGAAGGCAGGCAAGCAACCAATGTGCAAAAGAAGACAAAATGTGTGAATAAAATAAATGGTCGGATAGATAGATCGATAACACTGAGATCATGAGCTGCAGATACTTTGGAAGTGAGTCCATATATTGTGGAATCAGGTCCGAGTTGGGGTGATTGAAGTTACTATGCTGGTTCGGGAGTCTGATGGTTGATAATAAAGGTTCTTGAACCTAGCCATGTTCTTGGACCTAAGTGACCTAAGACAGATGGTTTTAAGAGCAGGTTTCATGCCCATGATTAATCTAATGAGATTTTCAGAAACGGGCAATGACTAGAAGCAACATCTGGAGAAAATAAGCATCTGTCTTTGAAAGGTTTCAATCAGAACTAGTGACTCACAAGGGTGCGCTTTGTCATTATGTACCAGAGTTACATGGGTCGGCACAAAATTAATGCGCTGTAGATTTCTATGTTCTATGTCATAGTTGAGCTTATTGTCATTAGCACACGTACATGTAGGTGCAATGAAAAATAAATTGCAACAGCATCACAGGTACAGAGCATTATACAAGCAGCATTCACAATAAAACATAAACTGAACGTAATTTTTTACAAGGATACACAACTAGAACTAAAATTTTAGTTCAAAGTAGTCAAAATGTTCATGGTGTTGCTAAACTGCAGACTGCCCTTAGTTAGAGCCACAAAAGCTCTCCATATCTTGCAATTCCAGTACATCTTTACAGAGCAATCGATTTTTTCGAACTACTATAGATCAATGAGATCAGGTTGTGCAATCAGTTCAGAGCGGGGGTGAGTGAAGTTATCCAATTCCAAACCGATTCCACAACCGACAGATTCACTCTCAAGGACAATACAACTCATGTTCTCAGTACTATTTATTTATTTGTTTGTTTGTTTATTTTGCATAATCTGTCTTCCTTTGTTCATTGGTTGTTTGCCAATATTTGTTTACGTATAGTTTTTCATAAATTCTATAGTATTCCTTTATTTTCTTGTAAATGCCTGCAGGAAAATGAAGTTCAAGGTAATATATGGTGACATATAGGCATTTTTATGATAAATTTACTTTGATTAAATTGACTTTGAGAAGATGGAAATACTTAGCACAGTGTAACCAAAACCCTTGTGAAACAGATGCAATCCAGACCTGCTCTTGTGTCTATGTGGAGTTTGCAAGTTCTCCCTGTGACTGCATGGGTTTCCTCTAGGTGCTTTAGTGTCCTCTCACATCCAAATGATTTACTGGTCAGTGGGTTAATTAGCCAATGTTAGTTTCCCATAGTGTGTGGATGAATGTGAGATGAATTTGGTGGCGGAGTGGAGACACATCTCTATCAAAAGAGGTGTAAGGCACTCCTTCCCCCTGCTAGCCTGCAGGTCACCCTTGGGCAAGATGTAGCACTTGCTTAGCTCCCCGATCAGGGTCACATGAAGCCATGGGAGTAGGTGGTGGATGGTCGTATGAGCAGCTGGTGCACATCACAAGTCCTGGTTACCAGGCAGACAATCACTAAAGAGTAGTGATAATGACTGGGGTCACCCACCTTGTAAAGACACTGCCAGAAGAAGGCAACGGCAAACCACTTCTGTAGAAAAAATTGCCAGGAACTATGACAGTTTTAGGTGATGATGTGGGGTGAATAAAAAGTCAAGTAAGTATTAATGAATGCATGATTGCTAATGTGGACCTACTGGGCCAAATAACCTATTCAATGATGCATAACTCTTTGCCTTTTCTCTCAGCCTATTCATTTTTACAGCCAAGTGGGTGTGTGTAAACGGAGGTTTACAAATGATTGAAGGCTTTAATGTTCTTCATTGTTTGTCCCACTACCGCCGCGGTACAAGAAAAGTTAACAAAAGGACGTACAGGACCAGTGAGGACTCAATCGAAGGCCATTAACTGATACATCCAGAAGAGGAAGATAAAAGTACTGCAGAAAAGTGGGCTGTGAATTTGAAGCCATATCTGGCGTTAATCTGTCTGAGCAATGGAGATATGTTTTAGTATGACAGCAGCCTACAGAGAAAGAGACCGCAAAATTTAAACCAATTAGGTTGTGCAGCAGAATTAAATTTGGAGTGATTGCCAATTGCAAAAAAAAAATAGATAGTTCACATCTGTACTGGTTTTCTTAGATCTGCAGTTTCTCAAGTAACAAAGACTGCAGCCCATACATTGGTCACAGAATCAAAATGAGTAATGGTACTTCTTTGGATTTTATTGCCCCTCGACAGGAATGTTTTTTGATCACTCATTGAACGAGAGACTCATGTAGTACAGAACTGGGCCATTCGGCCCATATTGTCTATACTGCCAATGATGCTTATCTACACTAATTCCCTATGCCTGGATTAGCCCCATATCCATCTGCAGCGGTGAGTTCCAGGACCAGAGGTTTGTGCAGGCGGGAGGTATGAGGGCCACTGACTCCCTAGATACATAAATCAGCAAGTCTGGAGTTTGGGGTCACATCATTGGAGAATGTGGTTCAAGGCCTGGAGCTCAGGGACCTGTCATGTGTGGGTCCTGCAGTCAATACGGAAAATCGAAGCCCAATGGTCGATCAAAAGTCCAGAAGTCATTCTCAATAATGGAATCTCTGCATATTTGAGTTTGTAAGTCTTCTGGGAAAGTCAGGTGCCCAACGTTTGTAAGTCTGCAAGTCCACTAGAAGACTCACTGGACAATTGACTTACTGACCAGTATGTCTTTGGGATGGTGAGAGGAAACTAAAGTATCTGGAGGATAAATTAATGAATCTGAATCTGAATATTATTCACCTTTCCTATCCAAGTCCTTCATCCAATGCTTTTTAAACCCTGTAACTGTGTCCATTTGGCAGTCCATTCCAACTATTCACCATCCTCTCTGTGAAAAGCTTACCCCTTAGATCTCGGTTAAATTTCACTCCTCCCACCTTAAACCTGTGCTCTCTATTCTAGACACCCCGGCCTTCAGCAGAAATATTCTATGTATTGTATCTATGCCTCTCATAATTTTATGAAGATCTATAAGGTCACTCCACAGCCGGCTACGTTTCAGTGTGAATAAACCCAGCCTATCCAATCTCCCCCTGTAACTACAGTTCACCATTGAAGGTAAAATCCTGGTAAATCTGTTCTGCACTCTCTGTTTCTACCACCTCCTTCCAGTAGTGTGGCAACCAAAACTATACTCAGTACTCTATATATAGTCCAACTTATGTTTTGTACAGCTGCATATGATGTCACAATTCTTATACTCAGTCTATGAAGGGAAGCATAGCAGATGCCTTTTGCACTAACCCATCTACCTGTGTCACTACTGTCAAGGGAAAATGGATTTAATGCCTACATCTCGCTATATACTAGTGGTCCTACAGCCCTAGCCACTTACCATAAAATCATAAGACATAGGAGGAGAATAGGCCATTCGGCCCATCGAGTCTGCTTCACCATTCCATCATGGCTGATTTATTCTCCCCATAACCTTTAATGCCCTTACTAATCAACGAGTCTATCAATCTCTACTTTAAATACAGTATACCCAATGACTTGGCTTCCATAGCAGTCTGTGGCAATGAGTTCCATACTCCAGACATCCCACCCTGCAAAAACTCATTTCAGGGAGGTAGCACCCCATATTCACCCATCCCCCCCGCTCCCCAGTCGACCTCCAAGGGTGTATGTAATACTTTGTTTAGTGATTTTGTCTAATCTGTAAACCAAGTTGGGTATATGTAGAAAATGTGACATTAAAGTACGTACTTATATCATCATGTTTATTCTATTACAACTTTAAGCAAGTCTACAGGGAGTTTGGCCTCATCACGTAGGACATCAATAGAGTAGCTCCTTAGCAGCTAGCCAGCTAGTTTAAATAACATTAGCTATGCCAATGAATGAATGACACCCATTAAACTCATCTCAACATGTCTTTTACATTTTAACCCACCATGGGCAATAGAAAAGTCACTGTTGCAAACAGTGCAGCGAGCAACACTGTCATTATTTTTGAGGTCGACTGCAAATCCCGCCCACAGAGAAAACTGATAGGTCTACTTAGCACGATGAAAGACCAATCAGGATGCTCGCTCTCGCTCTCAAAAAATCGATTCCCGTGATATTGCATATAATTGCCAGGCGTCAGGGAGCCGCCATCAATATGCGGGAGACTCCTGGAACTTCCGGGAGAGGTCTGATAGTGTACTTTGGGAAGTCAAATTCTGGTAGGACTCTTGAAAGTGAGTCCATTGGTTGTGGAAGCAAAGTGAAGTTGAGCGAAGTTAGCCCCACTGGTTCAAGAGCCTTTTGGTTGAGGGGTAATAACCATTCCTGAACCTGGTGGGGTGGGTCCTGTACCTTCTTCCTGATTTCAACAGAAAGAAGGGAACATGGCCTGGATGGTGAAGGCCCTTGATGATGGATGCTTCTTTCCTGTGACAGCGCTCCATGTAGGTACGCTCAATGGCAGGGAGGGCTTTACTCATGATGGACTAGGCTGCATCCACTACTTCTTTTAGGATTTTCCATCCAAGGGTATTTCTGTTTCCATATCAGGCTGTGATGCAACCATGAAGGTTAGAAGGTCAGAAATCCATATCAATTGCAGTTTAAGGGAACTCTGGAAAGAGATAACAGAGGCATTATCACATATTATCATTCATTAGAAAAAAATCCAGTGCCAGAAGACAACAGACAAGAACAATTCCAGGGAACCATAGGCCAACTAGCTCAGCCTTGGTGGTAGGACAAATGTATTTAGAGAATAGATAAGTGACATCTAGGATGAAAAAAATAAATAAAGGCACAGAAGAGGATTTCGGGAAAAATTTCAAGGAAGCTATTAGAAATATGAATATATAAAAATCAGGTAGGGAGGAACAGTCTAGCTAAGTTTACTCATGCAAAAGATATGTGTGAGGGAACATGTAATGGAAGTCTGACAATTATTAGGTTTTGATAATGTTGACAGAGAAAGAATGTCTCCACTGGGGGGAAATCAAAACTAAGACCTCCATATTAGCATTACTTATCACATGTGCATTGAACCATCAGAAAATACAGTGACATGAGTCATCTGCATCGATGACCAACACAGTCTGAGGATGCACTGGGGCAGCCTGCAAGTGTCACCATGCTTCCAGTGCCAACATAGCATACCTACAACTCACTAATACTAACCTGCATGTCTTTGGAATGCAGTACGAAACCAGAGCACCTGGAGGAAACTCACATAGTCATAGGGAGAACACACAAATACTCTATCTGCTGGTCAGATTGAAGCTGAGGGGCTTCAGGGTCCCTATGCCCACCATCCTACTAGCCAATGTGCAAGCCATAGAGAACAAGGTGGATGATCTTAAAGGGGGACTCACCTACTGCAGGGAGATGCAGAACTGCTGTGTATTCTGTTTCACCGAGACCTGGCTCTCCCCTGCCACCCCCGACAGTGCCATCCGACCGGAGGGATTTTTGATCCATCGGATGGACCACACGGCGTTTTCAGGCAAGACGAGCGGAGGTGGTGTCTGCCTACTGATCAACACTGGGTGGTGCTCGGACACAGTGAAACTGACAAGCTCCTGCAGCCTGGACCTGGAACACCTGTAGGTGAAGTGTTGTCCCTACTATCTGCCACGGGAATTCACCTCGGTTATACTGACAGCGGTCTACATTCCCCCCCAGGTGGACGTGGAGTGTGCTCTGAACATACTGTATGCCAACAGCAGTGAACTTGAGACCAGGTAAGCGGAGGCTTTGCTCATTATAGCTGGGGACTGTAATACAAATTCCTCACAGACAGTGGCAGGAATTGAACCCTGATCTTCTGACTGTTGGCACTGTGAAGCCTTACGCTACCTTGCCACTCTAATATAAGATGATCAATAACAAAACCAATTGGGAGTTCTGAAGGAACCTCATTATTCAAAAAATAGTGTGAAAGTGCAAGTGGTACCAAAGGGGGAAAAACTGTCTCTGTTCTAGTCTGCCACATACAACATGCCAGCATCACATTCCCAATCCTGGTGCAGATCACAATCGTGCATCATTAAACAAGCACATGATGGAGATGGGAATAGAAGGTTACATGGGTAAATTAAGATGAAGAAAAGTCTGTGGAATCTAGACTGAAGTATTGCATCGTCTGGTTGAACCAAGTGGCCAGTTTCTGTATGATATATCCTAATAGTTCAACTTCATTAAACAATGCCTGAGATGATAAAATTAATGCATGATCAAGTGTTTCCACTGAGGGATGTAGATCAGGAAATCATAGAACATCACTCCACTGTATAATGAAAACTACGGTCTGTGACTGAGCAACTTCTGCAGAGAGTGGTGCAGACAGCGCAGTGCATCTGCAGTTGTGAACTTCCCATGATTCAGGACACTTACAAGAATAGGTGTGTAAAAAAGGCCCATAGGATCATTGGGGACCCAAGCCATCCCAACCACAATCTTTTCCAGCTGGTACCATCCGGGAAGTGATACCACAGCATAAAAGCCAGGACTTACAGGCTCCGGGACAGCTTCCTCCACCAGGCTATCAGACTGATGAACTCGCACTGACTTGAGTGTATTCTATAGTACATTGACTGTTCTATTTATTATAAATTATTATAAATTACTATGATTGCACATTGCACATTTAGATGGAGACATAACAAAGATTTTTACTCCTCATGTATGTGAAGGATGCAAGAAATAGTCGATTCAGTTCAATAACGTGTGCCACTTTTTCCTAGGAGGGTCTATTGACAGAATAATCCCTCAGATTGCATTCTTTTGTATTGGGCCTCCAACATATGGTAATGACGCTTCAGAGCACGGACACTATGAAATGTGCATATAAAATCTTCAGTAAGCAAATCAACAACTTCCACAATTTAAAAGATAGATATGTCATCAACTATTTGTCAGTCATCTGTCTCTAATTATTTGTTATATTCACAATTAATTTAAATACTGAATTTAAAGGAGAACATCGCTATTAATATGGTTCCCTTGCCACCAATAATACGATATTGCTAAGTTCTTAAATTGCCTCGGATGGAAAGTACATTTTTATTCAAATGTTTAAATTTCACCATTATTAATTCCAACCGAGTCTTTTACATTACTTTTGGAGGTTGTAAGTCCAGTTGAAATTTATTTTCTTTATTATTCCATAAGCAATTACTAAGTGAAGGCAAAGAGAAAGAAAGTGAGATACTGTTCGTTGATGTAACATTTATTAGATGTACTGATCAGTTTTTCTTTAGGAATGGCCAGGCGTACGGGCCCAAATTCTGGTTTTTCCTTGTTGAACTTCTGTTCCATTTGCTACGTGTGCACACTTTGCTAAGCTCTAGGGCTTTCAATCTGCCCGTTTGGCTGCCATCAGGCAAGAGTTACAGGAGCCTGAAAACCCACAGCTCAAAGGTTAAAGGTTAGCTTTATTTATTACTAAATGTACGTCTTCGGACTGTGGGGGTGAAACCGGAGCACCCGGAGGAAACCTACGTGGTCACAGGGGAGAATGTACAGGCTGTCTACAGACAGCAGCAAGAACTGAACCCCGAATGGTGATCACTGATGCAGGGCTGCAGCTTCTTCCCACTGCAAGCAGGTTCTTGCAGCAACCTCAAAAAAACCTTAATCTACTCTGATCTATATTTCCCTTGGCTCGACAGAATGTTGCTATATTTGGTTTGTTCTGTTGTCAGGTTACGATTAATTTATATTAATTTATGTTTATTTAATATACATTGTCAAGTTTGTAATATTTCGTACTGTTGCTGCAAAAGCTAATTTTGTGGCATTTATACCATGGGTATGTATGCCCATGACAAGAAACTTGAAACTTGAACTTGGTTTGTGCTTCCTTTCCATTCAATACAGCTTTTTCTTTCTGAGACGCTGCTGCTACGAACTCTGCAGCTTTGTTTTTATAGCAGCTTGGCGGTTATTGGATTTTAGAGCATTGAGGGGCGATCTTACTCAAGCATATAAGATCCTGGTCGAGGTCACGGCTCAACTCAGCTGCTTTGTTAAGCTTGTGGGGATGATTTTCAGAGACAGAGTGGGGAGGTAGGAGTCAGGTTGGGTTTTAGGGACAGGGATTTGGGGGAGTTCAAGATCAGGCTGGAGTCTAGTCCTCTGCTCTGCTTTATTTTGTTTTGTGGCTGTTGTCGTGTTGTTGTTGTTGTTGTTCAGCGCAACATCGTGGGCAGAACGGCCTGGACTGTGCTGTAATGTTCTAAGTAAATAGATGAAAATCAGAAAACATATTGAAATCCTCATTCATTTTTGAATATTTTCTAAACAGATCCGCTTCTAAGTCGTTAGAAGACAGGATCTAACTCAATTACAATGCACTACAATAACATTATTTAATGCTTATAAGCATTGTCGGTTCCAAGTAAAATAGTTGATATTTAATATTTAATTATTAAGAATATGTACTATGTCATTTGGTCCACCATGGCCATTCCAGTTGCTGGGGGAGAATCCCATGAGCCTTGATTCCTCTCATTATTTCCCTGTACTTTTGCAAATTATTCTCTCTCACAAATGCGCCTTTGATTTGTTTTACCAACCTTATCTTTTGAATATGGGAGATCACCATTGCACCTGGCAGAACACACGGGGTCAAGTGAAAAACTGAAACCGTACACTCTCTGCCCTGGTCTCTGGAACCAGGAGGCAGCAGTATTAACCATTGTGCCATTAGGCAACCATAAATACCCTCTAAATCAACTTGCATGCTGTAAACATCATGACAATTAATTTATTAAGGAATGGTGCCAATAGTTTTCAATCAATTTATTTTTAAAAGTCATAAAGTATAGGTTACTATTTAATAATGTTGTGATGCTACTAGTCCTCGAATTCAATTCTGACCTCCAGCATTTTCTCTGTGGCATTCACTTGTTCTCTCCGTGACCACATAAGTTTCCTCCAGCTACTCCATTTTCTTCTCCATAGCCTAGTTTCCTCACATGTTCCAATGGCATGCTGGTTGTTAGCTGAATTGGTCATTGTATTGTACCCACATGTGCAGGAGTCAGATGGAAGTCAAAGGAGTGTTCATGGGCACGTGTGAGTGATTAACTAAAGTTATCTGCAATGTTTCATTAATTGAAACTATTGATCCTTCCGAATGTCTGTTTTATTAGTGGATGACGGGTGGTGGAGTGGAGATACGTCTCTACCAAAGGAGGTGTAAGGCCCTCCTTCCCTCCACTAGTCTGCAGGTCACCCTTGGGCAAAGTGTAGCACCTGCTCAGCCTCAGCACCCCCCCGTCTCCTTCACCCAATCAGGTTCACGTGAAGCCATGGGAGCAGCTGACGAGTATCACAAGTCCTGGTTATGCAACCACTGACACCAGGCAGACAATCTCTGAAGAGTATTGATAATGACTGGGGTCATCCGACTTGTAAGGACTCTTCCCGGATAAAGGCAATGGCAAACCACTTCTGTAGAAAAATTTGCCAAGAATTATCATGGTCATACACAATGATTGCCCACGTCATACGACATGGTACATGATGATGGCTGGCTCCAGAAGAGCCTGATCTCCTCATTGATCATATATCTGCTTAATTACTTACATTTTGGCACAACTAGATTGTCCTCATAGTGCTAAAATTGATGTCTGTTACATAGAAACAGAACAGCACAGTACAAAAAACAGGACCCTCAGCCCATGATGTCTACGCCAACATGTTGTTGAATTAAATTCCATCTCATCCACACCCTCCATTCCCTACATATTAATCTGTCTGTCTCACAGCCCGTGAAACACCACTGTTAAATCTGCTTCCTCCACTTCCCCAAGCAGTCTGTTCCAGATACCTACCACTCTCTGTGTATGAAACTTGCCGCACACACCTCCCTTAAACTTGCCCCCACCAACCCCACCATCTCATTTTAAATGCAAGAACTCTAATACTTGACACTTCTAGCCTGGAAAAAGGGTGCTGACTGTTGACCCGATCTAGGCCTCTGATTACTTTATACATTTCCATCAGGTTTCCCCTCAGCTACCAACAGTCCAGAGGAGACAACACAAGTTTGTCCAATCTCTCCTTACAGTTCAGACCAAATAATCCAGACAGCACCCTGGTAAACCTCTTCTATGTCCTTTCTAATAAGGAAGTGACCAGAGCAGCACGCAATCCTCCAAGTACAGCTTAGCAGATGTTTTATGGAGCTACATGAATTCCTGACTTTTATACTCAACCACCCTCTCTGCTTACTTGGCCAAGAGACCTTCAGTGTATATGTCAGCAGAAAAGTCCTTCTTTCAGAAATTCCAGTCCATATTGCAGTACTTTCCAAGACTTTCCAGCGCTTATGACTGACTCAGCATCGAGTGACTATCTAATGTGGACCTGCTAGTGGACGTGCTCCATCAGAGTTGCTTTGATTGAAGTTCAATCCTGACCTCTGGTGCTTTCCATGTGGAACTTGCATGTCACACTAACTCCCTAAGTTACTTCTGGTATGTAGCTAAGTGGTAGTGTGATGCGAGAGGGTGAAAATAATGAGAACGAAAGGGTGCTAGGTTATTGGGAAAATTAGTGCTGGAATCAGATTGATCTGTGAGCTGGCATAGATTTGAACCGCGTCTTTCTATGCTGTGAGGGAATGAAGAGATATGGAAATGCTGTATCTACTGTGCTTCTGTATTACGCTGTACATGTAACTGGAAGCTGCTTCTTTATCTCAAAACCTCTGGAATAAAGTGGGAAGACAACAGTGTTTTGAGCTTGTGAATTCATTTACATTTCAAGATATAGACAGTGGGGCAACCCATCTTGCAAATGTGTTTTTCATAGTAGTCATAGTAGTAGTCATACTTTATTGATCCCGGGGGAAATTGGTTTTCGTTACAGTTGCACTATAAATAATAAATAGTAATAGAACAATAAATAGTTAAATAGTAATATGTAAATTATGAAATAAATCCAGGACCAGCCTATCGTCTCAGGGTGTCTGACCCTCCAAGGGAGGAGTTGTAAAGTTTGATGGCCACAGGCAGGAATGACTTCCTATGACTCTATGTGCTGCATCTCGGTGGAATGAGTCTCTGGCTGAATGTACTTCTGTGCCCACCCAATACATTATGTAGTGGATGGGAGACTTTGACCAAGATGGCATGCAACTTGGACAGCATCCTCTTTTCAGACACCACCGTGAGAGAGTCCAGTTCCATCCCCACAACATCACAGGCCTTACAAATGAGCTTTCAAATAATAATTTACTTTTTAGGAATGAAAACAACACAAAAGGAGGAAATGATGATAAGGTACGTGATATTATCAAAGGACAAAGCACATGGCTTTAACAAGAATAATTTCCTTGAAGTCATTTTGAATTGGAAACAAACTTGGATGAACTGATTGCAAGCCTTCTCTTTCAGGCATTCTTGATTATTTGGGCCTGGTTGCTGTCAACAACTTTCTTTCCTGGATTCAACACTGAAAAATGTCACTGTTTGTTCCCTTTTCTAAATATTCATTCCTTTACCTTTCAGAACAGCTGTCAGCATCCTTCTCAACAGTGCATTGCCTCTATAAAACCGCTCTTGGCTGCTCTTGTTTCTACCCACTCTAGTAATAAAGGCCATTTCCTGCATTCCCACCGCCTCTCACTAACATATACCTACCTCGTGATCTTTGCTCCTTTTGTTTCCTCATCTAAGTGAGCATAATTTATCGGCACAGAGTCAACCTCTGTGTGTGAGCTAATGAGACCCAGCCTTGTAGAATCATGAGGTGTGTACAAATTTTTCCTCCCAGTGGCAGTCAAATTCTGTAATTTCCACAATGCTTATAAGTAGGGAGTACTAGAATTTTGACCTAGCAGTTCAGAAAGGAATTGTAATCTACAGTGGATTCCAGTTAATTGAGCCATTGGTTAACCGAGACAGCCACCTATTTGGGACAATTCTGAAAGAACAAAAACTAATCAGGAAAATTGCTGATATTCCCTTTGTTTATTTGGGACACTATACTGCTCAATTGGGGTAGGGGACTTGACTCAGTTGCGTGCACTTAAGTGGCCATTAGACACTACACTGTGCTTAGAGTGATCAGGTTTTAAATAGCATCAGTTGTGTGCTTCTGTGTTCAAAATGCAGTGATTTTTATCATGAAAAGTTGGCAAGAAATAAGCAGTAAAACAATTCAGATCTGTTTTATTTACTGTGGTTTCAGCCATTCAGGATTGGAGACGCCAGAAATTACCTGGAGTGCAAATGAAATGACTTCACTACTTCAACATGATAGGAACTGTAAAGATACTGAAGATATTGACAATCAACTTGAATATTTTCATTGAAAATGAAGATGATAGGCATTGTACTTGGCCTATCACCAGTGTTAACAGAGCTTTACCATGTGGGATTTTTCGCAGGTCGGCGGCGGTTATTTTGAAAGGGAGCTTCGAGCGGGTTTGTCCATCGTAAGTGGCCTATTAGCGGCTATAACCGGAGCACCAATTGTGAGTTGGATAGCAGGGAAGGTTCAGACATAAAAGGGAGACACTGCCTAGTGGAGCAGTCATCAAAGGAGCGCTCACTGACAGAGTGATCTGAGGCAGAGCGGTAGGGCTTTGACTCATTCGGGCTTCGGCAATAACGGGCCGAGGCAAGGTAAGTTACCTGTGAGGAATAGAAACAGAAAGTGTGTCTGTGAGGCCGGTGTTCTGTACTGGGAGTCAGATGTGGGATGTCCAGGAGACTCTCAGCCTCCCGGATGGCCACATCTGCGCCAGGTGTGTCGAGCTGCAGCTCCTTAGGGACCACGTTAGGGAACTGGAGATGCAGCTCGATGACCTTCGTCTGGTCAGGGAAAGTGAGGAAGTGATAGGCAGGTAGTCACTCCAGGGCCTCTGGAGACGGATAAGTGGGTAACAGTTAGGAGGGGGAAGGGCAGGAGTCAGATACTCGAGAGTACTCCTGTGGCTGTTCCCCTTAACCATAAGTACTCTTGTTTGAGTACTGTTGGGTGGGGGGGGGGAACAGCCTACCTGGGGGAAGCAACAGTGGCCATGCCTCTTGTACAGAGTCTGGCCCTGTGGCTCAGAAGAGTAGGGAAGGGAAGAAGGCAGCAGTGATAGGGGACTCTGTAGTTAGGGGGTCAGACAGGCAATTCTGTGGACGCAGGAAAGAAAGACGGATGGTAGTTTGCCTCCCAGGTGCCGGGGTCTGTGATGTTTCTGTTTGTGTCCACAATATCCTGAAGTGGGAAGGTGAATAGCCAGAAGTCGTGGTACCTATTGGTACCAACGAGATAGGTAGGAAAAGGGAGGAGGTCCTGAAAACAGACTACAGGGAGTTAGGAAGGAAGTTGAAAAGCAGGACCTCAAAGGTAGTAATCTCAGGATTACTGCCTGTACCATGCGACAGTGAGTATAGGAATAGAATAAGGTGGAGGATGAATGCGTGGCTGAGGGATTGGAGCAGGGGGCAGGGATTCAGATTTCTGGATCATTGGGACCTCTTTTGGGGCAGGTGTGACCTGTACAAAAAGGACTGGTTGCACTTGAATCCGAGGGGGACCAATATCCTGGCAGGGAGGTTTGCTAAGGCTATTGGGGACAGTTTAAAATAGAATTGCTGGGGTTGGGAACTGAACTGAAGAGATGGAGGAAGGAGTGGTTAGTTCACAAATAGAGAAAGCTTGTAGGCAGTGTGAAAGGGAGGATAGGCAAGTGATAGAGAAGGGGCGTGCTCAGACCGATGGTTTGAGATGTGCCTATTTTAATGCAAGAAGTATCATGAACAAAACGGATGAGCTTAGAGCGTGGATCAGTACTTGGAGCTGTGATGTCATGGCCATTACAGAGAGTAGGATGGCTCAGGGGCAGGAATGGCTACTTAGATGTTTCAGAAAGGACAGGGAGGGAGGCAAAAGAGGTGAGTGTGTGGCACTGCTGATCAGTGATAGTGTCATGGCTGCAGAAAAGGAGGAAGTCATGGAGGGATTGTCTACTGAGTCTCTGTGCATGAATGTTAGGAATAGGAAGGGGTCAATAACTCTACTGAGTGTTCTTTATAGACCACCCAATAGTAACAGGGACATCGAGGAGCAGATAGGGAGACAGATTTTGGAAAGGTGTAATAATAACAGGGTTGTTGTGGTGGGAGATTTTAATTTCCCAAATATTGATTGGCATCTCCCTAGAGTGGGGGGTTTGTTAGGTGTGTTCAGGAAGGTTTCCTGACACAATATGTAAATAAGCCTACAAGAAGAGAGGCTGTACCCGATCAGGTATTGGGAAATGAACTTGGTCAGGTGTCAGATCTCTCAGCAGGAGAGGATTTTGGAGATAGTGATCACAATGGTATCTCCTTTACCATAACATTGGAGATGGATGGGGACAGACAAGTTAAGAAAGCGTTTAATTGGAGTAAGGGGAAATATGAAGTTATCAGGCAGGAACTTGGAAGCATAAATTGGGAACAGCCGTTCACAGGGAAATGTACGGAAGAAATATGGCAAATGTTCAGAGGATATTTGCGTGGCATTCTGCATAAGAACATAAGAACATAAGAAGTAGGAGCAGGAGTAGGCCATCTGGCCCATCGGGCCTGCCCTACCATTCAATAAGATCATGGCTGATCTGTCCATAACTCAGCTCCATCTACCTGCCTTTTCCTCATAACCCTTAATTCCCTTACTATGTAAAAACCTATCTAACTGTTTCTTAAATGTATTTAGCGAGGAAGCCTCAACTGCTTCCCTGGGCAGAGACTTCCACAGATTCACCACTCTCTGGGAAAAACAGTTTCTCCTCATCTCCATCCTAAATCTTCTCCCCTGAATCTTGAGCCAATGTCCCCTAGTTCTAGTCTCACCTACCAATGGAAACAACTTTCCGACTTCTATCTTATCCATCCCTTTCAAAATTTTGTATGTTTCTATAAGATCCCCTCTCATTCTTCTGAACTCCAGAGAGTATAGTCCCAGGCGACTCAATCTCTCCTCATAGGTTAACCCCTTTATCCCTGAAATCAACTGCATAGGTACAATGAGACAGGGAAAGGATAGTAGGGTACAGGAACCGTGGTGTACAAATGCTGTTGACAATCTAGTCAAGGAGAAAAGAAAAGCTTACAAAAGGTTCAAAAACTAGGTAATATTAGAGATCTAGAAAATTACAAGGCTAGCAGGAAGGAGCTTAAGAATGAAATTAGGAGAGCCAGAGGGGCTATGAGAAGGCCTTGGCAAGCAGGATTAAAGAAAACATAGAAACATAGAAAATAGGTGCAGGAGTAGGCCATTCGTCCCTTCGAGCCTGCACCACTATTCAGTATGATCATGGCTGATCATCCAACTCAGAACCCTGCACCAGCCTTCCCTCCATACCCTCTGATCCCCCTAGCCACAAGGGCCATATCTAACTCCCTCTTAAATATAGCCAATGAACTGGCCTCAACTGTTTCCTGTGGCAGAGAATTCCACAGATTCACCACTCTCTGTGTGAAGAAGTTTTTCCTAATCTCGGTCCTAAAAGGCTTCCCCTTTATCCTCAAACTGTGACCCCTCGTTCTGGACTTCCCCAACATCGGGAACAATCTTCCTGCATCTAGCCTGTCCAATCCCTTTAGGATTTTATACGTTTCAATCAGATCCCCCCCCTTAATCTTCTAAATTCCAATGAGTATAAGCCTAGTTCATCCAGTCTTTCATCATATGAAAGTCCTGCCATCCCAGGAATCAATCTGGTGAACCTTCTTTGTACTCCCTCTATGGCAAGGATGTCTTTCCTCAGATTAGAGGACCAAAACTGCACACAATACTCCAGGTGTGGTCTCACCAAGGCCTTGTACAACTGCAATAGTACCTCCCTGCTCCTGTACTCGAATCCTCTTGCTATAAATGCCAGCATACCATTTGCCTTTTTCACCGCCTGCTGTACCTGCATGCCCACTTTCAATGACTGGTGTATAATGACACCCAGGTCTCGTTGCACCTCCCCTTTTCCTAATCGGCCACCATTCAGATAATAATCTGTTTTCCTGTTTTTGCCACCAAAGTGGATAACTTCACATTTATCCACATTAAATTGCATCTGCCATGAATTTGCCCACTCACCCAACCTATCCAAGTCACCCTGCATCCTCTTAGCATCCTCCTCACAGCTAACACTGCCGCCCAGCTTCGTGTCATCCGCAAACTTGGAGATGCTGCATTTAATTCCCTCATCCAAGTCATTAATATATATTGTAAACAACTGGGGTCCCAGCACTGAGCCTTGTGGTACCCCACTAGTCACTGCCTGCCATTCTGAAAAGGTCCCGTTTATTCCCACTCTTTGCTTCCTGTCTGCCAACCAATTCTCTATCCACATCAATACCTTACCCCCAATACCGTGTGCTTTAAGTTTGCACACTAATCTCCTGTGTGGGACCTTGTCAAAAGCCTTTTGAATATCCAAATATACCACAACCACTGGTTCTCCCCTATCCACTCTACTAGTTACATCCTCAAGAAATTCTACGAGATTTGTCAGACATGAATTTCCTTTCACAAATCCATGCTGACTTTGTCCGATGATTTCACCGCTTTCCAAATGTGCTGTTATCACATCTTTGATAACTGACTCTCGCAGTTTCCCCACCACCGATGTTAGGCTAACCGGTCTATAATTCCCTGGTTTCTCTCTCCCTCCTTTTTTAAAAAGTGGGGTTACATTATCCACCCTCCAATCCTCAGGAACTAGTCCAGAATCTAAAGAGTTTTGAAAAATTATCACTAATGCATCCACTATTTCTTGGGCTACTTCCTTAAGCACTCTGGGATGCAGACCATCTGGCCCTGGGGATTTATCCGCCTTTAATCCCTTCAATTTACCTAACACCACTTCCCTACTAACATGTATTTCCCTCAGTTCCTCCATCTCACTGGACCCTCTGTCCCCTACTATTTCCGGAAGATTATTTATGTCCTCCTTAGTGAAGACAGAACCAAAGTAATTATTCAATTGGTCTGCCATGTCCTTGCTCCCCATAATCAATTCACCTGTTTCTGTCTGTAGGGGACCTACATTTGTCTTAACCAATCCTCTTCTTTTCACATATCTATAAAAGCTTTTACAGTCAGTTTTTATGTTCCCTGCCAGTTTTCTCTCATAATCTTTTTTCCCCTTCCTAATTAAGCCCTTTGTCCTCCTCTGCTGAACTCTGAATTTCTCCCAGTCCTCAGGTGAGCCACTTTTTCTGGCTAATTTGTATGCTTCTTCTTTGGAATTGATACTATCCTTAATTTCCCTTGTCAGCCACGGGTGCACTACCTTCCTTGATTTATTCTTTTGCCAAACTGGGATGAACAATTGTTGTAGTTCTTCCATGCGATCTTTAAATGCTTGCCATTGCATATCCACCGTCAACCCTTTAAGTGTCATTTGCCAGTCTATCTTAGCTAATTCATGTCTCATACCTTCAAAGTTACCCTTCCTTAAGTTCAGAACCTCTGTTTCTGAATTAACTATGTCACTCTCCATCTTAATGAAGAATTCCACCATATTATGGTCACTCTTACCCAAGGGGCCTCTCACGACAAGATTGCTAATTAACCCTTCCTCATTGCTCAATACCCAGTCTAGAATAGCCTGCTCTCTAGTTGGTTCCTCGACATGTTGGTTCAAAAAACCATCCTGCATACATTCCAAGAAATCCTCTTCCTCAGCACCCTTACCAATTTGGTTCACCCAATCTACATGTAGATTGAAGTCACCCATTATAACTGCTGTTCCTTTATTGCACACATTTCTAATTTCCTGTTTAATACCATCCCCAACCTCACTACTACTGTTAGGTGGCCTGTACACAACTCCCACCAGCGCTTTCTGCCCCTTAGTGTTATGCAGCTCTACCCATATCGATTCCACATCTTCCCGGCTTATGTCCTTCCTTTCTATTGCGTTAATCTCCTCTCTAACCAGCAACGCCACCCCACCTCCTTTTCTTTCATGTCTATCCCTCCTGAATATTGAATATCCCTGAATGTTGAACTCCCATCCTTGGTCACCCTGGAGCCATGTCTCTGTGATCCCAACTATATCATATTCATTAATAACAATCTGCACTTTTAATTCATCCACCTTGTTACGAATGCTCCTTGCATTGACACACAAAGCCTTCAGGCGCGCTTTTACAACTCTCTTAGCCCCTATACAATTACGTTGAAAAGTGGCCCTTTTTGATGCTTGCCCTGGATTTGTCGGCCTGCCACTTTTACTTTTCACCTTACTACTTTTTGCTTCTACACTCATTTTATACCCCTCTGTCTCTCTGCACTGGTTCCCATCCCCCTGTTGTGAACTAACCTCCTCTTGCCTAGCCTCTTTAAAAAACTAAGGCATTCTACAAGTATGTGAAGAGCAAGAGGATAAGACGTGAGAGAATAGGACTAATCAAGTGTGACAGTGGAAAAGTGTATGGAACCAGAGGAGATAGCTGAGGTAATGAATAATTTGCTTCAGTATTCACTACGGAGAAGGATCTTGGTGATTGTAGGGATGACTTATAGTGGATTGAAAAGCTTGAGCATATAGATATTAAGAAAGAGGATGTGCTAGAGCTTTAGGAAAGCATCAAGTTGGATAAGTCACCGGGACTGGATGAGACATAACTAAGGCTACTGTGGGAGGCAAGGGAGGAGATTGCTGAGCCTCTGGCAATGATCTTTGCATCATCATTGGGGACAGGAGAGGTTTCAGAGGATTGGAGGGTTGCAGCTGTTGTTCCCTTATCCAAAAAAGGGAGTAGAGATAGCCCAGAAAATTATAGACCAGTGAGTCTTACTTCAGTGGTTGGTAAGTTGCTGGAGAAGATCCTGAGAGGCAGTATTTGTGAACATTTGGAGAGACATAATATGATTAGGAATAGTCAGCATGGCTTTGTCAAAGGTAGGTCATGCCTTACATGCCTGATCGATTTTTTTGAGGATGTGAGTAAACACGTTGATGAAGGTAGAGTAGTAGATGTCATGTATATGGATTTCAGCAAGGCATTTGATAAGGTACCCATGCAAGGTTTATTGAGAAAGTAAGGAGGCATGGGATCCAAGGGGACCTTGCTTTGTGGATCCAGAACTGGCTTGCCCACAGAAGGCAAAGAGTGGTTGTAGATGAGTCATATTCTGCATGGAGGTTGGTCACCAGTGGTGTGCCTCAGGGATCTGTGCTGGAGCCCCTACTCTTTGTGAGTTTTATAAATGACCTAGATGAAGAAGTGGAGAGATGGGTTAGTAAATTTTCTGATGACACAAAGGTTGGAGGATAGTGCGGAGGGCTGTCAGAGGTTACAGTGGGACATTGATAGGATGCAAAACTGGGCTGAGAAGTGGCAGATGAAGTTCAACCCAGATAAGTGTGAGGTGGTTCATTTTGGTAGGTCAAATATGATGACAGAATATAGTATTAATGGTAAGACTCTTGGCAGTGTGGAGGATCAGAGGGATCTTGGGGTCGGAGTCAATAGGACACTCAAAGCTGCTGAGCAGGTTGACTGTGTGGTTAAGAAGGCATACAGTGCATTGGCCTTCATCAACTGTGGGACTGAGTTTAAGAGCCGAGAGGTAATATTACAGCTATATAAGACCCTGGTCAGACCCCACTTGGAGTACTGTGCTCGGTTCTAGTCACCTCACTGCAGGAAGGATGTGGAAACTATAGAAAGGCTGCAGAGGAGATTTACAAGGATGTTGCCTGAATTGGGGAGCATGCCTTATGAGAATAGGTTGAGTGAACTGGGCGTTTTCTCCTTGGAGCAGCAGAGGATGAGAGGTGACCTGAGAGAGGTGTGTAAGATGATGAGAGGCATTGATTGTGTAGATAGTCAGAGGCTTTTTGCCAGGGGTGAAATGGCTAACATGAGAGGGCACAGTTTTAAGGTGCTTGGAAGTAGGTACAGAGGAGATACCAGGGGTTGGTTTTTTCACACAGTGAGTGGTGAGTGCATGGAATAGGCTGCCAGCAACTGGTTGGAGGCGGATACGATAGGGTCTTGTAAGAGACTCCTGGATAGGTACATGGAGCTTCGTAAAATAGAGGGCTATGGGTAATCCTAGGTAATTTCTGAAGTAAGTACATGTTCGGCACAGCATTGTGAGCCGAAGGGCCTGTATTGTGCTGTAGGTTTTCTATGTTTCTATGAGTAGGATGTAATTTTCAATAGCATGGTATGAAGACAGCCCATCATCTGCACCTGGTGTCCATGCTGATTTTGTTCATTGTGTACACTGGATGAATTCCTCCATTGATTACTATTAGGAACTAATACACAGATTTATAGTACTCTAGTGGTATTGGTAGTGTTCTAATTTGTTCTGTATTTCTTTTAAATACATAATTTTTTACTCAGTTAATTGGTAGCTTGTCTTTTTTATACCTTTTTAGCTATTTCCATGAAACATCTGTCACATTGGTGGGGAATTGGGAGCAAGGGTGGACCCAAATGTAAGACACATCTTGTGAGGTGAATTAAATTGAGTTTATTGTTTGATACCAGGAGAGCAAAGCAGGAGCTGGAATAATAAACTGGACAAGGACTCAGGACTACGACTAGGCTGGGACAAGGGTCTGGTCTTGGACTCGGAATCGGATCCCAGAACTAGAGGCGACATGAAGAGGCTACGGTATGGACTCCGAGCCAGGGATTGGGCAAGGACCCAGTACCTGGGTCTTGCCCCGGGCTCGGACCCCAGAACCAGGCATGGACATGACATGGGCTAGGGAGAGGAGGAACATGGAAAGAGAGAGCCTCGGTCTCAGGAGACCAGGTACATGGAACCATGGACACATACACAGAACACAGAGTCGAGACCCCTCCTTGGGTACAGGACATAGGGCCGGGACTCACACACAGAACAGAGAGCCGGGACCCCTCCTTGGGTACAGGACATAGGGCCGGGACTCATGACACCCGCGGGTCAACGGCAAGACGGCCTGACTTACCCCACTGAGGCAAGGACAAGACAAGACAAGACATGACTCCCCACGGGGCAGCAGCAAGACGGCCAGACTTACCCCACAGGGGCGAGGACCAGACAAGACAAGACCAACACGAATGAACACCAGTCAGTACCTATCTAGCTCTGGTGATGGAACTAGACCGAAGTGTAGGTGAGGGCTGCAGACGAGGGCTAGAGGCGAGAGTGGCAGAGAAGGGATTCAGACCGGGGGTAGGACAGGAATCACAGACCGCCAGGGCCAGGACTTGACTCGGAACTTGGATGCCACCAGGGCCAGGACTCGATGCAGAACTTCGATGCCGCCAGGACCAGGACTCGACTCGGAACTTGGATGCCGCCAGGACCAGGACTTGATTTGGTACTTGGATGCCGCCGGGTAGTGGCGAGCTGTCGACTCGGCTCGGGAACAGTAGACAGCGGTTCTTGATTCCCTCCAGCGGGTTAACTGACGGACCCACCTCGGTGAGGAAACTTTGCAGGCTCGCTTTAGCGAGGTAACTTGACAGGGTTGCTCCGGAGAGGAAAGGCGAATTACCGGCACTTGCTTCAGGCGGAGACTAGGCTGGCTCCGGCCAGATGACATTGGCACACCGTACCTTGGTGACTTTGCGGACGCTCTTGCACCGAACGGCTGAAAGCCGGAGACTATAAACTATCGGTTCAGCCGAGAGTAAATTTCCTCTAATCACCAAGGCCGAGGGACACGGGAAAACAGGGAACCAAAGGGAAACAGGGAGTCAACGGTCCGAATCGTAACATAAACAAAGTAAATTTGTCCTTTGGATCGGGACTACAGAGCGTCGTGGGAGCTGAATTGTGAAGGAAGGCAGTTTTTTTAAAAAACTTCTTCGAGTGCCAGAAGGGTGAGACTGCGCAGGCGCGTGACGTCAGCAGGACCGCACGGAGAGTTTAAAAAGGCGACCAACCTATACAGCGGGCAGCTGTCGGAGCGGGCAGCGGAGTGAGCGGTAGCAGAGTGTAGGGCTTTGGCTTCAATGGGCTTCGGAGATAAATGGGAAGAGGCAAGAGTGAAGCGCCAACTCTTTTTTCTGTCCCTCCCCCCCACCACTTTCGCGAATCGGCCCAGACAGACAGGAACAGCAGGGCTCTCACAGCTAACGGTTTAAAAAGTTTGTCTGTTTGGCGAGGTAAGTGGGTGAGTAGACTTATTTTTCCTGTTTCATTCATGTAGAATTAGATAGCATGCCTGCAGGGTTAGTACTTTGTTCAGGGTGTCAGATGTGGGAATCCTGTGAGACCTCCAGCCTCCCTGATGGCCACATCTGCACCAGGTGCACCGAGATGCAGCTCCTCAGAGACCGTGTTAGGGATCTGGAACTGCAGTTTGATGACCTACTGCTTATCAGGGAAAGTGAAGAGGTGATAGACAGGAGCTACAGGGAGGTAGTCATCCCTAGGCTACAGGAGTCAGAACACTGGGTCACTGTCAAGAGACGGAAGGGAAATGCCCGGATAGTGGAGAGCACCCCTGTGGCAGTCCCCCTCAGCAACAAATATCTTGTTTTGGATGCTGTTGAGGGGGATGACCTGACAGGGGACACCCACGGTGACCGGGTCTCTGGCACTGAGCCTGGCGCTGTTGTGCAGGAGAGAAGGAGGGAGAAGAGAAATGCGGTAGTCGTGGGGGATTCCATAGTCAGGGGAACAGACAGGAGATTCTGTGAGCCTGACAGAGATACCCGCATGGTGTGTTGCCTCCCAGGTGCCAGGGTACGGAATGTCTCGGATCGGGTCCTGAATATTCTAAACGGGGAGGGTGAGCAGCCAGTTGTTTTGGTACATGTTGGTACCAATGAGATAGATAGGACAAAGGAGGAGGCCCTGAAGAGAGATTTCCGGGAGTTAGGAAGGAAGCTGAGAAGCAGGACCTCCAGAGTAGTAATCTCAGGATTGCTACCTGTGCCAAGTGCTAGCGAGGGCAAGAGTAGTCAGATCAGGCAGATGAATGCCTGGATGAGAGACTGGTGTAGGGGGCAGGGCTTCAGATTCTTGGATAATTGGGATCTCTTCTGGGGAAAATATGACCTGTTCAAAAAGGACAGGTTACACCTGAACCCGAAGGGGACCAATATCCTGGCGGGAAAGTTTAATAGAGCTGTTAGGGAGGGTTTAAACTAATTTGGCAGGGGGATGGGAACCGGAATGATAGAGCGGAGGAAGGGGAAAACAGAAATAAGTCTAAGATAGTGAGCAGTAAAGATGTCAGGAAAGACAGGCAGGTGATGGGGCAAATATGTAGCCATTGGGATGAGTTGCAGTGCAATAAAGTTGCAGTGAAATCAAAGCAAAAAGTATCAAATACTGGTCTTAAGGTGTTGTACTTAAATGCACGCAGCATAAGGAATAAGGTGGATGATCTTGTTGTACAGCTACAGATTGGCAGGTATGATATTGTGGCCATCACTGAGACCTGGCTAAAGGATGCATGTCTCTGGGAGCTGAACGTCCAAGGATACACGGTGTATCGGAAGGATAGGAAGGTAGGCAGAGGGGGAGGTGTGGCTTTATTGGTAAGAAATGATATTAAATCATTAGAAAGAGGTGATATAGGATTGGAAGGTGCAGAATCTTTATGGGTTGAGCTAAGGAATAGCAGGGGTAAAAGGACCCTGATGGCAGTTATTTATAGGACTCCAAACAGCTGCCAGGGATGTGGACTACAAATTACAACTGGAAATAGAAAAGGCTTGTCAGAAGGGCAGTGTTATGATAATTGTGGGGGATTTTAACATGCGAGTAGATTGGAAAAATCAGGTCGGCACTGGATCTCAAGAGAGAGAATTTGTAGAGTGTCTGCGAGATGGCTTTTTAGAACAGCTTGTTGTTGAGCCCACTAGGGGATTGGCTGTACTGGATTGGGTATTGTGTAATGAACCGGAGGTGATTGGAGAGATTGAGGTGAAGGAACCCTTAGGAGACAGTGATCATAACATAATTGAGTTCACTGTGAAATTAGAAAAAGAGAAGCCGAAATCTGATGTGTCGGTGTTAAAGTGGAGTAAAGGAAATTACAGTGGCATGAGAGAGGAACTGGCCAAAGTTGACTGGAAAGAGACACTGGCGGGAAAGACGGCAGAGCAGCAGTGGCTGGAGTTTATGTGAGAAGTGAGGAAGGTGCAAGACAGGTATATTCCAAAAAAGAAGAAGTTTTCGAGTGGAAAAAGGATGCAACCGTGGTTGACAAGAGAAGTCAAAGCCAAAGTTAAAGCAAAGGAGAGAGCATACAAGGAAGCAAAAATTAGTGGGAAGACAGAGGATTGGGAAGTTTTTTAAACCTTACAAAAGGAAACCAAGAAGGTCATTAAGAGAGAAAAGATTAACTATGAAAGGAAACTAGCAAATAATATCAAAGAGGATACTAAAAGCTTTTTCAAGTATATAAAGAGTAAAAGACAGGTGAGAGTAGATATAGGACCGATAGAAAATGATACTGGAGAAATTGTAATGGGAGATGAGGAGATGGCAGAGGAACTGAACAAGTATTTTGCATCAGTCTTCACTGAGGAAGACAGCAGGATACCGGACACTCAAGGGTGGCAGGGAAGAGAAGTGTGCACAGTCACAATTACGACAGAGAAAGTACTCAGGAAGCTGAATAGGCTAAAGGTCGATAAATCTCCTGGACCAGATGAAATCCACCCGCGTGTTCTGAAGGAAGTAGCTGTGGAGATTGCGGAGGCATTAGCGATGATCTTTCAAAAGTCGATAGATTCTGGCGTGGTTCCGGAAGACTGGAAGATTGCAAATGTCACTCCGCTATTTAAGAAGGGGACAAGGAAGCAAAAAGGAAATTATAGACCTGTTAGCTTGACGTCGGTGGTTGGGAAGTTGTTGGAGTCGATTGTCAAGGATGAGGTTACAGAGTACCTGGAGACATATGACAAGATAGGCAGAATTCAGCATGGATTCCTTAAAGGAAAATCCTGCCTGACAAACCTATTACAATTTTTTGAGGAAATTACCAGTAGGCTAGACAAGGGAGATGCAGTGGATGTTGTATATTTGGATTTTCAGAAGGCCTTTGACAAGGTGCCACATATGAGGCTACTTAACAAGATAAGAGCCCATGGAATTACAGGAAAGTTACATACGTGGATAGAGCGTTGGCTGATTGGCAGGAAACAGAGAGTGGGAATAAAGGGATCCTATTCTGGTTGGCTGCCGGTTACCAGTGGTGTTCCAGGGATCAGTGTTGGGGCCGCTTCTTTTTACATTGTACATCAACGATTTGGATTATGGAATAGATGGCTTTGTGGCTAAGTTTGCTGACGATACAAAGATAGGTGGAGGGGCCGGTAGTGCTGAGGAAACGGAGAGTCTGCAGAGAGACTTGGATAGATTGGAAGAATGGGCAAAGAAGTGGCAAATGAAGTACAATGTTGGAAAGTGTATGGTTATGCACTTTGGCTGAAAAAATAAACGGGCAGACTATTACTTAAATGGGGAAAGAACTCAAAGTTCTGAGATGCAATGGGATTTGGGAGTCCTCGTACAGGATTCCCTTAAAGTTAACCTCCAGGTTGAGTCGGTAATGAAGAAGGCGAATGCAATGTTGGCATTCATTTCTAGAGGCATAGAGTATAGGAGCAGGGATGTGATGTTGAGGCTCTATAAGGCGCTGGTGAGACCTCACTTGGAGTACTGTGGGCAGTTTTGGTCTCCTTATTTAAGAAAGGATGTGCTGACGTTGGAGAGGGTAGAGAGAAGATTCACTAGAATAATTCCGGGAATGAGAAGGTTAACATATGAAGAATGTTTGTCCGCTCTTGGACTGTATTCCTTGGAGGTTAGAAGAATGAGGGGAGACCTCATAGAAACATTTCGAATATTAAAAGGCATGGACAGAGTGGATGTGGCAAAGTCGTTTCCCATGATGGGGGAGTCTAGTACGAGAGGGCATGACTTCAGGATTGAAGGGCGCCCTTTCAGAACAGAAATGCGAAGAAATTTTTTTAGTCAGAGGGTGGTGAATCTATGGAATTTGTTGCCACGGGCAGCAGTGGAGGCCAAGTCATTGGGTGTATTTAAGGCAGAGATTGATAGGTATCTGAGTAGCCAGGGCATCAAAGGTTATGGTGAGAAGGCAGGGGAGTGGGACAAAATAGGATAAAATGGATCAGCTCATGATAAAATGGCGGAGCAGACTCGATGGGCCGAATGGCCTGCTTCTACAGTGTGACTGGGGAAGAACTTCAAGAAATCCCTGTTGTCTGTGCAAAGCCTGCACTTTAGATTTTAAAAGCCTACATTACCAAGATCAGTACCAGATATTCTGCAGATGCTGAAAATCCAGGGTAACACACACAAAATGTCAGAGGAACTCAGCTGGTCAGTCAGCATCTATGGAAAGGACTAAAGAGTCAATGTTTCAGGCTGAACCCCTTCATCAAGATTGGAAAGGAAGAGGAAAGAAGCCAGAACAAGAAGGTGGGGGAAGGGGAAGGTGTACAAGCTGAAGGTAATAGCTGAAGCCAAGTGATGGAGAAAGTAGGTGAAAGATATTGGGGGAGGGGCAAGGGGATGAAGTATGAAGCTAGGGCATGGTACGCAGAAGAGGTGAAGGCCTGAAGGAGGAACGATAGGGGAGAACAGTGGAACATGGGAGAAAGGGAAGCAGGAGAGGTACCAATGATAGGCAGGTGAGGAGAAGGGAAGGGGTAAGAGGGCGCTAGAATGGGGAATGAAAAAAGAGAGAAGGGGGAGGGGGAGGGGGAGGAATTACCAGAAGTTGGAGACATTAATGTTCATGTCATCAGGCTGGAGGCTACCCAGACAGAATATGAAATATTGCTCCTTCAATCTGAGAGTGACCTCATTGTGGCTGTAGAGAATGGGAATGGTGATTGGAATTAGTAGGGATGGTCACCAGGAAACCCTGCTTGTTGTGAATGGAGTAAATGTGCTCGCCTTCATCCAAAGACCGCCAGAAAATATAGCGAGAGTTCAGTAATTACAATACGAATACAGGAATAGCGCATGCATTGCAGTTACACAAAAATGTGATTAAACTTTCAACCTTGTTGAAGCTTATTTACTCAACAGTAAGATCATAAAGAGTCATTGTATGCACTAAATATGTCATCAAGCAGAAATATGTACTGTTGATGACCTAAAAGTAAGTGGGGTGATTGAGAGGCTTGCAAAATGTGTCACTATAAAATAAAGCTCTCGAAGGAATATACAGTACTGTGCAAAAGCCTTAGGCGCAAATATAGTATATATCTAAGGTGCCTAAGATTTTTGTACAGTACTGTATTTGTCAACAAGGAGATGAGAGTGAGTTTCTAAATCCGGCAGGAGCAAAGGATGTTGGGAATGGTGAGGGTGGAGAGCTATGGGAGAGATGAGGCACAGGTGGCAGAGAAGGAGTGTCAGAGGCAAGGATGATGCAGACACACCCAGCCCTGAGACACCGGGCAAGGTCATTTGATTCCAAACAATTGGATTATTGATCATTACAGAATGTCTCCCTGGTGCTTCCCACTCCTGCCAGTCCCCCTTGCCCTTCTCCCAACCATGGTTCCCCTCTCCCTGCCTCCTTCCCACTCTCAGTCCACAATAGAGACCCATATCAGAATCAGATTCATCATCACTCACATACGTAATGAAATTTGTTTTTTTTTGCGGCAACAGTACAGTGCAATACATAAAATTACTACAGTACTGTTCAAATGTCTTGGACATCCTTGCTATATATGTGTACCTAAGACTTTTACACACACCTGTAGAATCAGTTTTTAAAATAATATTTAATAAATAACATTAACATGCTAATCTCTTGTGTCCATTTTGGGATTAAGGGGAGACAGGCATCACATCGAAATGGACAAACTGAATCTGTGCTGTTTAACTCTATGACTAAAGATTCTAGCACTTGAGAACAAGCAACATTCTTTAGCTCAGAAGTATAGTAAAGGGAGCCTAATTCTTCTCTGCTGAGCAAATGAAACCAGCTCAGGTTAACCATACAGGGAGATTTTATTCAAGTATGTATTTTGTAGATGGGACGAATCACTGCTAGGGGTAGAGGACATGTTTAAGGTAGAGGTTAGGTTGCCCGTCAAGGATTCCATTACACTCCTAACCTGCGAATTGTGGAGAATGAGAAGCTGTGTCCCCTGCCCAGAATGCCTGAACTTTGACCTTCTCTTGTAGCTTTAATATTATGTGATTAGTTTATTTAAATGTTTGGTTAGCTGTGATTTCCAAAATGCAGAAAGTAGAATATTCACAATTGTAATGGCCTTGATGTCAAGGAGAAGGTTCAAGACTCTTTCCTGTAGGAGCACTCATTACTTGGCATAGTTTTAAGGTGCTTGGAAGTAGGTACAAGGGGGATACTAGAGGTAAGTTTTTCACACAGAGAGTGGTGGGTGCATGGAATTCACTGCCAGCGAAGGTGGTAGAGGACAGATACAATAGGGTTTTTTAAGAGACTCTTAGGTAGGCACATGGAGCTTAGAAAAATAGAGATCTACGCGGTAGGGAAATTCTAAGCAGTTTCTAGAGTAGTTACATGGGTGGCACAACATTGTGGGCCAAAGGGCCTGTAATGTGCCGTAGAATTTTATGTTTTTGTGTTTCTATTACCTGCCATGTGACAAAGATGCATTTTTAATCATATGGAAAATGCCTTATAATATTTTAAACAACATATGATTTGTTGTAATGGATAAAGCAGACAGTTATTCCTTTCTGCAGTGATTTTTTCATAGAGTCACAGAAAGGTACAGCAGAGAAACAGGCCCTTTGGCCCAGCTAGCCCATGCCAGAACCATTTAAACTGCCTACTCCCATTGACCTGCACCGGGAGCATAGTCCACCATATCCCTTTCCATCATTTTCTTTTGTTAACTGTCTTTGGTTCACTTTGCATTAAAATTGACTCTTTTTGTTCTGATGTGTTCTTTCTTGCAAAAATTGTATATAACTTATGTTCACATTATGTTTTTTTTTCCTGTGAATGCTGCTTATATGATGCTCAGTGCCCGTGATGCTGCTGCAAGTAAGTTTTTAATTGCACTTGTGCATGTGACAATAAACTTGAGTTTGAATTTGGTTAAAATAATTACAATAGGAAAATATGACTCAAATTAGTTGATTAAGAGAATGTGTTCATTTTATGTACTATGGTCAGATTTGCCTCCATTGACCCTAATGAGCCCCGGATATGACATGGACGAACTTCAGACTTTATATTCCAGAAATCTCACTCTAATATCCACACCCAAATTTAATGCTAGCACTGAGTGGAAGGAAAAAAGACTGAACTACACAGATTACTGTCCTTAAAGTCAACAGGAAAATTGGTAATTGGAACGCATGGTAGCATGGCGGTTAGCACATTGATTAACAGCGTCAGTGACCCAGGTCCAATTCCGGCCACTCCCTGTAGGGAGTGTGTATGTTCTCTCCATGACCAAGTGTGTTTCCTCTGGGTGCTCCAGTTTCCTCCCACAGTCCAAAGAAGTATTAATTACTGTAGTAGGTTAATCGGTCACTGTAAATTGTCCTGTAATTAGGCCAGGGTTAAACAGGTGGGTTGCTGGTGGGCCGGCTCACTGGGCTGGAAGGGCCTGTTCGTGCTGTATCTCTGAACAAATAAAATAGTAAACAGTTGAATTTTATGCTGATGTGCATGTTCTGATGTGCATTTACAGAGAGTGAGGGTGGGATTTCTACAAGACATACAAGTAAATAATGTCTGAAGTAAATAATCCATTTCTTATATTCACTGAACTCATCCCATCTGCCTGTGTTTGACCTGCATCTCTCTCTTCTGCCTACTATCATCAGCCAGGGGTGCAGGAATCTTCACCCCCACGCTGCCAGGTTCAGGAACAGTTGTTGCCTAGCAACCATCAGGCTCCTAGGCCTGCTTCACTTGTCTCAGCGCTGAACTGACTCCAAAGCGTGTGGACTCACTTTCAGAGACTCTGCATCTCATGTTCTATGCAGTATTTGTTTACTTTTTATTATTATTTGCACGATTTGTTCTCTTTTGCACGTTGGATGTTTGTCAGTCTTTGTTTTTTGTTTTTTTTTCTCGTGGATTCTATTGTATTTCATTGTTTTCCTGTGGCTGCCTGCAAGAAAATGAATCTCATATATGGTATACATACTTTGATAGTAAATCAATTTTGAACTTTGAACTTTAACTATGTGCATTTTTGACCATAGAAATCACAGAATAAAATGTGTCCCTATTCCCTTTTCCTACATCTTCCTTAGAGATTTAAATACCATGCAGAAATCTGCAATAAAAAGGAATTATAAATTATAAGTCATGGAGACTCCAGTCTGGTACTAAAAGTATGAACACAGTGATATCTTTTTTTTAAACTGTTTAGCTTTGTTCATTTAAGGTTCATTGCAGTTTTTATGGCATTACACTAAAATGACCTTTTTATGCAGTAACAGGTAATTTTTCCCCATTTCTCTGATCGTATTCCATGGCTTTAAAAACACTATATGGCTGTCACTTACAAAAAGCAATTCCAAACGCTAAAGTTCATGAATGATTTATAGGAGCCTTTGATGTCTGATCTGGACCACCTCTATTGTTTCATCAGCTGTCTGATCGGCAGCAAAAACCTCAGCCATAAAAGGGTAGGGGAGCACTCAAGGTTTTCAACCCCCAATTGCATCAGAAGTATACTGTTAAGTGAGCCTTGTACACCAAGAAACAGAGATTTAATCTACATTTTAGTTCTGCACCTCAATTCTCGAGTGGCAGGGTGGAAAATTGTCTCTACCAAAGGAGGTGGAAGGCGCTCCTTCTCTCTGCTAGCCTGCAGGTCACCCTTGGGCAAGGTGTAGCACCTGCTTAGCACCCCCCCCCCCCACAGTCAGGGTCTCATGAAGCCATGGGAGCAGCTGGTGCATATCACAAGTCCTGGTTATGCAACCTCTGTCACCAGGCAGACAGTCTCTGAAGAGTATTGATAATGGCTGGGGTCACCCATCTTGTAAAGACACTGCCCAGAAGAAGGTAATGGCAAACCACTTCTGTAGAAAATTTGCCTAGAATAATCATGGTCATGGAAAGACCACGGAAGCCCATGTCATACAACACGGCACATGATGATGATGACGATCACAATTCTACATCTCCCTTTAAAGCAGGGGTTGCCAACCTTTTTTATGCCATGGAGCTTTACCATCAACCGAGGGGTCTCTGGACCCCAGGTTGTGAACCCCTACTTTAAAGGATGCAAACAATCTAGATTTTATCTTTTTGATAATCATATCTAATTCAGAGTGATGTGTAATACATCTGAGGAAAATCTTGCATCATTTTTTCCAAATTCACAACTTCTTTTAGCTGAGACAGGTCAGAGGTAAGTACCTGATTTTGACTGCCTCTGTGTAATCATCTACTCTTAATGGGTGGCTGAAAAACTGGGTAGCGGACAGTTATTGAGTCATGGAGGTAACCATCTTGGCCTCTTTCAACAATTATACTCAAACATTGAATTGTGAGCAAGTGAGGGAAACTTGTCTTGCTTTTTACTAGCTGAAAATGCAAACAACCTCAACACTAAATGATTGTTTTAAAAACATGCAGATGCAGGAAATCTGAAATAAAAACAAAATGCTGGAAAACTCAGCAGGTCAGGCAGCATCCGTGAAAAGAGGAACAGTGAACATTTTGGGTCAACCATACTTCTTCAGAACTGGGAAAGAGAGAAATGCAAGTTAGTTTTCAGTGGGAAGGAAAATGGGGAAGAAATGTCCAAAATGAAGGGGATGTGATAGGATGAGTTGAGATATTTAATGATGACAGACCAAGCTGCTTGGTCTGGGTAATGTATCATTAATGGAACAACCTGTCAGCAGGCTGGACAGAAGAGAAGGATAAGAGCAAGTGAGCCAACATGATCAATAAATGGAAAATGCTAGAAAATCTGACCACAAAATTTGGTCAGACAATAGCCAACTTATTTGACCAACAAGCAGTAACTGAACACAAAGCATTCCTGAGATAAGAAACAGTGCAGGGACCTACTAGAATTTAACAGAAGTCTCTTACTCAATTTCATGTTATGTATAAAGAAACTCCTACATATGCTTTGACACTGTAACATGGGTCTTTCAGATAAGCCTAAAGAATACATAGAGAGCCTCTTAAAACATAAAGTATATGAAGGGTACCTAAACACCTGAATGTTGCATAAAAAGATTCATAAAATGGGCACTTTTAACTTGCTTTTGCTTAGTTCAGATTCCAAACGACAGATACTCACAAGTCAACTCCTTTAACATAGCAGCAAACCTATTACCCCTGCAAGAGGACCACAACCTTGTCGTGGTTTAGAGATTGGCGTGCCTCTGTGACCCAGACAGCTATGTTGGCTAGAGTCATGACTTTATGCTTTGGTTCTTGGTCGGGTCACCCATGCCAAACAGTTCAAAGGGTAGAGGCCTGAGTAAGAGTGGTCCACTGGTCCTCCAGGTTCGGGAGTTTGGCTCCGGGCTAACAACCCTAACGAGTAAAGCAAAATTGGTATGGAAACAGCAATGAAGAATCCTTCCACATCTGAGTGTGATGGTATTACTGAGTCTCCAGCTGGAACTTGCATGAGTGACAGTAGTGAAAACCAAGAGGAAGTTACTGACATGCTAAAGAAAGCCCTGTGCACCACCAGAGATGGACGACCTTCATTGCTGCCCTAAATGCCATTGGCATTTAACAGAAATGTTCATTGGCAGTGTTTAACAGAATACTAAATAATTTTAAAATTGGCTGCAAATTAAATTGGAAATAGAGTTTATAATTCCACAAACACAATCACTTACATGTTAGATTCATCTTCAAAAGCTGCATTAACAATTCTTTGTCATTCATTACCAGGGATGTTTAGAAACTTTTTTAACAGCAGTGAGATGTCAAAGAGTGTTCAGTGAGCCTGAGGGAGAGAGGTGTTTCAAAGCCCACAACCTGAGGCCTAATCACCTCTCACTGATCCATCCACCACAGGGCATATACAACAGCAAGGCCTGGAGCTCTAATGAAAGCACAGAGCCATAAATAATAAGTGCAGAAATGGACTGGGGGTGAGCGTGAGTGCAAACACAAATAGGCCCCATTATTTATATTCTGGATAGTATTGGAAAAACTAACAATGTGAATCTTTAACACAGACATCCCACCTCTCCCGGAAGTTCCAGGAGTCTCGCGCATATTAATAGTGGTTCCCTGATGCCCGCAAATTACATACAATATCCCGGAAATCAATTTTTTTGAGAGCAAGCGAGCAAGAGAGTGCGAGAGCGAGAGAGGGAGAGCAAGAGAGAGTGCCATGGCAGAGTGTTCCAAAAAAAGAAAATATAGAACGTACGTCACCACAGACTACACTAAAGTGTACTCCTGCCTAATAGGGGTCAAAAATAATGACAGTGTTGCTTGCTGCACTGTTTGCAACAGTAACTTTTCTATTGCCCATGGTGGGTTAAGACTGTAAAAGACATGTTGATGTGAGTTTAACAGGTGTCATTCGTTCATTAGCATAGCTAACATCATCTAAACTAGTTGGCTAGCTGCTAATGAGCTACTCTATTGCAGACATCCAACCTTTCCCGGAAGTTCCGGGAGTCTCCCGCAAATTGATGATTCTATCTCCCCGAAATGAGTTTTTGCAGGGTGGGATGTCAGTAAACATAAGATCCTTCTAGAAAACAGTTCTCTACCTGTGCAACAGCTTCATAATAAATTATTGTGTGCACTCACTTGTACCCAAAATGAGATTGTCTGTCTAATATAGTGGTGTAAAACCTTCTCTGCTCACTCAACAGCAATGATAAAGGTCAAAAATTCTTGTTTCATCTCTTATCAGTCTCTAAAATTTGTTTACCTTTTGAAGCACCAGTGTTTTGGAATTGACTGTAGTTTAAAGATGAAATGTCTCAAACTAGGCCATTTTGCTAAAGGTTTCTGGGTTTCTACAAACTTGTTCTTGGATAATTAACATGCAGGTGCATAGAATGTAGTGATGGGAACAATGGGTGATTAAATCTCAATTAAGCCAAATTCTAATGTTGTAATCTTTTCCTGATCAGAATCAGAATCACTTTATTGCCAGTATGTGGAACATAGAGAATTGATTGTGGTTCGGTGCCAAGCATAAAACACAGAACAATACCATAGCAGGCAACACACAGCAACCAACAATTTACAATGTAATAGTGCAAACAGCCACCAGCAATCAACAATTACCGGAATGGTCACATGCGCAAATATCAATAACCAAACAAATAAATGTGAACATATGAACAGAATAGTTATCAATGAACAAGAAAAGCAGGAAAGACCATTGAATGGATGTTGTGCAGGGACAGACAGGGTGTTACATTTGAGTGAGATTGGATTTGGGCTGCAACAAGTTCAACAGTAGGTGCCCACGAGTTGAGAGCAATGTTTAATATACATATTTAAACAACTGTTCTCCTTAAAACAATGAGAAAGTGGCCACCAAGTTTTATAAAAAATGCCTTTATATAACATCTTTCACTTCTCTCTCAGGGCATCTCAAAGTAGCATCCAGCTCACAATTATCCTGTTATTCACAATCTACTTCAAAATGATCTTGCACCTTCTTGTTTACCTCCACTGCACTTTCTCTTTAGCTGTTACACGTAATCCTGCATTGTTATTGTTTTGCCTTGTTCTGCCTTGATGTACTGTATGAAGAATTGATCTGTAGGAACAGAATACCAGGCAAGCTTTTCACAGTACATCAGGTCATATGACAATAATAAACCAATTCCATGAAATCATAAAATATAGGAGCAGAATTGGACCATTTGGCCCATCAGGTCTGCTGCACCATTCCATGATGGCTGACTGATTGTCCCACTCAACTCCATTCTCCTGCCTTCTCCCATACCTTTGATGCCTTGACTAATCTGGAACCTATCAGTTTCTGCTTTAAATATACCCAATAACTTGGCCTCCATGGCTGTTTGTGGCAATTTTTTTTTAAGCGTGTAGTACCAGACATTCAGCCATTCTTGTCTGGCACGTGGTGTCAGGATTAATCGACATTATGAACATTCCTGACTCGACCCTTGTATTTTTTATGGGGCCGAGTGGCTAGCTCGACACTCAACCCGGCACGGATGGAAAGCGGACTCAGGGGTAGCCCGACCTGGATTCGAACTCGGGAACCTTCGTTCTGGAGTCCGGCGCTGATCTCACTGCGCCACCAGCCGGCTCTGTGGCAGTGAATTCCACAGATTCACCACCCTCCGGCTAAATAAATTTTTCCTCATCTCTGTTCTAAATAGACATGCCTCTATACTGAGGCTGTACCCTGTGGTCCTTGATTCTCCAACTATAGGAAACATCCCCTCCACATCAACTCTATCTAGGCCTTTCAATATTCAATAGGATTCAATGGTATTCCCCTCATTCTTCTAAACTCCAGTGAGTACAGGCCCAGAGATGTCAAACACTCCTCATACGTTAACCCTTTCATTCCCAGAATCATTCTCATAAACCTCCTCTGGACCTTCTCTAGTGTCAGCATATCTTTTCTTAGATAAGGTGCCCAAAACTGTTCATAATACTCCAAGTGTGGTCTGACCAATGTCTTATAAAGCCTCAGCATTACATCCTTGCTTTTATATTTTAGTCCTCTCAAAATATATGCTAACATTGCATTTGTTTTTCTTCCCACCAACTCAACTTGCAAGTTAACCGTTAGGGAATCCTGCACAAAGACTCCCAAGGATGCCCGATCATCTGCCTGCCCTTCCTCACAGTCTCACTACATACTGTATCTACTTGTATACCAATTGACCCATCCTCAGCCCTATCATTCTGTTTCCCATTTAGCAAACCTGCTGCAAGGATATTGGTCCCCCTTGAGTTCAGGTGCCTATCTCCCCAAGAAGAGATCACAAATTATCCAAAAATCTGAAACCCTTCTCTCTGCACCAATTCCTCAGCCATGCATTTACCTGCCAAACCATCCTATTCGTACCCTCACTGGCATGTGGCACAGGCAGAAATGCAAAAAATAGCTACTTTTGAGGTCCTGCTTTTCAGATTTCTACCCATCTCCTTATATTCTCTCTTCAGACCTCACCCCTTTTCCTGCCTATGCTATTGGTACCATGACTTCCAGCTGTTCATCCTCCCCCTTTAGAATGCCGTGGATCCAAGCCAAGACACTTCTGACCTGGGTGGCAATATACCATCTGGATGTCTCTTTCATTTCCCTAGAATCTCCTGTCTGCTCCTCTATGGAATCCCCCATCAGTGCTGCACTCCCCTTCTCCCCAATTCCAATTCCAATACCAACTGTACCCCCAGTAAAGACAGCAACCAATTTGTGTAAAGCAAATTCATAGCATTGTAGTAAAACCCTGATGAACTGTTTTTGGTCATGTTTCTCCAGGGAATATCTTTGCTGTTTGCCTTCTGACTCCCATCCTTGTTTCTTATCAGAAACACATTGCCTAATCTATTGTTCCCAATTCCACTTTAAAACGTCTTTAAGTAATCTTGCTTTCCTTTAAGAGTTGCTGCTTCAATATCTCTCTGTCAGCATTTTGTAAATGGATTTTAAAGAATTTATTCAAATTAACTTGTCATGGAATGCTTCGGTTCCCATTTCTGCATTTTCCACATGAAATTTAAACTTACTCACATCATGATTATGCCTGTGGTTTCTTTTTGGAAAAAGAAATTAGCTCCAGTTATTAAATGCATTGCTCATTACTACAATGATAACGTGCTTTTTTCTTGAATGTGGTTGTGCATACCACTGTATAGTTATTTCAGGAGGCAGTTTGTGCAGCTGCCACATAGCTCCAGTGATCGGGGTCCATTCCTGACTTTGGTAGCCATGTGCATTTCCTGGCTTCCTGCCACATGCCAATGATATGTTGGTAGGTAAGTCAATTGGCCCCTAGCATACATGGGTGGCAGGGAAATTAGGAGCGAGTTGGTGGGTATGTGTGAAAGAATGTTACAGAGAGAGTGATTCAAATATATGTAATCATTTGAAGAAGGAGATGCATAAAATTATGGACAGCTACATACAGTGACTAGAAAGGAATTACACATAAGCGATTCTGTTGGTTTGGAAATCTACAGTAATGTACAAAATGCTGGAGGAACACAGCAGGTCAGGCAGCATCTATGGAGAGGAAGACATTTTGGGCTGAGATCCTTCATCAGGACTGGAAGGGAAAGAAAGAAAGGATTGATGGAACTCTCTGGAGCTGACAAATGTGATGAGCTACTCAAATAATGTAAACTAAAGCCACATATAAACCGGACTGAATGCAGTGGCGACAGGGATATATGGGGTTTAGGGCAAATTTTCCTTTCTGTTGCCATTAATGAAATTGTACAATTCTTATAAAAATCTAGCAATTGCCTATACTCTTGCTTTTCAAAAGTTAACTCATTGGCTTACATCAGCTCAGGTTTGCTTATTCCTGGTTATAGGGTTATTTGTTAGAAAAATGATCAATATGGCTACAGTTCACAAGATGCTCTTATATTCTATCACTTATTATATAGTTAATCTTCCAGCGGTTGACTATTTCCTTCAATATTCCCACTTACCAGAACTCACAAGGTGGAAGACAAATCTCAATACATTGAGAGTATTGACAGCCATTCTAACAGTTCCAAATACTACAACATTGGTTGATAAAGTTATGTTTAATTTTACTGTATGCATAATGCTCACAAAAATGGGAAATGTATATAGAAATTCAAATGTTTAATTATTTTATTTTCGAAGTACATATAGGTCCACATATACTCTACTACACTGAGATTGATTTTTTGTAGGGATTCACAGTAGAACAATGAAACACAATAGAATAAATGAAAAACTACACACAAAAACTGACAACCAATGCGCAAAAAAAGACAAAATGTACAAATATAAAAAACATCTAATAATAATAAATACATGAATAAATAAATAATACTGAGAACATGAGTTGTAGAGTCCTTGAAAGTAAGTCCTTTGGTTGTGGAATCAGTTCAGTGTTGAGGTGAGTGAAGTTATCTATACTAATTCAAGGGCCTGATGTTTGATGGGCAATAACTCTCCCTGAACCTGGTGATGTGGGATCTGAGGCTCCCGATCTCCCTCCCGATGGCAGCAGTGAGAAGAAAGCATGGCCTGGATGGTGGGGGACTTTGATGATGGATGCTGCCTTCTTGTGGCAGTGCTCTTTGTAGATGTGCTCATTGGAGGGGAGGGATTTCCTGTGATGGACTGAGCTGTATCAAAGCTCATCAAAACAGCATGGAAATTAAGGTGTTGGTAGTCTTGTACACTTGACCAGAACTTCTCTCCTTTGTTTAACTTTGTACCCAAGCAATTTGCATTCACTGGTTTGTTATTTTCTAATAAATAATCTTTACTAAATCAAACAAAACATCATTTTCATCTAACATCCTGCAGGAACACAGCAGTCAAAGCATCTAAGCAGGAGGAGAAAAGGTCAACATTGTGGGCCAATGTTGCCTGACCAACAGAGTTTCTCCAGCATTGTGTGTGTGATAGAACATAGACAAGGGAACTGTACAGCACAGGATCAGGCCTTTTGAGCCACAATGTTGTGCTGACCAATTCAATTAATAATCAAGTGGCCAACCGATATGATCCCCTCTGCCTACACAATGTCCATATCTTTCCATTTCCCTTACATTCATGTGCCTACCTAAACATCTCTTAAAAGTCTCTAATGTTTCTCCCTCTACCACCATCCCAGGAGTATATTCCAGGCAACAACTACTCCCTGTGTAAACAAAATTGCACCTCACATCTCCTTTGAAATTAGCCCCTCTCACCTTAAGTGCACGCCCTCTAGTATTAGGCATTTCAACCCTGTGGGAAAAAAAGATACTGTGTGTCTGCTCTATCTACCCCTCTCACGGTCTTATAAAACTCTATCCCATCTCCCCTCAGCTTCTGCCACTCCAGAGCAAACAATCCAAGTTTGTCCAACCTCTCGTTATAGCACATATCCTCTAAGCCAGGAAACATCCTGGTAAACCTCTTCTGCACTCTCTCCAAAGCCTCTACATTCTTCTTATAATAGGCAACCAGAGATGTATGCAGTACCTCAGATGCAGCCTAACTAGAGGTTTATAAAGCTGCAAAATAACTTGCTGACTTTTGAACTCAATGCCTTGTCTAATAAAGGCAAGCATACTATGTGCCTTCTTAACTTAAACACCCAATCAACCTGTGTAGCCACTTTCAGAGAGCTATGAATTTGGACCACAAGATCTGCTCTTCCACACTGTTAAGGATCTTGCCCTTAACAGTGTATTGTCTCTTTGCATTTGACCTACCAAGGTAAACACTTCACACTTGGCCAGGTTCAACTCCATCTGCCATTTCGCTGCCCATGCCTGCATTTAATCTATATCCCATTGTATTCTTTGCCAGTCTTCTACACTATCTGCAATCTTTGTAGCATCTGCAAACTTACTAAACACCCATCTAGATTTTTATCCAGGTATTTATATCCATCACAAACAGCAGAGGTCCCAGTACAAGACTCCTGTGGAACACCACTAATTGCAGACCTTCAATTTTTACCACCACCCTCTGTCTTCTAAGGGCAAGCCAGTTCTGAATCCACACGACCTATTCACCATGTATCATAATCTTCTGGATGAGCCCCCCATGAGGGACCTTGTCAAAGCCTTACTACAATCCATGAAAACAACATCCACCGCTCTACCTTCATCAATCACCCTTGTAATCTCATCATCTCATCAGAAAAACTCAATTAGGTTAGAAAGACACAATCTGCCCTGCTGACTCTCCTTAATTAAGCCATGGCTTTCCAAATGCTCATAAATCCTACCCCTAATAATTCTCTGCAGTAGCTACCCTCCCACTGATGGGAAACTCACCGGTCTATGGTTTTGAGGATTATCCCTTCTTGAATAATGGAACAATGTTAACTTCTCACCAACTGTCCAGGACGGCACCCGTGGCTAGAGAGGACACAAGATATTGGTCAAGCCCCAGTAATCGCTTCTGATGCCTCTCTTAATAATCTGGGGTATATTCCATCAAGCCCTGGGGACTCATCCTCCTTAATGCTCTTTAGGGGACCAAACACTACCTTTTCCTTTAGCTCAAAACGCCCCAGCATAACAATATACTCAGCACTGATCTCCCTATCCTCCAAGTCCTTCTCTTTGGTAAATACTACTGTAAAGTACTCATTAAGGACCTCATCCACATCCATCGCATCCAAATAAATGTTTCCCCCTTAACCCTTGAGTGGTCCTACCTTCTCCCTAGTTATTCCCTTGCTCTTGACGTGTGTATAAGATGTCTTGGGAGTCTCCTTAATCCAACTTGCCAAGAACTTTTCATGGCCCCTCCTGGCTTTCCTAATTCCCTTCTTGAGCATTGCTCAGAATTTAAAGCATCTGCAGAATATCTTGTGATTATTTATTCCCGCAGGTGTCCCAGGTAGAGCACTATCATACATATAAACAATAGGCACCAGCCTTTTGCATTATAATTTTGAAATAAGTTTATCAAAATCAATAATATCAGTTCTTCTTCTTCTTAAGCCCATCACCCCTACTGGGGCATCGGCTAACAACAGCAGCTCGCCAGAGTCTTCTGTACTGGACCAATAGAAGGTTGATTGGCCTGTGGCTTCCACACAACTTCATATGTTTTCTGGGTGAAGATCCTTCCCCTCCCAGGAATGAGGTCTTTGGACTTCTGTTGGCATTTCTGTAGCTCTGGGTTTTTAAGGGATGGGGTTGCTAGCCCCGTGCCCAACTTTCCCTCTTTTGCAGCCAGGCTTGGGACCATCCATGATGGAGTTCAATAACATCACATTCAATTGAAAACCATAATCAAACATTGAAGTTTAGTCTATAGTATTCATAAGAACAAGAGATTCTGCAGATGATGGAATCCTTAGTATTCAGCTTAGCTGCATTTAAACCATTTATAGGAGAGGCCATAAGAACAACGACATCAACACAGGCAGAGGGCATTACAATATTTCTCTTGGCATGTATCTTCATCACCAGTTTTATCTGTGCTCTCCTTTATCATTTACGACCTGGCCTTTATCCAGGGCAAAGTGTTACATTGGGCAAAGGGCCCCTCGTTATTTATTTTTTCAAATCACATCTTTCGAGTCATTAGCTTCAGCTGATCTAACTTCTATCCTGAACTATTTGCTAGAAATCAGTCCTTTACTGGCCCTAGTGAAGGGGTGGGATTCTTCACTACCATAGGAATAAAATACCATAACCAACTTCATGGATCTAAGTTAATAGTCCTTTTATATAATACACCTACTGTGGAGGAAGTTCTGGTGTTGATTCAAATTCCAGTTCCAATACTATTGCTGTTAACCTGATCTGCTTATGTTAGTTTATATTGCAGCCAGAACTACATACAAAAAGCAACTGCTTTCACCTGTATACAACTTCTGTGGAAATTCAGGAAATTAGCAAAGCGTTCAAAAACAATTGCTCATGCATTGAAATCATTTAGGCAATCATCTTAAAATATGCTTAAACTATTTTTCTATTCAAAGAAAAAGTTGAAGAAACGTTTTACATGTGATGGTCGTAAATCCTCGTTAATATTTACACTAAAAGGAAAGAACTTGGATTTACTTTGCACCTTTTATGACCAGAAAGTTCCAACAGTACAAAAGCCATTCAAATGCTATTGACTTGCAATCACTGCTGTAATACAGTAGCGTAGAGTGTATTGTTTTACAGCAGCAGTGATCACAGATTGGGGTTCAATTTCCACTACTACCTGTAAGGAGTTTGTACATCCTCCCATGACTGCATTTAGGGTTGGTGAGTTGTGGACATGCTATGTTGGCGCAGAAGCATGGTGACACTTGTGGGCGTCCCAGCATAATCCTCACTGATTTGATTTGATGCAAACGGCGCACTATGCTGTATGTTTTGATGTACATGTTTCATATAAAGCTAGTCTTTCTTTCTCCCTCTCTAATTCACAGCAAGTTTTTACAAACAGCAATGCAACATTTTTTCTCAGAGATACTGACTAAGAGATAATTGTTGGGAAAGACCCAAGCATAACACCTCTATTGTTCTCTAAGTAGTTCAACAAGATACAAAACTCTTGTGCTGGAGGAACTCAGCAGGTCAAGCAGCATCCGTGGAAAAGAGGAAAGAGTCTCAGCCCAAAATGTCAACTGTTTACTCTTTTCCATGGACACTGCCTGACCTGCTGAGTTCCTCCAGCATTTTGTGTGTGTGGTTTGAACTTTCAGAATCTGCAGATTTTCTTGTGTTTGTGATAGTATTTCCATACCCTATCTATCCTCTAGTGCTGTACCAGTCACCAGCTAAGATTAGATCAAGACTCCAGCTTGATTCTATGTCTTTCAGAGACAAAGGTACTACACTGAGCCCAGATCCACTTGAACTGCTCAGCCAAGAAATGGCCACATTTGTGAGGAGTGATGGGCCCCATATCTAAGAAAGGATGTGCTGACATTGGAGAGGGTCCAGAGGAGGTTTCCAAAAATGTTCCTGAAATTGAAGGGGTTAATAAATGAGCAGTGTTTTTATGATGCAGGGCTAGTACTTGCTGGATTTTAGAAGAATGGTGGGGGATCTCATTGAAACCTATTGAATATTAAAAACCTAGCCAGAGTGGTTGGGTGGCAGGATGGAGTTACACCTCTACCAAAGGAGGTGTAAGGTGCTCCTTCCCTCTGCTAGCCTGCAGGTCATCCTTGGCCAACGTGTAGCGCCAGCTTAGTCGCCCGATTAAGGTCATGTGAAGCCAAGGGAGCAGGTGGTGGATGGTCGTATGAGCTGCTGGTGCATATCTCAAGTCCTGGTTATGCGACCACTGACGCCAAGCAGGCCATCGCTGAAGAGTATTAATAATGGCTGGGGGTCACCCGTCTTGTAAAGACACTGCCCAGAAGAAGGCAATGGCAAACCACTTCTCTAGAGAAATTTGCCAAGAACAATCATGGTCGTAATACAACACAGCACATAATGATGATGATAAGATAGAGTGGATGTGGAGAAGATGTTTCCAATAGTGGGAGAGTCTAGGACCAATGTCAGCACAATGTCAGAATAGTAAGCCGTCCCTTTGAACAGAGTTGAGGAAGAGCCAGAGGGCAGTGAATCTGTAGGACTGATTGCCAAAGACGGCTGTGGAGGCCAAGTCATTGGATATATTTAAAGTAGAGTTTGGCAGGTTCTTGATTAGTAAGGGTGTCAAAGGTTACAGGGAGAAGGCAGAGAATGGTGTTGAGAGAGAAAATAAATCAACCGTGTCAAATGGCTTGTCTATAGGGACCCACAGCTCACATCAATATTGACCATAAGACGTAGGAGCAGAATTTCATTATGGTTGATTTATTATCTCTCTCAACCCCATTCTGCTGCATTCTCCCTGTAGCCTATGATGCTCTTACTATTCAACAAATATTGCTTACATGGGCATGATGAGAAATCACCAGATTTGATTATGTTCTCTGCCTTCAATATGACTTTATTGTCTATTTTACAAATATGCTGTCAATGGCAGAAGTCCAAACAAAAACATAACTGAGGAAGCGAAGTTTTTACCTTGACATTAAAGTGATGCTAGCAACAGTATTCCTAACACATTGGGAATACACATTGCCACAAACTCAATGTAAATCTGGGGTGGTTAAAACCAGCCTTCGGAAAGATCAAGTGAAAAAAAATGAATCAGCATTCTTCTAAATCTTATATAAAATATCTCAACATTTGAGGTAAATCTCTGTGCACACTTGTCTCTTGCTAGTAAGAGGCCATGGCAGCAATAGCCGCAGATGTCCACTAATCCTTCCCTGCTGACAGGTCTGTACTGGCATCCTATTAGCCAAGAACACATTTAAAAAGACCATAATTATGCTGAGGCAGTTTAGGGTTCTGGGTATCGGAATACACATCCTAATATTTAGTGAGGCAGTCTGTATTTGCGAGAGGGATACAGCACTACAGCACAGAAACAGGCCCTTTGGCCTATCTAGTCCATGCTGAACTGTTGTTCTGCCTAGTTTCATTTTCTTGCACATGGGCCATAGCTCTCTATGCCCCTCGCATGCATGTACATCTCTTCAATGTTGCAATCAAGCCCACATCCACTACTTCCGCTGGCAGTTCATCCCACCCTCGCACCACCCTCTGAGTGAAGAAGTTCCCTCTCAGGTTTCCCTTAAGTATTTCACCTTGCACCCTTAACTTCGGACTTCTAGTTCTAGTCTCACTCAACCTCAGTGGAAAGAGACTAATTCAATTTACTCTATCTATACTCCTCATAACTTTGTACTCCTCTGCTCCAAGAAATGAAGTCCCACCCTATTAAAACTTTCCCTATAACACATGTCTTCAGGTCCCAGTAATATCTTTGACATGATACATAGGTGAGTATATTTCACAGTGATTAAGTTACCTAACTATTGATCTGTGGATATGCATTCAGCTCTCACAATGCAGCTTGGGGAAATCAAATTCAAGTAATTAAATAAATCTCAAATAAAAAGCTGGTTCCATGAACTGTTGTGAAAATGTCTTCTGGTTCAACAAATCTGCCATCCCAATGTGGTTGACCAGTGTTTGGTTCCTAATGGTCCCTGAAATAGCCAACACGTCATTCAGTTTGGAGGCGCTTAGAGGTGAGTAACTGATGCTGAGGATATCAGTCATAGCCACATCCAGTGGATGCATGAATAAAAACAAACTGGCCCTATGCCTGACCTGGTCATTTTGCTCATCTTACAGACTATGTATCAAGCGTAGAAGAGCAGCCCAATGAATCTGTATTACATTCAGTATTACTAGGCAACCAATTAGCTCATAGATGCTGTAAAATATTCCCCTATAATTGGTAATGGATAACCCTGTAGCCGGTTTTGACTTCTACAATCACTCTGGCCTAGTTGATATCTCACCCCAGTTTGGACCATTGGGTTCTGCAACTCAACAATCCAAACCTTCACTGAAGTTGGCAGTGTACTCAGTTATCCCATTTTATTTTACACTTCATTCACTACGACGTAAAACCTTTTTGTTACCTATTCTGTACAGAGAATGTATTTTTCTCAATAGGCAGAAGTGAGCTGTTACCTTATCCAGTGACAATTCAGTACAATTCAGGGTGCCATGGTGGTGATGGTATTACAGCTTGGGCATTCCAGAGTTCAGAGTTCAATTCCAGCAGCATCTGTAAACCATGAACCACATGGGTTTCCTCCACGTGCATTGATTCCGTCCCACACTGCAAAGATGTAGTGGTTGGTAGGATAATTGATCACTGTAAATTGGCCTGCTCCATGTTGTATCTCTAAATAAATATAAAATAGATTAACCTTGTGTGACCAGTAGCAACAGGTCTTAAAATCTTGCTAACACGAGAAGTTCTCCATCATCCGTGAACGGCCAAAAACGCCCAAGTTGGTGCGGTCTTTCTTTGATTCTGTTATGGTTATTATTCTATAGGTTATTGAGTATACCCACAAGAAAATGAATCTCAGGGTTGTATATGGTGACATATATGTACTTTGATAATTAATCTACTTTGAATGTTGATCGTCAAGACTTCCCGTCTGACACCAGGGATCTGTCATCGGTGCTAAGTAGCTGTTTACCATCACAAAGTAAATAAAATGATAATGAGCTTATGTGACAGATTGCTCCTGGCAAAGTAACCCTGGAACATATCGCTGTATTTCAAGTTCTGCTATGCCGAAACCAATAATCTGTCTAGTGGGTCTATAGAAAGTTTCACTACAGTCATAACTATTCCTTTCAGACTTAATAACTAAATTAAGTACGAAAACAAACGCAACCAGTAATCCAAGTCTTTAGGGTGGGAAAATATGTAGAGGTAGCTTTGAGTTAGCTGCAAATACCTTCAGAGTCTTTTAGATGGCCCAGTCCAGTCTCCAGAGTAGTATATGTTCTGAAGCATAGCTAAAGAGACAAAGTCAAAGTAAATTTATTATCCAAGTATGCACATGTAACCATAGACTACCTTGAGATTCATTTTCTTGCAGGCATTTACAGGAAAATAAATACAATAGAATTTACAAAAAACTATAAATAACCAACACAAAACAATCTGCAGGTGTTGGGGTCAAAGCAACACTCACAACACGCTGGAGGAACTCAGCAGGTCGGGCAGCATCCATGGAAACGATCAGTCAACGTGTTGGTCCTGACGAAGGGTTCCGGCCCGAGACATTGACTGATCATTTCCACGGATGCTGCCCGACTTGCTGAGTTCCTCCAGCGTGTTGTGAGTGTAAATAACCAAGATTGATAAATAACCAATGTGCAAAAGAAGACAAATCATGCAAATAATAAAAATAAGTAATATTGAGAACATGAGATGTAGAGTCATTGAAAGTGAGTCTGTAGGCTGTGGAGTCAGTTCGGTGTTAAGGTGGGTGAAGTTATCCATGCTAGTTCAGAATCCTAATTGTTGTAGGACCAGAGGAACAGTCTGTGCTAACCCAGTCTAGTCTTTGGACAACAGAAGAGATGTGAGCCAATTATGTTAAGATATCTGATGAATGAATGAGCTCTCAAATGATCAGTTGTTTGAATAATCAAGAGAGAAACATTTTGTTCCGAAAACAGAATGCCTGAGATCCGTGGGTGTTTGGCATAGCTTCCAGAAATCAGAAGACATAAACAGCTAAAAAGCACTTTCTTTCTTTCCTGTCTGTATCAGTATGCAGATGAAGCATCGATAGTTGCCATGAGTCTCACTTGGTGCAATAAACTCTCTGGGCCGGTGCAGGGAGCCAGAGAACGTTGGGCCTCATGGTTTTTAGAGCACCTGAATGGGTTTATTGTTGTTTAACAAGATTCATCAATTGCTTTTATTTCCTTGTTAAGTTTATTCTGAAAGGCTTGGGGATCCTGTGTTACTTGCATTATTTAAGCATACACTCTATTAGCTCTACTGCAGGGTCCTCGTTTGGAGAATGTTTTGACTCATGGTATGACTCAGCTAAGCCATCGATTCTGTTGGAATTCCTATGTATAAACTCTGGTCACCGTCTCTACATGAGAGTCTGTCCTTTCTCCGCACTTAGGTTCTGTCAATGGCAGTGTACAGCGTGACACATAGCCTTGACTCCCGCTCAGACTCCTGCCATGTATACCTTTAAGAATACATGCAGGAATCTGTGTAAAAGAGAGAGAAGAGACCAGCACAACCCATCCAGGGGTCCTAAATGGATAGTGCTACCATCTCTCCCACATACCAAAACTCTACTAAAATAACTTAAATGGAGATTACTAGTAATATTTCAAACTCCACTGATTGCCCATGTTTATTTTAAAATGTATAACATTGAAGCAAAGCAGTCAAAGCATCATGAAAGGGTAAAGAATGAGTAAGGAAATTAGATCAAATTTCGGCCATGACTAACAACCATACTAAGCCTTCCCTTGTGTTGAACGTATCTAGAGTGAACATGAAATGGAAGTGAAATATCCAGAGTGACACTGGGACAAGGTATCACATTGTTTGGACCTCTCCAAAATACTTAAGCAATTTTCTATGTTTGACAACTTAGTACAATATTAGTTGGATTGTACATGCTTTCGTATAATTTGGCTATCTGGTACATCTCATACAGACCCCTATAATTATTAGATGACACCACCACATAGCATTGATGCTCCGTGCCTTGGGTGTGAGAAGCATTAGAATCTCAATCAAGTGGCAGAAAAGATTACATAATCTGTTTGCTTCAACAAGAAATTAAACCAACAGCACTTGCACACATTTCATGGGGATGAAGTCGTGACTTTTGATGGAGGATCTCAGCATGATAAGAGGAAGCAGAGAAAGTTATTTCATAAAACCATAAAACCATAAGACACAGGAGCAAAATTAGGCCATTGAGTCTGCTCCGCCATTTAATCATGGCTGATCCTTTTTTTCTATCTCCTCCTGGGTTCACTAGGTTAATTCCTGGGAGGTTCACCAGGTTAATTCCTGGGATGTCCGGACTGTCTTACGCAGAGAGGTTAGAGAGACTGGGCTTGTACATGCTGGAATTAAGGAGATTGAGGGGGGATCTGATTGAAACATATAAGATTATTAAGGGATTGGACAAGATAGAGGCAGGAGATATGTTCCAGATGCTGGGAGAGTCCAGTACCAGAGGGCATGGTTTAAGAATAAGGGGTAGGTCATTTAGGACAGAGTTGAGGAGGAACTTCTTCTCCCAGAGAGTTGTGGAGGTGTGGAACGCGCTGCCTCAGAAGGCAGTGGAGGCCAATTCTCTGGATGCTTTCAGGAAGGAGCTAGATAGGTATCTTATGGATAGGGGAATCAATGGTTACGAGGACAAGGCAGGAACCGGGTATTGATAGTCATGATCTCAGAATGGTGGTGCAGGCTTGAAGGGCCGAATGGTCTACTTCTGCACCTATTGTCTATTGTCTATTGTCCTCAACCCCAGTCCCGGCCTTCTCCCCGTAACCTTTGATGCCATGTCCAATCAAGAATCTATCAATCTCTGCCTTAAATACACCCAACAGCCTGGCCTCCACAGGCTGCCTGTGGGAATAAATGCACTTCTTTTAGAGATACAGTGTAGAACAGGCCCTTCTGGCCGAGTGAGCCTCACTATCCAGCAAACCACCTACTTAACCCCAGTTTAATCACAGGACAATTTACAACGACCAGTTAACCTAATAACCAGTACATCTTTGGACTGTGGGAGAAGACTGGAGCACCTGGAAGACACCCTCTCAGTTCATGGGCAGAACCTACAAATTCCTTACAGATGGCACCAGAATTGGACTTTGAACTCTGGTATGCTACCATAGCACCTGTTAATTTAGATTAATCTATATCAGGGGTTCCCAACTTTTTTTGTGCCATGGACCCCCACCATTAACCAAGGGGTCCAGGTTGGGAACCCCTGATTGATGGAATCTAAATGGTTCTACAAAGTGAAAATTATGCATTAATGATTGATGTTAAAGCCAAGTATAAAAACCAGTCATGAGCAAATAGAGGAGTTACACCCTGCTCTCTTTAATACATAATATAAAGACATAGAACCCTTTAACAAAATATGGACAGGGCAAAATTGAAACTAATTCATCAAATCTCTAAATGTAATTTGTCCATCATTATGATCCAACAATACACGTTAGACACTCCACACACTCATTTAAAACTTTTTTTTTCAAAACAAGCAATCAATGTTGAGTGTTTTAATAGAAATGAGCACATCATCATAAAACACTAAGATTTAGCCTGCATTTGAAATATACGTACATACCAGGCAGCATCATAGATAAAACCAAGTCATTATTACAATAAAGTTTTACACCTGAATTCTGAGTAAGTCATAGTTCACTGTTAATAACAGGTAAACAAACATACATAGCATTTTGCAACAGAATCTGAAGTTTTGAGATACAGATTTGAATACCAATACAAGGTACAGGTATTGTACACAAAGGCAAAGTTTTATACAATGCTCGAAATGTGAAGTAAATTTTATTATCAAAGTACATACATGTCACTATATACAACCCTGAGATTCATTTCCCTGTGGGCGTACTCAATAAATCTGTAGAATTGTAACTAACAGGATCGATGGAAGATCAGCCAGAGTGCCGAAGACAACAAACTGTACAAATGCAAATATAAATAAATAGCAATAAATAACGAGAATATGAGATAAATGAGACAAAGCATCATTGGAGGTGAGATCATTGGTTGTGGGAACATTTCAGTGGCGGGGCAAGTGAAGTTGAGTGTAGTTATCCCCTTTTATTCAAGAGCCTGATGGTGGAGGGACAAATAATTGTATTCGAATAATCTCTGCATAACTGAATAATTCACCATTGTAGCGAAATACTTACCGTTTCACGAAAGCTTTAAAAACCTTTGCGATATTATGAGAATATTTGCAGGTTGAATCTGCGCGTTAAATCGGATAATCAAAACCGGAATAAAAGGGTGAGAAGAAACAAAAATCTCACCATTATTATGCTTCCAATGGCATTTCAAGTTTCAGTAGTTATAATCCCTATTGAAATGTTTGATTATGGCTCTAAGTTATATTTGACATGTAATAAAATAAACTTTTTTTTAGAAAATCTTAATCTGGATTTTGCTTTTGGGTGGTAAACTGAATTCTCTTGCTCGAAGCGATGGCGTGAGCTGCGGAATTGTTTCGCCTGTGTCATCGTGCATTGATCAAATCGTTGCCTTTTATTTTATCCATCAGCTCTCATGTACGGCAAAATAAAACTATTTCGATTTGACTTGCGTCATGAGAAAATCGTACGAAAGATCTCAACGATTAACTTGCAGCGAAACCCAATCAATAACATCGAAGCAGGGATTTTCAGAGCTACAAAACACAAAAGGAATTCTCTGATTTACTTTAATTTTTCTTTCCGGGGATGTTCGTAAAGGCAGAAATCGTGGCCTCTAAATTGTTTCGAAGACGTGACCCGCGCTGCCACATTTTCTAGTGTCAGCGATGCCAGTCAGAATTGTGTTTTATACGTGCTATTGAACGCAGTCGCTGAAAACTAGCTAATTTACCGCACATTCGTGGGGTAAGGCCATGACTGTCCTTATTTTAGGATTTATCAGTGTGCTTCCCAGTTTAACACGGCAATTTTGTCTTATCTCGGCCACCAAAACTCTTTCAACGGCTAACAGACTGTGCCGCAAACTCAGGATCAGAATCAGATTTAATACACCGCCTTATGTCGTGAAATCTGTTGTTTTGCGGCAACAGTACGGTGCTATACATAATAAAAACACTATAAATTGCAATAAGAAATATATATATATTATATATATAAATTACGTAGTGCAAAAAAGAGAGGGGGAAATTGTTTGGCAATATACATGGGTTCCAAGTAACACGAAGGATAAACTACAGGATAACCTTTATCTTAATAATTTATGAATTTCTAGCGCACTGGTAAGAAAAAATGTGTCGCCGCATATGTGGCGTATTTAATGCTCAAAACTAATGTTGGCCTGAAATTGATCGACTGTCCGAGCGAAGTTCTCCATCCCGAAACCAGAGAGGTTTTGTCTTCAGTAAGCGGCAGTTGTGGAAGGGTGAATTTAGTTGGTTACCTATCTGCAGACGGGGAAGGAAGGTTATGTGCAGAAACTCCGCAAAGTGAAATGTTTTTTAAATTTATTTGAAAAATAATTTTATTGGAATTACATCTAGGATGAGAACGGAGGGTGTGAATTGTCTCAGGCAAGACAAATTGCACAAATCAACAACCAGAGTACAATAAATGCTCTCAAACATACCCTGATGATTTATATACACAAAGAGAGACAATGATGATCTATTCGTGTTAATTCATTAAATTTTCATCAGATGCTTTTGTTCTGTCTTCGTTGATTCCGTAAGATTACAGTTACACAGGTCTGTTGATAGCCCGTCGGCGTTGTGAACCCGATTGTGTTCGTACTAACAGGCTTCAAGAAAACGCCACCACACAGAGAACGTTACAGTATGAAACTCCTATCCCCACCTGCCTCCGGTATTATTTCCCCACAACAGACGGAGTCCAAATGGTTTGGAAGGTGATGAGACAGCGCAAGGCAGATTACTAATGAAGGGTCAAGCCTGGGACTGTGCAGGAATTTCTCCCGGCTCGGTTAAGCGAGAATAGGTGATGTCCCGAATCCTAGCCCTGTACCTAACCAGCTTCGCCCCTATATCCGCTCAGCAACCGTGGATGATCATTGGTTAAGGAAGCTATTCCTTACCTTGGGGAGAAGGGTGGAATGGTTACTATTAACTTCAGTACCTAGGTAGTATAACACATTACTCACATTCAAGTCCACTTCGCTCAATAACCCGATTACGGTTACCACACACCCACTGTGCCAAACACTGGTCTGATAAAAAACTACCGCTGACTGCAATTCCTAGATTTAAAAAAAAATACACAGTTTGAACCCTTCCGCTTTAAAAGAAATGCCTCGGTTCATTCGGTGTTTGACATAAGTAACACTTACTAAATAAATGACTCTTAAGAATTTTAAAAATAGCCTGAAGATTCGCAATTCAAGATTCGAGTTATTTATTGTCTTTTTTCAGTACACACGTGCAAAGGAAAGCTAAATAATTATTACTCCGGATCCTATGCAGCATAAAAAAACACAATAAATATAAATACATAAGATTATCGTATACTGTATACATAGACTGATTGTATGTACATAAAGTCAATGTTGACCGAATATATTCGCGACTCGCAACTCCTTTTAAACATTAAGCAAGTGGGCTAGTACATTTGGGGTGTCGTGATGAGGAACCAGTAGAAATTGCATTCCTCCAAACTGCAGAGTGTCCAAACAATAAATACTCTTATTGCAGCTAAATCTGCCCTGGTCTCTGTCTCATTTTGAGACATCAGCTGATTCTACAGAATAACCTGACCTGAAGAGGCGGCTACAGATTGATAACAGACCAGCTCCTCAATATAACAAAAGCTGTTTCGAATTAAAAACGGACGGGTGGTGTTTGATCCAAAGTGTCCTGTTTATTTTTGTTTTGAACAGGCAATGGCTTCTTCGGGTTCATCGGTGCCATGAGTCGAGCCGGCAATTTCACTCCCCCTCCCGTTTCCATCACAGTTCCGCACCGGTGCCTGTCGCTTTAGCCGGGATAGCCCAGCGGGCTTCTCACGCTAACCTGTCACGCGAGATCGGGCTGGCCGTGAAAAAGGCAGCAAATCACCAGGAAGTCGTGGTCTAATTCTAACGGCCGGTTCTGCTTCTTGGAACACTAATTGGATCATGAAATTACAAAGTACCACAAAATGATCGAACACGGAAGATTAATGTCCGCGCTGATGTCGAAATGCGTGTGTATAAATCATACATTCTGCATACAAACATAAACCGTGTCTGCTCTACCGTGCTGGTGTAGCTGTTGGTGGCTAATTCCTAAAGCGCCACGTTCAACAGTTGAAAATTATGAACTTGCGTTTGCTATTAGTATTTTCAAATCCCCAAACCCTGGGGTAAATGGTACTCGCGGGAACTCTCCCAGTACATTCCGAGCACTAGCTATCATAATTAACTATCTGTTGGATGTTTATCCCGGTGTACAAAATGTAATTCCCAGTGCGTCGAAGTATTTTATCCAGATTGCAAAACTATATGGACGGAATCACTTTCCAGAATAAGTGCGCGCGGCGAAAATATTTTAATCACGTTTAACTAAATGGGGGGTTAAAATTCTTTAAAAGCACGCTTCGCGTTGTACTTATTCAAGTTCACTGGGGGCTACAAAAATGCTTCCAGCCACATATTCCAGCGCGATATTTTAAAACGCTGAAGTACACTATCAAAATGCACGATTAAGAACAATATTTTAATTCAAATCACAAACAAGAGAGAATCTGCAGATGCTGGAAAACGAAACTGCCGAAGGGTCTCGGCACGAAACGTCGACTGTACTTTTTCCATAGATGCTGCCTGGCCTGCTGAGTTCCTCCAGCATTGTGTGTGTGTGTGTTGTTTAAATTCAAATGCAACTTACAGAAATGAATGTAATGTTTACTCTTTGAAGCTAAACTCCAATGCCTCACCTAATGTAGGAAAGGTGAATTTTAATTGTTCCTCTATATACATTTCGCCTGAGTCTAACTATTTTCTATAGTCGGTGAGTTTTAATGAAGCGTTTCGGCCTCAATTTACTTGCTTTGGGGGGTATTGGAAATTCTTTAGATTTTTTCCCCAGTTTATAATAAAATTGTAATGCTACGTTCTCCTTATTTTTTAGAAGGTATTCTCCCTGAGTCGCATCGATCAGTCAGTCTTGGGTAACATGCATGATAGAGTTCGATTCTTCTGCTAGTAGCAGGAACTACGTCCCAAAAGACAGTAAAAATCCTTAAACTCCAGAATTATGTGAAGCCCCTTTTTTAAATTCCAATTGCATTTAATATTTCACAATAGGATTAGAAATAAGCAGAGGCTGGCTGCGTTCTATCAAGACAACATAAGCCTCAAGTCTTGTAAATTTAGGGACTTTCTTTAGATTTCGGAGTGGGTGGGGGCGCTCGGGTTGCTGCCGGCCGAGAGGCTTTACAAACCCAGCCTGACACCTACAGGCCAAATATTATAAGTGCAAGCTGTTGAAATATTTTACGATCAGAGCAAGTTTTTGGTTTGGTGGCGTAGTCGAATTAAAACGCCCTTCAGTGGCCCGGCTGAACACAGTTTATCTACGGCCGATAATCACAACCATGAAACTGTAATACAGTAACGATAGGAATGCTTATCGGTTTATCGGTCGGTAAAATTGGTCCCGTATTTTTAAATTAGATTAATTTCATAAATCTGTGTGGATGGAGAAGAGATCTGATAAAACTGAACTTCTAGAGCCAGATTGAGGTTTTGCTCTTATATGTTGAGTTCTACAATTGGGATGTGTAATATGTGTACTTATAATTCCAAGAAATTAGATCTTGAGAAGGTCTTATTCCATCTTGCATTAATGGAAAATACAAATGCATATAATTCATCTAAATTTTAAAATAACCTAATTCGTGTCAGCAAAAACCTCAATCAGAAATAGATTCAAATATATGGAATCCTTTGAAGGAGATGTATAAAATTACGGGGAGCTGAGTACAGTAGCTACAAAGGATTTACACACAAGAGATTCTGCAGATGCGGGGAAATCCTGGGTGTAACATACAGAAGGCTGCACGAATTCATCAGGTCAGGCAGCATCTATGGAGAGGAATAAACAGTCCACGTTTCAGACTGAGACACTTCATCAGGACCATTTGTTCCTCTCCATAGATGCTGCCTGACCTGCTGAGTTCCTCCAGCTGTCACAGTCCCGACCGTTAATTCCCCATTTTCTCCCAATTCCCTTTGATTGTGCCACAGTTCCAATTATTAATTCCCCATTTTCTCCTAATTCCCTTTGATGACTGCACACCTGGTTTTCATCAAGACCTGCAGCATAAGAACCTCGGCTTTGCACCCACTAGTTGCCAAATCGTTGGTTTTGCCTGTGTGATAATTAACGTTTCCCGGCCGCTTAGGACCATGTGTTCTAAGTTTTGTTCCAGTTTCAAGCTTTACTTATGAAACTCTGTCTCTCTGTGTCAAGGCTCCGTGTCAAGATCCCTCCTGTTTGCCATTCAACGTTCACGTCCACGTAAGCATCCTAACTCAATCTCTATGCCTGTGTTCTGCACTTGGGTTCGCTTCATTCGCTCAATGCAACAGAACGATCTGGCCACAATGGACCCAGTGGACACGAATAGACATGAATACCCTGCAACAAGCCCTCGCCAGCCAAGGCTCCCTACTGGGTCTGCACGATCAACATCTTCGGGATGTCATGGAGAACCGCCATTCCCTGTCCGCTAATGTTACAAAGATGGGTGACCAGGTGGACCGTGTATCCACTCATTTTACCTCATCCACTCCTGGAAACCTGTCTAACCAGCCCAGACAGCCTGCAGTGGCTACCCCCAACATGTCAGCAACACCCCCGCCAAGAGAGCTGCACGTACCTGAACCAGAACACTACTCTGGGGATTTGGGGAAGTGCTGGGCCTTCCTCCTTCAGTGCTCCTTGGTGTTTGATCAGCAGTCGTCCACTTACTCCAGGATAAGTCAAAGGTAGCTTATATCATGAGGTTGTTGCAGGGAAGTGCCTTAGTGTGGGCTACAGCTGTCTGGGATAATCAACCAGATATCTGCTCTTCTTTCCCCACCTTTATCGCAGAAATTAGAAAGATCTTTGACCACCCCATCCGTGGTAAAGACGCTGCCAAGCATCTACTCACTCTCCGCCAGGGCTCACACAGTGTTGCCGAATATTCTGTGGGGTTCCGGACCTTAGCGGCCAACTTGGGTGGAACGATGAGGCATTCCAGGGGGTATTTCAGAATGGTCTCAGCGACATGGTGAAAGACGAGTTGGTGGCAAGAGACGACACCGATGGCCTGGATTCCCTGATCTCCCTGGCCACCAGGTTGGACAATCGTCTTCAAGAATGCCATAGGGAAAAAACTGGTCGTCCACCACCTTTGGCCACTTCACGGCATTCATTACTGTCTCCCACCAGCACAGGCCTCTCTTCTCCTCCTGCTCCTAGAATAGCTCCCAGCCCAGCCATTTCCACCACCCCGGGAGAGGAACCCATGCAGCTGGGACAGAACCATCTTTCTCCCACAGAGTGACTCTGGAGATTGAGTGTCATGGTCCAGATCGGGTTCCCTTTAAATATACTTCCTTTGTGTTATGACCCGGACCGTTGACTCCCTGTTCCCCGCTAATTCCCGGTTTTCCCGTGTCCCTCGGGCTTGGTGATTAAAGGCAATTTACTCTCAACTGAACCGGCAGTTTATAAGTCTCCGGCTTCAGCCATTCGGGTGAGAGCATTATGGTGCGTTAACGAAGTCACTGAAGCTAGTGCGAGCCGAAGTCATCTGGCTGGAGCCAACTAAGTTTCTTGCCGGAGCAAGCCAAGTCTCCTCCCCAAAGCAAGTGCCAGCAAGCCACCTTTCCTTGCCAGAGCTGGCCCGTTAAAGTTAACCTGCCGGGGTGAGTCAAGAGCTTGCCGCTGCTTGGAGCAAACTTGTGTCCAGATAAAGAACTGTCTACCATTGTGTTGGGAACTGTCTCATCGTGTTCAGCATTCTGTGTATGAGTCCCGGCCCTACATCCTGTTCCTAAGGAGGGGTCCCGGCTCTGTGATCTGTGTAAGACTCCCGACTCCATCCTGTGTCCAAGGAGGAGCCCTGGCTCGATGTTTCTTGTCCTCGCCTCCACAGGGTAGGCCCGGCCGTCTGCCACTACCCTGAGTTGGGATCTGTCTCTTCATGTCCAAGTCTATGTCCAGGTTTCGTGGATCAAGTCCAAGCTTCAAGGTTCAAGTATCAAGTCCAAGTTCCGAGGTTCAAGTATCAAGTCCATCTCTGGGTCCCAAGTTCCAAGGTTCCAGTTCCAAGTCCAAGTCCAAGTCAAAGCTTTGTGTTCTCGTTCTGTGCAGGAGTTCCTCATCCAGTCCTGTTGCCTTGTCACATCTTGTCCTCGCCTTGATCCGGAGTCCGAGCCCGAGTCAAGGCCCAGGTTCTGGGTCCCTGTCCAGTCTCTGGCTCGGAGTCCTTGTTCAGGTTCCAAGTTCCTAGTTCCTCGTCCAGGTCCCGCTTTCCTAGTCTAGTCTAGTCCAGGCCCTGTATCTTAGTCTTGTCCAGGGCCTGTGCCTTGTCCAGCATCGTTTCTTCCCCACTTCCCTTACTTTCTTGACACACCTAGTCCTATTCCTAGTCCATTACGCTTATTCCCGCTTCTGCTTTGTTCTCTTTGTAACGAGTAATAAACTCAATTTAGTTAACCCTACAAAACGTGTTTGTGTCCTGCAGTTGGGTCCACCCTTGCTCCGCACAGGGGAGTGTCTCCATTGCGGCCAGTCCGGCCACTTCCATGCTACCTGTCCCCTTCGGCCAAAAGGGAAGGCTCACCAGTAGAAAAGGGGACCCTGGTGAGCCAGACAACATTCCCTTCCGTTCCCTGAACCCGGATGCAGATCCACGCTACTTTACGTTACAACCAACGGTCCCTGCCTCTGTCAGCTCTAGTGGACTCCGGAGCTGAGGGAATCCTTTTGGATGAAGACATAGCTTCCTGGGCTGGAATTCCTTGGGAGCCGTTGAGTATCCCTCCGGAAACCCGGGCACTGGACAGTAGACTTCTGGTCCAAGTCACACGCTGCACACCACCCCTGTCTCTTATTCTTTCCGGGAACTATTGGAAACAGGTACAATTTAACCTAATTTCCTCTCCTCAACCTCCTATATTTCTTGGGTACCCCTGGTTAAGCTGCCATAATCCCCACATTGACTGGTCCACTGGGAAGATAGTCAGCTGGAATCGGTTCTGTCACTCCACTTGTCTACAATCGGCCCGTTCCCCTGAGAGAGTCACCGTGACCTCGTCTGCCGCTGACTTATCTAAGGTTCCAGCAGAGTATCACGGTCTGGGAGAAGTGTTCAGCAAACAACGGGCTCTTTCCCTGCCTCCACATCACCCTTACAATTGAGCAATTGACCTTCTCCCCAGAGCCCCTCTACCCACCAGTCGGCTGTACAACCTGTCCCGGCCAGAAAGTGAAGCAATGGAGGCTTATGCAGATGACTGTCTCGTGGCAGGCGTTGTCTGACCCTCATCTTCCCCTGCGGGTGCAGGTTTCTTCTTTGTGGGGAAGAAAGACGGCTCACTGTGCCCCTGCATTGACTACTGGGGCCTGAGTAGCATAGCCATAAAGAATAAGTATCCCCTGCCCCTTATCAACTCTGCTTTCGAACCCCTTCATAGAGCCAACATCTTCTCTCAGTTGGACCTATGAAGTGCCTACCACCTGGTCAGGATAAGGGAGGGAGATGAGTGGAAAACAGCTTTTAACACCCTTCTTGGTCACTTCAAATACCTGGTCATGCCATTCAGTCTCACCAATGCCCCTGTCGTCTTCCAAGCCCTGATCAACGATGTCCTTAGGGACCTTATTAACTGTTTCAGTTTTGTTTATTTGGACAACATCTTAATCTTCAGGAACACATCCACCATGTCCATCAGGTTCTGCAGAGGCTTTGGGAGAACAAACTATTCGTGAAGGCTGAGAAGTGCGAGTTTCATGTCCCTTCTGTCAGTTTCTTAGGGTACATCATCGAGAGCGGGCAGGTAAGGGCGGATCCCGAAAAGATCCGGGTGGTGGCGGAGTGGCCAAAACCCATGACACTGAAGCAACTCCAGCAATTTCTGGGGTTCACAAACTTCTACCGTCACTTCATCAGGGATTACAGCCGGGTGGCAGCACCCTTTGCTCGACTCACCTCTCCTACGACCCCTTTTCACTGGGACCTCGAAGTGGACTCAGCCTTCTCGGAACTGAAGAGGCGTTTCACCTCCGCTCCCCTCCTGGTCCAACCAGACCCCTCTCGCCCATTCATTGTGGAAGTCGATGCCTCCGACTCTGTGGTGGGAGCGGTCCTCTCCCAATGCGCCGGCCCAGGCCAAAAACTCTATCCCTGTGCCTTCTTTTCTCGCCAGCTATCCCCCGCCAAACGGAACTACGACGTAGGGAACCGGGAGTTACTGGCCATCAAACTCGCTTTGGAGGAGTGGAGGCACTGGCTGTAGGGAGCTGAACATCCATTCATCGTCTGGACTGATCACAAGAATCTCGCATACATCCAAACCGCCAAACGCCTGAATTCCCGCCAAATGCCTGAATTCCCGCCAAGCCCGTTGAGCATTATTTTTTGGCCATTTCAGATTCACACTCACCTATCGTCCGGGGTCCAAAAACAGGAAGCCCAATGCTGTCTCTCGTCAATACGTCTCCGAGGAGACCATCCTTCCACCATCCTGTGTAGTGGCTGCCCTCACCTGGGAGATTGAATCCATAGTCAAAGAGGCCCAAAGGACTCAACCTGACCCAGGCAATGGACCGTCCAATCACTTCTTCGTGCCTGACTTGGTTCAGTCTCAGGTTCTCCAGTGGGGGCACACTTCTCGTTTCACCTGCCACCCCGGAATCAAACAAACTCTGTCCCTTCTGAAGCAACATTTCTGGTGGCCCACCATGGATACTGACACTCGCTCCTTCGTCTCTGCCTGTTCTGTTTGTGCCCGCAGAAAAGCCTCCCACCGACCACCTGCTGGGTTGCTTCGTCCCCTACCTGTCCTTAGCCGCCCTTGGTCACACATTGCTCTGGATTTCATTACTGGACTGCCCCCTTCACATGGGAACACTGCCATACTCACCGTGGTGGACCGCTTCTCCAAAGCCATGTACTTCATAGCCCTTCCCAAACTCCCTACAGCCCATGAGACAGCCGACCTCCTTGTTCATCACATCTTCCGCCTTCATGGAATTCCTTCTGACATTGTTTCTGACCGGGGCCTCCAATTCATCCCTCAAGTCTGGAGATCCTTTTGTCAGGCCCTTGGAGCCTCAGTAAACCTATCTTCCGGTTTCCATCCACAGACTGATGGTCAAACAGAATGAGCAAACCAGGATTTGGAAGCAGCACTGTGCCGCATAACCGCCAACAACCCGTCATCCTGGAGCACCCATCTCACTTGGGTGGAGTACACCCACAACTCCCTGGTCAGCACTGCCACTGGAATGTCTCCCTTCAAATGCTCCCTCGGTTACCAACCCCCTCTGTTTCCTGCACATGAAGTTGACATTGTTGTGCCTTCTGTTCAGGCCCATCTCCACCAGTACCGCAAGATCTGGAAGGATGCAAGCACGACTGCTCCGCTCAGCCAAACGCGACCGGAGGATTGCCGATCACCATCGAATTCCTGCACCAAATTATCGGCCTGGTCAGAAGGTTTGGCTCTCATCAAAAGACATCCCCCTCAAGAATGAACCCAAGAAACTTGCCCCTCGCTACCTCGGGCCATTCAAAATTGAGAGTGTCATCAACCTCTCGGTGGTCAGACTCAAACTGCCCGGATCCATGCACATTTATCCTTCGTTCCACATCTCCCAATTGAAACCTGTGTCTGTCAGCCCTTTGTGCCCTCCTGCTGAACCCCCTCCACCCACCCAGATCATTGATAACTATCCAGCTTACACCGTCTGGCAAATACTGGATGTGTGCTGCCGAGGCAGGGGCTTCCAGTACCTGGTCGATTGGGAGGGATGCAGCCCGGAGGAGCACTCCTGGATTCCCCGCTCCTTCATCCTGGACCCTTCCCTCCTCCGTGATTTCCATCGAGACAATCCGGACAAGCCTGGTGGTTCGCCTGGAGGCTCCCATTAGAGGGAGTATTCTGTCACAGTCCCGACCGTTACTTTCCCATTTTCTCCTAATTCCCTTTGATGATGGCACACCTGGTTTTCATCAAGAACTGCAGCATAAGAACCCCGGCTTTGCACCCACTAGTTGCCAGATCGTTGGTTTTGCCTGTGTGATAATTAACATTTCCCGGCCGCTTAGGACCATGTGTTCTAAGTTTTGCTCCAGTTTCAAGATTTACCTATGAAACTTCGTCTCTCTGTGTCAAGGCTCCTTGTCAAGATCCCTCCTGTTTGCTGTTCAACGTTCACGTCTGCGTAAGCATCCTAATTCAACCTCTGTGCTGTGTCCTGCACTTGGGTTCACTTCATTCACTCATTGCAACAGCAGCATTTTGTATGTGTTATTTCAGTAAGGGGTTATTTCCCCTTAAAATGGGGCTGGGAAAACCCGGAGATACGGATTTAAAATAATTAGCAGAGGAGTTAGAGAGGAGATGGGAGGTGGATGTTGGACAGAGTGGTAGAACCTCCTCATCACACTTAAAATCTGCAGAAAATTCCACTTGAAGAGTCCTAATCTCCAGGACTAGGAACCAAGTGCTGGAAGGTCAGATTAGATTTGGCGTTTAATCTGATACAGATATAATGAGCCAAATATTCACCTCTGGGTTGTACATGTTTATGTCACTGTGCTTCTATGCTTCTACACGTGTATGTACACACACACACACACACACACACACTAAAAGATCCTTGGCATATTTTGCAAGAAGAGTGAATGAGTTATCCCAAATGCCCTGCTAATAATTCTTCCTCCACCAGTATCAGTAAAGCAGGTTAACAGGTCATTATTACATTGGTGTGTGTGGGAGCTTGCTGTACGCGAGTTGTTTATAAGGTTTCTGGCATTAAATCTGTGGCTACACATATGATGTCATGAAATGAAGACACATAAATTCAAGATTTTTTTATTCTTTTGTTCGGAGGTCCAAAGAGAACTGTCGAGATTTACAGCGACAACTCGCGGATACCTCCTCTTATTTACCCCTCGATCGTGACCCCACTAAGGAGCACCAGGCCATTGTCTCCCACACCATCACCGACTTTATCCGCTCAGGGGATCTCCCATCCACTGCTACCAACCTTATAGTTCCCACACCCCGCACTTCCCGTTTCTACCTCCTACCCAAGATCCACAAACCTGCCTGTCCTGGCCGACCTATTGTCTCAGCTTGCTCCTGCCCCACCGAACTCATTTCTGCATAGCTCGACACTGTTTTATCACCCCTTGTTCAATCCCTTCCGACCTATGTTCGTGACACTTCTCACGCTCTTAAACTTTTCGATGATTTTAAGTTCCCTGGCCCCCACCGCTTTATTTTCACCATGGATGTCCAGTCCTTATATACTTCCATCCCCCATCAGGAAGGTCTCAAAGCTCTACGCTTCTTTTTGGATTCCAGACCTAATCAGTTCCCCTCTACCACCACTCTGCTCCGTCTAGCGGAATTAGTCCTTACTCTTAATAATTTCTCCTTTGGCTCCTCCCATTTCCTCCAAACTAAAGGTGTAGCTATGGGCACCCGTATGGGTCCTAGCTATGCCTGCCTTTTTGTTGGGTTTGTGGAACAATCTATGTTCCGTGCCTATTCTGGTATCTGTCCCCCACTTTTCCTTCGCTACATCGACGACTGCATTGGCGCTGCTTCCTGCACGCATGCAGAACTCGTTGACTTTATTAACTTTGCCTCCAACTTTCACCCTGCCCTCAAGTTTACCTGGTCCATTTCCGACACCTCCCTCCCCTTTCTAGATCTTTCTGTCTCTGTCTCTGGAGACAGCTTATCCACTGATGTCTACTATAAGCCAACTGACTCTCACAGCTATCTGGACTATTCCTCTTCTCACTCTGTCTCTTGCAAAAACGCCATCCCCTTCTCGCAATTCCTCCGTCTCTGCCGCATCTGCTCTCAGGATGAGGCTTTTCATTCTAGGACGAGGGAGATGTCTTCTTTTTTTAAAGAAAGGGGCTTCCCTTCCTCCACTATCAACTCTGCTCTTAAACACATCTCCCCCATTTCACGTACATCTGCTCTCACTCCATCCTCCCACCACCCCACTAGGAATAGGGTTCCCCTGGTCCTCACCTACCACCCCACCAGCCTCCGGGTCCAACATATTACTCTCCGTAACTTCCGCCACCTCCAATGGGATCCCACCACTAAGCACATCTTTCCCTCCCCCCCTCTCTCTGCATTCCGCAGGGATCGCTCCCTACACAACTCCCTTGTCCATTCGTCCCCCCTATCCCTCCCCACTGATCTCCCTCCTGGCACTTATCCATGTAAGCGGAACAAGTGCTACACATGCCCTTACACTTCCTCCCTTACCACCATTCAGGGCCCCAAACAGTCCTTCCAGGTGAGGCATCACTTCACCTGTGAGTCGACTGGGGTGATATACTGCGTCCGGTGCTCCGGATGTGGCCTTTTATATATTGGTGAGACCCGACGCAGACTGGGAGACCACTTTGCTGAACATCTACGCTCTGTCCGCCAGAGAAAGCAGGATCTCCCAGTGGCCACACATTTTAATTCCACATCCCATTCCCATTCTGACATGTCCATCCACGGCCTCCTCTACTGTAAAGATGAAGCCACACTCAGGTTGGAGGAACAACACCTTATATTCCGTCTGGGTAGCCTCCAACCTGATGGCATGAACATCGACTTCTCTAACTTCCGCTAAGGCCCCACCTCCCCCTCGTACCCCATCTGTTACTCATTTTTATGCACACATTCTTTCTCTCACTCTCCTTTTTCTCCCTCTGTCCCTCTGAATATACCTCTTGCCCATCCTCTGGGTCACCCCCCCCCCTTGTCTTTCTTCCCGGACCTCCTGTCCCATGATCCTCTCGTATCCCCTTTTGCCTATCACCTGTCCAGCTCTCAGCTCTATCCCTCCCCCTCCTGTCTTCTCCTATCATTTTGGATCTCCCCCTCCCCCTCCAATTTTCAAATCCCTTACTCACTCTTCCTTCAGTTAGTCCTGACGAAGGGTCTCGGCCTGAAACGTCAACTGCACCTCTTCCTATAGATGCTGCTTGGCCTGCTGCGTTCACCAGCAACTTTGATGCGTGTCGAGATTTAATCCCATTATAATATAATCTTGCATTAATGTGTAACAGTTTTAGGTGGATACCGGTGTGAATGAGGCGATATAATATGGGAATACATTCTGGGAATATTTGAGGAGGAGGATCAGTTTTATTTGCCATATGCATTTTTAGGATTTTGCTATGGTGTGTGGTCAGGATGCAACATGCAACAAAAACGACATTCAACAATTATAAAGAATAAAGAACGATATAAAAATATTCCAAAGAACAGTTATTTGGCAATCAGGCCATAACTGAGGAGAGAATGGAGAGTTATCTCTCCACATCAATGACCTTCTCTTGGAAAGGTTAAAGATGCAGCAGTTTTTAAACAGATACAAAGTCATGTTCCTTTTTATTTATTATTTTTGCACCTGTAGTAATCTTTTTCAGATAGGTTAGCTGGGTCAGTGAAGTGATTTGTGAAGTATCTCTGAGACTCTAACTTAATTTGAAAATTAGAACCAAAAGATGTGGCAAATATTAACTGATATTATAAACACAAGAAATTCTCAAGATACTGGAAATCCAAAGGAACACACACAAAATGCTGAAGGAACTCAGCAGGTCAGGCAGCATCTATGGAAATGAATAGTTAAAACAGTTGACATTTTGGGCCAAGATTATTCTTCAGTCCTGAAGGGCCAAGACCCTCCTTCAGTTCGGGTGGCATCATATTTGGTGCAGGCATCGTGGGCCCATTCCTGTGCTGTACTGTTCTATGTTCTATATTCCAAGCAAGAAATATAGACATTTTTCAGACAGGATTGCATATTTTCAAAATACTCTTTAAAATAAAGGCCATAAAACAAATGAAGAATAGTTTTCTGCTTCACTACTCCTGAGAATCTGGTCTCAGAATGTCATTCGAACAAGTACAGACCTCCTTGGTGCACACAAGTCAGCCACCACGTACTCCAAAGGCAAATCAATGATGTGAAGCCCCTTCTGATGTGACTAGAATTTGAAAGGCGCCATGTAAACAAAAGATTTTTCCGACCTTCCTCACTTGTCCTTTAATAATGTTTCATTCCTGATGAGGGCTGTGGTGAATCACACAACTCATCACATTGTTCATTATGAACTGCAGGAGTGAGAAAGATTAATGGTTGATTGGCGGCACAGCGACAAATTCACACTCAATGCCAGCAAGACCAAGGAACTGATTTCAGGAAGGGGAAGTTGTGAGAACATACACCAGTTTTCACTGAGGAGTCAACAAAAGGGTGAGGGGTCCATGGGAAGCTTTAAGTTCTTGGGCATCAACATCTCAGAGGATCTGTCCTGGGCCTAGCACATTAATGCAACCACAAAAAAGGCATGCCAACGGCTCTTCTTCATTAGGACTTTCAGGAGATTTGGCATGCCACGTAAGACTCTTACAAATTTCTAGAGGCAAATGGTGGGGAGCAATATGACTGGTTGATCACAGCCTGGTATGGATGCTGAAATGCAGAGGATTGCATTGGAGCCTCCATACCAGGAGGTTGCACAGAACTTACAGACAGCTCCATCATGGGTGCAACCCTTCCCTCCATTGAGGACATCTTCGAGTGGGGGTGCCTCAGAAAGGCAGCATTCTTCCATCCACCTTCTCCATCTAGGGTGTGCTCTCTTCTCATTACCACCATTGCAAAGAAGTTACAGGAGCCTGAAGACTCACAATCAACTATCCAGAAACAGCTCCTTTCCATCTGCAATCAGACTTCTGAATCGTCCATGAATCCATGAACAATTTATTATTCCTTTCCTTTTGCACTATTTCTTTATTTTGTGATTTGTCATTTTCAGTCTTTGCACTGTACTGCTGTTGCAAGATAACAAATTTCACATCACCTAATTCAGTGATAATTAACCTGATTCCAATTCTGCAGTGAGGGAGCTAGTGACATGGTGGCCAAAGAGTACACAAGAAGGTATTTTCTCCGCCATGTTCACACTGAGCACGAATCCCATTGTATTCTTCCTACATTCCCATCAAATTCTCCCAGAATCCATCACTCACCTATGCCCTACAGAACACATTGACCAACTAACCTGGCAATCATCTTTGGGACATGGGAGGAAACACAATCATCTGGAGCGTACAACTCCACGCAGGCTGTGCCACAGGCCAGTGCTGAACCTGGGTCAGTGGAACTGTGCGGAACAAGTTCAATTGCTCCACAGTGCTGCCCATAACTATCACAGGTAACTCGTTCAATGTCACTATCTTTCCTACTTCATAACTAAGCATTAAAACGTCATTGTTTAGATGATATAAGAACGTTATAAGACCCCAAACAACCTTGAAAGTTCAAAGTACATACCTGTCACCAAATACTACCCTGAGATTCATTCTCCTGCATGCTTTCACAGAACAAAGAAACGTAATAGAGTCAGTGATCTATCCCGGATCTGGGCCATACCCTCCAAATATCCGGATCTGCCTCTCGGTTTTTTTGCACTACCTTACTTTACATTTTTCTATTTTCTACTTATGATTTATAATTTAAATTTTTAATAGTTACTATCAATTTGTAATCCAGGGAGCAGGAAGCGCAGAATCAAGTATCACTGTGATGATTGTACGTTCTAGTGTCAATTGTTTGGCGACAATAAAGTATAAGTATAAATATAAACTACACACAAAGATCGACAAATTGTGTAAATAGAGAAATAAGCAAGTAGTAATAAATAAATAAATAAATAAATGGGTAGATAGATTTTTTTAAAGCTGTGAACATGTATTATAGAGTCCTTGAAAGTGGATCCAGAGGTTGTTTTCGGTGATCAGTACAGTGTTGTGGTGAATGAAAATATCCACACTGGTTCAGGAGCCTGATGGTTGAAGGGTAATAACTATTCCTGATCCTGCTGATATGGGGGCTAAGGCTCCTTTACATTCTTCCTGGTACTGTAGAATCTTTCAACAAAAATATGCAGCAGACTGTCACAGAATTAGGATTTCCTGACTGTGTCCATCACAGTTTCAGAAGGCCAGACTCCACAAGTCATTCCTAAGTGAGTAGAAACAGTCACTTGTAAACAAGCCAAAAATGTCTTGAACAAGAACTGTTTTCAGGCACTAAAAGGAGCAATAATCCTTTGAAGTATACCTCTAATCATCAGTTTAAAATGCTTCACTACTGATTGTGAAAAACTAACAGAAGAAGAAGCCTATTCATATTTTTAATGAGTTCCTGTCACATTAACGTAGAGAGCCCAAGAATCAAAGCAATAACTTCCCATTGCTGATTTTAGAGGCAACGTATATCATTTCAGAATAATTCAGTTGGAATTTTTAATTTAACGTATTTACAGTGAAAGTATCAGAGACTCACTGGCGTAATCATGGTAATCAGGGCAATTTGAATCATTTAGAGTTTTTTAACATTTGTAATTTTCTAAATTCCTTCCTGTTCATTTCTGAGCATATTCTGTAATGTTTAGTCTTCTGCTGAACACACAGAATGTTAAAAAGGAAATACAAAAAAGTAATGGGAATTAAGAACTCTTTCATAAATAAGAATATATAAGAAATACGAATGCCAATGTTTATTTTCAAGCTTTATCGACCACTGAATTTTTTAAGAAGGCTATATTTTGTCAAAGTGGGAACAGCAGAGCAAGATTAAATGTTACAGCCCTGTTTTAACCCCGGGTATTATAGAAGCTGGTAATTAGTAACATTCCAGATATATTCCAAGAGGAACTTCCTATATCCCAATGAGTTGATTTTCTGGCTTGTATTATGATCATCAATTGGAGGGATATAACATCATTTCAAGTTGTGGAGAAAGTTTTGTTGACTGCTTTGCTCAGCCAAGTGCAAATCAGACATACACTCAGTAGCTACTTTACTAGGTATTTTCAGTAACCTAAAAAAGTGGCCACTGAGTGTACGTTCATGGTCTTCTGATGCCCAGGCCCATCCACTTCAAGGTTCAAAGTGTTGTGTGATTAGCGATGCTCTTCTGCACACCACTGTGGTAAAACATGGTTATTTGAGTTACCATTTCCTTCCTGTCAGCTTGAACTAGTCTGGCCACTCTCCTCTAAACTCTCTGACTTTCAAAGCATTTTCACCCACAGAATTTGCCACTCCCTGGATTTTTTTTGTTTCTTGCACCATTCTCTGTAAACTCTAGACACTGTTGTGCATGAAAATACCAGGAGATCAGCAGTTTCTGAGATACTGAAACCAACCCATCTGGCACCAACAATCATTCCAAGATCAAAATCACTTAGATCATATTTCTGCCCAATTCTGATGTTTGGTCTAAATAACAACTGAACCTCTTCACCATGTCTGCATGCATTGGGTTGCTGCCACATGATTGGCTGATTAGATATTTGCATTAACAAGCAGATGTACAAATGTACTTAAGAAAGTGGCCACTGAATGTAGGTCTACCATGGTGAAGAGCACTGCATGGTAAGGTAAACTCCAGTAGATAGATATGCCCAATAAACTGCAGAAGCTTCAGTAATTTCCATTTTGACAAAGGGAGCTGTACTATGAAAGCTCACTTGGTTAAAGTGGAATCATAATTCTATCTCCTTTACCATAGCATTGGAGAGGGATAGGAACAGACAAGTTAGGAAAGTGTTGAATTGGAGTAAGTGGAAATATGAAGCTATCAGGCAGGAACTTGAAAGCATAAATTGGGAACAGATGTTCTCAGGGAAATGTACAGCAGAAATGTGCCAAATATTCAGGGGATATTTGCATGGCATTATACATAGGTACGTTTCAATGAGACAGGGAAAGAATGGTAGGGTACAGGAACCGTGGTGTACAAAGGCTGTTGAAAATCTAGTCAAGAACAAAAGAAAAGCTTACGAAAGGTTCAAAACGTAGGTAATGATAGATCTATAAGATTATAAAGCTAGCAGGAAAGAGTTTAAGAATGAAATTAGGAGAGCTAGAAGGGGCCATGAAAACGCCTTGGTGAGCAGGATTAAGGAAAGCCCCAAGGCATTCTACAAGTCTGTGAAGAGTAAGAGGATAAGACGTGCGAGAATAGGTCCAATCAAGTGTGACAGTGGAAAAGTGTGTATAGAACCGGAGGAGATACTTTGCTTCAGTATTTGCTATGGAAAAGGACCTTGGCGATTGTAGGGATGACTTACAGTTGACTGAAAAGCTTGAGCATATAGACATTAAGAAAGAGGATGTGCTGGAGTTTTGGAAAGCATCAAGTTGGATAAATCTCCGGGAGACGAGATCACCCTCCCCAGGGTGCCGTGGGAGGCAAGGGAGGAGATTGCTGAGCCTTTGGCAATGACCTTTGTATCATCAATGGGGACAGGAGAGGTTCCAGAGGATTGGAGGGTTGCAGATGTTGTTCCCTTATTCAAGAAAGGAAGTAGAGATAGTCCAGGAAATTATAGACCAGTGAGTCTTACTTCAGTGATTGGTAAGTTGATGGAGAAGATCCTGAGAGGCAAGATTTATGAACATTTGGAGAGGCATAACATGATTAGGAACAGTCAGCATGGCTTTGTCAAAGGCAAGTCGTGCCTTACGAGCCTGATTGAATTTTTTGAGGATGTGACTAACCACATTGATGAAGGTAGAGCAGTAGATGTAGTGTATATGGATTTCAGCAAGCTGTTTGATAAGGTACCCCAAGCAAGGCTTACTGAGAAACTAAAAAGTCATGGGATCCAAGGGGCCCTTGCTTTGTGGATCCAGAACTGGCTTGCCCACAGAAGATTGTAGACGGGTTGTATTCTGCATAGAGGTCGGTGACCAGTGGTGTGCCTCAGAGCTCTGTTCTGGGACCCCTTCTTTTCATGATTTTTATAAATGACCTGGATGAGAAGTAAATTTGCTGATGATACAAAGGTTGAGGGTGTTGTGGATAGTGTGGAGGGCTGTCAGAGGTTACAAACTGGGCTGAGAAGTGGCAGATGGAGTTCAACCCAGGTAAGTGTGAGGTGGTTCATTTTGGTAGGTCAAATATGATGGCAGAACATAGGATTGATGGAAAGAGTCTTGGCAGTGTACAGGATCAGAGGGATCTTGGAGTCCGAGTCCATAGGACACTCAAAGCTGCTGCACAGGTTGACTCTGTGGTTAAGAAGACATACGGTGCATTGGCCTTCATCAACTGTGGGAGTGAGTTTAAGAGCCAAGAGGTAATGTTACAGCAATATAGGATCCTGCTCACACCGCACTTGGAGTACTGTGCTCAGTTCTGGTCACCTCAATACAGGAAAGACGTGGAAACTATAGTAAGGGTGCAGAGGAGATTTACAAGGATGTTGCCTGGATTGGGGAGCATGCCTTATGAGAATAGGTTGAATGAACTCAGCCTTTTCTCCTTGGAGCAACGGAGGATGAGATGTGACGTGATAGAGGTGTATAAGATGATGAGAGGTGTGATCGTGTGGATAGTCAGAGGCTTTTTCCCAGGGCTGAAATGGCTAACACGAGAGGGCACAGTTTTAAGGTGCTTGGAAGTAGGTACAAAGGAGATGTCAGGGGTAAGTTTTTTACGCAGAGAGTGGTGAGTGCGTGGGATGGGCTGCTGGCAACAGTAGTGGAGGTGGATACAATAGGGTCATTTAAGAGACTCCTGGATAGGTACATGGAACTTAGAAAAATAGAGGGCTATGGGGAACCCTAGGTAATTTCTAAAGTAAACACATTTTCAGCACAGCATTGTGAGCCGAAGGGCCTATATTGTGCTGTAGGTTTTCTATGTTTCTATAAAAGCACCCTCTACCAAGAGATTACCTGTTTTAAGTTTTTGTACATCTAGTATACCTCTCCTGTTGCTGGGAGCATACAGCAGTCAAGGTTGTGCATAGGTATACAGCTAAACCCATCTCTCTTCTCTGAACAATACATGTTTATAGGTATATGATTTTAGAATCAAGTTAAGAGCAAACCTCTAGAGGCAGCACACAAATATGTTCCTTCCATTTCAACTGCTGAGTATTAAATGTATAACTATCCTCCAAAGGACCTTGCCGATATAGCTCACCACGTTTGTGATGCACTTCTGCTGTTAGTAAAGGCGGTGGATTTATTCAAAACCAACATATTGTCCTTTTATAATGAGAACATGAGCATCTGCAACAGATTTACTCATTGACTGAAACGTTTCTCTTAAATCTCCCTTTAAGGAGTTCTGAGTGTGAGTAAGATCCTTTCAATGCTTTTCCATTTCCAAATATAATGCAGAAAACTATTTTTGAAGGTGAAGCTCTTAAAATGATCCACAATATTTCAAACTACAAAGAGCTAAGGGCTTCTGCCCTTTTCACTTCCAGTCCTGATGAAGGATCTCGGTCTGAAACGCTGACTGTTTATTCCCCTCCACAGATGCTGCCTGAAATCCCTCCAGCACTTTTGTGTGTGAGCTAAGGATAAAGAATGTTATATTGTAATCTCTTCTTATTGAGCAGTACAGCTGAGGGTAACTTGCGTCCATTCCGGTTCTGAGATGGAAGGTGCCTGTGCATTAATTATTCTAATATGGAGTTCCTGTTGAAAGAGAAAGGTCTTGGTTCCTTGACAACGAGATCCAAGAGAATAGGGATTGGGATCTGCTGCACAGAATTAGCGTATGTGAGGACACCCTCATTCTCCATGCCCCTCTGAACCACCTCCCTCAGTCTCCCCCAGCCATCCACACCTCAGTTCCCCAATTTGTAATCTGGTTTCTTTTGGCATATCTTCAACAACTTAATTAGCTTTAATAACATTTCCAATGGATGTTAATATCAGTTGTTTTATCAACTAGTTCATTATTTGTTATATTAAGTAAAGGATATACATGATATCAAGCCCACTAGGCTTTGCAGAGCAGGCAAATCTTCACCTTGCTTAAGTTTTAGTACCAGCATTGACACTTTGAAACTCAGTGCCACCTCAGCCAATTCCCGCCCTTAACCACAAACTACTGTAAGTCCAGTTTATTGGCGAGACCGATGATGGGGGAACTGCGTAGCCTCAGACGTTATGCAAACCAGGCTCTCATGTCGTGGCACTACCCATTACAACCTCCCGGGGAGGAGGCAACAGAGGCAGTGTGGGAGTGAACAGAGGCCCAGCAGGCATGTTGGAATCCTTGCTGGGTGGAGGGCTGGCCCCTGCAGAGTGGTCTCCTGTCGGTGCTGCTCCCTAGTGTTCACTCCCTAGTGTTCACAGCTGGTTTGCTTTCGTCTGCAGCTGACCCCATAAGAAATGAGGAACTGCTGCATGCTTATACTTGTGGAAACATGGCTCCAGCACAACATCCCATGCATCATCAATATTCAGGCCATGCCACTCAGGGACTTTTGCTAATATTGTTTTGTGCCTGCGTGTGCTATCATAACTATATGTTTCGTGAGCTGTGTGTGACTTTATGTGCTCTGTTTTGCATCTTAGCCCCGGATGAATGCTGCGACCAATTTTACCCACCTCAAGATTCAAGATTGTTTAATGTCATATCCAGTAGACAAATATAAAGGAGAACAAAATAATTCTAACTCTGGAACCGACGCAACAGAAAAAACACTATACGATAAAGAACACAATAATTAAAAAAAACTCAATAAGTATGTACAAATATATACAATAGCTTATATGCACGGAATGATTGTGTGTCCATAAAGTGATGCTAGGCACAAGAGTCTCTGTACCTCAGGTGACTCTGATGGGAAATGATAAAGTAATAGTAGTAGGAGGTGTGGAGATGTTAATCAACCTTACTGCTTGGGGAAAGTAACTGTTTTTGACTCTGGTGGTCCTGGCGTGGATGCTGTGTAGCCTCTTCACTGATGCGAGTGGAACAAACAGTCATTGAGTAGGGTGGGTGGATCTTTCACGATGTAACTGGCCCTCTTCCAGCACCTTTCTGTATAAGTCCTTGATGGCAGGTAGTGTGGTGCCAGTGATGTGTCAGGTAGTTTTGGCTACCCCTGGAAAAACCATCCTGTTCCACTGCAGTGTAATTTACACATCATGCAATGATGCAGCATGCTAGGATGCTCTCTACTGCACATCTGTAGAAGGACTCACCTCCTCCCTCATGATGTAAGCAAATCTTCAACTAATTTTGGGATGGTTGCTAGTGAATTTCTATCAGTTGTAGCTTCAATGGTATAGGAGCTTAACACTTACTACAGTTCTTCAAAGGAACTAAAGTCCGCAGGGAAATTACAGTAGTGCGTAAAAGTCCTAGACAGATATATGTAGCTATGGCGCCTAAGACTTCTGCACAGTACTGCAGCAATTTAAGTGATAATAAACCTGATTCTGTAATGGGTCTCTGTTAGTGGTCTGAGAGCGGGAAGGGGGCAGGGAAAGGGGAATCATGGTTGGAAAAGGGGAAGGAGACCAGGAAGCACCAGGGAGTCACTCTGTAATGATCAATAAACCAATTGTTTGGAATCAAATTACCTTGCCTGGTGTTTCAGGGCTGGGTGTGTCTGGACACTCGCCACTGACACCCCCCCCCCACCCCCACCCCGGCACTCCTTCTCTGCCACCTGTCACCCACCCCTCTTGTGGTGCTCCACCCTCGCCATTCCCAACATCTTTTGCTCCTGTCAGATTTGCAAACTCGCTCTCTGCTCTCATGTTGACAAATACTGTACTGTGCAAAAGTCTCAGGCACCCTCGCTATATATTTGTGGCTAATACTTTTGCACAGAACACAACATTGGCTAATCAAAGATATCATCTTGACTTCCAAGTTTTCTACATAAACCAGTTCCTCCTAAGAACATATTCACTAATGTTTACTCTCCTTGGATGCCTGAAGAAGGAGCACGATAAATTCACAATAGGTGAAGAAGCTGGAGAAGGAGGAAGAGGAGAAATTCTTTTATCAAAAGCCCCTAACATCCCAGAAAATACTACAAGAGCAAAGCTCCCATCTGAACTTCTGTAAGAAAAAGTGCATAAAGAGTCATTGCTTCAATCAGACTTTGTGAAATCTACGGGCTCCATGTATTTACTTCTAGAATAGCGGATTAAAGTAGCTTTAAAGTAGTGCTGGCTAGCCTTAAATGATGCTAGCCACTCAAATCTTTGAGGTGCTGTCTAAGCTCACAGGCACTCAGCAGTACATTGGCTGCTTATCTCAGCCATGTTAATTACCAGACATCATGATATTGGCATAATGCTTACCTTGGAATCAATGGACACAAGTTAATTCCACATCACGATCCCAATGTCCATTAATATGGGGTATTAAATTTAGCTGTTCTTTAAGGTTGTTATAGCCGGGGTGGGGGGGGGGGAGAAGTATTGGGGATAATCTCCCACTATCTATTAAATGCCTCTGACAATCAAGTCCAACTCCCGGCCTTCATGAGTAGCATTGCTAACAAGCCCGGTAGAATAGTTTATACTGACAGGAAAAGGGGCAAAGGCAGGTTACAACCAGACACTTCGGGCAGATGGAGCTCGTCAGCCGTGGTTGGCAGCTCATCGGGGAGAAGGAAAACTCCGATCTCAAACCTCCGCTGCCTTGGGACAATACCCACTCATGGGGAAGACTTGGGGAGTAAACCCCAAGGGAAAAATCTGAAGCTGGAGACCCTAAGGCAGTCCTATGTTGAGTTCAACAATGGCTGGCAACTCTTGTGATGCTGCTGGTGGAAACCATATTGGTATCAACTGTTCCATTGGGTTCATCAGCTGTGTGGAGAGGGGAAGCTTGCAGCATGGACAACAGCTTTCCCTCCATATCGTACTGCCCTGGCTTGTTTGCGTACTAGCTTGCATATCGCGTTGACACCTGACCCCAACCAACGGAGGGCCTCAAAAATGTAGCAGTGTCTGATTATATGATACTTCTTGTTGGCATGCTTGGGGCACTTCCTCTTATCAGTTCATTAGATGTTGTTTTTGCTAACTGGATTAATTTTATTATATTATTGTACCACAAAACCTCCACCTTCTACCTTTCAGGATGTATTCCTTATCGTACCAATTCCTGTACCAATCCAGCATTCCAATTCGTCCCTGTGAAACAGTAGAACCAAGGTTGGCAGATCATTTGGAAACGCAAACAACAGGAATTCTGAGATGCTGGAAATTCAAGCAACACACATAAAAGTTGCTGGTGAACGCAGCAGGCCAGGCAGCATCTCTAGGAAGAGGTACGGTCGACGTTTCAGGCGAGACCCTTCATCAGGACAGGGTCTCGGCCTGAAACGTCGACTGCACCTCTTCCTAGAGATGCTGCCTGGCCTGCTGCGTTCACCAGCAACTTTTATGTGTGTTGCAGATCATTTGGAATCCTAGGCTAATCCATTACTTCACTCAACAATAGTTAGGTTTGGGAAGAAATATTATGGTATTATCTTGCTGAAGGTTTATCAACTTACTTCTTCAGTTCAATCAATCCAGTTGGAAAAAGCTCAGTCCTTTTCAAATTTGATTTTATTTATTTAGATATACAGCACAGTATTGGGCCATTTACATCCATGTGACCAACTAACCTACTAACCCATACGTCTTTGGAACGTGAGAGGAATCCCATGCAGCCACAAGGAGAACGTGCAAACTCCTTTACAAGCAGCAACGGAATTGAACCTGGGTCACTGGTGTTATGTTGATTAGGCATTCTTGCTTCTCTAAATAATCATTAAGGGTTATATGTATAAACACGTAAATTGCATACGTCATCAGGCTGCCTTGTGATAAGTGCACGCCTCGCTTAAAGTAAACGTGAAGTTAGACCCAGACTTGATACTCCCCTGTCTTCCTTTGATTAGTTTAATGTTTTGAAGTTACAAAACATAACAACTGGCGCTGTAATAGTGTTACAATATCGTGTCACCCCTTATACATCAATCAAAGTGCATTCATTATCAAAGAATGTATAAATTATGCTCTTTGAGATTTGTTTGCTTACAGGCAGCCACAAAACAAGAAACCTGAAGAGCCCAATTTTTAAAAAATGGAAAGACCATAGCCACTGCGCAGAGAAAGAGGGGGAAAACACACACCTCATGCAAACAATAGATACAAGTGATAACATTCCGAACCAGATTGAGTCCTTAGATCCACTCCCCAGAGCCGCCGGACTAGTAGGCCCAAGCCTTGATCTCAGGTTCATCATAGCAGCAGGTCACAAAATGCTACAAAACTCACAGAGACAGCAGCCTCCAGAGAGAGGAATGAACATCACGGGAGAGTGAGCGAAATCAGCCTGGCCCTCACCGCTGCACTTGGGCTTTCCAGTCTATCTGAATTGGTGTTTAAATTGTCCAAGAATCGGGTTGTGCCTCATTCTAGGACCCGCGCCCCAGCACAGCGACATGGCCAGGCCGCACAGCCCGAAGCTGCTCTTGATATTGCCGTAGGCTCGGTGCCTGAAGCAAACCAACCTCACTGCCAGTTTAGGTGGATGGGCATCGAAACTCTTCTGGATCAACTCCTCTCCAAATCGTTCACTCCAACGGCGACAGCGATAACAACTGCGTCTGCGGCTGCATCTGGAACACGTTGTCGCGTTCCGGCTTTGCACTGTTCCCGTGTGGCCCATCCTTCGAATCAACTTCACCTCCGCATGCTTCTCCATTGTTTGCATGCCCTGTGATCTACACGGCCTGCATGGTTACATATTTTTTTCATGCCTATATGGTAGTTTTTTTGCCCTTAATGCTGTACTGTGGGATTTTTTTTGCGAAATTGCAACAATTTAACAAAACCAAGTACAGCTGTGAAAGCAGAATACTAAACCAAAAGGGAGCATTTCAGTATCAATGCTAAGTAAAACTGAGAGTCTGCAGAAATCTATACTGACCTGCAACACAATATTACACAAACCTCCACTTATTAATTAACAACAGAAAACAGTGCACAAACCACCATAAGCTAACAAGATCCAGAGGACAAAATACTGCTTTTTAAATTTTAAATTAGAAGTTAGGCCTCAGATATTCTGCGTGCATGTCCTCAGTCTCAAGCAATTTTGCAGAAAAAACAGCTTTAATGATTAGATGTGTCTGTAATTTACACTTGCTGAGGTAATTTTTCACATACTTGGGTGTGGGTTATTGTTCAGAGCGGGATCATTAAGGGGCTTCGTGACTCCCCAGTTCTGAAAACAGCATCAAATCCAACACTTCAGAACTAGCTTGCAGCCATGTTTCTGTCAGAGAATCAAGTGGTTTTCAACAATATCATCTATTGGGACACCTCAGTAACCAGAAAGCATAATATTCTAACAAAAAAAGGTAGCTTCTTGAATACAAATAGACCTTTCCAGTATTATTTATAGACAGCAATACAGTAGGCTTCCTCAAATTCTTCAGTTATTTTACTTGTAGGCTGCAACTGCACAGCAGATATTAGGCCATACTATTAAACAACAATGATAAACTACAGATGTTGTATATTTTTGTGGGGAACTTATTTTTAATTGAGTGCTTAATCCACAAATGGATTAATGTTTCTGTTAAAATAGAAGGGGAGGGATGAAATGTTAATTGAACAGTTTGTCTACTTAGATGATAAAGAGTCTTTGTTATAAAATTATTATTTGGAGAACTACACACAAAATGCTGGAGGAACTTCAGTAGGACCAACCAGGGTTGGTCTTACACTGAGGAATGTGGTGCAACAAAGGGATCTGGGAATACAGGTCCATTGTTCATTGAAGGTGGGATCAAAGGCAGGTAGGGTCATAAAGATAACTTTTGGCACATTGGCCTTCATAAATCAAAGTACTGAGAACAGGAAGTTATATAAGATGTTGGTGAGGCCTAATTTGGCGATTGTATGCTGTTTTGGTCACCTACCTACAGGAAAGATATGTGTCCAGAAGCATCACTAGATGTATGTACACAGTAATTGAAAGAGTGCAGAGAAAATTTACAAGGATGTTGCTTGGTCTTAAGGACCTGAGTCATAAGGAAAGATTGAATAGATTAGGACTTTTTCCTTGGAATGTAGAAGATTGAGAGGAGATTTGATAGAGGTATACAAAATTATAAGGAGTATAGAAAGGGTGAATGCAAGCAGGCTTCTTCCACTGAGGTTGTGTGGGACTACAATCAGAGGTCATGGGTTAAGGATGAAAGGTGAAAAGTTTAAGGGGAACTGGTGGGAGGATTGTGTGGGTGATGGACAGAATGAGAGGGCTGGGGGTGGGGAGAAGAGCAGGTGATAGGGCCAGTGGGATAAGGAAGGTTAAATAGAATGGGGACAGAGAGGAATAGTTACTGGAAATTAGAGAAATCAATATTCATGCCATCTGGTTGGAGACTATCCAGGCAGGATATGAGGTGTTCCTCTAATCTGCAGCTAATCTCAATTTGGCTGTAGAGTAGGCCATTGACAGATATTTTTATGTGGGAACAGGAAGTGGAATTAAAGTGGCTCTGCTGCAGAAAAACTGAGAAGCTTCTAGAAAAAACAGAATCTGCTCTATTACAATTACTAGTAAATTCACTTGTACATATATAGGTGATTATATAAAAGTTATTAGCAAACCTAGTAAAGTGAAACTGAAAGAAAAATACTAGAAAAATAGCAATTCTACAGCCCAATGTAACACTGCCTAAGTTTCTTCATAACTACATACAATTATCAACTCTGTTATCAAAGTTAAGTTCAGGGTTTCTACTGCATATATTGTAAACTTGTGATGTATAATTAAAGCACCTGATGCAGTTTGCTCCATTTTATACCACACGACCTTTTGAGCATAATCTGGGGCACAGCGGTGTGAAGTTTGAAAAATATTGCATGCTTGTTCAATTATCGCTTGACAGTCTATTATAACAGAGTGCCATGTGGAAGATCAGTGAGGGGCTGAGTGAACAATATTGTAAATGGAAGGGGTATTTACAGTGGATTAAAGTGGATTCACACAACAGGCTGTGCCTCAGATCGGGAGGGTTTAGGTCATCGCATTGCATTGTAAATCACTGTGGTTTTTGCAGCTTGCAGTTTAGAATGGTGGTATGGCCTTAGTTTTCTCTCAGGGCTTCATTTATCACAGATGTTCCTTAGGTCTGACCTGCCGCACCAACACTTGGACTGAGTGTTTCTTTTTCACTGCATGAGTATCAGACCCTTTCCTCGTTCACCTCTCCTTGGGGACAGATTAGAAGAGGGAAGAAGCCATTCCTTGCCAGGGGAGAGCCTAAACAAACCTACAGTTCTGCAGGTCAGCATATTAGGCCTCATGGAGCACATAAATCAAGCAGCCAAGCTCTCACGCAATCCAACAGGCAGCATTTCAGCTATTAGACCAATTAGAGAACTGCTAGCTCTGATCTGCAGAAGTCCGTCAATGTAAATAATGCAAAAATATTATTTCAGAGTTCCTACATTGTGTCATAATATTATTCCAGGGTCCCTACTTCAGACTGGTGGGACTGCTCGCCCAGAGTTAATCACCCTGGGCATGGAACTGCTGAAAAAATAAATAAAACGAGTTGGAAATCACAGACCGCTGATTTGTAGTTTGCGTGTACTTGTGGAAATAGTGGCTCTAAATGTTTTCTGCTACTTATAATGGATGAAATTAGTCTGAATCATGGTTACTTAAGTAGTGCATTCAATCAAACATAACACTGACCTTTATACATTACTGAAAGAGCAATATTTCATTAGTCACGCTCCAGCAAAAATGAACATAAACTGCTCAAAGTTCCAAACAATCTGAGCAACATTAGAACATCCTTCATACATTTAATTATGAAGCCAAACTGGGGAATTTTTCTTCAGGGACTCTGGGGATTGTTGACTCAATTCACTGTACATGTTTAATTTAGAGTTACTTTCTTGGCATCTAATGTGAAAAGTTATATTCACATGTTTTTCTCCTTCATAAGAAGATTACTGGTAACATCAGGTTTACTCACTCCATGGGTTCAGAAGCTTTCAAATTTTAACAAAGCTTTGAAGATAGAAAACAAGTGGACTGTCACACACATTGATACAAAACCACCAGAAAAACGACAGGGTGGCACAGAATATGGAGCCCTTACTCTGTTGAAAGTTAAAACTATAAAATACATGCTAACTTAATTGCCAGTGAGCCCATGGACAGATGCTGAAATTGAATGAAAATCAAAGAACTGCAGATGCTGGAAATCTGAAATAAATGATGGCAGCAGCATGGGCTTTATATTACCAGCAACCTGGGTTCATTTCCCACCACTGCCTATAAGGAGTTTGTATGTCCCCCCCACCCACCATCCAATGTTCCCTCTAATGTGTACAGTAATGACCAGTGCACGCAAAAATCTTGTGCTGTGCAACCTTTTGCCCAGTGACAACAAAGTATGCACACTGAATTTTTAAGTGAAAGTAAACCTGAAGCTATTCTAAGGATAATAAACGACGAAGTCCAGTTTGTTGTTCATTGTTTAAAAGAAATAAAATAATACACATCAGTAAGACATATTACCAGTGACAATACACTCACATAACACCAGTCTCTGTATTGTACATAAATATTTCTCATAGCTGCATGTTCCTGACCTCATGAGCTTATGGTGTAGCAGTCTCTACTGTTTCATTAAGCCATTCTGCTTTAAATGAACTAGCAGTTCTTTTGCACTTCACGCCCTTTGCTTCTTTGGAATTTGACATAGTGAACCAATAATTTCTTCAATAAAATCTGTGTAAATAAGCTAGTGTTAAAATTTGCAGACAAACCATCGCAAACTCCACGTTGTCAACACCGGCTGCATCAGAAACCGGAAAAGGAAATGTGATTGTATACGATTGTGAAATATACCTAACATGCCAACAAGGTAGAGGGTGATGACCTTTTGTGTGCAGTTTAAATTCCTTTGTGCACTAGTAGCAAAAGATGTGTGTGTGTGCGCGCACACGCACACACACCTTAGAGGGAACACTGCCCATGATCATGTGGGTTTTCTCCTTGTGCTCCGGTTTCCTCCCACAATCCAAAGACGTACCAGTTGGTAGGTTAATTGATCATTGTAAACTGTCCCGTGATTAGGCTAGGGTTAAATTGGGGGTTGTTGAACTGCATGACTGGAAGGGCCGGAAGGGCCAATTCCCTACTGCATCTCAATAAATAAATAAACAGCCTGGAGGAACAGAGGAACCTTTGGGTCCACATCCATTGTTGTTGTTCCTTTTCACGCCATGTGGTGCATCGGGCAGCAACCTTGCGGTTTCTTTAACAATTTTGTCTGTTCTTTACGAGGCCGAGTTGCTAGCTTTACATTTAACCTAGCATGGATGGAAAGCATACAAGGAGCCAGCCGGATTCGAACCCGACACCACTCACCTTGAAATCCAGTGCCAATGCCACAACACCACCAGCCGGCTGCCCACATCCATAGATCCCACAAGTTTGACACACAAGTTGATAGGGTGGTTGAGACCATAAGACCATGAGATATAGGAGCAGAGTTAAGCCATTCAGCCCATTGAGTGTGCTCCGCCATTCCAAGGCTGAACCCAGATCCCACTCCACCCCATACACCTGCCTACTCTCCATATCCTTTGATTCCCTGACCAATCACGAAACGATCAACTTCTGCCTTAAACATATGCACGGACTTGGCCTCCACCACAGGCAGTAGCAGAGCAATCCACAGATTTACCACTCTCTGGCTAAAATAATTCTTCCTTACCTCTGTTCTAAAAGGTCGCCCCTCAATTTTGAGGCTGTGCCTTCTAGTTCTGAATACCTCCATCATAGGAAACATCCTGTCCAGGTCCACCCTATCTAGTCCTTTCAACATTCAATAGGTTGCAATGAGATCACCACGCATTCTTCTAAATTCCAATGAGTAGAGGTCCAAAGCTGCCAAATGCTCCTCGTATCTTAACCCCTTAATTCCCAGAATCAACCTTGAGAACCTAAGAAGGCATATGGCATGTTGGCCTTCGTTAGTCAGGGGATTTAATTCAAGAGTTGTATGATAATATTGCAGCTCAATAAAACCCGTGTATATAGACCACACTTGGAGTATTGTGTTCAGTTCTGATTGCCTCTTTACAGGAAGGATGTAGAAGCTTTAGAGAGGGTGCAGAATTGTTACCAGAATACTACCTGGATTAGAGAGCATGTCTTATTTGGAAAAGATGAGTGAGTTAGGGCTTTTCTCTTTGGAGCAATTGAGGGTGAGAAGTGACTTGATAGTGATGTATCAAATAATAAGAGGCATGATAAAAGTGGACAGTCATTGCCTTTTTCCAAGATGAAAATGGCTAATAGAGAGAACAGAATTTCAAGATGATGGGAGGAAAGTGTAAGGGGTTATATTCATATAGAAAAGTACAGCTCAGAAACAGGCCTTTTCACTCATCTAATCCATGCTAACCCATTTACACCGCTTAGTCTCATGGACCTGAACTGGGACCACAGCCCTCCATTCATCCCTCCCTCCACTGATTTCAAACTTCTCTTAAACATTGAAATTGAGCTCATGTGCAACATTTGCACTGCCAGCTCGTCCAACACACTCACAACTCTCTGAGTGAAGAAGTTTCCCCTCATGTTCTCCTTAAATTGTTCACCTTTCACTCTTAACCCATGACTCTGGTAGAAGTCCCACCCAACCTTGGTGGAAAAAGTCTGCTTGCATTCACCCTATCTATACCCCTTATAATTCTGTATACTTCTCTCAATCTTCTACCTTCCAAAGAATAAAGTCCTAACCTATCCAATCTTTCCTTATAACTCAGGTCCTCCAGACCTGGCACCATCCTTGTAAGTTTTCCCTGTACCCTTTCAACCTTAATTACATCTTTCCTAAAGAGAATTGGTTTTCTACATTGTTTTTTACACCAAGGGTAGTGGATGCATGAGAAGGTGGTAGACGCAGATACATTAGGGATATTTAAAAGTCTCTCAGATAGGCACATGGTTTAAAAAAACCTTAGGGCTATGGGGAGGAAAGGGTTAGATTGATTTTAGAGTAGTTTAAGAAGACAGCACAACCTTGTGGTCAGAAGGGCCTGGACTGTACTGTATTGTTCTATGTTTTATGTACTCAGCAGGTCAAGCAACACCTCAGCTTTTCATACAACAGATGCTGCCTATTCGGCTGAATGTTTCCAGCATTTTTCTGCTTTTACCACTGGGTAAAATATGAATGTTTAGTATATCTCTCAGCTGGTCAGCAAGCATCTGTGGAAAGAGAAGTAGCTAATGCTTCAGATCGGAGTCCCTCTATCGAATGTGATAAGGAATTTAAATCTCAAACACAAGGAATTCTGCAGATGCTGGAAATTCAAGCAACACACATCAAAGTTGCTGGTGAACGCAGCAGGCCAGACAGCATCTATAGGAAGAGGTACAGACAACGTTTCGGTCCGAGACCCTTCATCAGGACTAACTGAAAGAAAAGCTAGTAAGAGATTTGAAAGTGGGAGGGGGAGGGGGAGATCCAAAATGATAGGAGAAGACAGGAGGGGAAGGGATGGAGCCAACAGCTGGACAGTTGATTGCCAAAAGGGATATGAGAGGATCATGGGACAGGAGGCCCAGGGAAAAGGAAAAGGGGGGGGAACCCAGAGGACGGGCAAGGGGTATAGTCGGAGGGACAGAGGGCGAAAAAGGAGAGAAAGAGAAAGAATGTTTGTATATAAATAAATAATGGATGGGGTACGAGGGGGAGGTGGGGCATTAGCAGAAGTTAGAGAAGTCAATGTTCATGCCATCAGGTTGCAGGCTACCCAGACGGAATATAAGGTGTTGTTCCTCCAACCTGAGTGTGGCTTCACCTTTACAGTAGAGGAGGCCGTGGATAGACATATCAGAATGGGAATGGGATGTGGAATTAAAATGTGTGGCCACTGGGAGATCCTGCTTTCTCTGGCGGACAGAGCGTAGATGTTCAGCAAAGCGGTCTCCCAGTCTGCGTCGGGTCTCGCCAATATATAGAAGGCCACATCGGGAGCACCGGACACAGTATATCACCCCAGTCGACTCACAGGTGAAGTATCGCCTCACCTGGAAGGACTGTCTGGGGCCCTGAATGGTGGTAAGGGAGGAAGTGTAAGGGCATGTGTAGCACTTGTCCAACATAGTATTCTCCGTAACTTCCGTCACCTCCAACGGGATCCCACCACTAAGCACATCTTTCTCTCTCCCCCCCCGCTTTCCACAGGGATCGCTCCCTACATGACTCCCTTGTCCATTCGTTCCCCCCCCTCCCCATCCCTCCCCACTGATCTCCCTCCTGGCACTTATCCTTGTAAGTGGAACAAGTGCTACACATGGCATGAACATTGACTTCTCTAATTTCCGCTAATGCCCCACCTCCCCCTCGTACCCCATCCGTTATTTATTTATATACACACATTCTTTCTCTCTCTCTCTTTTTTCTCCCTCTGTCCCTCTGACTATACCCCTTGCCCATCCTCTGGGTTCTTCCCCCCTCCCCGTTTTCCTTCTCCCTGGGCCTCCTGTCCCATGATCCTCTCATATCCCTTTTGCCAATCACCTGTCCAGCTCTTGGCTCCATCCCTCCCACTCCTGTCTTCTCCTATCATTTTGGATCTCCCCCTCCCCTTCCCACTTACAAATCTCTTACTAGCTCTTCCTTCAGTTAGTCCTGACGAAGGGTCTCGGCCCGAAACTTCGACTGTACCTCTTCATAGAGATGCTGCCTGGCCTGCTGCGTTCACCAGCAACTTTGATGTGTGTTGCAGGAATTTAAATCTGGTGACTTTTTAATACATATTAAACATTTATATTTTCCTCAACGAGCAATGCACAAAGTGCTGGAAATACTCAGCAGGGTAGGTAGTATTTGGTGTATAAAATGCTGAGTTAACAGATGCTCCAGACTTTCTCAACTTTCTCGTGTTAATAAGTTACTTCTTTATTATATGTTTATTATTTTATTTGCATCTGCTATCTTCTGCTTTTTATCACAAAGGAATGAAAGTAAATAGATTGATTTTATAAACATAAGCACTTGCAAGTATGTCCCTAACGTCTAATAATTATGAGAGATCCTAATATAAGACTGAATATAGTTCCCTTTATGTCTGGGTAGTTTTTTTTATTTGGATGTACAAAACGTTCAATTTTTGGGTTAAATTTATTCTACACAGAGACACGAAAAGATGGAATTATTCCACCACTTACAGGGGCAAAGGTTAAGGAGGAGATTTTAAGAAGACGCTTAACATTTTGATCAAGACCGTAAGACATAGGAGCAGAATTAGGCCACTTGGCCCATCGAGTCTGCTCCGCCATTTCATCATGGCTGATCCATTTTCCCTCTCAAACCCAGTCTCCTGCCTTCTCCCCATATCCCTGACTAATCAAGAATATATCAACCTCTGCCTTAAATATACCCAATGGTTTGGCCTCCACAGCTGTCTGTGACAACGAATTCCACAGATTCACCATTCCCTGGCTAAAGAAATGTCTCCTCATCTCCATTCTAAAAGGACACCCCTCTATTCTGAGGCTGCATCCTCCGGTCTTAAGATTATCCACCGCAGGAAACATCCTCTCCACATCCACTCTGTCGAGGCCTTTCAACATTTGATTGGTTTTAATGAGGTCACTCTTTGGAATTTCAACAAGTACAGGCCCAGAGCCATCAAACGCTCCCTATATGATAATCCTTTCAATCCCAGAATCATTTTCATGAACCTCCTTTGAACCCTGTCCAATGTCAGCCCATCCTTTCTTCGATAAGGGGCTCAGAGCTGTCCACAATACTCCAAGTGAGGCCTCACCAGTGTTTTGTAAAGGAAGTGCATGCCAGTTGATGGGTAAATTGATAAGCGAAGCCACAGGTAAGTGGTAGTAGAATAAGTGAATGTATTTGCAAAGCAGGTCTTATGTCAGAGGTTTCCCAACCTCTTTTGTGCCATGGACTAATACCATTTAACAAGGGGTCCATGGAGCCCAGGTTGGGAACTACTGACTATGCGGATGTGTCAATGATCAGACATGCACTGCACCTGAAGGTGATGTAAGTGGATTGAGTAGCAGCTTTCAAAAGGGGATTGGAAAATATTTGAAGGAGACATTTATTAGGCTATGGTTAAATTGATTGGATTGGCTTTTCTATTGGCACAAACACCACAGGTCAAAAGGCTTGCATATAATTCCATGCAAGATTTATGGATATGTTCTGCAAGAAAGTTAAATGTTCAAGGATAGAGACTAGATAATTATTTTAAGATTCAATTTGATTTGCCGTTCAGAGCTTGGGAAAATTTTCAAAGCTCAAAGGTCAATGTAAATTTTATTATGAAAGTACATATATGTCACAACCATGAGATTCATTTTCTTGAGGGCATACTCAACAAATCTATAGAAAAGTAACTATAACAGAGTCAATGAATGTCTGCCAAACTGGTGCTTTCAGTCAGAGTTCAGAAGACAACAAACTGTGCAAATGCAGAAAGAAGAAACAGCTTTAAGTTCCTTGGCATCCACATCACTCAGGACCTCACGTGGACTGTACACACCAGCTGTGTGGTGAAAAAGGCACAACAGCACCTCCTTCATCTCAGACGGTTGAGGGAGTTTGGTATGGGCCCCCAAATGCTAAGAACTTTCTACAGGGGCACAATTGAGAGCATCCTGACTGGCTGCATCACTGCCTGGTATGGGAACTGTATTTCTTTCAATCGCAGGACTCTGCAGAGAGTGGTGCGGACAGCCCAGCGCATCTGTAGATGTGAACTTCCCATGATTCAGGACATTTACAAAGACAGGTGTGTAAAAAGGGCCCGAAGGATCATTGGGGACCCGAGTCACCCCAACCACAAACTGTTCCAGCTGCTACCATCTGGGAAAAGGTACGCAGCATAAAAGCCAGAACCAACAGGCTCCGGGAGAGCTTCTTCCACCAGGCCATCAGTCTGATTAACTCATGCTGATTTGAGAGTATTTCTATGTTACATTGACTGTTCTATTTATTATAAATTATTATGAATTACTATGTTTGCACATCGCACATTTAGACAGAGATATAACGTAAAGATTTTTATTCCTCAGGTATGTGAAGGATGTAGGAAATAAAGTCAATTCAACTCAATTCAATAAATAAACAATAAATATCAGGAATGTAAGATGATGAGTCCTTGAAAGAGAGTCCATTGGGAAAATTTCAATGATGGGGTAAGTGAAGCCAAGTGAAGTTATCCCCTTTGTTCAAGACCTAATGGTTGAGGGGTAATAACTGTTCCTCATCCTGTTGGTGCAAGTTCGAAGGCTCTTGTAACTTCTTCCTGATGGCAGCTGCAAGAAGAGAGCATGACCTGGATGGTGGGGGTCCCTGATGATGGATGCTGCTTTCCTGCAACGGTGTTTCATGTAGATGTGTTCAGTGGTGGGGAGGGCTTTACCCCGATGGACTGGGCCATATCCAATACCTTTTTTAGAATTTTCCTTTCAAGGACATTGGTGCTTCCATATCAGACTAGATTAAAGCTATATTACACAGAGGTAATGGAAGGAAAAGAGAGAGGAGAAGATGGCGGCGCGACACAGCGCGCGCGGCCGCTCCGGAATGATATCTATATTTGTTAAGTAGGTACCGTGCACAATTCTGATTTGATGGAGACAGATGTGAGAAGCACGAAGGAACATTTGGAGAAACTTCTGAAATGCCCACTTCACTACCACTGCTACTGTGCGATCGACAATCTCCGGAGGGGAAGGCTCCAAATCCTCGGCTTTGCCTGTTGCTTGGCGGCCGGGGCCAGGGTTGAAGCGCTCGGCAGAGATGGTGCTCGGTGCTCATTGTCAGAGGGCTGGTCAGAGGCTTGAAGTTTTCGGACGGACTCGAGCGTCAGCTGTGGTCGGGTGTTTCCAGGGTGCTGCATCAGCAAGTTTGCGGCGCTGGAGGTTCATGGCGGGAAGAGTTTTCTTCCTTCTACCGTCTGTGTGAGATGATAGGACTTTCGAGAGACTTTGAGACTTTTTATTACTGTGCCCATGGTCTGTTCTTTATCAAATTACGGTATTGCTTTGCACTGTTGTAACTATATGTTATAATTATATGGTTTTATATGATATGTTATCATACTGCAGGAACATTGTATCATTTCTTAATGCATGCATTATTAAATGACGATAAAAGAGGACTGCGTGTCCTCATAATCTAATCTAATCTAACTGATTGGCCATTCCTTATTCCAGAGAGTTTCTACTTGCATTTATAAGTTGAAGATGGTAATATTATTGGCAATCTGGCTCAAGTCACAGCGGCGAAATTGTCCATTTTTCTCTCTCCCCGTTGAGAAGAGGCTTTGACCTGTGCTCAGTGAATCTTCAAAAGTAAGGAATCCAAGGCAAACTCATAATCTTAAAATATTAGCAACGATTTGTATTTCTAATAGAACACAAGGGGCGGTGGGATGAAGATACATCTCTACCAAAGGAGGTGTAAGACACTCCTTCCCCCTACTATCCTGCAGGTCACTCCTGGGCAAAGTATAGCACCTGCCTAGCTCCTCTGATCAGGGTCACGTGAAGCTATAGGAGCAGGTGGTGGATTGTCACATGAGTTGCTGGTGCATATCATAAATCCTGATTATGCAACCATTGACACTGGGCAGACAATCACTGAAGAGTATTGATAATGGCTGGGGATCACCCATCTTGTAAAGACACTGCCCAGAAGAAGAAAATGGCAAACCACTTCTGTAGAAATTTTGCCAAGACTAATCATGGCCATGAGACCATGATCGTTCAGGTCATACAATATGACAATGAATAGTACTCAAAGGAGCTGGAAGAACTCAGCAGGTCAAGAAGCATCTACTGAGGGAAATGGACAGTGGGCGTTTCAGGTCACAACCCTTCATCAGCACTGGTCAAGACTAACAGTAATGTATTGATTTTGGAAAAATAAAACACCAAGGGTATTTCAAATAACATTTAACACAAACCCATGTGACTAAAAGCTTGGACAGATATTAAGGTCCTTCAAAGAAGGATGAGGTAATGAATTTCAAAGGACCCCCTCCCAATAATATAGCATCAAGGCAGCCACCAGTGGGTCTAGAACAGAAGTGTGGAGAGTTTTAAAACTGTTATATACAGCTGGGAGAAGATTACATATATTGAGAGAAACATGGATCAAAACAGTCTTGTACACAGACAAATTACATGGACAGTAGAAAAAAGAATATTTATATTTTGTCACTTTATTTTGGGCCTAACACATAATGCCTTAACAAAAAACAATCTGTCACTTATTACTCTATAGTGGTCATAGAAAAGTACAGCACAGAAACAGGCCCTTTGGTCCATCTAGTCTGTGCTGAGCCATTTAGACTGCCTACTCCCATTGTCCTACACTAGGGTCATAACCCTCCCTAGCCCTACTCTCCAGGAGCCTATCCAAACTTCTCTTAAATGTTGAAATCAAGCTCGCATGAACCACTTGCACTGGCAGCTAGTCCCACACTCTCACGGCCCTCTGAATGAAGTTGTTTTCCTCATGTTCCCCTTAAATTTTTCACCTTTCACTCTTAACCCATGACCCCTCGTTGTAGTCCCACCCAACCTCAGTGGGAAAAGCCTGCTTACACTTACCCTATCTATATCCCTCATAATGTCGGTGGCAGATAATGAATATTTTTTGTGAAATTTGCAATAGAAGAGTCACCACCCAGAAGAAAGCTGAAATGGGACCTTAAACCATATCAAGTCAGCTTCTCTTCACGCTGTGGAGGTGGATCAGCTGAAACTTGAGTCAGTCTGAAATGTACTTTAAAAGAAAGTGTTAACACTCAGATTTTCAGTCCTTTATTACACAGCATTAGATTATATATGGGCAAAAGATTTTCAGCCAATTCAAAACGATAGGTAATTGCAGTGTTATCACAGTGGCCTTTTATGTCTCCTCACACCCTGCCCCCACCCGCCAACCCCTCCCCCATAAGGAGACCACCCATAAGAAATCATTGAAATACGTAGCCAACTGCTTTGAACAGATGTTCCAATTAAACATAATCTGAAACTAATGGAGGTGCCATCTGTCAGACAGGACAGAATGCATTTTTAAAATGTCGCGGTGGGCCGTGCCAGGTTTCACTCAAGCTATTCTGCTTTTTAATTTTTATCAAGCAGTCTCACTCCTGGACGTTGATCCTTAGCAGCTTGTACGTTGTTCCTGCAGAACCTGCAAACTTGTTCAGCTGCCCTGACAGGATGGTGTGCACATCTCTACCCTCTGCTCTGGAATGTATAACCCTGGGAGGGGTTTTTTTTGTGAATAATGAAGGAAATCCCAAATTGGACAGTTTAGGATTAAAATTAACACTTGGGCATCAGGAATTCTGGGACGTGAAGCTCACCTGTATGCTAATATACCTCTGAAATTATTGGAAGGAATTGAAACACGTCTCTTGCTAACAGATCTAAGTTGCAAAGGATAGGTTTTGATCCCTATATTTATCACCTGAAAGAAAAAAAAGTTAGGAAATGCTGAAATAAAACAAATAATTCTGAAAAAGGGACAGTGGATTGACCAGAACTTCTGAAGTGACTCCGCGATGTGAGGTCAATGAATGACACAGAGCTAAATTGAACTGAACTGAAGCTGAACTGAATATCCCTGAACTGGTTCAATGATCTGTGGTTCGATGTTTTATGTTCTGTGTTTTTTTTGCTCGTCTTGTTTGCCCTTTGTGCAATTTGTTCTTTCTTTTCTCATTGGGGTTTGATGTTTTTCATTGAACAAGCTCCATGGTTTCCCTTTCATTGTTTCATGGCTGTCTGTGGGAAGACGAATAACAGGATTGTATACTGCATACATACTTTGATCATAAACGTACTTCAAATCTTTGAAGTGAATCTATTACAACTTCCTCTTTCTTTCCTCAGGATTCTAATCAAAGCTTACACCCAGGTCACTTATCATGCTTTCTCTCAGATATTGATTGGATTGCTGTGGTTTTGCATTGGGCCGAAGTTTACTGCTGCCAGCATCATGATGACAACAGCCAATATATAACCAACCTTACTAAAGTAAGTCCCAGGCATGCTCACATGCACCGCAGGTCAAGATTTACTCATAGATTTGATGTCATAGATCTGGCACCATACTGCATCACATTAATTTGCAACATATTGATGCAATCATGAAAAGGCACACCTGCAGCTATACTTCATTAGGAGTTTGAGGAGATTTGGTATGTCAGCAAAGACTCTAACAAATTCCTACAGATGTACTGTGAAGAGCATTCTGACTGGTCACATCACCACTTGGTATAAGGAATACCAATGCACGGGATCGCAGGGCACTACAGATGGTTATAGTCTCGGCCAGCATCATAAGCAAATCCGCCTCACCATCAGGGACATCTTCTACAGGCAGTACCCATCATTGAGGATCCTCGCTATCCGAGATATGCCCTCTTCTCACTGCTACTATCAGGGAGGAGGTACTGTACAGGAGCTTGAAGCCCCACATTCAACGTTGTAGGAACAGTTTCTACCACTCTGACATATTTCTGAATAGAATATGAACCCACAAACACTTTCTTTATTCTATATTTTCATTGTAACTTTTATGTCTTAATTTTTGTCTTACATTATACTGCTGCCACAAAACAACAAATTTCATGGCATACGCTCTGTCCGCCAGAGAAAGCAGGATCTCCCAATGGCCACACATTTCAATTCCACGTCCCATTCCCATTCTGATATGTCTATCCACAGCCTCCTCTACTGTAAAGATGAAGCCACACTCAGGTTGGAGGAACAACACCTTATATTCCGTCTGGGTAGCCTCTGACCTGATGGCATTAACATTGATTTCTCAAACTTCCGCTAATGCCCCACCTCCCCCTCGTACTCCATCCATTATTTTTTTTATATACACGCATTCTTTTTCTCTCCCTCCTTTTTCTCCCTCTGTCCCTCTCACTATACCCCTTGCCCATCGTCTGGGTTCCCCCCCCCCCTTTTCTTTCTCCCTGGGCCTCCTGTCCCATGATCCTCTCATATCCCTTTTGCCAATCAACTTTCCAGCTCTTGGCTCCATCCCTCCCCCTCCTGTCTTCTCCTATCATTTTGGATCTCCCCCTCCCCCTCCCACTTTCAAATCTCTTACTAGCTCTTCTTTCAGTTAGTCCTGACGAAGGGTCTCGGCCCGAAACGTCGACTGTACTGCTTCCTAGAGATGCTGCGTTCACCATCAACTTTTATGTGTGTTGCTTGAAATTCCAGCATCTGCAGATTTCCTCGTGTTCATGACATATGTTATTGATAATAAGCCTGATTCAGATCATTGGACTCACTGTAGAATCTAATTGCACAGCTCAAACTTGCTGGAAATCTCCTTTCACAGAGATACTACCTTTCAAATTCTGTACCAGGTCTTTTCCTCCTCTCGCTGCGTCTGTCAGGTAGGAGATGCAGAAAATTGAAGTCCCACACCACTAGGTTCAAAAACAGTTGCCTTCCCACAGTCAAGAAGTTCTTGAATTGACCCGCACAAACCTAACCCTACTCAGCAATGGAATACTATGAACCACCATGGACTTGTTTCGATTATTTTGCACTAATGTTTTCATTTGCACAGTTTTTTCCTTTCTCTGCACAACTTGCATAATTTATGGTTTGCTTGTTGTATGAGCCTATGTGTCTGTGATTTTCATTGTACCTCACTGTACTTCAGCACATGGCAATGAACTCAACTTAACTTTCTTTTAAATTGGCTTTATTTGTCACAAGGACATCAAAACATACAGTGAAATGAATTGTTTGCATCAAAGGCCAACAAAGCCTAGAGATGTTCTGGAGGTAGTATGCAAGTGTTGCCATGCTTCTGATGTCAACAAAGGATGCCCACTCTAACCCATACCTCATTAGGAATGTGGGGGAAACCCATGCAGTTACCGGGAGAACGTACAAACTCCTTACAGTCAACAGCGGGAATTGAACCCCGATCTTACAATCGCTGGTGCTGTCAGCATTACAATAACTGCTGCACTACCATGCCACCCCTGACACGGAGAGGGGTCTAAAACTACACTGGTTTCAATAGTGACTTAGAAGCAAGTGGAAGGTTTTCTAAATCATTTTGCTTTCATTTCATATTCATGATTGTTTCAAAATGCTTTGATTTTTATTTATTTTAAACATTTCAATGTTTTTTTTAGATTACATTATGAAAACACGCAGTCCTCTTTTATTGTCATTAATAATGCATGCATTAAGAAATGTCATAGTCATAGTCATACTTTATTGATCCTGGGGGAAATTGGTTTTCGTTACAGTTGCTCCATAAATAATAAGTAGTAATAGAACCATAAATAGTTAAATAGTAATAAGTAAATTACGCCAGTAAATTATGAAATAAGTCCAGGACCAGCCTATTGACTCAGGATGTCTGACCCTCCAAGGGAGGAGTTGTAAAGTTTGATGGCCACAGGCAGGAATGACTTCCTACGATGCTCAGTGCTGCATCTCGGTGGAATGAGTCTCTGGCTGAATGTACTCCTGTGCCCACCCAGTACATTATGTAGTGGATGGGAGACATTGACCAAGATGGCATGCAACTTACACAGCATCCTCTTTTCAGACACCACCATGAGAGAGTCCAGTTCCATCCCCACAACATCACTGGCCTTACGAATGTTGATTCTGCTGGTGTCTGCCACCCTCAGCCTGCTGCCCCAGCACACAACAGCAAACATGGTAGCACTGGCCACCACAGACTCGTAGAACATCCTCAGCATTGTCTGGCAGATGTTAAAGGACCTCAGTCTCCTCAGGAAATAAAGACGGCTCTGATCCTTCTTGTAGACAGCCTCAGTGTTCTTTGACCAGTCCAGTTTATTGTCAATTCGTATCCCCAGGTATTTGTAATCCTCCACCATGTCCACACTGACCCCCTGGATGGACACAGCGGTCACCGGTACCTTAGCTCTCCTCAGGTCGACCACCAGCTCCTTAGTCTTTTTCACATTAAACTGCAGATAATTCTGCTCACACCATGTGACAAAGTTTCCTACCGTAGCCCTGTACTCAGCCTCATCTCCCATGTTGATGCATCCAACTATGGCAGAGTCATCCGAAAATGTTTGAAGATGACAAGACTCTGTGCAGTAGTTGAAGTCTGAGGTGTAAATTGTGAAGAGAAAGGGAGACAAGACAGTACCCTGTGGAGCCCCAGCGCTGCTGATCACTCTGTCGGACACACAGTGTTGCAAGCACACGTACTGTGGTCTGCCATGATACAATTTGTTCCTCCAGAATGATATCACAGAAACATAAGACAAACCAAGACTAAAAAAACTGACAAAAACCACATAATTGTAACGTATAGTTACAACAGTGCAAAGCAATACCGTAATTTGATAGAAGAACAGACCATGGGCACGGTAAAAAGTCTTAAAGTCTCTCGAAAGTCCCATCATCTCACACAGATGGTTGAAGGAAGCTTCCAGCGCCGCAAACTTGCCGAAGCAGCATCCTGGAAGCACCCCAACCACAGTCCGATTCGGAGTCCGTCCGAAAACTTCGAGCCTCCGGCCAGCCCTCTGACACCGAGCACCGAGCACCATCTCTGCCGAGCGCTTCGACCCCGGCCCCAGCAACAGGCAATAGGCAAAGCCGAGGATTTGGGACCTTCCCCTCCAGAGATTCTCGATTGCACAGTAGCAGTGGCAGCGAAGCAGGCATTTCAGAAGTTTATCCAGATGTTCCTCTGTGCTTCTCACGGCTGTCTCCATCAAATCAGGATTGTGCACGGCATCCTATTTACTCTGTTTTTAAATGTTTTTGAAAGTTGCAAAGCTCTGCCTTCAACTTAGTTCCAAGGACTGTGTCTCCACATTGAAGCACTCTTTAAGGGTGAGCTCTGCATCTGACATAAAGGCGCAGGTGAGAGGAGGTTCTGGACAAACATTCTGGGAAGGAGACCAGGATTGGCAAGATCCCTCTCTATTGTATGTTTGCTTTGCTTTTTCTCCTATCATTTCAGCAGAATGTTTGAGCCCTGTTTGTTCATTTCAATTCTTTCATATCTCCTTATGACTGGGAAAGAGGCCATTTGACCCACAATGTCTATGCTGGCCCACAAAGCAATCTGTTCACCATTTGTTTTCCTTGAAACTTAATCTCCGCACATCTCCCTCAGTTTACCTCCAAAATTCTACAACTTACCTGCACATACTAGGGGCAATTTATAGTAGTTGACCTACCAACTGGCATGACCTTCCCGACAGATATGGGAAGAAAGTAGAGCACCTGGAGGAAATCTACGTGGTGATGGAGAACATGCAGACTCCACATAGACAGCATGTGGGGTCAGGACTGAAACCAGATCTCTGGATTTGTGAGGCAGCAGCCCGGAGTAGGCCCAAAGCCTCAGTATTCAGTTCATCATATTAGAGGTACAAATCACAGACATGAAGCACTGCAGCTAGGGGCAGCCTCACAACCTTAGCATTGTGACACGAAGAGCCCCCAGTCTAACTGGGCCAACATTTAAATAAATTCAAATTCAAATAAATTCAAACAATCACAGTAAAATCCTTGTTCCTAAACAGAAATCATGAATATGTAATCCAAATATCACAAAACCTAGCAATCACAGAAGCAAGGCTTATAAAATGATCTAATAAATTTAATGTAAAATCGTGCTGGGTACAAATCATTGCAACTAGTCACTGAATATAGTTTTAAGGCAGTAACATTTACCAGAATACATTACTAATAGCAAAATAACCCTGCCCAAATCTAGTTTACATTTATTTGTTCAGCCATCAGTCACACACGTAGAATTAACATGTAAAGGCCCAGATAAAAGCTATAACAACACAACTTTGTGTACTTTTACTCTTTCACATCAAGTACACCAGCATGGTTGTAAAACAACAAAAAAGGGCTAAAGTTCTTATCTCTTTCTTATCCTGTTCAATTACCACAGTTGCAGGATTCACTAAATATTACTTGTTAGCATTGTCCTTGTTTTTAGGAGCTAATTCCGGGAGCTGGATACATACCATACACAGGCTACAGGAACAGGGTACCAAGGACTCACAACCGACACTGCTCGCAGCAGGAGCTCTGAGGACGGCCTACCTGTACCACGGTACCATAAGCGGAGGCCCTGTGCTTCATAATAAGAAGAGAAACCAAACCAGTGACAATCGACTCTTGCTACTTGTTCACACTTTGTTCATTATGAGCTTGGGAAAGGCCTGGAAGACATATAGACTGGGCAATGCTGCAGGTTAAGATCATTTAAAAAGATGGATAAAAATAATTTATCCAAATATATCTTCCAGCTATTACAACAGCAATAGCAGCAAAAACAATGGTCCCTGGTAGAAGAAATAAAGGTGTAGACTGTTTTCTAAATAGGGAGTAAATTCAAAAATCAGAGGTCCAAAGGGACTTGGGAATCCCAGTGCAGGATTTTCTAGAGATTAACTTGCAGGTCGAGACAGTAGTAAGGAAAGCAAATGCAATGTTAGCAATCATTTTGAGAGTATTTGAATGTAAAAGTAAGGGTGTAATACTGAGGCTTTATAAAGAATTTCTCAGACCACATTTGGAGTATTGTGAGCAATTTTGGGCCCCGTATCAAAGAAAGAATGTGCTGACACTAGAGCGAGTCCAGGGGAGATTAATGAGAATTATCCCAGGAATGAAAGGGTTAATGTATGAGGAGCCTTTAGCTCTGGGCCTGTACTCGCTGGAATTTAGAAGAATGAGGGGGGGATTTCATTGAAACCTATTGAATATTGAAAGGTCTAAATACAGTAGAGGTGGAGAGATGTTTCTAATAGCATGAGAGTCTAGGATTAGAGGACACAGCCTCAGAATAGAAGGACATCCCTTTAGAGCAGAGATGAGGGGCAATTCCTTTAGCCAGTGGGTGGTGAATCTGTGGAAGTCATTGCCTCAAATATCTGTAGAGGCCAAGGCATTGGGTATACCTAAAGCAGAAATGATAGTTTCTTGATTAGTCAAGGCATCAAAGAATACGGAGAGAAGGCAGGAGAATGGGGTTAAAAGGGAAAGTATATCAGCCATGATTAAATGACGAAGCAAACTCGGTGGGCTGAATGAACTAATTCTGCTCTAATTATGGCCTTTTGGTCTTATATCTGAGTTACAGCAGATTAGATACTATCTTAAATCCTATATTAGGTCCTACCTGCGCAAATATAAAAACATACTGTACAAGACTCCAGGAACTTCTGAAATAAGATTTATTGACTTCCTTTAAATGACCCCATCATTGAAGCTAAATGTGCTGCCCTAGCCGAGTATAAGCATTCACCAACTGAGAGGAACTTACAGATCCACAGGGCTGCTAGAAGTAAAGTTCAGCAGACTGTTAGGTGTTGTAACCCATGAGTACTGGATACAACTCGGTGACGACATCCAGACCGCAAAAATGACAGGCAGTATCAGTGGCATCAAAAAAGCCCTCAGCCCCTCTCAAAGCAAGATGGCTCCTCAAATCCAGCAATGGGTCAGTAATCACAAACAGGGTCAAACAAATGGAGAGACAGCTAGAACATCACTCTGATCTCTACTCCAGAGTGAACACTGTCACCACCTCAGCCCTGGACACCATTGAGTGCCTGCTGACAATGAAAGAACTGAATGCCATGACAACCCTGGAGGAGCTGAGCAAGGCCATCGGCAGCTTGGCCTCAGGGAGGGCTCCAGGTAATGCTGGGATTTCTGATCAAACACTGTATCACTACCCTACTGCACTCGCTGCATGAAGTTTTCTGTCAGCGTTGTCAGAAAGAAACTGTACCACAGAATATGAGGGATATGAAGGTCATTACCCTCCACAAAAACAAAGATGAGAGAATGGACTGCAGTGGCACACCCCTCATGAGTGTTGTTGGCAAACTCTTCTCCTGGGTCTTTTTAGTCCGCTCACAGTCACAGAGAGGCTTCCATGCTAGAAGGCCAACTGTGGACATGATTTTCACTCTCCACCAACTCCAAAAGTGCAGAGAACAGAAAAAGGCCCTTCTAGTTGTGCTTATTGATCTCACTAAGGAGTTTGACTTGGGCAGCAGAGGCAGACCCTTTCAGATCCTCTCTAAGGTAGGCCGCCATGCTCAGATCCTTCCACAACAACATGAAGGGGACTGTGCAGTACAATGGCAGCTCTTCAGAGCCCCTTGATGTAAGGAGTGGTATTAAGCAAGGCTGTGTTCTCACCCCAGTGCTCTCAGAGATCTTCTTTGCCCTTCTCCTGAGGCACACATTTGGCAATGCATCAGAGGGGATCTACCTGCACACCAGATCAGATGGCAGCCTAAAACCTCACTGCCTAACAGCCAAAAAAGAAGTGAGTGAGACTATGGTCAGAGACATGCTGTTTACTGATGATGGAGCAGTTGCAACCCACACTCCACAGCACTTCCAGACCTGTAAAGAATTTGGTCTGACTATCAACCTGAAAAAGACTAACATCTTTGGAGAAGGCATGGAGCCACTACCGGTCATTACCACTGATAACTACAAACTGGGTGCTGTTCATCAGTTCACATACCTGGGCTCCATCGTCAGTGACAACTTCTCCTTAGCTGCAGAAGTCGACAAGCACATCAGGAAGTCGGCAACACTGTTACCCGCCTCGCTGCATGAGTCTAGGAGAACTCCAAACTCTCAGTCAAATCAAAGGTCGCAGTGTAGAATGGTTGTGTGACCAGTTCACTGCTGTGCGGCAGCGGGACTGGACAACATACACTGAGCAGGAGAGAAGGCTCAACGCCTTCCATTTAAGGTGCCTTCATTGCACCTTGGGCATCTGCTGGAAAGACAGAGCACCCAGTGCTGAGGTTCCCTCTCACGTCAGCTTCCCTAACGTGTACCCGCTGCTCAGGCAGCGTGGGCTGCACTTGCTGGACCATGTCAACCACACGCAGGGCGGCTGCAACCCCAAAGACGTCCTCTGCAGTGAGCTGGCTTCAGGCAAGGGGACTGCTGGCCGCCCACAGATGCGCTACAAGGGTGTCTGCAAGTGGGATATGAAGGCGCTGGACATCAACATTGAGCCCTGGGGGATCTTGCAGCTGACCGCACCAGATGGAGGAGCATCTTAAAACAACACTTTAAGTCAGGCGAGCGAAAAAATACCTGAAAGCGGCAGAAGACAAAAAAAAAAGAACACTGTATCTTCAGCAGATCTGAGACCACTTAGAGATGCGACCTTTGCGACAGAGACTGCCACTCTTGCATCGGTCTCATCAGCCACAGACAGCGCTGCACCTACAACGTAGATAGCTAGGATACGTCTAAGGTTGACCTCAACCAATGGAAGCCAACAGGAGCTTTGATGTCCTACTTGTCATGGGGCCCTATTGCAATAATAGAAAACAAAAACGAAATAATGCTAAACTGGTGCAAAAGATTCTTCAGTAAAGAATTGCCCGCCCTCAAGAGGTCAGCTCCTTCTGGCCATCCTGTTAGAAACACTTACCATTCCCTTTGTTACTTTCAGAATGAATCAAAGCAGAATCCAGCCCTGTGACAATGAACCACATGTCTAAAGGGGGGAAAAATCTGCAAAGGCCAAGATGTAGGAATGGTTGGAGTAAAGACTCTCAAGGGTCCACAGATTTTTCTTTCCCCAGGACTGAGCTGTTCTCTTCCACAGAGAACTGAATCCTAACTCCTGAAACAAGTGCAGTTGGGATTAGATCAGAACGAATTTGAAACAGGCAGTAAACCCAATCAAACATGCCCACTTGAGGTTTAAAAATGGAGATGAAATGACAGATAGGCAGCCAATGCATGCACGGGAAGCTGGCAGAAACTGTAATGAGGAAAACTGCCTTCTTTTGACTCTCATTCCGCAATGACCACAAGTAGCTGAGTTTTCCAGTTCTATGGAAACCTGGCAGCCAAAAGGAGGAAAGAGTGACTGAATTCATGAGGTAAGTGTCGTTATAACATTTTTAGAGGGCAGAAGGAACAAAGCAGTTACTTCATGCTCTAAATCTTACCCAGTAAACAGATAGTCCCCTTGAAATGTCGTCATCCATCACAGAACACTCTTTTTCCCCACTCCAACCAAATGCAGTGCTATCCCTCTCAAACACCATCAGATTCTAAGGGCACTATCACAGACCCTAGAACTAACTCCCCACCCACACAGCCACACTCTTGACCACCACCAGACCTCTGACCTTCCGCTCCCACTTGACCACCACTAGATACCACAGCCATCAGCAATGTTACTGCCTCAGTCCCAAATCTGCAGTGGAATCCCTCCCACTGCCACAACCCTACCTTCTAGACCTCCCACTCCCCTGTAATGAAGCTGCTCGCTGGGATTCCTTCATTATGAAGCAAGCTTCTCACCTGAAGGGCCTCCGAGCTGTCAATCATGCCACCAGTGGACAATCAGGAATCCCAGCCGGTTAGGTTTCCTGAGTTTACAACAGCCCCCACCCATCAGAGTTGCTCTGCACATTACAACAAACACCCTCCATCCAAACTCCAGCTCTATCAGTCCATCCCAAAGAGTCATTGAGCTCGTGTTACCACATTTGAGTCTGTGAACAAATATTGTGCGCTCTGTAGTCTAAACGACCAAACTGCCAGCTCGATGATATTGGCCTGCTGATGTTCCTCTTCTGCCAGAACTCAGATTGCAGCACCTCAGGTCTGAGAATCTGGAAAGCAAAATAAAAAAGTTTTGTAATAAAATGCTGCTTATAGTGTCAGTTATTATTCTTGACTCAATCCTCTCCTACGTAACATGGAACGCTGGGTTAAACGAGCAAAAAAGCCGCAGAGGGTTGTACACTCAGCCAGCTCTATCACGGGCACAAGCCTCCTCACTACTGAGTACATCTTCTGAACATGGTGCCTCATCATCATCCAGGACATACCTTCTTCTCACTACCTCAAACAGGGAGGAGATACAGGAGCTTTGGGATGCAACACTCAACATTTTAGGAACAACTTCTTCCTATCCACCATGAGATTTCTGAAAGGTCCAGGAACCCATGAACTGGAATTTCTGAAAGGTCCACTCACTGTCTGACTCTCTTTGTGCACTCACTGCTAACTTATTTCTGTATAGTTCTTATTGTCACTAATGGTAACTGATCAAGTATTGCATAGTACTGCTGCCGCAAGGTAACAAATATCATGGCCTATCCCAGTGATAATAAGTTTGATTCTCATTCTGATTCTTAAGTCTCTGAACACCAATAATCCCAACCACCCAACACTTTGTGACCAACTTTAGTTTTCTTTTCCTCTCTGATACCTCAATTCAGATTGGAGCTAGACTGAATAGGAACTCACTCAGTGGGCTTATTCATTGTGTTTGAAACATTATTATTCTCACCTATACTTAATCACATTTCCACCTTAAACGTGAACCTGATTCCTACACTATGTGACTCACTAGGTAGTATCCAGAAGGAAAAACCCTACATCTCTCTGACCCGGAGCCTTGAGGTTAAATGCAATAGCGTTCAACAGAACTGGCTTATGCAGCATGGTCTAGCGATCGTAACCAGAGTCCCCTGTTCTATGCTGATTAGTTGGACCTTTGGCATTGCCTCCAGTCAATAGGTCACTGATGGACTTCATGCGTTTAACGTTTCTCAGGAGCTTGAACAGTGAGCTCCAGTGAGGGTTATGAGTTTCTCCAATAAGCCTCCAACCTGATGGCACGAACATTGATGTCTCCCCCTTCCTTCTTCTTCAATTCCCCACTCTAGCCTCTCATCTCTTCTCCTCATCCTGGTACCCCTCCTCCTTCCCTTTCTCCCATGGTCCACTCTCCTCTCCTATCAACTCTTCTTTGCTAGCCCTTTGCCTTTTCCACCTATCACCTACCAGCTTCCTATTTCATTCCCCATCCTCCACCCACCTTCATCGGGAATAGAAGGGAAGGGGGAGAAGCCAGGATGAGACAATGAGGAGAAGAGAAGGAGTACAAGTTGGCAAGCGATAGGTGAAGCCAGGTGATGGTGATGAAGGGTCCCAACCCGAAACGACAACTGCTCATTCCTCTCCATTGATGCTGCCTGACCTGTTGAATTCCTCCAGCATTTTGTGTGTGTTACTAAACATGGGGATAAAATCACACTGCCCCCTACATCAAGTCAGAAGGGAGTGTTCTATAATGTGAGGCTATACAGTGCACAATGCAAGAGATAGATTCATACCAGCAAGCGGGTATTCAATGGTGTTGCCTCTGGATGTGACCAGTATAAGTTAATTAGCTAAAGGCACACTCACAACAGCAGTAATACACATTTCTGTGTATAATAGATTCACCTTCTAGCAGAGAACAGCCTGTCAATTTCTTCCAGTGATTGTCCCTTTGTCTCAGGAAGGCAAATGCTTATAAAAGCAACAGAAGCAAATCCCACCAATCCATAGAATAGGAATGTTCCAGAAAGTCCAACGGTGTCTGAAACAGAAGAAGAGTTTGGTATAAGTGAAGTACTGGTCTTATTAGGTTACAACAGCAGCAAGTTCTTCGTCAGCTGTAAAACACTACACAATCATGAAAGGAGCTTAGTTAACAGAGAGGAACTCATTAAGTCAGGCAGCACCTATACAGCGGAATAAACAGTCAACTTTCCAGGATTGATGAAGGGTCTTGGCCTGAAACGTCAATCGATTATTCCTCTCCATAGATACTGCTTGGGTGGTGGGGTGGATATACATCTTTACCAAAGGAGGTATAAGACCATAAGACATAGGAGCAGAATTAGGCCATTCAGCCCATCTAGTCTGTTCCACCATTTCGTCATGCCCGATCCTGGATCCCATTCAACCCATACGCCTGCCCTCTCATCATATCTCTTGATGTCCCGACCAATCAGGAATCTATCAACTTTCGCTTTAAATATACCCACGGACTTGGCCTCAACTACAGTTTGTGGCAGAGCATTCCACAGATTCACCACTCTTTGGCTAAAAAATTCCTCCTTACTTCTGATCTGAAAGGTCACCCCTCAATTTTGAGGCTGTGCCCTCTAGTTCTGGATATCTCCACCATAGGAAACATCCTCTCCAAATCCACCTTATCTAGTCCTTTGAACATTCGGTAGGTTTCAATGAGAACCCCACGCATTCTTTTAAATTCCAGTGAATACAGGAAGCTGCCAAATGCTCCTCATATGTTAATCACTTCATTCCCAGAATCATGCTCTTGAACCTCAGTCAGTCAGTCAGTGGGTGCTGTCCCAAATCCAGGGCTGGCGGCTATGCACCTCCATCTTCTTCAATCTTGCGACAGCACCGAGTACAGCCTCTCCTCCAGTTTGTTCTCGCTGGCCACCTTGGCACCGCCCGCTGCCCCCGCCGAACTCGAGCCAGAGGCCGTGTCGGCCTCCAGCCGTGGCCGCTTCTTCCAGCTCAACCCTTCCTTAGGTGGAGGCCTTGGAGAGGTCCAAGCACACAGTGCAGCGCCCAAGTTCATCATATCTATTCTAACTAGGTGCATAGCATACGATTCGTAGATACGTGGTGAGGCTTTAATCTCTTTCACAGAAGATGGCCATTGGCTCACAAGGAGCACATCCGCCCTTTGTCAGGTCTTGTTGTTTTCAGTCCTGCTGGGTGTCCTCACACCCTCCTCACCAGACTAAGTCCGGTGGAGGGGCCGGCCAAGTCGCCGACCATTCGCCCTCGGCCCCTGGACAAGCGCCGGGCGCCTGTCCCCCACCGAGTCTCTCCGAGCGTCCGGCGCCCAACCGAAAACCATGGTGGAGCAGCCGGCAACCGAACCTACTCTAGTACAAAGGGGCACAAAACTGTTGACAATACTCTAAGTGCAGCCTGACCAGTATCTTATCTCTTTGTTTTTATATTCTATTCCCCTTAAAATAAATGTCAACTTTGTATTTGCCTTCTTTACCACAGACTCAGTCTGTGAATTAACTTTCTGGGAGTCATGCATGAGGACTCCTAAGTCCCTCTGCACCTCTGATGTTTGAATTTTCTCCTCATTTAGATAATAGTCCGCACTATTGTTCCTTTTACCATCATGTATTATCATACATTTGCCAACACTGAATTCCATCTGCTACTGTTTTGCCTAGACTTCCAATTCGTTTAACTCCTGCTGCAAACACGTTGCTGTACACTACCTACCCCTCCACCTACCTGTGTATCATCCACAAACTTTGCTGCAAAGTCATCTATTCCATTAACTAGATTATTGAAAAATAATGTGAATAGTAGCTGTCCCAATACTGAGGAACAGCACTAGTTACTGGCAGCCAACCAGAAAAGACCCCTTTTATTCCCACTTGCTGCTTCCTGGCTGTCAGCCATTCCTCTATCCATGCCAATATATTTCCTGTAACTTCATAAGATTTTATCTTGTCCTACAGCCTCATGTCAGGGACCTGATCAAATCCCTTCTGAAAATCTGAGTAAATGACATCCACTACCTCTCCTTTGTCCACCCTGCTTGATACTCTTCAAAGAATTCCTACAGATATGTCAGGCAAGATTTCCCTTTACAGAAACCATGCTGACTTTGATTTATTTTATCATTAGTCTCCAAATACCCCGGAACCTCATCCTTAATAACGGACTCCAACACTTTCCCAACCACTGAGATTAGGTTAACTGGCCTATAATTTCCTCTCTTTTGTCTTCCTCCCATCTTAAAGTGACATTTGCAATTTTCCAGCCCTCCTGGGCCATGCCAGAATCAAGTGATTCTTGAAAGATCATGACCAATGCATCCATTATCTCTTCAGCAACCTCTCTCAGGACTCTGGGACGTAGTCCATCTTGTTCAAGTGACTTATCCACCTTAAGACCTTTCAGTCTGCCTAGCACTTTTCCTTTGTAACAGCAATGGCATTCACTCCTGCTGCCTGACATTCATGGACCTCTGGCAAAGAGCTAGTGTCTTCCACAGTAAAGAACGAAGTAAAGTACTTAAGTTCATCTGCGACTTCTTTGACCCCCATTACTACCTCACCAACATCATTTTCCAGAGGTCCAATATCAACTCTCATCTCCCTTTTATTCTTTATATAACTGAAAAAACATTTATTATCAGCTAGTTTGCCCTCATAGTTCATCTTTTCCCTTCTTATAGCTTTTTAGTTGCCTTTTGTTGGATATTAAAGGCTTCCCAATATTCCAACTTCCCACTCACCTTTGCTATATGATATGGCCTTTCCTTGGCTTTTATGCAGTCCTTAACTTCCCTTGTCAGCCACGGTTGCCTCGCCCTGCCATTTGAGAATAACTTCTTCTGTGGAACGTATCTATCCTGTACCTTGTGAGCTATTCTCAGAAACTTCAGCCACCTCTGCTTTGCCATCATCCCCACCAGTATCCTCCTCCTATCCACCTGGGCAAGCTCCTCTTTCCAGCCTCTGTAATTTCCTTTATCTGACTTCTCCCTCTCAAATTGCAGTATGAATTCAATCACATTATGATCACTGCCTCCTAAGGATTCCTTCATATTAAGCTCCCTAATAAGATCTTGGTTATTACACAACACACAATCTAAGATAGCCTTTCCCCAAGTAGGCTTGAGCAAAAGTTGCTCTAAAAAGCCATCTCATAGGCATTTAACAAATTCCCTCTCTTGCGATCCAACACCAACTTGGTTTCCCCAAACCCCTTGCATTTTGAAGTCCCCCATTATAATTGTGACATTACCCTTATTACATGCTTTTTCCAGCTCTCTTTGCAATCTCAACCCCACATCTTGGCCTATTTGGAGGCCTATATATGAGTCCCATAATGGTAAGGCACTCCTTCCCTCTGCTGGCCTGCAAGTAAGCCATGGGCAAGGTACGGCACCTGCTTAGCCCGATCAGGGTCACATGGGAGCAGGTCGTATGAGCAGTTGGTGCATATCACAAGCCAGGCAGACCATCTCTGAACAGTATTGATCATGGCTGGGGTCATCTGTCTTGTAAAGACACTGCCCAGAAGAAGACAATGGCAAATCTCTTCTGAAGAACAATGAGAACCATGGGACCATGAACGCCTACGTTATACAACACAGCACATAACGATGATGATGTTAGATACTACCAGACATCATTTGTCCTCCAATTCCTCCAGTGTGTGTTGCTCTGAATTTCCAGCATCTACAGAATCTCTTGTGTTAATGCAAGTTGTGCTGGTATTGCTGAGGCAGAATATAAGAGACAGTGATTTAACGTGTCATTTTGATCAAAGCAATGAATGAGTGATATTACACAGGGTAAGACAACGCACAAGGGTACTGGATTTGCTGGGTCATCACATAGGGAGCGATCACACACAGCAGCCAAACTTTTACTTTGTATTGTTTAAAGAATCAATGGACTGCCTGGGTTGCAAGTTATGCCAACCTCTTGCACTTTGTTGGTGCCAGTAACACCATACAATGTCTCCAAATGCATAGGGGAGACAGTGGCAGGCACTGGCCAGAGACTATAGGATTTTCAGGAAAGTGAGTGAAGATCAATAGCACTGCAAAGTGACTCTTAAAAAACCTCCAAGAAGGCAGAGGTAAAAAGCATGTGCCACTTTTGAAGATACACATCCTTTAATTAAATTTTAATTTTAATTTAGAGATATAGCACGGTAACAGGCCTTCTGGCCCAATGAGTCCAAGCCGACCAATTTGTACCCATGTGACCAATTATCCTACTTATCCATGTGTCTTTGAAATGTGAGAAGAAACTGGAGCACCTGGAGGAACCCCACACGGTCACAGAGAGGACAGACAGTGGCGGGAATTGAACCTGGGTCGCTGGTGCTGTAATAGTGTTATACTAGCTACCACACTGCCCTCTTAATACATACAGGTTAATATGCCTAATAATTACTGGGAGGTGATCCATGCCCTCACTCTCCCCACCCACCACGGCCTTTGTGGAACCCTTGGTTTATATCTTCACCAGGGTTAAGAACTAGCGTCAACTGAATAGGACACGTCCATCCAGCATTACCACCTTGAAGTATGGTCCTGAACCAAGTACTAATTCTTACTGGTTTGCTAAACAGTTGCTGAGATTCATCAATCCATTCTGTGTAAATAATTTTGAGGCATTTTGAAAGAGTAAGACCCAATCTTAAAAACCACTCACCAATAATATCCAGGAATGTCACCGTGATAATTAGGTTAGCTGCCCAGTTGAAGCTACTGGAGAATGCAAATGCTCGGCCTCTTATTCCAGTGGGGAATATCTCACTCAGAACCAACCAAGTCACTGAAAAATTAGACCATTTTGTGTTAAGACTTTGGCATTGTTGCTACTAGACGACAATGGATCAGCAGAGCCAATCCTGGACCACTTATTCAGTTATTTTGTAGATTGAAATGTCATTGGAATGGACAAAGCTAAGCATTTATATTGTTGAAACACTTCACTTTGTACTTTTGTTATGGCTTTGGAGTTGCAATTTGCCAGAGATTGTACTGTTCACCAAATGGAACTCAAATAGTCAATCTACAGTATGTTCCAATCCCTTATTTCAGCTTCCCCTTTGCCATCTGCACCATTACCTGACAATGAACAGAACAGCATTGACTTTTATAAAATTCACTTGCCACTTTTTGTTTCAACTTACACCACCAGCACACATAGAATTTGTTATTCAAAAAACACTTCAGATTTCAGACCTAGGCATGTTCCCTAACTGCATCCATGGACCACAGATGGAGAATTGCTGGCCTACTTTTCCAAAATTCTAGGTTTCCTTAGAGAAACTTCCTCCTATATAGGGATCTAGGCTCATGAACTGAGAAGATAAAATTAGTAATCATGACTATGCACCCACCAGAGGGACACAATACTCAAAGTGAGTTTTTAATATCTTAGTGAGTTGCGGAGGAGATTTACAAAGATTTTGCCAGTTTAACCATAAGGAAACATTGGATAAGGTGCACTGGCTATGCTAAATGAAACTGAGGGGAGTCTCCACTGAGGTGTACAGCATGCCAAGAAAGAGGTGATAGGAGTTAAAAAGCAGGAGAGATATACTTAAAGTAATTAGCTGAAGGGTTAGAGGCATGCTCAGGAAATACTTTTTCATCCAAAGGCTGGTATGGGTCCATCATGAGGATTGGCCTCCCCAGCATCGAGGGCACCTTCAAAGACGACGCCACAAAAAGGGGCATCAATCATTAAGAACTCCCATCACCCAGTGCGTGCCTTCTTCTCATTGCTACCATCAGAGAGGACATACAGGAGCCTGAAGACACACACTCAGTGTTTCAGGAACAGCTTCTTCCCCTCTGTTATCAGATTTCTGAATGGACATTGAACCCATGAATACTAACTCACTATTTTTGCTGTCTTTTTGCACTACATAGTTAATTTACTTTTTATATTTTTTATTGTAATTTATAGTTTTATTTTATATACTGTATTGTACTGTTGCTGCAAAACAACAAATTCCACAACATACAGTATGTCATACTGATTCTGATTCTGAATTCTGTTCCTGAATGGGTGATAGAGGCAGAAAATGTCATCACACTTAAACAGTCTGTTTGAAATGGTGTGAGTTATTAGGCTACTGATATAGTGTTAGAAAGTGATATTGGTATGGGTAGTTTCAATTTACCCAACACAGACTCAATGAATCCAATTCCTCCTTCTATCTTGTAAACTTTCTATGATTATTTATTTATTGAGATTCAATGCGAAATAGGCCCTTCCAGCCCTTTCAGCCGTGCTGCCCAGAAACCCTGGATATAACCCTAACCTAATCACGGGACAACTCACAATGATCAATTAACCTACTAGCCGGTACACCTTTGGACTGTGGGAGGAAACCAGAGCACCCAGAGGAAACCCACTCAGTCACGGGGAGAACGTACAAACTCCTTACAGACAGTGGCAGGAATTGAACCTGGGTTGCTGGTACTGTAAAGTGTTGTGCTATCCACATGAATGGCTGCCAGCCTCTATGTGACTCCAGTTCTACAGCATGAGCTTCACTCCTAAATACACTGAAATTACACAAGTCATTCCAAAAAAAATGTTAAATGACAATAAGTGCTGCTTACACCTGAGAATGCATAAATAAAGTTCCTAGGATCCTCATTCTCAATTTAATCCTATGAATAACCAGCCCATGGTCATCATCATGAGCTTGAGTTTATCATCAACTAACAGTCCTGTTGTACATTTTCCATTTTAGGGACCCTGTTATCCACATCTGCACATCAGTCAGCCGTTTTGCCCTCTGTTACCAATCAAGGTAAAGCTTGCCAAATAGCATCCACCATAGTTTCACTACCAGTTTCTGGGATGACCTGTGTGAAAGGACTGACTAACGTTGACCAGTGCTATTTAGAAATTAAATATTGAGAGATGATTTGTATTGAAACATATACAATTCTAAAGGAAATTTGCAGGAGCGAAGTGAAAGACTCATACCTTTGGCTGGAAGGTATAAAACTAAAGGGTATGGTCTAAAACTAAAGCCCTCCCCACCAATGAGGACATCTACAAGGAGTGCAGTCATAGGAAAGCAACATCTATCATTAAGGACTCCAGTTATCCAGGCCATGCTCTCTTCCCACTGTTGCCGTCAGAATGAAGGTACAGGAGCCTCAGGACCCACACCACCAGGTTCAGGAAAAGTTACTACCCCTCAACCATCAGGCTCTTGAAGCAGAGTAGATAACTTCACTCACCCCAACACTAAACTGATTCCACAACTTTTGTACTCACTTTCAAAGACTCTACAAGTCATGTTCTTGATTTTATTTTTTATTATTATTTGTTTTTTTTGTATTTGCACAATTTGTTGCCTTTTGCATATGGGTTGTTTGTCCATCTTTGTTTGTGTGTAGTTTGTCATTGATTCTATTGTGTCTCTTTGTATCTAATATGAATGCCCACAAAAAAAGTTCCTCAGGGTAGTGTATGCTGATGCACAGTATATGTATTTTGATAGTAAATTTACTTTGAACTTTGGCCTCAAGCTAAAGGGCCAGCCACACAAGACTGAGATGTGGAGAAATTTCTTAGTGTTGAGAGTTGCAAATCTTTGAAGCTATCTTCTTCAGAAGGTAGTTGTTACTTAGTCATTGTATATACTCAGAGGTGAAACACCAGGTCTTTGGAAACTGAGAGAATGAAGAGATACGGGGATTGAGTAAGAGCGTGTTTGAAGTACGTCAAAGAATGCATGCCACATGGTCTGTTCCAGCTCCTGGTTCTAACCTTCTTATCTCTAATGTGTGTCATAGGTATTCCCTCCCTGCTTTGTAAACTAAACACAGTAACTTATCAACATTGGCTGAACACTATAAAATATCAGAAAGAATCATACTTACTTGGACCAAATCCAATTGAATAAGCACTGACAAAGCCCATCATGCTAAGCAGTGTAATCCAGTTTAAAACCAAATGTTTGGAGGTTTCAAAAGATTTTCTGGGAATTTTCATGTCATGATTCCGAGTTTGCCTGGAACGGAGACCTATATCCAAAGTGCTTGGGGTGCTTATTAAGTCCATTGCATGCTCGCTGACCAGAGTGCTATGCTTCTTCACATCCAGAGTTAAATGTTGTTTGTCCTGGACAGATGAGGATGAATTATGACTCATGTTCAGTAACCTCTCATTGGTGAATGTTAGATTTGATTTCCAAATAATTGGACCGGAGAGAGCTGCACTGGAGTTCACGAGGTAGAGTGACTCGTTGGGCTGAGGTTTGATTCTGCAGGTCTTATGCAGTTCCATTGTAATAGTCTGGCTGATGAATGCAATCACGGTGACTGAAATGGACATTACCAAGCAACCACCAATGAGCAGCATTCGCCTTCCAACTTTGTCCGCACACACCATGGCTACCAATGTTGTAATAACCTTGACAATTCCCAGTCCTACTGAGGCCAGGATGGCTGAATTATTTTGGTGAAATCCCACTGATTTAAAAATTGTTGAAGCATAGTACAGCACATTGGGCTGTCCTGTCAGCTGCTGAGCGAGCACCAGACCCAGTGCCACCAGCAGTCGTGCCCTCATGTTGTCCCTGGCCCGAAACAAGTCAAGGAATTTGTACTGCCGCTGGGGCGCTTGCATTGAACTAACATCCTCTGACTCCGCACTGTTGGGCTCCCCGTTCTGGAACTGCAACAGAATTTTCTGGGAATCATCAGCTTGGTTTTTTTCCTTCTGCAAGCTCGAGGGAAGGAAGAGAATGCAGATTCCCTGCAGAACTGCCGGGCCAATGGCCAATCCAAACATGTACTTCCATCCATTTTGTACGTCCGACCAAAGATAATTCAGTACGTAGGCACTCAAGATGCCAACGGTTATCCCCACCTCATAGAGTGACACCAACATCCCTCGTTGATGTGGCCAGACCATCTCTGAAACAAATATGCAGCAGGCAGTGGAGGAAATGGATAAGGCAAATCCAATGGCTACCCGGCCACTCACGAGCAGTGAGAACGAGGAGGACAGTAACAGGATGATGCTTCCGACACACACCAACCCCACGCTCAGAATGATCGAGTTTTTCCGTCCATAGTGATCAATAACTACCCCTCCAACCAATGAGGCAAAGAAAGCTCCAAACAGAAGGGCACTGACCAGGACTTCCTGCTGCAAGCAAGTAAGGCTGAACAGCTCCTGGAGCTGCAGTAGTGCGCCAGAGATGATTCCCAATTCGTACCCGAAAATCAGTCCACCAAGGAAGGCCACCATTGATGACAGCAACAGGACAAGCCGAAATTGGTCTGAAATGTAAAACAAATATTTACAGTATGTTCAACCTCAGATCTAAAATAATGAACAGTTAGTCACTGAAAAATAATGTAGCTATACCTTGAACTGCATTACAACGGTCCACAAGAACATGCAAAGGACCTTAACGTACCACTGCTAGTCTAGTGCCAGAGTTACTGTATAACAGATGTACGTATCGGTGACTTTAAAAGAAAGCAAAACCGCTTAGAGGCTAAGCATAGGTGGGGAGTGACACTGTATGACGCACTTTCTATCAAGTAACCAAGTTCTAATGTCAGAGAAAGTACATTTGATCCTTTATCAATAAACCAGCAAAGGTGAACTATCTTGTAACGATAAAACTAATGAAACTAAGATAAGCAATAGAACAAAATAAGCAGTCTAAGCCAAGTGTTCTTAAATGATAAATGATAAACGATAAATGACAAATCGCTCTACGGAGGATGCAATATCCACCACACTGCACACAGTTCTCTCTCACTTGGACAACAAAGACACTTATGCCAGAATCCTGTACATTGATTTCCGTTCAGCGTTCAATACCATCATCCCGCAGAGACTAGTGGAGAAACTGTCGCTGCTTGGCCTTAGCATTGCCATGTGTCGCTGGATTCTGCATTTCTTGACAGAGAGACCACAGTCAGTCCGTGTTGGCAGGAACATCTCTGACTCCATCACACTGAGCACTGGATCCCCACAAGGCTGTGTGCTTAGTCCATTGCTGTTCACACTGCTAACACATGACTGTGCAGCCAGATTCAAGGAGAACCTGATCATTAAGTTTGCAGATGATACCACAGTGGTGGGGCTCATCAGCAAAAATGATGAAACAATGTACAGGGAGGAGGTCAAACACCTAGAGAGCTGGTGCAGTGATAACAACTTGATGCTTAATGTCACCAAAACCATGGAGATGATCGTCGATTTCAGATGGTCTCAGCCTGAGCACACACCCCTCAGCATCAGCGGCTCCACAGTGGACAGCGTGGAAAACATCAAGTTCCTTGGGGTGCAGATCTCGGACAATCTCACCTGGTCCAGGGACACCACTGGGATTGTGAAACGGGCCCAGCAGAGATTGCACTTTCTGAGGAAGCTTAAACAAGCATCACTGCCCAATAACATCTTAACTACATTCTACAGAGGCGTGGTTGAGAGTGTGCTGACCTTTTGCATCACAACCTGGTACTCCAGCTGCAGTGCTGTCGACAAACAAGCCTTGCAGAGGGTTAGGGGAGCAGAGAAGGTTACTGGGGTCTCCCTACCTTCTGTCCAAGACCTCTTTCAGAGTCGATGCCTCCAGAAGACACGGTACATCATTAAAGACCCCTCACACCCTCTCTATGAACTGTTCGTTCTTCTGCCATCAGGCAAACGTTACAGGAGCACCAAAACTAAAACCACAAGGCTACTAAACAGCTTCCTCCCACAGGCAGTCAGACTGCTAAATAGCTGCTCTACCTGACTCCGCTTTTGGACACTTTTAACTCGCACTGGACACTTATAACTTGATTTTAACTGACATGTGGCTATCCTGTTTTACTACTTATTGTTATGTTTATTATTTAGTGTTGCGTTTGTTATGTTATGATTGCACTGCTCCTGGGAAACGCTGTCTCATTCTGCCCTGCAGAGCTGTTGTACGGTTAGAATGACAATAAAGTTTTTTGAATCTTTTGAATCTTAAAAGTGAAGTGGTCAACAAAAAATATCATTCCGGCTGCCTCTAACTCTAACCGGACTAGAAAACTGAACGAAAGGATTTAGCATGAATAGGTAACTATACTCTTCACCTCTACCACGCCTCAACCCACATGGCAAATTACCCAAAATAAACACACGGCATGAAATACAATAGATACATGGCTCCTACAAAGAGTTTGACTCAAATCACTGACGTTCAGTGATTATTCATAGTCTCATGAGTGTGAGACAGTGGTTGACAGGTAAAGTGCTCGTTAATCATGTGGCAGTAATCAGAATGTAGTACTGTGCACTGCCATACAATTTTCAATAAGATTGTGTTGGATTAGGGGGTGAAATTGTTATTTTTCTTGTATTTCCCATGTAGTTTAACATTCCTATCCTTGCTTATATTTTCATATCACCAATATACATATCATTGTTCAGTAATTTTTTTCCAGTAGATGTAGTATAGCTGCTTTTGTATTTTTACAGAAGCTTCTTAGTTTTCCTGCAGCAGATACCACGCTATTTGAATCTGGCTACCTTATAATTCCTGCCCGTTACGCCTTTGGCATTTAGGACAGCAATGAATGTCCTCCTTCTCTGTCTGTCCACACTGTCGCACACAAATAAAGAAGGACTCTTCATTGCTGTTTCTGTAACAATGTTTTTTTTACCATTTAGGGTTGTTAGCCCTGAGCAGAACCCCCGAACCTGGAGGACCGGTGGACCAGTCTTAGCCTGACCTCTACCCTTTGACCTGTTTGGCATGGGTGACCCTACCAAGAGCCAAAGCACAAAGCCCTGACCCCAGCCATCATAGCTCTCTGGATCACTGAGGAACGTAAGCCTCCAAACACTATGACAAGGTTGTGGTCCTTTTGGAGGGACTACCTTATAGGTTTATTGCTATCACTGGAATGTTGTTATCTTTTTAGTCGAAGCTAATTTTTTAATAAGTCAACTACACCTTCTGCGTTGTCTGCTCTTTTTTCTCTGTTCGTGTAACACTTAACCTTGTTGCATATGATTGTATTATTATGCCACATTCTTGACTTCAAAACATCTGGATTCTTAGATGAGGAGCCCAAAACTGTTCACAATACTCAAGGCGAGGCCTCACCAGTGCCTTATAAAGCCTCAGCTTCACATCCCTGCTCTTATATTCCAGACCTCTGGAAATAACTGCTAACATTGCATTTGCCTTCCTCACCACCGACCCTACCTGCAAATTAACCTTCAGGGTATTCTGCACAAGGACTCCCAAGTCCCTTTGCATCTCAGATTTCTGGATTTTCTCCCCGTTTAGAAAACAGTCTGAACATTTATTTCTTCTACCAAAGTACATGACCATGCATTTTCCAACATTGTATTTCCTGTGTCATTTTCTTGCCCATTCTCCTAAACTGTCTAAGTCAGTCTGCAGCCTATCTGTTTCCTCAACATTACCTACCCCTCCACCAATCTTCGTATCATCTGCAAATTTGGCAATAAAGCCATCTATTCCATCATCTAAATCACTGATATACAGCATAAGAAGAAGCGGTATCAACACCGACCCCTGCAAAACACCACTAGTCACTGGCAGCCAACCAGAAAAGGATCATTTATTCCTACTTGCTGCCTCCTACCTAACAGCCAATGCTCTAACCATGCCAGTAACTTTCCTGTAATACCATAAGCTCTTAACTTGGTAAGCAGCCTCATGTGTGGCACCTTGCCAAAGGCCTTCTGAAAGTCCAAATACACAACATCCACTGCATCCCCTTTATCTATCCTACTTGTAATCTCCTCAAAGAATTCCAACAGGTTTGTCAGACAAGATTTTCCCTTAAAACTATGCTGACTTTGTCTTATCTTGTCCTGTGTCACCAAGTACTCCATAATCTCATCCTTAACAATTGACTCCAACATATTTTCAACCTCTGAGGTCAGGCTAACTGGTCTATCATTTCCTTTCTGCTGGCCTCCTCCTTTCTTAAAGAGTAGAGTGACATTTGCAATTTTCCAGTCCTCTGGCACCATGCCAGAGTCCAATGATTTTTGAAAGATCATTACTAATGCCCCCACAATCTCTACTGCTACCTTTTTCAGAACCCTAGGGTGCAATTCCTCTGGTCCAAGTGCTTTTTGAGCACTCTCTCCCTTGTAATAGTAACTGCACTCACTTCTCTTCCCTCACACCCTTCACATCTGCAACACTGCTTGTGTCTTCCACAGCGAAGAATGATGCAAAATACTCATTCAGTTCATCTGCCATCTCCTTGTTCCCTATTATTACAGTGACTATCGCCCTGTAGCGCTGACACCCATAGCCATGAAGTTCTTAGAGAGACTTGTGCTCTCACACATTAAGGCTATAATCCCACCTGATCTGGACAAACACCAGTTTGCCTACCGGGCAAACCGCTCCACAGAGGATGCAATCACAACAGCCCTCCATATTGCTCCGACTCACTGAGAGGAACCGAATCTGCATTTAACACAGTCATCCCCCATACACTGAACACTCTTGACCTCAGTTCCTCCCTGTGCTCATGGGTCATGGACTTTCTCACAGACCGACCACAGCAAGTCAGAATTGGTAAGCACACCTCTGCCATCCTCATCTTAAAAATAGGCACCCCGCAGGGCTGTGTGCTGAGCCCTATGCTCTACACACTCTTCACACATGACTGCACCCCCATTTACACCTCCAACTCCATAATTAAATTTGCGGACGATACCACAGTGGTTGGCCTGATCTCCGACAAGGATGAAACAGCCTCCAGGCTTGAGGTGGATCATGTGACGGAGTGGTGTAAGGACAACGACCTGGTCCTTAACACTTCTAAAACAAAAGAAATGATCATTGACTTCAGGAGATCAAAGGACAGAGTACATACCCCCCTCTATATACATGGAGAGGTAGTGGAAAGTGTGGAAAAACTAAAGTTCCTTGGAGTTATGTTCTCAAAACAGCTGACATGGACCACCAACACCTTGCTGCTTGTAAAAAAAGCACAATAAAGACTCCTCTTCCTCAGAAAGCTGAAACAGGCCAAACTCCCACAAAAGCTGTTGCTTAACTTCGACAGAAGCACAATTGAAACCATCCTGACCAACAGCGCCACAGTGTGGTATGCCAGATGCACAGCCGCTGAGCGACAAGACCTGCATCGCGTGGTGAAGGCAGCCCAGCAAATTGTCAGGATGGGGCTCCCAGGACTAAACACCATCTATTCCAGCAGACTCAGGAGGAAAGCAATCAGCATAACCAGAGACACCACACACCCCGGCCACTCCCTGTTTGACCCGCTGCCGTCCAGCAAAAGGTCCAGGACACTAAAAGCCAGAACAAATAGACTGAGAAATAGCTTCTATCCCAGAGCTGTGGCCTCCATCACACCAGTCCCACAGAACAATGACTGAAACTGTGAGCAGACACAAGGACTCAAATACTTGCACTAACGGCACTTTGTTCATTACTGTGATATTCTGGTGCTGCTGCTGCTTATATTCTGCTACTTATCTATTTAATAGTGTTTTTCTATTACTGTCTTGTTTTTATGTACCGCTTTGTTTAATTGCCCAAGAGGAAGCCAAACAGAGTTTCATTGTACCTATGTATAATGACAATAAAGATCATTCAATTCAATTCAATTATTATTTCTCTGACCTCATTTTCTAGTGTTATATATCCACTCTCACCTCTCTTTTATTTTTCATATACTTGAAAAAGCTTTTACTATCCACTTTGATATTGTTTGCTAGCTTGCTTTCATATTTCATCTTTTCCCTCCTGATGATTCTTTTAGTTGCTCTCTGTAGGTTTTTCAAACTTCCCAATCCTCTGTCTTCCCACTAATTCTTGCTTTGTTGTATGACCTCTCTTTTGCTTTTACATTAGCTTTGACTTCCCATGTCATCCACCGTGTATTATTTTACCATCTGAATACTTCTTCATTTTTGGAATACATCTATCCTGCCTTGGCTGTTCTGTTGTCATCCCTCCCAGCAGCTCCTTCCAATTACCTTGGCCAACTCCTCTGTCATACAACTGTTATTTCCTTTACTACACTGAAGTACTGCTATGTCAGACTTCACTTTCTCCCTATCAAATTTCAGGTTGAACTCATTCATATTGTGATCATTGCCTCCTAAGGGTTCTTTTACCATAAGCTCCCTAATCACCTCCAGTTCATTACATGACACCCAATCCAGTATAGCTGATCCCCTAGTAGGCTCGGCGACAAACTGCTCTAAAAAGCTATCTTGCAGGCATTCAGCAAATTCACTCTCTTGAGATCCGTTACCAACCTGATTTTTCCAATTGACCTGCATGTTGAAATCTCCCATGACTATCATAACAATACCCTTTTGGTATGCCTTTTCTATTTCCCATTGACAGGAAACTCAGAGACCTCGGCCTTGACCCTGCCTTGTGCAGCTGGATCCTGGACTTCCTGTCAGACCTTTGAAACCTTTAAATAGAAGCCCCTCTATTCTGAGGACGTGTCCTCTGGTCTTAGGTTCTCCAACCATAGGAAACATCCTCTCCACATGCACTCTATCAAGGCCTTTCACTATTCGATAGGTTTCAATGAAGTCACCCCTCATTCTTCCGAATTCTCGCGAATACAGACCCAGAGACATCAGCCACTCTTTTAATGACAAGCCACTCAATCCTGGAATCATTTTCGTGAATCTCCTTTAAACCCTCCCCAGTCTCAGCACATCCTTTCTAAGAAAAGAAGCCCAAACCTGATCACAATACCCCAAGTGAGGCCTCACCACTGCATTATAAAGTTTCAACATTACATCCTTGCATTTATATTCTAGTCCTCTTGAAATGAATGCCAACATTGAATTTGCCTTCCTCACCACAGACTCAACCTGCAAATCAGCTTTTAGGGAATCCTGTATAATCCTCATTTTTTTGTATATCCTCTCCAGTTAGAAAATAGTCAAACCTTTGAATTCTTTTACCAAAGTGCATGACCATACACTTCCCGACACTGTATTCCATTTGCCATTTCTTTGCCCATTCTCCTAATCTGTCTAAGTCTTTCTGTAGCCTCTCTACTTCCTCAAAACTACCTGCCCCTCCACCTATCTTCATATCGTCTGCAAACTTTGCAACAAAACCATCATTCCATCATCCAAATCATTGACATTTAACGCAAAAAGAACTAGTCCCCCAGCCACAAAAGACTCCCTCTAATACCACTCTTTGCCTCCTGCCAATCAGCCACTGCTTTACCCATGCTGGAATCTTTCCTCTTATACTATGGGTTTGTAATCTGTTAAGCAGCCTCATGTATGACATCTTGTCAAGGCCTTCTGAAAATCCAAGTACACAACATCAACTGATTCTCCTTTGTTCTATCCTGCTTGTTGTTTCTTTAAAAAATTCCAACAGATTTGTCAGAAAAGACTTCCCCTCGATGAAACCATTCTGACTACGGCCTATTTTACCTTGTGCCTCCAAGTACCCTGACACCTCATCTTTGATAATCAACTCAAGCATCTTCCCAACCACTGAGGTCAGACTAACTGTCCCATAGTTTCCTTTCTTCTGCCTCTCTCCTTTCTTGAAGAGTGGGATGACATTTGCAATTTTCCAGTCTTCAGGAACCATTCCAGAATCTAGTGATTCTTGAAAGATCATAACTAATGCCTCCACAATCCCTTCAGCCACCTCTGTCAGAACTCTGGGGTGTACACCATCTGGTCCAGGTGACTTATTTACCTTCAGACCTTTTCAGTTTCTCAAGAACGTTCTCTCTAGTTATAGTAGCTTCACACAGTTCATGCCCCCTTATATCTGAAACTTCCACCATACTGCTAATGTCTTACACAGTGAAGACTGATGCAAAATACTTATTCAGTTCATCCACCATTACCTTGTCCCCCTTTACTATCTCTCCAGCATCATTTTCCAGTGGGTTCAATATCCACTCTTGCCTCTTTTACACTTTATTTATCTAAAGAAACTTTTGATATCCTCTTTAAAATTATTGGCTGGCTTACTTTCGTATTCCATCTTTACCCTCTCAATGACTTTTTTAGTTGCCTTCTGTTGGTTTTTAAAAGCTTCCCAATCCTCTAACTTCCCACAAATCTTTGTTCCATTGTATGCCCTCTCTTTGGCTTTTATTTCATTGATGTTCAGAGAATCTGCAGTGCAAGCATTGGTCACCATGTTTCCTACACTGATTATACAGTATCTCAGCATCTGTAAGGGAAATCGGGACAACTTCAGGTGTGAAGCAATAAGCTTGAAATGTACGGTATGCGTAAAGCAATAGATACAATCGATGCTATTTTTTGTATGCTGCCCTGCAAGAGTGTCAAAGTTTCTGGAGAGAAGGCAGGAGAATGGAATTCGGAAGAAAAATACGTCAGCCATGATTGAATAAAGAAGCAGACTCAATGGGCCAAATGGCCTAATTCTGCTCTGTGTCTTTTGATCTTGTCAGCCTACAACACAATTGACGTGTATTGTTCATTCCTAACTGGACTGAGGGGGTAGTGATGAAGAAATGGCAATAAACTTAAGTCAGTAAAGTCGCTGGGGTTCCAATGAAACTGCTGTCCTCATTTCCTCTAAGTTCAGAGGTCAATAATTTGGGAGGAGCTGTCAAATAAACCTTGATGATCTGGAACAGTTATTTTGTAAATTAACCCCACTGGTGCTGGAAAAAAAGGAATATGTACAGTGGTGGACTGGATACCAATTAGGTGGGGCTGCCTTGCGCCAGAAGGTGCCACATATCCTCAGTGTTGGTGCTGTTCATTTACACGACCTGTGACGCATTGGGCATTTGTGTGTGTGCGTATCTTTTACAAGGCCGAGTTGCTTGCTCGGTGCTCAACCCAGCATGGATGGAAAGTGTGCAGAGGGCCAGCCAAATTCGAATCCGGGACTACCTGCCTCAGTCCTGTGCTGATGCCACTACACCACCGGCCATCACTCAGTGTTGTTGGGGGAAAGCAAGATGCTGGAGGAATTCAGCTGATCAGCCACGACCCATAGAGAGAAATGGGCAGTCAGCCATTCAGCCTGAGACCCCTCACCTGGACTGTATGTGGAATGAAATCCCATCCAGATAAATGGTTAATCAAGAACACCAACTGTGCCTGGCCTACTGAATTCCTCCAGCAATTGGTATGTTGCTCCAGATTCCAGCACCTGCTGTCCCTTGTATCTTCAGATGAGATTGCAAATGGAATATATTCAGGATCTGAATTGTGTCAGGGTAAGGCAGGCATCACAGTACAGCCAGAACCAGACCAGAGTGGTCTTTGACCTGAAATGTTGATTCCTCTCGACACAAATAAGACCATAAGATATGGGAGCAGAATTAGGCCATTTGGCCCATCAAGTCTGCTCTAGCATTCCAACATGGCTGACTTACTATCCCTCTCAACACCATTCTTTTGCTTTCTCCCCACAGCCTTTGACACCTTTGCTAACCTTTCAACTTCCACTTTAAATATACCCAATGACTTGGCAATGACAGCCACTTTTGGCAATGAAGTCCACAGATTCACCACCCTCTGGTGAAAGAAATTCCTCCTCATCTCTGTTCTAAAGGAACATCCTTCTATTTTGAGGCTGTGCCCTCTAGTTCTAGAATCCCCTACTACAGGAAACATCGTCTCCATGTCCACTGTTTCTAGGCCTTTCAATATTTGGTAGGCCTCAGTGTGATCCTCCCCCCCACCCCCATTCTTCTAAACTCCAGCGGGTACAGGCCCAATGGAAACGCATACAATAAGTACAGACAACCAGAGTCCAGAAGACAAGAAACTGCGCAAATACAAAAAAAGGGGAAAAAAGCAATAACAATGATAAGTAACTAAGCAATAAATATCAAGAACATAAGTTTTAGGGTCCTTAAAAGTGAGTCCATAGGTTGTGGAATCATTTCAGTGCTGTGGTGAGTGAAGTTATCCCCTCTGCTTCAAGAGCCTGATGGTTGAGGGGTAATAACTGTTCCTGAACCTGGTGATGTGGGACTTGAGGCTCCTATACCTCCTTCCTGATGACAGAGCATGGGCTGGATGGTGGGGGTCCTTGATGATGGATGATGCTTTCTTAGAACAGCGCTCCTTATGACTGTGCTCAGTGGTGGGGAGTACTTTACCCGCGATGGACTACCCCACGTTTTGCAGGATTTTCCATTCAAGGGTATTGGTGTTCCCATACCAGGCTGTGATGCAACCAGTCAGTATACTCTCCAGCACACATCTGTAGAACCTACAGAACCTATAGAAGTTCTAGGATTTTGTGATTTAAGTCAGATTTCCACCATTTGTGATATTATTCTGCTTGCGTTCTTGTTATCTGTCTTGCTGTGTGAGAGGCAAATGACATCAGCAATGTAAATACAACAACAAGAATGGTAACAGGTGCACAAATTTCTTCTCCTTAATTTTCCTTCCTCTAGTTCTTTCATTAGACAGATCATACCCATTCCCAAAGCAGCAGCTCAGCACTAATAAACGATCAACTCATCTACCAACACGCTTGAGAATCTAAAGCAACAACAACCTGTTCTAATTTGTTTAGTAACAAGGAAAGATCGTTAGATGCACACAAAATATATCATGAAGTTTATCAAATTCAAACTGTGAATCAGTTAGTTAAGCCCACCACCCCTAATGGGACATAGGCTACCGACAGCAGCTCCCCAGTGTCCTCTGTCCGGGGCCAGTCTTTCAAGTTGCCGCCCGGGTGTAGCCCACCTTCAAAGATCCTTCCTCTCCCAGGGATGGAGTCTTTGGAGCTTCTGTTGTTGTTTCTGAAGCTCTGGGTTTTTACAGGATGGGGCTGCTAGCCCCGTGCCCCGCCCTCCTCCTTTCACAGCCGAGCCTGGGACCGTCTGCAGCAGAGTTAAACTGTGAAACAGCTCGGTGAAAAACATTCCACTTACCCATCTCCTGGTGAGAGCAGCGCCACCTCATCCCGACTAATACCCAGGTGAAATGGTTTCTCCAGAGCCTCTAATCTTTCTCTGTAGCTCATATATCATTAACATCAAAACAAGGTAGGTGCTGGAAATAAGACAGGAAACATCTGTGGAAAGAGAAACAGATTAAAGGTTAATTTATTTATCACATGTTCATTGAAACATGCAGTGAAATATATTGTTTTGCATCAAATCAGCGAGGATTAAACTGGGCACCCTGCAAATGTTGCCACACTTCCAGTGCCAACATATCATGCCCACAACTCACTAGCCCTAACTGTAGGTCTTTGGACTCTGGGAGGAAACCAGAGCACCCAGAGAAAACCCACGCGGTCATGGGGAGAACATGCAAACTCCTTACAGATAGCGACAAGAATTGGAGCCCCGATCTTACAACTGGATCTGGAAAGTCTTGAGTTAACCATTACACTGCTGTACCTGAGTGCTTTTTCATCATTAGTACTTAAAATTGTCCTGTTCGGTGAGCTTTATTCCTTGGAACTTAGAATGCTGAGGGGAGATTTGATCGAGGTACACAAAATTATGGGGGGCAAAGGTGGGCTAAATGCAAGTAGGTTTTTTCCACTGAGGTTGGGTGGGACTACAACCAAAGGTCACGTGTTAAGGGTGAAAGGTGAAAAGTTTAAGGGGAACATGAGGGGAAACTTCTTCACTCAGAAGGTCGTGAGAGTATGGAACGAGCAGCCAGCGCAAGTTGTCTATGCGAGCTCAATTTCATCGTTTAAGGAAAATTTAGATAGTGGAGGGCTATGGTCCTGGTGCAGGTCAATGGGAGTAGGTAGTAAAAATGGCTCAGCATAGACTAGATGGGCTAAGGGGCCTGTTACTGTGCTGTACTTCTCTATGATTCTATGACTCCAATATAGAGACTATTCTTATTAATCTCTGTTATCTGAACATTTTGCTCTTTAATGCCAGCAGGAAGAAAAAATGAAGATTGACAAGTGACATAATGGGAACCACTAGAAAATGACTTGAGGAATATCAAAGAGATTTGTCACCGAGGCAACCAATGGCTTCATTAATCAGTGTTTCATTAAGACCTACTGAGGACAAGTGGTAGCACAGCAAATTATGAAAGCAATGTGATATGCATGAAGTTCATTATTGGCAATGGGATCAGTACACATCAGAACATCAAAGTGTCCAACCTCACCTGCCTTTGCTGGATGCCAAGGGTACAGTTTCCATAGAAACCAAAAGCAGACACATGGACCAATCCAGCGTAAAGTTTGATTTACTTAGTCATTTCATTTTAAAGAGAAAATATCTAATAATGATCAGTCATCAATACTGATTTTGTCTGCACTTGACAGCAAATCCCTTGGAGGTTAGTTAAACATATTGAGGTTAGTTAGACATGCAGCCCTGGATCCTTATTTTAGAGTTATTGTTAACATGCAACACAGCATCATTGTTCTCATAAATTTCATGTATGAAAAATAATACATATGTCAGAAGGGAAATTGGGAGCCCTGAGGATCTCAAACAATAGGAATCAAGACTGGAGTGTTCTTACAGTAGGAGACAAAAGCTGAAAAAAAATCTCATGGTGTGAGACTAAAGCTGTAGTATCTCGCACTGTGGGGTAATAAAGGCTAGAAAATCTCGCACAGTGAGATCCTGAAGTTGTAACTGACTGGAGAGGGAGAGGAAGAGAGAGAGAGAGAGAGAGAGAGAGAGAGAGAGAGAACATAGAATAGTACAGCACAGTACAGGCCCTTCGGCCCACAATGTTGTGCCGACCCTCAAACCCTGCCTCCCATATAAGCCCTCACCTTAGATTCCTCCATATACCTGTCTAGTAGTCTCTTAAACTTCACTAGTGTATCTGCCTCCACCACTGACTCAGGCAGTGCATTCCACGCACCAACCACTCTCTGAGTAAAAAACCTTCCTCTAATATCCCCCTTGAACTTCCCACCTCTTGCCATAGAGGGAGTACAAAGAAGGTTCACCAGATTGATTCCTGGGATGGCAGGACTTCCATATGAAGAAAGACTGGATGAACTTGGCTTGTACTCGTTGGAATTTAGAAGATTAAGGGGGGATCTGATTGAAACGTATAAAATCCTAAAGGGATTGGACAGGCTAGATGCAGGAAGATTGTTCCCGATGTTGAGGAAGTCCAGAACGAGGGGTCACAGTCTGAGGATAAGGGGGAAGCCTTTTAGGACAGAGATTAGGAAAAACTTCTTCACACAGAGAGTGGTGAATCTGTGGAATTCTCTGCCACAGGAAACAGTTGAGGCCAGTTCATTGGCTATATTTAAGAGGGAGTTAGATATGGCCCTTGTGGCTATGGGGATCAGGGGGTATGGAGGGAAGGCTGGTGCAGGGTTCTGAGTTGGATGATCAGCCATGATCATTTAGAAATGGCGGTGCAGGCTCGAAGGGCCGAATGGCCTACTCCTGTACCTATTTTCTATGTTTCTATGTTTCTATATTAACTTAAAGCCATGTCCTCTTGTATTGAGCAGTGGTGCCCTGGGGAAGAGGCGCTGGCTATCCACTCTTTCTATTCCTCTTATCATCTTGTACACCTCTATCATGTCTCCTCTCATCCTCCTTCTCTCCAAAGAGTAAAGCCCTAGTTCCCTTAATCTCTGATCATAATGCATACTTTCTAAACCAGGCAGCATCCTGGTAAATCTCCTCTGTACCCTTTCCAATGCTTCCACATCCTTCCTATAGTGAGGTGACCAGAACTGGACACAGTACTCTAAGTGTGGCCTAACCAGAGTTTTATAGAGCTGCATCATTACATCGCGACTCTTAAACTCTATCCCTCGACTTATGAAAGCTAACACCCCATAAGCTTTCTTAACTACCCTATCCAGCTGTGAGGCAACTTTCAGGGATCTGTGGACATGTACCTCAAGATCCCTCTGCTCCTCCACACTACCAAGTATCCTGCCATTTACTTTGTACTCTGCCTTGGAATTTGTCCTCCCAAAGTGTACCACCTCACACTTCTCCGGGTTGAACTCCATCTGCCACTTCTCAGCCCACTTCTGCATCCTATCAATGTCTCTCTGCAATCTTTGACAATCCTCTACACTATCTACAACACCACGAACCTTTGTGTCGTCTGCAAACTTGCCAACCCACCCTTCTAACCCCACATCCAGGTCGTTAATAAAAATCAAGAGAAGTACAGGTCCCAGAACAGATCCTTGTGGGACACCACTAGTCACAATCCTCCAATCTGAATGTACTCCCTCCACCACCACCCTCTGCCTTCTGCAGGCAAGCCAATTCTGAATCCACCTGGCCAAACTTCCCTGGATCCCATGCCTTCTAACTTTCTGAATAAGCCTACCGTGTGGAACCTTGTCAAATGCCTTACTAAAATCCATATAGATCACATCCACTGCACTACCTTCATCTATATGCCTGGTCACCTCCTCAAAGAACTCTATCAGGCTTGTTAGACACGATCTGCCCTTCACAAAGCCATGCTGACTGTCCCTGATCAGACCATGATTCTCTAAATGCCTATAGATCCTATCTCTAAGAATCTTTTCCAACAGCTTTCCCACCACAGACGTGGCTCACTGGTCTATAATTACCCAGACTATCCCTACTATCTTTTTTGAACAAGGGAACAACATTCGCCTCCCTCTAATCATCCGGTACCATTCCCGTGGACAACGAGGACATAAAGATCCTAGCCAGAGGCTCAGCAATCTCTTCCCTCGCCTCGTGGAGCAGCCTGGGCAATATTCCATCAGACCCCGGGGACTTATCTGTCCTAATGTATTTTAACAACTCCAACACCTCCTCTCCCTTAATATCAACATGCTCCAGAACATCAACCTCACTCATATTGTCCTCACCATCATCAAGTTCCCTCTCATTGGTGAATACCGAAGAGAAGTATTCATTGAGGACCTCGCTCACTTCCACAGCCTCCAGGCACATCTTCCCATCTTTATCTCTACGGTCCTACCTTCACTCCTGTCATCCTATTTTTCTTCACATAATTGAAGAATGCCTTGGGGTTTTCATTTACCCTACTCACCAAGGCCTTCTCATGCCCCCTTCTTGCTCTTCTCAGCCCCTTCTTAAGCTCCTTTCTTGCTTCCCTATATTCCTCAATAGACCCATCTGATCCTTGCTTCCTAAACCTCATGCATGCTGCCTTCTTCCACCTGACTAGATTTTCCACCTCACTTGTCACCCATGGTTCCTTCACCCTACCATTCTTTATCTTCCTCACCGGGACAAATTTATTCCTTACATCCCGCAGGAGATCTCTAAACATCGACCACATGTCCATAGTACATTTCCCTGCAAAAACATCATCCCAATTCACACCCGCAAGTTCTAGCCTTATAGCCTCATAATTTGCCTTTCCCCAATTAAAAGTTTTCCTGTCCTCTTTGATTCTATCCTTTTCCATGATAATTATAAATGCCAGGGAGCGGTGGTCACTGTCCCCCAGATGCTCACCCACTGAGAGATCTGTGACCTGACCCGGTTCATTACCTAGTACTAGATCTAGTATGGCATTCCCCCTGGTCGGCCTGTCCACATACTGTGACAGGAATCCATCCTGGACACACTTAACAAATTCTGCCCCATCTAAACCCTTGGAACTAATCAGGTGCCAATCAATATTAGGGAAGTTAAAGTCACCCATGATAACAACCCTGTTATTTTTGCACCTTTCCAAAATCTGCCTCCCAATCTGCTCCTCTGTATCTCTGTTGCTACCAGGGGGCCTATAGAATACCCCCAGTAGAGTAACTGCTCCCTTCCAGTTCCTGACTTCACCCATATTGACTCAAAAGAGGATCCTGCTACATTACCCACCCTTTCTGTAGCTGTAATAGTATCCCTGACCAGTAATGCCACCCCTCCTCCCCTTTATCCGCCCTCTCTATCCCTTTTAAAGCACTGAAATCCAGGAATATTGAGAATCCACATTCCTGCCCTGGTGCCAGCCAAGTCTCTGTAATGGCCACTACATCATAATTCCATGTATGTATCCAAGCTCTCAGTTCATCACCTTTATTCCTGATGCTTCTTGCATTGAGGTACACACATTTCAGCCCTTCTACCTTACTGTCTTTACACCGTTTATTCTGCTTCTCTTTCCTCAAAGCCTCTCTGTATGTTAGATCTGGCTTTACTCCATGCACTTCTTTCACCTCTCTATCACTCTGGGTCCCATCCCCCTCGCAGATAGAGAGAGAGAGAGAGAGAGAGAGAGAGAGAGAGAGAGAGATAGAGAGAGAGAGAGAGAGAGAGAGATAGAGAGAGAGAGAGAGAGAGAGAGAGAGAGAGGCTATATTTGTCAACATGAGAGTGGAGAGCGAGTTTGTAAATCTGGTGGGAGCAAAGGAAGTTGGGAATGACGAGGGTGAAGCACTGTGTGGGGCAGGTGGCAGAGAAGCAGTGCCATGGCAGGGGGTGGCACAGGTCCAGACACACCCAGCCCTGAGACACCAGGCAAAGTCATTTGATTCCAAACAATTGGTTTATTGATCATTACAGAATGTCCCTCTGGTGCTCCCTGCTCCCTCCCTTCTCCCTTCCCCTTTTCCCATCCATGATTCCCGTCTTCCTACTCCCTTCCCACTTTCTGTCCACAACAGAGACCCATATCAGAATCAGGTTTATCATCGCTCACTTATGTCAGGAAATTTGTTTTTTGTTTGTGGTAGTAGTACAGTGCAATACATAAAATTACTTGTGTACAATGCAAAAATCTTAGACACCCTAATTATATACTATATATGTGTATAAGACTTTGGCACAGTACTGTAAATCAGCCATGATCAAAATGCAGAGCAGACTTGATGTTCCAAATGGCCCTAATTCTGATCCTATGTCTTATGGTCTTATGGGTTGAGTGTTGGAGGTAGGATAGATCCTACAACCAGTAATGGAGCTTGATAAATCTCTGGCACGTTCTCCTAATTAAGTTCCTACTGCTGGAGTAACAGAAGTGTATTGATTAATGTGAGGAAAGAAAGGGGGGAAATAATTTGAGGAAAACTGGAACCCTCCTTTTGCCACAGCTGTTTTTACATAGCATCTTTGGTCGACTGAACAGACTCAAGAGTTTGACAGAATGCAAACTGCCCCTTCAGCCAAACTCATCCACACCAACCAAGTTGCCTGACCGGCACCGTTTTCCTACATTTGGCCCACTTCCCTCTAAACTTTCGCTACACACAAACCTGTTTCAATTTGAGGGCGACAGAAGTGAGAAGGATCAGCTGTTTGAGTGGTGTCGCAACAACAACTTTGTACTCAGCGTCAGTAAGACCAAAGGATTGTTTGTGGACTTCAGGAGGGGTAGAATGACAGAACACACACCAGTCCTTATCGAAGGGTCAGAAGTGAAAAGTGTGAGCAGTTTCAAGTTCCTGGGTGTTAACATCTCTGAGGATCTGTCCTGGGCACAACATATCGATGCAGTTACAAAGACAGCACAACAGTGCCTACATTTCATTAGGAGTTTGAGGAGATTTGGTGTGTCACCAAACTCAATCACAAATTTCTGCAGATCTACAGATGTACTGTGGACAGCTTTCTAACTGTCTGCATCACTGCCTGGTATGGGGTGGGGGGGCTACTGCACAGGATCAAAGTAAGCTGCAGAGAGTTGTAAAGTTAGTCAGCTTCACCATAGGTACTAGCCTGTGTAATATCCAGGTCATCTTCAAGGGGCAGTGTCTCAGAAAGGCAGCGCCCATCATTTCCGACCCCTGCCACCCAGGACATGCCCTCTTATCATTGCTACCATCAAGAAAAAAGTACAGGAGCCTGAAGACACATACTCAGAGATTCAGGAACAGCTTCTTCCCCTCTGTCATCAGGTTTCTGAATGGACATTGAACCCGTGAACACTACCTCACCACTTTTTCTTTTTTTCTCTCTCTTTTTGCGCTACTTATTTAACCTTTAACTATACGTGTGAGCCTGTGTGTGTGTGTGTGTGTGTGTGTGTAGTAATTTACTGTTTTTGTTATTATGTATTGCAATGTACTGCTGCCACATAACAACAATTTCACAACATATGCCAGTGATATTAAACCTGATTTTGATGATATTTTCAATATTGTAATTGTACCCAATTCTACAGTTTCCTCTGGCAGCTCATTCCACACAACAACAATCCCCCAATCCCCCTCAAGTCTCCTGTTAATTTTTCCCCTTCACCTTAAAGCTTCTTCCTCTAGTTTTAGACTGCCCTACCCTGGGACAGCCCAGCACATCTGTAGGTGTGAACGTTTCTCCATTGAGGAAATTTATAGCAGCAGGTGCAGAAAGGAGGCCTGGAAGATCACCCCAACCATAACCTGCTTCAGCTGTTTCTGTCTGGCAAACGGTACTGCATCATTAAAGCCAGGACTAGCAGGCTATGGGACAGCTTCTTTCTACAAGCCAACAGACCTATAAATTCACATGTCTGTACATTGCAACTGAGTCATAACACAAAGATTTTTACTCCATCACGTTGCAGGACAGATGTAAGATTTAAATAAATTCACTTCAATTCAATTGAAAAAGACAATTTGCCTCATCTACACCCCTCATGGATTTCATACATCTCTATAAGGTCACCTCTCAGCCTCCTACACTCCAACGGGAAAAAAACCCAGCCTGTACAATTCCTCCTTATAACTCAGATCCGATAATGTCCTTGTGAATTTTTTTTCTGCACCAAACCCTTTCCAGCTTAATGACATCCTTTCTATAGCTAGGTGACCAGAAGTGCACACAACTAGGAGACACATCCTCGCACCATCACCAAACTTCAGAAGAGACAGCAGGATAAGTACAGTGAAAAACAAGAGATTTGATGGGAACCTTATCAGGACCTTCAAAGAGCTCTGCTAATCCTGGTCACAAATTCCGAGGCAGCTGAACCAACCTAGAGGGGCACAGTGCTGCATAAGTTGGTGCCACCACTGCATAACCCCAGCAGCTCAAGTCCCTATCTATTCCAAGGCGCTGTTTTTGATGAGGTTGCACAGATTTCCTAGCAACCATGTGGATTTCCTCTGGGTGCCCCAGTTTCCTCCAGTATACCAAAGACATCAAAGTCCACAATCAGATCCTTGAGTACAAGGGTGTGGTTATGACACCACTCAGCCATCTGATCTATCCCACTCCCGCACACTCCCTCACTCCCTCATCAGTCAGCAGGCAAGGCAGAGGTTCCACTCAGCCATCTGATCTATCCCACTCCCGCACACTCCCTCACTCCCTCATCAGTCAGCAGGCAAGGCAGAGGTTCCACTCAGCCATCTGATCTATCCCACTCCCGCACACTCCCTCACTCCCTCATCAGTCAGCAGGCAAGGCAGAGGTTCCACTCAGCCATCTGATCTATCCCACTCCCGCACACTCCCTCACTCCCTCATCAGTCAGCAGGCAAGGCAGAGGTTCCACTCAGCCATCTGATCTATCCCACTCCCGCACACTCCCTCACTCCCTCATCAGTCAGCAGGCAAGGCAGAGGTTCACAGGTATCTGCCTGAGCTAGAAAAAAAATGCTGCTAGAAAATGATTTCGGCAACAGCACTTTAAAGGAATCCAGAGATGTTCAGCAGCTAGAAAATTATACAAAATTATGAGGGTAAGTGCAAGCAAGCTCTTTTCCGCTGAGGTTGGGTGAGACAAGAACTGGTCATGTTAGGAGTGAAAGATAAAATGCTTAAGGGGATCATGATGGTGACCTTCACTCAGAGGGCGGTGAGAGCAAGAAACGAGCTGCCAACAGAGGTGGTGGATGTGGGTTTGACTTCAACACTTAAGAGAAATTTGGATAGGTACGTGGATGGGAGGGGTATGGAGAGCTATGGTCTGGGTGCAGGTCAATGGGACTGGGCAGAATAATAGTCTGGCACAGACTAGATGGGCCAAAGGGCCTGTTTCTGTGCTGTAGTGTTCTATGACTCTATGGCACAGTGGTGGGCAAGAGACATAAAATACAGCAGATGCTGAAATCTGGAGCAACAATCAAACTGCTCGGGGGAATGTCGTTTTTCCTCAAATTGTTTTCCCTCTTTCTTTCTTCACATTAACCAAAAAACCTCTGTTACTGTGGCAATAGACAACAGACAATAGACAATAGACAACAGGTGCAGGAGTAGGCCATTCGGCCCTTCAAGCCAGCACCGCCATTCACTGTGATCGTAGCTGATCATCCACAATCAGTACCCCGTTCCTGCCTTCTCCCCATATAGTCATAGTCATACTTTATTGATCCCGGGGGAAACTGGTTTTCGTTACAGTTGCACCATAAATAATAAATAGTAATAGAGCCATAAATAGTTAAATAGTAATATGTAAATTATGCTAGTAAATTATGAAATAAGTCCAGGACCAGCCTATTGGCTCAGGGTGTCTGACCCTCCAAGGGAGGAGTCGTAAAGTTTGATGGCCACAGGCAGGAATGACTTCCTATGACGCTCTGTGCTGCATCTTGGTGGAATGAGTCTCTGGCTGAATGTACTCCTGTGCCCACCCAGTACATTATGTAGTGGATGGGAGACATTGACCAAGATGGCATGCAACTTAGACAACATCCTCTTTTCAGACACCACCGTGAGAGAGTCCAGTTCCGTCCCCACAACATCACTGCTCTTACGAATGTTGATTCTGTTGGTGTCTGCCACCCTCAGCCTGCTGCCCCAGCACACAACAGCAAACATGGTAGCACTGGCCACCACAGACTTGTAGAACATCCTCAGCATTGTCTGGCAGATGTTAAAGGACCTCAGTCTCTCAGGAAATAGAGACGGCTCTGACCCTTCTTGTAGACAGCCTCAGTGTTCTTTGACCAGTCCAGTTTATTGTCAATTCGTATCCCCAGGTATTTGTAATCCTCCACCATGTCCACACTGACCCCCTGGATGGAAACAGGGGTCACCGGTACCTTAGTTCTCTTCAGGTCTACCACCAGCTCCTTAGTCTTTTTCACATTAAGCTGCAGATAATTCTGCTCACACCATGTGACAAAGTTTCCTACCGTAGACCTTTACTCAACCTCATCTCCCTTGCTGATGCATCCAACTATGGCAGAGTCATCAGAAAACTTCTGAAGATGACAAGACTCTGTGCAGTACTTGAAGCCCGAGGTGTAAATGGTGAAGAGAAAGGGAGACAAGACAGTCCCCTGTGGAGCCTCAGTGCTGCTGATCACTCTGTCGGACACACAGTGTTGCAAGCACACATACTGTGGTCTGCCAGTCAGGTAATCAAGAATCCATGATACCAGGGAAGCATCCACCTGCATCGCTGACAGCTTCTCCCCCAGCAGAGCAGGGCGGATGGTGTTGAATGCACTGGAGAAGTCAAAAACCATGACCCTCACAGTGCTCGCTGGCTTGTCCAGGTGGGCGTAGACACGGTTCAGCAGGTAGACGATGGCATCCTCAACTCCTAGTCGGGGCTGGTAGGCGAACTGGAGGGGATCTAAGTGTGGCCTGACCATAGGCCGGAGCAGCTCCAGAACAAGTCTCTCCAGGGTCTTCATGATGTGGGAGGTCAATGCCACCGGTCTGTAGTCATTGAGGCCGCTGGGGCGCGGCGTCTTCGGCACAGGGACGAGGCAGGACGTCTTCCACAATACAGGAACTCTCCGGAGCCTCAGGCTCAGGTTGAATACATGGCGAAGTACTCCACATAGCTGAGGGGCACAGGCTTTGAGCACCCTGGTACTGACACCATCCGGTCCTGCTGCCTTGCTTGGGTTGGGATCTCACCTGTTCAGCTGTGAAGCCCACTGTGGTGGTTTCGTGTGGGGAAGGGGTTTAGTCATGAGAGCAGGGTGGGGGACTGTGAGGAGGGGTAGGAGGGGAGAGTGGAATATGTGTTGGTTGGGGGCCGACAACAGATGGCTCATGTGGGGGATGGGCAGGGGTCACAATGTCAAATCTGTTAAAAAACAGGTTAAGTTCGTTGGCCCTCTCCACACTGCCTTCAGCTCCTCTGTTGCTAGTTTGCCGAAACCCAGTGATGGTCCTCATCCCCCTCCAGACCTCTCTCATGTTGTTCTGCTGGAGTTTCCACTCAATCTTCCTCCTGTACCTGTCTTTAGCCTCCCTGATCCTGGCTTTCAGGTTCCTCTGTATTGCCCTCAGCTCCTCCCCATTTCCATCTCTAAATGCCCTCTTTTTAGCATTCAGGATGTCCTTAATGTCCTTTGTCACCCATGGCTTGTTATTTGAATAACAAAGGACAGTTCTTGTCGGAACATTGCAGTCCACACAGAAGTTGATGTAATCTGTGAGCCCATCAATATCCTCTCCATGTGGCTCACAGAGTGCCTGACTGTCTGTCACCTCAAAACAACCCTGGAGTGCCTCATAAGCCTCCTCTGACCATTTTCTCACTGTCCTCGAGGTTGCAGGTTTACTCTTCACCAGAGGCACGTAGCAGGGCTTTAGATGCACCAGGTTGTGATCTGACCTTCCCAGTGGGGGGAGGGGAGAGGAGCTGTATGCATCCTTAACGTTAGCGTACATCAAATCCAGAGTCCTCTCCCCTCTGGTTGTACAGCTCACATACTGCGTGAAGTTGGGCAGTGTTCTAGCCATGGTAACCTGGTTGAAGTCACCCGGGATGGTAATGAGGGCACTCGGTTGCTGGGTTTGTAATCTGGCTATGACGGTGTAAATGATGTTACACGTCAACATCAGGTTGGCAGAGGGAGGGATGTACACAACAACCACAATTGCATGTGAGATTTCCCTGTGCAAATAATATGGCCAGAGTCCAACAGCAAAAAGTTCAATATCCGGGCTACAGACACGTTCCTTGATTGTAATATGCCCAGGATTGCACCATCTGTTATTTACCAGAACCGCAAGCCCCCCTCCTTTACGCTTACCGCTCTCGGTGCAATTCCAGTCAGCTCGAACGGTCTGGAAGCCCTCTATGGGAACGCTTTGATCGGGTATGTCCTCACGCAGCCACGTCTCAGTGAAGCACATGACACTGCTCTCCTGAAGTGTTCTCTGACTCCTGACAAGCGCCGTCAATTCGTCCATTTTATTCCCCAGCGATCTCACATTTCCCATGATGAGAGAGGGGAGACACAACTTATAACTTCTCTTCTCCATAAGCCTCTGTTGTCTCGACCCGGTCCTCTTCCCTCGCCTCTTTGATCCCCCTCTGCATCCTCTGTGTGTTTTCCTCCAGATTTCAGCCGGGGTGTCCGCTGCTCTGTTCAATAAACCAGCGGGTATGAGCGCAATCAATTGGTCCCTGGAATAAACAATGCGGCCATCCTGCTGCCACACTAACAAAACGTGTCCGAATGTAACTAATTCCAGCGCTAAAAAAAACAAGTAAAACTCTCTCCACCAGCATGTTAGAGAGGGTGCAGCTTCAACGTGTTACCGTGAGAAAAAAATACAACAAATAACTAAGTTAAAAAGTTTAAAAGTAAGAAATTACGGAGCAACTGTAACATGCTGCACGCACGACCGGCGCATGCGCACCATATCTCTTGACTCTGCTATCTTTAAGAGCTCTATCTAACTCTTTCTTGAAAGCATCCAGAGAATTGGCCTCCACTGCCTTCTGAGGCAGAGCATTCCACAGATCCACAACTCTCTGGGTGAAAAAGTTTTTCCTCAACTCCGTTCTAAATGGCCTGCCCCTTATTCTTAAACTGTGGCCTCTGGTTCTGGACTCCCCCAACATCGGGAACATGTTTCCTGCCTCTAGCATGTCCAATCCCTTAATAATCTTATATGATTCAATCAGATCTCCTCTCATCCTTCTAAATTCCAGTGTATACAAGTCCAGTCGCTCCAATCTTTCAACATATGACAGTCCCGCCATCCCAGGAATTAACCTCGTGAATCTACGCTGCACTCCCTCAATAGCAAGAATGTCCTTCCTCAAGTCGGAATCTAACGACAGGAGTGAGCTAGAGATTTACCAGGCTCCATTGCTCAGTGTAGAATCTATCCAGCTTCATTATAGAGCTCTCTTTGGCCTGCTGCCATCAGGAAGAGGTACAGGAGCCCCAGGACTCACACACCAGTTTCAGGGACACTTATTGCCCCTCAAACATCAGGCTCTTGAACCAGAGAGGCTACTTCGTTCAACTTCACTTGCCCCATCATGGAATTGTTCCCACAACCTATGGACTCACTTTCAAGGATTCTTCATCTCGAGTTCTCGATATTTATTACTTAGTTATTTATTATTACTATGTTTTTCTCTTTTTTTAATTTCCAGTTTGTTGTATTTTGCACATTGGTTGTTTGTTCGCCCTGTTGGGTGTGGTCTTCCATTGACTCGATTATGGCTGTTGGATTTGCCCACAAGGAAACAGAACTCAGGGTCCTATATGGTGACATATATGTACTTTGATAATCAATTTACTGTGAACTTTGAACTCAACATATGAAATATTGCAGCTTCAGTATTCCACCATGTGCAATTTTTTAGCCTCCATTATCCCCAACCTATAGACTCACTTATAGTCAACCTATAGTCTATAACTTGTATTGTTTATTTACTTTTTGTTATTATTTGCATTATTTGTCTTCTTTTGCACATTGGTTGTTTGTCAGTCTTTTATTTCTAGTTTTTCATAAATTCTGCTGTATTTCTTTATTTTCCTGTTAATGCTCGCAAGAAAGTGAATCTAAAGGTAACATATGATGAATATATGTACTTTGAACTTTGAACTCGGAAGTGGCAAGCTATCTGGCTACTGTATATGTCCTCATTGTGTGGTGAGTGATGGGTAGATCATGCGGAGATCTACCTCAATTAATTTTTAAAGCATCAATTTTGGATAAGGCCTTCTTAATTTGGAAAACCAAGGGAATAATAACTTTTTCAGATTTGTTTTTAGGGGACTGTTTAATGTCTTTTTCTCAGTTAGTGGAAAAATATGATTTATCTAATGTACACTTTCTTAGATATCTAAAAATATGGAATTTTTTACGTGGTTTGTTACCAAATTACCCTTCTGCTTATCCACCTAATATGACAGATGTTGTCTTTCAGTTTAAACCATTTCAAAAAGGGTCGATAGCTATAATTTATAAACGGTTATCGAGTTTACAAATGATATCTAATGATAAAATTAAACGCGCTTGGGAATCAGAACTTCAACAGTCATTTTCATATAATATATGGAGTAAAATTTTTCATTCGGTTAATAACTCATCTATTTGTGCCTGTCATTCCTTGATACAGTTCAAGGTAGTGCATCGGGCCCATATGTCAAAGGATAAACTAGTGTGTATAATTTCTCTAATATTAATCCTATTTGTGACAGATGTAATACTGAGCTGGCCACTTTAATTCATATGTATTGGTCTTGTATAAAGCTAGATAACTTTTGGAGAGATTAAAACACTATCAAGAGCTTTGGATCTGGATTTACAACCTCATTTGCTTTCGGCAATTTTTGGGATTATCATAGTCATAGTCATAGTCATACTTTATTGATCCCAGGGGAAATTGGTTGCATCGGAATCCCATCGGAAGCAGGAAATATTCCTGTTTCCGCTCAACGTATGATAGCCTTTTCGACCTTACTGGCTAGGAGAGCCATTTTACTGAAGTGGAAGGATTCTAATCCACCTATGGTCTTTTATTGGCTTTCCTCCATTATGTCCTGTTTAAGTTTAGAGAAAATAAGAAGTCGGACATTTGATACATCCTTTAAATTTGAACAAATATGGCAACCTTTTATCCAATATTTTCATTTAATTTGATTTATTACTCTTTCAATCTTTTCTTTTGAAGTTTTAGATTTGATCAGAAAGTCTTTTTCTCTTCTTCTTTTGGTCATATCCTCAAAATGGACTGCCCAGTCCCTTTTTTGTTTTGTTTGTTCTTTTTTTATATATATGGTGTAGTGGGTTTTTTCCTTTTCATTTAAAACCCAATGTTTTTTTTTTCCTTTCTCCTTTTAAACTGGTAAGAGGAGAATCGTTATTTCCTTTTTTAAAATTATATATTTTATAGTAGTTTAACAATATCTATGATTTTGACAATGTCTATTTTAATCTTCGTTACTGATATATATATTTGAACTAATTCTCCTCTTCATTGTATTTATGTTTTTTTAAATCAATAAAAAGATTAAGAAAGAAAGAAAGATCAAGCAGAGAAAGAATATGTTATAGGAAGGTGTGGGGATATGGTTTTACATGGGAATGAGAGCGAAACGTCTTCCTTCTACACTGTAAATTTATGTGGGATATGATACTGGACTGTTGAGCTAATGGACACATAATTGTTTCTTATCTATCTGTGGCTATTGCAATCAGTTGCCCCATGTTTTGCCCTACACAAAAACAGAAAGTATTGCCATTTTCCTGCAGGATGTCCCAGTTATGGATGAGTAACTGACAGTGTGCTGGGCTGTGGTTTGAAATAGTGATGAGATTATGACAAAGTCTATGAATGTTAGATAGCAGGTGTGACTGATAGCAATTGGGACAGGAGTGCACTGCATGCAGCAAGGTGTGAGATATAGCACAGACATGAATTTGACAAGGAATTCACTGACCTTGAGGCTGCCTGTGAGGTAATTAATTTGTTTTTGAGGCACTTCATCCAAATAATGATCCCCTCACTCCTGGTGTTGACCAACAACCTCCCGTTGTGGCTTGACGATGGTCCTCTGTCCTCTGAATGCTGCCCACCGAAAGATCCAGAACTCCATCAGAAGGTAAGAGCACCCGCTTTCTTCTGCACTCCACCCGTTCTACCAGCAACCTCCCCTGAAACAACTGAAGTTAAAGGCAATGAGTATCTAATCTACAGGAGATGCCCGCACGGTCAGGGAAGACACAGGAGACAGCAGATGATGGAATAATCATTGTGCTGGGGAAACTCCGTGCATTGAGCAACACCTGCAGGAGGAAAAGAATGTCCTGACGCAGGGTTTTGACCTGAGATATCGAATCCTCCCCTCCTCCTACAGATGCTGCTAAACACACTGAGTCATTTATGACTTCATGTGGAACTAAACCCAAAGGATTAGCACAAGGACAACAAACAGTGGGCTTAATACTGACGGGATAGTGAGTGCAATCACAATAATAGAAAGGGAGGAGGGTAATATTTGGGGAACATAACCATGATTTAATTGTGCACATGACCTAATCTTCCCACCCATTTCTGGCACTGTCCCATCAACTTCATTCCCTTTGACTCTGATCTGATTCCACAGCCTACAGGCTTGTTATCAAGGGCTCGCGTTCTCAGAATTATTTTAATCTGCATATTTGTCTTCTTTAGGCACATCAGTCTGGCTTTATTTATGTAAATTCTATTCTATTACTTTATCTTCTTGAATATATCTGTGAGAAAATGAATCTAAAAGTGGTATATGGCGACACATTCAGTGGCCACTTTATGGGTAAATCTGCACACCTGCTCGTCAATGTAAATATCTAATCAGCCAATCATGTCGATGTAAATATCCTATTAGCCGATCACGTGGGTAGCAACTTGATGCACAAAAGCATGCAGACATGGTCAAGAGGTTCAGTTGTTGTTCAGGCCAAATATCAGAATGGGGAAGAAATGTGATCTAAGTGACTTTGACTGCAGAATAATTGTGGTGCCAGATGGGGTGGTTTGAGTATCTCAGAAACTGCTGATCTCCTGCGAGTTTCACACACAAGTCTCTAGAGCTTTCAGAGAATGGTACAAAAAACTAAAAACATATCCTGTGAATGCCCTGTTCATAAGAGAGGTCAGAGAAGAATGGCCGGACTGGATCAAACTGACAGGAAGGTGACAGTGACTTCTGAAATACGTAGTTAATTAAACTCCATGTCATACTTAAAGGTGGCAGCTCTTCATTACCATAACAAGCCTGGGTTTGACTGTGACATTTTCCTTGGTTCACCAGCTCGTTAGCACTTGCTGTCTGGGCTCATGAGGAAGACCTTTGGGTTAGCATATGGGAGGGAGTTGCAAATGTGATTCATCAAAATGATTGGATAACCGGACCAGGGGGAAAATCCAGAAAGACTTGATGTAAAATTAAAACTGGTGAGATATCAGAAGTGGGCTGATTTATACACTGCTCCTGTGTACATTCAGCCCTTTCCTTTTCCACCCATCACCTCCCAGCTTCGTACTTCATTCCTCTGGCTCCCCGACCCACCTACCTTCCCCCTCACCTGGCTTCATCTATCACCTGCCAGCTTGTACTCCTTCCTCTCCCCCCCCCCACCCCGCTTACTCTGGCTTCCTCCCCCTCCCCTTCCAGTCCTGATGAAGGGTCTCAGCCAGAAACGTCGACTGTTTATTCCTCTCCATAGATGCTGCCTGACCTGCCGAGTTTCTCCAGCATTTTGTGTGTGTTGCTCCGGATTTCCAGCATCTGCGGAATCGCTTCTGTTTATTATATCCTGCGTGCATGATGTTTCTTGTTGAATGTCCATCCAATTGTACAAAACAAATTCGAACACCAGAAGCAATTGGCATCAGGGATACCACCTAATTCAAACACATTGTAACCATTCGCAAAGCTTTATCGTATTTGTACTGTTGCTGCCTTGGCCCAAACGGCATTCTAATCTCGACCTTCCCAGTAAGTAAATAGTTGCGATATTTTTATTTCATACACTACAGATGCGAATTGTAACATTTAACATTTTTCTTCCAGGATGCCAAAGTAACAACGTTTCTATTTAGTTTTATTTACTAAAGTTTATAACTAAATTATCGGAATAAAATACGTGTCAGAACTTCACGAATATTGTATTAAGACAAAAATCTCAATCGTCAGCATCTAGTAAAACGAAATATATGATCTTCTTAGCTTAACGTGTTCCGTTGTTTAATATTTGTGGCCTAAAGGCATTTCCAAAAAAAAATTTCCCTATCTCCTTCAATGTTTGATTAGTTACATGGACTAAACCATAAACGATATTTTCCGCAAATCTGTCCACTTTTGACCCCGCTCAACACAAGATAAAAGCCGCGAGACTACTTTCGACGAAAACAGGAAATTGATACCGTTACATTTCGTTGAATACGAACCTCTTGGAGTGGGGGATTCTGCGTCGCGAGTCGACGTGGCAGAGTTGAACTGGAAAGATGAGTGAAACTGGAGGGAACAGTTTAAGAGTGTTTGTGCAGCTATACTTAGCGACCACGAGAGGGCGACAAAGGCCGGCCTTACCTCTCGGGATATTCGTCCGTCCACATCCGTTTGCCCAAGTGAAACGCAAATTAAGTCCGATCGTCCCATTAAGTTTTACGGGCAATCGGCCTGCAGGTTGTAGCGAGGAAGGGATGCAAGTTACTGTAAGAAGCTAAAGTGCGGGAGGGGCGTTGGGGGTGTACAGCTCCTCAGGCGTGCCGCACCATTCGCTGGGCTCCTGTAGATCTACTTCCCCTCCCCATGTCTCCTAATTCCTTTGATGTCGATAAATCTATCGATCTCGGCCTCGGGTATTCTCCCTACCACCGAGCATCTACTGCCCCTTGAGAAGAATTCCGTGGTAACTTCTCATCTCCCAATTAGTCCAGCCGTGGCTTTACCTGCCGAGTTTCCAGCTCTTCTGCTGAAAGAGGCAACTTCTGGGCATTCACTGCATCCATCCCTTGTCCGTCTTCGTGGCCATTCTCCTAAACCCCAGTGTGCGTAGGTAAATATACATGGCTTTTCTTCAATCCAGTGAAACTGTGCTGTGGTGACTACCGAGCATTTTCCACATAACAGAAGGAGACCAAAATGTCCATCAAATGATGTCCCGCCGAAGTCCGATACAATAGCAAAATAAATAGGAGGAGATAAGCCTCTTAAGCCTGCCCGCCATTCAATGTGGCCATGGTTGATCGGCTCCATTCTTATCTATACTAGTTCCGCTTGACTTTAAATCTATTAGCGGTCTGGCGTTCTTACAGCGTCCGGGAGACCTCACAATCTACCTCGTCACGGCCTGTATCTTTTTGCCGACATGTACTACAAGTTTCCTGTAGTGTAACTATAACTATATTCCGTATTCTGTCGTTGCTTTTCCCTTCTACTATCTCGATGCATTTGAATAGATAGATACTTTATTGATCCCAAAGGAACCTACAGTACAAATGCACAGATATAAATACTGTATTAGAAGAGAATTAGGGGCACAACACGGACTCCTTCCCAGTGTCGTTGGCCGGCCCGGCTGGACTCGTCCAGTCCTTTAATTTTCATTTGGTTTACAGTCTGACTCCGCCATCTGTGCAGGTAGGATGACCAAAAAGATGGATTGTACTGAGAGAGCACCAAAGCACAATGGCTTTGCTACCTCGTACGTGACTGGTGCTCTGTTCCAATGTCCAGCAGAAGAATCACTGGCACACTGCATCAGTGAGGACTGCGGTGGCAGGGATAGCACTTGCATTCAGAAATCAGTTTCAACCCAGAAGAAGAAAACGGGAGAAGTGGCAGTGCTGAAGAAAAACCAAAGATACATTTACTATCTGATTACTAAAAAGAAAGCCTTTCAAAAGCCAACTTATGAAAGTCTACAGAGCCCAGGATTGGATGTGGATTGGACAAACTCAGCTGGAATAAAGTTGCTGAGAGAATTCATGATGTCTTTAAGAACACTAATATTGTTATCACTGAGGGACTGTGCAGCTTGGCCCTTTGAGTGGAAACATGGTCAGACGGGTAACCCTTTGGATTGCCATCAAAAAGTTTGTGTTCAAAGATGTGGTCCAAAGGAACAGGAAGCAGCAAGAACTGAAACCTAATACTTGTCTCGGGTTAGTATATTCATCTAAAAGTGGGAATAGTTTCTGGGGGGTTTTGATTAAATGAAACCTGTTGTTTGTATTTCTTACATCCTGTGGGAATTTCAGAATGCTGGTATTGAGATAAAATCACTTCAGCTTGGATTCTGTGCTTAGGAGTTACTGATGCTGTTAGGGAATGGATGTTGAGTGTTTCCTAGATTTCATAATAAAGAAAGTGAACATGGACTTTTAACAAAGGAGAAACTGAAGTTTGCCCTTTTGCTGTAGTAGATGGGGAGAAGCAACATAGACTCGAAGGCACAACCTGAAAGTGGACTGGAACCAAGAAACCTGGAGGTTCATTTGTGTAGATCTTTGATTATATTAAGAATAAATGGTAAAGTGTAAGGATTTTAGATGCCATGTATAAAGTACAAAACTAGGAAAGTTGTGTTGAATGTTTTATAAAGTATGCATACTGTTCTGGTCATCACACTTAAGAAAATGAAGCCTTTATATGCTGATCAGATTTGTGAAGATGCTTCCAGGAATAGAGCTACAAATTTTGTTGGAGAATCTGGGGTTGTTTCAGTAAAAAGATTAGATAGGAATGTGAGGTAGAACTTTGTTTAGCAAGAGCTGACAGCTTGCCACCTATAAATATGGGCAATCAATGATTTCAGAAGAAAATTGGAATAGCACCTGAAGGAAATCAGCTTATAAACATACGGGGGAAAGCAGGGAATGTGATTGGCTGAATGGGTCAACAGAGAGCTGATGTCAACTTGATCGCGCTGAAGTAATAATTCTATGACCCAATGGCTATTTTACAGCCTGCTAGTGAGGTGGGAAACATTTGATTATAAACTAGTTGTATCATGGGAAGCTTTAACAAAATATTGTGATGAAAATGAAAAGATTTGAGATCAAAAGCAAAATGTGAGATACATTCAGCAGGCCAGGCAACAGCTACAGAGAGAAACAGTTGAGACAACTACCTTTCATCAGAATGGGAATTGTGGAATCTCAGAATTGATATAATGCTGTTACGTACCCCGTAACTGGGTTGCCAAACCAGCAGAAATGGAACACTCGTTGGAGTCTGTGATTACTAGGAACTAATGAAGTTTTATTAAAGAAATAAGTAACACAGTACACTAACCGCAAGGATATAAATGTAACAGGTTAGCAATGATAGTATACACATATACACAGAAATAGAGTAATAGGAATCAACCAAGCTCTATCGCAGTCTAGGGGTAAAATGATCAGTCTTAAAGTGAAGCAGAGTTCAATTCAGTCTAGTGCAGTTCGAAGTATTCACTGTTGTACCATTGGAGAGAGAGAGAGAGAGAGTGAGAGATGCAGTTGGTTTCAGGCAAACCTTTCAATGCCTTCTGATCCAGCTGTGGTCATCAACTGTGTCCCCTCCGTTCCGGATACAATCGTTCTTCCATGGTGAACCCGGCACCCAGGCAAGGGCGGACACACACCAGGTTCCCACCGATCGTACCTTTACACCCTATGAGCCTCTGATCGATTCCCGCGAACCGGTCCTCCAAACTCCCACCAACTTGTGGGGCCCACTGCTCTTTCCAGGGTCTCGTGGCGTGTGTGTCGTGCCTTAGCAAACCCGCTATTTTTATCCTCCTGATGGGGTATCACCTGTCCATCAAACTTCAAACAGTTCAGGTTCAAAGCAAACGGTCTGTGGCAGATGCCAACATCTGAATTGTGTCTCTTTCTCGTTAATCTCTCTCTTCTCTCTTGTTGGCATTTTGAATGTTTCTCCATTGTCTTTCATTATCTCTCTCATTAGCATCATCTGTTCTGCAGCTCTGCCTGGCTTCACACATGACAATGCAGAAAGAGATAAATAGTCCATCCAATCCATGCTGATTCTGTAAAGTTATCCATCTGGTTGTTTGTAGAAGCTTGCTTAGGCTTTAAGAATTGTTTGGGTGAAATGTACAATTAAAGCACCCAGTAGGAGTGTTTGAGTGCCTGAAACAAATCCAATTAAAGTCTTTCTGAATGTGTTAAAAAAAAAGAAGGGAAGTAGAAAGAATAAAAAAAAGTTACCACAAACAGTCTAACAGGAGGAGTCATCATTTCCCTGGCTATAGGTTGACTCATTATAGAGCCTAATGGCCGAGGGTAAGAATGACCTCATATAGCGCTCTTTGGAGCAGCACAGTTGTCTTAGTCTGTTACTAAACGTGCTCCTCTATTCAGCCAAGGTGGCATGCAGAGGGTGAGAAACATTGTCCAGAATTGCCAGGATTTTCCGTAGGGTCCTTTGTTCTACCACGGTCTCCAGTCTGTCCAGTTTGACTCCTATAACAGAGCCTGACTGATGTTGTCAAGTCATCCATATGGTGAGGCCCTCGGTTGGTCCTGGTCGACCATGAATGTTGTGTCCCAGCTGTCTGTGATACGCAAGTCAGGGCAGTGCGATATGGAGAGCAAGCTGATGCCCGTGTAGCAGGCTCCCCCTCTGCTCGCTGTTGATGAGTCCAAACAAACGACAGAGTCTGATACAGTTTGGCACCAGCGACGTCGCAAGAGTTGCCAGTCAGTGTTGAACTCAACGTAGAACTGCTTTAGGGACTCCAGCTTCAGATTTTTCCTTGGGGTTTACTTCCGGAGCCTTCCACGTGAGTGGGCATCGCCACGAGACAGCGGAGGTTTGAGATCAGAGTTTTCCTTCTCCTTGATGAGCTGCCAACCACGGCTGACGAGCCCTGCCTGCCTGAAGCAACTGGTTTTAAGGCGACAGTAATCCGCCTTTGCCCCTTCTCGTCAGTAGAAATGGTTTCGCCAGGCTTAGTAGCTACACCTCACAAAAAAGCCAAGAGCTGGGCTATTTGAGATGAACACCATTGGGTGGATTTAATATGTAGTGGGAGCTTATCCCCACTACCAACCTCAAGGAACCAATCTGTATGGGTGGCATACAAAACAAAGTTTTTACTGTACTGGACAGTAATAATAAACCAATTAAATCGATCCCCTGATCTTTCAAGAGAAAAACCTACTTTCTCGCTAAATGCCCCCATAAAAATTCAGCCTCTCGGGCAAAGAATACAGAGATATACCATCCTCTGCAAAACAAAATCCTTAAATTATTCTCAGTTTTAAGTGACCACCCCCTTGAGTAGTAACTGTTAGCTTGCTCCAGATTTTCCCACTAACAGAACCAATTCAACATCTTCTCAGTCATGTCGTTTCGTGATCTTATTTGATTTAATTTCTTTTAGAAACAATTCAACATCTCCTCAGTCATGGCATTTCATGATCTTATTTGATTTAATTTCTTTAGTCTTAGCCAAACGTCCTTAATTTTGTATTCAAGACCATTTGGAATATCACAGTATAACTTCCCTGCTAATTACCCACGGACACCTGGAGGCTGTACATTGGAAATAAACAAAAGGTGTGTGGGAGGAGAGCACGGAAACCGCTGTGATGGGAGAGCCAGCAGGAGATCAATACTCCCAGCTCTGCTTGGCTTGACCCAGCCCTAGTGGCAGCAACAAGGACCTGATTAGCCAAAAATAATGCAGAGTAGTTTCAACCCCACTGTCGTTAATTTATCTAACAAATAATTTTGTGTTTAGTATTATCAGTTGGTTGAAATAGGAAAGCAAAGTGAGGTGCAAAATATAGCGTTGGTCAAAGTGTGTTGAAGTGTACCCGCTGCTTAGAACTCAGGCAAAGTCCCTAACAAGGGATGTATGAATGATCTGTAATCAAAGGTCTTTGCAGGGATCTCAGGAAAGTTTTTTTTAAACCAGGAGGTTTCATCCTCAAAACCAAACCTCGGTTGAGCATATCCCACAAAAGTTGCAGCTTGCAACGTGTATACAGAGACCGCTGTATCAGCTTGGAGCATTTAACCCGTCCACGCCGACCACTTCTTCCGTCTTACGCTTGTTCCCTATATCAAAGTTCAAAGTAAATTTATTATCAAATTTGCTCAGTTACTATATCCTACCTTGAGATTCATTTTCTTGCGGGCGTTTACAGGCAGCAAGAAGAAATACAATAGAATTTCCAAAAAAAACTAAACAAAAACAAAGACTGACATCCCTTTGATCTAAACATTCAAAGTTAAAATTTATTATCAAAGTCTGTATACCATCTGCAACCTAGAGATTCATTTTCATATAAATATTATTTAAGTGTCTTGGTCTTCTGTGAGTAACCTGGAATTATATTTGATTCAAAGTTGGATTTGATCTTCGCAATTCCCATAGAAAGTAAACAAACTCCCTTAAACTGAATGCAGAGGATTGGGCTCCATGTGCAAAGTTGAACTTATTCCCTTCCTGATCCGTTTCTAGCTTTTTTTTTTCATTTCGTAAAAGCTGAGAGAGCATAATGGCTTTCTCTATACGATGACGTAGAATAGGAGACAAAGAGGTTGCTTATTAAGAAATCCTGCTTATTTCAGGAATCAAAATCATGAGACTAATGCCAGAGCCTTACGTATGCTTGGCCGCAGTAGTTCTTGGTGACCTAAGCTGAATAAATAAGCTGGCTCCCTTCACAAAGTGTTGTGTTGATGGTCCATATCTTCGGGTGCTCGCTGTAATTACATGCTCGTTCACAGAGATACATTAATGGGCGTAGCCTCATCCGACCAGAGGGAAAAAACGTGAACTCCACTGTGGCGATAGGCAAATTGCAATGGGTCCAGGTCCTTGCTGAGGCAGGAATTCAGTCTAGTCATGACCAACCTCAGCATTTCATCACTGTCAATGTGAGAGCTACTGGGCGATAGTCATTAAGGCAGCCCACATTATTCTTCTTGGACACTGGTATCATTGTTGCCTGTTTGAAGCAAGTGGAAACTTCCACCCCTGGCAGTGAGAGAACTGAGGGGAAGAGCTTCTTCCCCTCTGCCATCAATAGTTTACTTCAGGATTTCTAAACGATGAACCAACCCATGAAAGCTACTACACTATTTGTGCTACTTTTTAATGTGGAAAGCGGCCAGTGAAGGAGTGGAGCTTTGAGGCTTTGACTCGAGAGATTCTGGCAGTTTTGGCAGTTGGTCTGTGCAATCAAGTCAATCAACATTTGAATAGATCAGCAGAAAGCCGTCGATTAGACAATCAAGATTTGAATAGCTCAGACTCAACAGAAAGCAGCTGATTGGGCAGTTGAGGTCAGGTGACCAAACATTTTGAAAAGCTCAAACAGATAAATAGAGGGATAGGTCAAGTGAAGCGGCCAGTGCATGAGTGGAATCTGGAGCAGCAGCTGGATGACCTTCGACTCATAAGAGAGAATGAGGCAGTCATAGATAAGAGCTACAGGGAGGTAGTCACACCTAGGCTGCTGGAAGCAGGTTGTTGGGTGACAGGCAGAGGGGGGAAAGTGAAGGTGAGCAGACAGGTAGTGCAGAGCAACCCTGCAGCCATTCCCCGGAATAATAAGTTTACCATCCTGGATACTGTTGGCGGGGACGACCGACCAGGTGTGAGACACGGTGGCAGGGCCTCTGGCACCGAGTCTGACCCGGTGGTGCAGAAGGGTGGGACGGAGAAGAGGAGAGCTGTCATCATTGGAGACTCTATAGTCAGGGGAGACAGGAGATTTTATGGACGTGAGAAGGACACCCGCATGGTTTGTTGCCCCCCGGGTGCCAGGGTCCGGGATGTCTCTGACCAGGTGCACGACATCCTGGTACGAGAGGGAAAGCAACCAGAAGTCGTGATACATGTTGGTACCAACGACATAGGCAGGAAGAGGGATGAGGCCCTGAAGTGTGAGTTTCGGGAATTAGGCAGAAGGCTGAAGAACAGGACCTCAAGGGTGGCGTTCTCAGGATTGCTGCCAGTGCTACGTGACAGAGATGGTAAGAATTGGAGGAGATGGCAGTTGAATGTGTGGCTGAGGAGTTGGTGCAGGGAGCAGGGTTTTAGATTTTGAGATCATTGGGATCTCTTCTGGGGAAGGTGGGACCTGTACAGATTGGATGGGTTGCACCTGAACTCGAGGGGGAGCAATATCCTTGCAGGTAGGTTTGCTAGCATGGTTTGGGAGGGTTTAAACTAATTTGCGAGGGGGTTGGGACCCAGAGCGATAGAGCAGTGAAAGAAGTGCATGGAGTAAAGCCAGATCTAACATACAGAGAGGCTTTGAGGAAAGAGAAGCAGAATAAATGGTGTAAAGACAGTAAGGTAGAAGGGCTGAAATCTGTGTACCTCAATGCAAGAAGCATCAGGAACAAAGGTGATGAACTGAGAGCTTGGATACATACATGGAATTATGATGTAGTGGCCATTACAGAGACTTGGCTGGCACCAGGGCAGGAATGGATTCTCAATATTCCTGGATTTCAGTGCTTTTAAAGGGATAGAGTGGGCGGAAAAAGGGGAGGAGGGGTGGCATTACTGGTCAGGGATACTATTACAGCTACAGAAAGGGTGGTTAATGTAGCAGGATCCTCTTTTGAGTCAATATGGGTGGAAGTCAGGAACAGGAAGGGAGCAGTTACTCTACTGGGGGTATTCTATAGGCCCCCTGGTAGCAACAGAGATACAGAGGAGCAGATTGGGAGGCAGATTTTGGAAAGGTGCAAAAATAACAGGGTTGTTATCATGGGTGGCTTTAACTTCCCTAATATTGATTGGCACCTGATTAGTTCCAAGGGTTTATATGGGGCAGAGTTTGTTAAGTGTGTCCAGGATGGATTCCTGTCACAGTATGTGGACAGGCTGACCAGGGAGAATGCCATACTAGATCTAGTACTAGGTAATGAACCGGGTCAGGTCACAGATTTCTCAGTGGGTGAGCATCTGGGGGACAGTGACCACCGCTCCCTGGCCTTTATAATTATCATGGAAAAGAATAGAATCAAAGAGGACAGGAAAATTTTTAATTGGGGAAAGGCAAATTATGAGGCTATAAGGCTGGAACTTGCGGTGTGAATTGGGATGATGTTTTTGCAGGGAAATATACTATGGTCACGTGGTCGATGTTTAGAGATCTCTTGCGGGATGTAAGGGATAAATTTGTCCCGGTGAGGAAGATAAAGAATGGTAGGGTGAAGGAACCATGGGTGACAAGTGAGGTGGAAAATCTAGTCAGGTGGAAGAAGGCAGCATACATGAGGTTTAGGAAGCAAGGATCAGATGGGTCTATTGAGGAATATAGGGAAGCAAGAAAGGAGCTTAAGAAGGGGCTGAGAAGAGCAAGAAGGGGGCATGAGAAGGCCTTGGTGAGTAGGGTAAAGGAAAACCCCAAGACATTCTTCAATTATGTGAAGAAAAAAAGGATGACAGGAGTGAAGGTAGGACCGATTAGAGATAAAGATGGGAAGATGTGCCTGGAGGCTGTGGAAGTGAGCGAGGTCCTCAATGAATACTTCTCTTCGGTATTCACCAATGAGATGGAACTTGATGATGGTGAGGACAATATGAGTGAGGTTGATGTTCTGGAGCATGTTGATATTAAGGGAGAGGAGGTGTTGGAGTTGTTAAAATACATTAGGACAGATAAGTCCCCGGGGTCTGATGGAATATTGCCCAGGCTGCTCCACGAGGCGAGGGAAGAGATTGCTGAGCCTCTGGCTAGGATCTTTATGTCCTCGTTGTCCACGGGAATGGTACCGGATGATTAGAGGGAGGCGAATGTTGTTCCCTTGTTCAAAAAAGATAGTAGGGATAGTCTGGGTAATTATAGACCAGTGAGCCACGTCTGTGGTGGGAAAGCTGTTGGAAAAGATTCTTAGAGATAGGATCTATAGGCATTTAGAGAATCATGGTCTGATCAGGGACAGTCAGCATGGCTTTGTGAAGGGCAGATCGTGTCTAACAAGCCTGATAGAGTTCTTTGAGGAGGTGACCAGGCATATAGATGAAGGTAGTGCAGTGGATGTGATCTATATGGATTTTAGTAAGGCATTTGACAAGGTTCCACACGGTAGGCTTATTCAGAAAGTTAGAAGGCATGGGATCCAGGGAAGTTTGGCCAGGTGGATTCAGAATTGGCTTGCCTGCAGAAGGCAGAGGGTGGTGGTGGAGGGAGTACATTCAGATTGGAGGATTGTGACTAGTGGTGTCCCACAAGGATCTGTTCTGGGACCTCTACTTTTCGTGATTTTTATTAACGACCTGGATGTGGGGTTAGAAGGGTGGGTTGGCAAGTTTGCAGACGACACAAAGGTTGGTGGTGTTGTAGATAGTGTAGAGGATTGTCAAAGATTGCAGAGAGACATTGATAGGATGCAGAAGTGGGCTGAGAAATGGCAGATGGAGTTCAACCCAGAGAAGTGTGAGGTGGTACACTTTGGAAGACAAACTCCAAGGCAGAGTACAAAGTAAATGGCAGGATACTTGGTAGTGTGGAGGAGCAGAGGGATCTGGGGGCACATGTCCACAGATCCCTGAAAGTTGCCTCACAGCTGGATAGGGTAGTTAAGAAAGCTTATGGGGTGTTCGCTTTCATAAGTCGAGGGATAGAGTTTAAGAGTCGCGATGTAATGATGCAGCTCCATAAAACTCTGGTTAGGCCACACTTGGAGTATTGTGTCCAGTTCTGGTCACCACACTATAGGAAGGATGTGGAAGCATTGGAAAGGGTACAGAGGAGATTTACCAGGATGCTGCCTGGTTTACAAAGTATGGATTATGATCAGAGATTAAGGGAGCTAGGGCTTCTCTCTTTGGAGAGAAGGAGGATGAGAGGAGACATGATAGAGGTGTACAAGATAATAAGGGGAATAGATAGAGTGGATAGCCAGCGCCTCTTCCACAGGGCACCACTGCTCAATACAAGAGGACATGGCTTTAAGGTAAGGGGTGGGAAGTTCAAGGGGGATATTAGAGGAAGGTTTTTTACTCAGAGAGTGGTTGGTGCGTGGAATGCACTGTCTGAGTCAGTGGTGGAGGCAGATATACTAGTGAAGATTAAGAGACTACTAGACAGGTATATGGAGGAATCTAAGGTGGGGGCTTATATGGGAGGCAAGGTTTAAGGGTCGGCACAACATTGTGGGCCGAAGGGCCTGTACTGTGCTGTACTATTCTATGTTCTATGTTATGTATATTGCATATATTAGTATAATGTATATTAATACATTTGTGCTTTGTGCGTGGTAGGTCATGTTTGACCAATCTATTGGAGTTTTTCGAGGAGGTTACCAGGAAAGTGGATGAAGGGAAGGCAGTGGATATTGTCTACATGGAGTTCAGTAAGGCCTTTGACAAGGTCCCGCATGGGAGGTTAGTTAGGAAAATTCAGTCGCTAGGTATACATGGAGAGGTGGTAAATTGGATTAGACGTTGGCTAAATGGAAGAAGCCAAAGAGTGGTAGTAGAGAATTGCTTCTCTGAGTGGAGGCCTGTGACTAGTGGTGTGCCACAGGGATCAGTGCTGGGTTCATTGTTGTTTGTCATCTGTATCAATGATCTGGATGATAATGTGGTAAATTGGATCAGCAAATTTGCTGATGATACAAAGATTGGAGGTGTAGTAGACAGTGAGGAAGTTTTTTAGAGCCTGCAGAGGGACTTGGACCAGCTGGAAAAATGGGCTGAAAAATGGCAGATGGAGTTTAATACAGACAAGTATGAGGTATTGCACGTTGGAAGGACAAACCAAGGTAGAACATACAGGGTTAATGGTAAGGCACTGAGGAGTGCAGTGGAACAGAGGGATCTGGGAATACAGGTACAAAATTCCCTAAAAGTGGCGTCACAGGTAGATAGGGTCGTAAAGAGAGCTTTTGGTACATTGGCCTTTATTAATCAAAGTATTGAGTATAAGAGCTGGAATGTTATGATGAGGTTGTATAAGGCATTGGTGAGGCCGAATCTGGAGTATTGTGTTCCGTTTTGGTCACCAAATTACAGTAAGGATATAAATAAGGTTGAAAGAGTGCAGAGAAGGTTTACAAGGATGTTGCCGGGACTTGAGAAACTCAGTTACAGAGAAAGGTTGAATAGGTTAGGACTTTATTCCCTGGAGCGTAGAAGAATGAGGGGAGGTTTGATAAAGGTATATAAAATTATGATGGGTATAGATAGAGTGAATGCAAGCAGGCTTTTTCCACTGAGGCAAGGGGAGAAAAAAACCAGAGGACATGGGTTAAGGGCGAGGGGGGAAAAGTTTAAAGGGAACATTAGGGGGGGCTTCTTCACACAGAGAGTGGTGGGAGTATGGAATGAGCTACCAGACGAGGTGGTAAATGCGGGTTCTTTTTTAACATTTAAGAATAAATTGGACAGATACATGGATGGGAGGTGTATGGAGGGATATAGTCCGTGTGCAGGTCAGTGGGACTAGGCAGAAAATGGTTCGGCACAGCCAAGAAGGGCCGAAAGGCCTATTTCTGTGCTGTAGTTTCTATGGTTCTATATAACTATATGTTTATATATGTATTTGTAATTTATAGTTTTAAGTATTGCACTGTACGGCGACAACAAAACAACTGATTCACAAGATGTCAGTAATATTAAACCTGATTGTGAATCTGATTCAATATAATGCTGCTAAGTATTCTCAAGCTGCAGAAACTAGCATTCACAGTTTAAATCGATTCCAATTCTTTTCCAGATTGCAAAGATGAAGAGTCATTGAGGGACAAAATTACTGTTCATCTGAATATATGGCTTGAATCTTTAGCTATTTAAAAAAAAATCAAAGACCCCAAGGCCAGTTTAGGAAATAGATTTTTAAATCTTTAAAATTCCTTGTCAGCAATAAATACTGCACATGGCTATCAAAACACTCATTCATTGGTAGCTTGCCTGCAACTCCGGATGCGTTTCCAAGAATGAGGGTGTTAATGGCATCATCGCTGAAGTAAGTCATTGGAGAGAGAGAGAGAGGCTCTCCGTTGGCTGGGGGTCAGCCACAGATGTTGTGTCCTATCTGTCTACATAGTCAGGGCAGTGTGGAGAGTGGCTTCCCCACCCCATGCAGATGATGAATTCAAAGGAACAGCAGAGACTGATACAGCTTGGCACCAGCGGCCTAGTAGGACTTGCCAGTCAGCGTTGAACTCAACATAGGACTGCCTTAGGGACTCCAGCTCCGGATTTTCCCTTCAGGCCTTCCCATAAGTGGGTATAGTCACAAGGCAGTGGAAGTTTGAGATCAGAGTTTTCCTTCTCCTAGATGAGCTGCCAGCCATGGCTGACGAGCCCCATCTGCCCAAAGTGACTGGTTATAAGGCAGCAGTAGCCTGCACTTGCCCCTTCTGACAGCAGAGGTGGTTCCTTCAGGTTTAGTAGCTAAGCCACACGGGAAGGTCAGGAGCTGCACTTGGTTGTCAGAGGCTATTTGAGACGCATGCCATTGGGAGCATTTAGTAGGTAGTGGGAGTTCATGCGCGGCTATAACAACCTGAAGGAATCAATAAGTCATTACGGCATTCTATACTGAGGATACTTCACTGACAGCACTGACATACCCTCCCTGCTGCTGTACAGGAGGCTGAGTTCCTGGGACCTGCACATACCCTTAACCCTCCTTGTTGCTGAGTTCTGCAATGTTTGGGAACGTGTTGCAATGAAATGACTTTTGGCTCAGTACGGAGAGGATGCCATGAGTCTGGTACATTGGAATGAAACCCAAAACCAAAAACCAAAAGATCAATTCCCTCCTACATCTTAATAGCTATTACATTTTACTGTAATTGACACTGTTTGATGTGCGCTAATACAGTTCTGAACTAAGTGACTGGCTTACCCAATAGAGCGGCCACACATCACTGGTACCAGGCACTGAACTTACTGTATTATGATCTGACTTTGATCAGAAAATCACTGCCCTTTATTCATTCATGGGATGGGAACATCAGCATCATTGCTCCACCTCTAATTTCACAGGGAGAGCATGCAAACTCCACATAGACAATGCCGGAGGTCAAGACTGAACCCAGCTTTGCCTCTAATTTCTCCCCGAGAGTGCCTGGCAAAGCCACTTCAAAGAGAGTCTGGAGTCACAGTTATCGTCACAGACGGATTAGCAGAGAAACAGGTTCTTCAAGTTCTCACCAGCTATCAATTTTTTAACACTAACCCTACACTAACCTATTTAATTCTCTACGTATTCCCATTAACTCCCACATTCCACCCCTAGCCCCCAAGTTTCTACCACTCACACATGCTGCAGGAAAGTTACTGTGGCCAGTTAACCCACCAATCCACATATTTTTGGAATAGAGCATAGAAAACCTACAGCACAATGCTTTGCCAAACATGTACTTACTTTAGAAATTACCTAGCATAGTAGAGTACAGCACTGGACAGGCTCTTTGGTCTACAGTGTTGTGCTGAACCAGCTAAGAAGCAAATCAAAACCACCTCCTACCTACACAATGTCCATATCCCTCCACCTATCTAAAAACTCTTAAAAGCCTCTAATGTATTTGCCTCTACCACCACACCAGGCAGCACTTTCTAGGCTCCCAACACTCTTTAAGTAAAAAAATTACCCCTCACATCCTCTTTGAAGCCACCCCACCCCCTCACCTTCAATGCACGCCTTCTGGTGTTAGATATTTCAACCCTGGGAAACAGATACTCCCTGTCCACCCTATCTCTGCCTCTCATAATCTTATGAACCTCAGTCTGATCTCCCCTCAGCCTCCACCACTCCAGAGAAAACAACCCAAGTTTACCTCACCTCTCATGACAGCACAGGCCCTCTAAACCAGGCAGTATCCTGGTAAACTTCTTCTGCACTCTCTCCAAAAACTCAACATCCTTTGTCTAGTGGGATTGAAAAGATAATTGAGCACCTGGAGGAAGCCTTCACGGGCCCCACACAGACAACACTGGCGGTCAGGATAATTAAGCAGCCATGATGGAATGGCAGAGCAGACCAAGGGGCTGAATGGTATGATTCTGCTCTTATGGCTTATTGTCTTCTGGACTGAACCCAGGTCACTAGAGCTGAGAGGCAGCTGCATCACTCTGCTGACCTCGGTATGAGGAAGTAACTCCACTAACTTTGCCACTGTGCTGCCGTACAGGTCAGCTATATGCTGGATCTGGAAAAAGATGTAGGCTATATCTGCTAAGAAAGGGATATTTCCAGAGGCTCCAGCACCTTCGACAAGAACACTACCTGACTCCGTGGATTAATTTGCAAAATGCATTTACAAAGATTAGGATTATGTGTATTGTAATTAACAAAGTTATGAAGTGACTAGGATTGATGTAGACCAGGGATTTCCAACCGTTTTTATGTCATAGACCAATACCAATAAGCAAGGGGTCCATAAACCCCATTGTAGACAGTTGCTTGATGGTTCAATATTGAAACAAGACAGCCACATAGTGATAAACAGAATGGCAGAACAGATTTGAGGGATTAAATGGTATTTTCTAATTCATATTCTCATGTTCCTCTCTGTGTTTATTATCTAGCTTCAGCTAATTCAGGGGTTCCCAACCTGGGGTTCATGGACCCCTTGGTTAATGGCAGGGCTTCATGGCATAAAAAAGGTTGGGAACGGTTGAGCTAACAGGTTGTGAATGAGTACACATTCTGATAGTGTTGAACTCAGTTACAATGATCATGGCTGGAACTAATTCCTTCCTGAGCAAGGATCTGGACCCACTGCAATTTGCCTACAACATTTCTACAGCAGATGCAATCTCACTGGTTCTCCATTAAGCCTTGGACCACCTAGATAACAGCAATACCTACTTCAGACCGCTGCCCACTGATTACAGCTCAGTGGTCATCACCATTATCCCCTTAGTGCTAATCAACAAGGTTCAAAACCTGGGCCTCTGTACCTCTCTCTGCAGCTGCATACTTGACTTCCTCAATCACTCAGTATGGATTGGAAATAACATCTCCTCCTTGCTGACCGCCAACACAGATGCACCTCAAGGGATGTGTGCTTAGTCCACTGCTCTACTCTACATTCATGACTGTGTGGCTAGGCATAGTTCAAAGGCCATCTATAAATTCACTGATGACACTACTGTTGTTGGCAAATTCAGATAGTGATGAGTAGGTGTACAGGAGTGAGACTGTGGTGTCGCAACAATAACATTAATCTCAACTTCAGTAAGACCGAGGGATTGATTGTGACCTTCAGGAAGGGGAAGTTGAGGGAGCACACATCAGTCCTCTTCAGGGGGTCAGCAATGGGAAGAATGAGCAGCTTCAGGTTCCTGGATTTCAAAATCTCCGAGGGTCTATCCTGGGCCAAACATGTTGATGCAATCACACAGAAGGCACACCAGCAGCTATACTTCATTAAGACTTTGAGGAGGTTTTTATGTCACCAAAGGTTCTAGCAAATTTCTGTAGGTGTACCGTGGGCAGCATTCTGACTGGATGCACCACATCTGGCACGGAGGCTCCAATGCACAGGATCAGTAAAGGCTGCAGAGGGTTGTAGGCTGAACCAGCTCCATCATGACCACTAGCCTCCTCATCATCGAGGACATCTTCAAAAATGCGGCATCCATCCATGAAGACCTTTACCATATGGGAGATTCCTCCTTCTCGTTCATACCATCAGGGAGGTGGAGCAGGAGCCTGAGGATGCACATTAACCCTTTAGTTTGAACAGCTTCTTCTCCTCTGCTGTTGGATTTTTGAACAGTGCTTGATCCTATGATACCTCATTAGTTTACACTGTTTTTGCACTTTTTACACATTCTTTATTGTAATTTTTTTATGTATTGCACTATGCTGCTGCCATAAGACAACAAATTTCACAGTGTATGCCGGTGATAATAAGCCTGATTCTGATTCTGATTCTGTTTTTGATTTTGTATAGCAATAGACAATAATACACGTGCAGATCATATGAGATTGTTTAATGTATTCACAAACAGGCAGAAACAAGCATGTTCTTGAGCTTCTGACCATTTTAGTTCAGAGGCAGCTTGGTTATGTTAAAACCTGTGTGGGTAACATCTCACTGATGACTGGTTTGTGCAAAGCTGGTTCACTGTAAGCCATGCCTTTGTGTCATTATCCAAAATCAGAATCAGGTTTATTATCGCTGACATACGTCGTGAAATTTGTTGTTTTGCAGTAGCAGTACAGTGCAACAGATAAGTTGCTAAAGGGAGTATATGTGACAAAAATAGTGAAGTAGTGTTCATAGGTTCATGGGCTATTTAGGAATCTGATGGCAGAGGGGAAGAAGTTGTTCCTAAAACATTGAGTGTGTGTCTTCAGGCTCTGGTTCCCCCTCTCTGCAGGTAGTAATGAGAAAAGAACATGTCCTGGGCAGTGAGGGTCCTTAATAATGGATGTCACCTCCGTGAGGCATCGCCTTTTGAAGATACACTTTATATACTGGTGCCACACAGCATTAAATGACTTTGCTGAACAACTGTCCTTATTGAGTCATAGAAAACTACAGAACAGAAACAGGCCCTTTGGCCCACCTAGTCCATGTCAAACCATTTAAACTGCTTAGGCCATTGACCTGGACCTGGACCATAGTCCTCCATACCCCTCCTATCCATATACTGTACCTATCCAAGCTTCTCTTAAACAGTGAAATCAAAATATTTCTTCTTTATGAAATAATACTCCTTCATTAATTGGGATTTATTCAAACAACTCAAAGAATGACTACATAAATTCAAACAAGATGCATTAACTATTTAGTTTCAGAATCCTTTCAGTTACACAATTCTTTGGCTTATATTTACAACTTACAAAACCTACTAACTGTGTTTATTTATCTCCCAGTCTCGATAAACCTAACCAGGGTTCAATCTTGGCAAGTTCTTCTCTAACTCAAAGTCTTCTTCTGTGGACAGTCTTCGGAGTCACTGCTGTGAAGTTATCTCAGAAGGCAGCCTTTACACATCACATCACATACCTTAGAGTCATTGCCTAGTTCCCTATCGATAATTATATGGCTATAAGTCCATTCCTTATCCATACAAGTATAAGTTTTTTAACTCCTTTAAATTCCTGCTGCCATCCCACAGTTACCTCAACCATAGTTCCTCAGTTGTCAGAGTGTCTACGCTTTTGCAATTTATCGGGGTGTCCCTTTCACAAGATGTCAGTTCTCAGCATATCTATATTTGCTTCCTCTGTTCTCCAATTCTTATGCCAGGTTTTGACTCAAAAATTCAACAGTCCTTTTACCCTCTCCCTTCACAAATGCTCCTCAACCACCGAGTTCCTCCAGCAGATTTTTGCATTGCAAAACTGCGCAAACTTTCACGGTACTGTGACTTTAGAAATGGATTTTCTGATGCATTAAGGAACAGGCTTGTATTTGGCATGCATAGTCAAACACTCAACCATAAGCAGACATTTAGCAGTGATTAAATGTTCACTTGTTTGCAGTCTGCATGTTTAACTGTTCATATATACGTTAACTGCTGGAGCAGTTTCACGTGCGCTCTCTGCGGTCGATCATGAGGATTCGATGGCAGGACCTAATCACCAACCAGGAAGTCCTTGACAGAGCCAACAGCACAAGCATTGATGCAAGGATCCTCCAGGCCCAGCTACGCTGGACTGACCATGTAATCCGCATGGGTGAAACAAGAATCCCCAGGCAGCTGCTTTACGGTGAGCTTGAGCATGGCAGTCGCAATCAGGGACACCTCAAAAAAAGATTCAAAGACAATCTGAAATCGTACATCAAATGGGCAGACCTCCAGCCTCGACAATTTGAGGTGTCCACAGCTGACAGGGCTGCGTGGTGCGTCCTGACCAGAAAAGCTGCATCTGACTTTGAGGATGACCGAAATCAGCGCCTTGCAGCAGCATGAGACCGACGCCTCAAAGCTGTGTATGCACCAGTTCTAACAACCGCCATTCCATGTCCAACCAGCAACTGCGTGTGTGCTTCGACCTTCGACCTCTGAAGCCGCATGCATATCCACAGATGACTGCACAATGTTTAGTCTTCCTCGGACCCCGAGAGACAACCACCACCACCATATAGGTTCAGTTAGCATTTTGTCCTATTCAGTAATTCATGCAATCCATCATCTTTAATTTAAAAGTTTATAAAATGCAACTAAATAAGTTCATGTTGATGATACTATTTTTCAATAGGCTGATAATGAAATTATCACTAAGTATCTGGTAGTACAGAATTGCAAGATAGGAAAGTGAAGGTTTTTAATATATTCCATTAGGATAGGCAAAAAGTTGACTGTTGAAGATTGCAATGCAAATTTTGCAAGAGTGGAAGAATGTTTTTTTTATATCTCAGGTTTGTGTTTATGTAAATAGTTTCCTGACCTTGTCAGACAGCCTGATCTCTCACATTCTTCGCCTGGCAGCAGCAAGACTAACAGCGGCTCATTATCATCTGTCGAGAAGCAGAAGGCTCCCACTTTCACAAGATTTACCCATTGAAGGTACAGTACATGCCTTTAAATTATATCCTTTGTGCTCAGTCACCTTCAGTCTAAAATACATCATTAAATTGCTGATTCTTGGCTGTAAGTATAGTACGATAATGGCCTTGTGAACCACAGTGAGATGTCCTAGCATGTTATAAGTACAGATTGTTGTTGTCACCTGAGGACTGAAGCTTCTTGGCAATTATGAAGCAGATATTTAACAATGATTACGTGTTCACTTGTTTGCAGTCTGCATCGTTAACTGTTCGTATTTAGGTTAAGTTAGCATTTTGTACTTGTGACTGCCAACAGTTAATGTGATAGAATAATATGGCAAAAATATTCATTCAATTGTGTAAAACTGAGAGAAATGCCAGTATGAATTAGCTATTAGGTACAATGATGCTTCACTGGGTCTCAGTGTCTTTGGTTTAATCTCCAATTCTGTTTGGATCGTGGCATATACATGGTAAAATAAATGGTCCAGGTCAGTGAGGCACACAAGGCATCATGGGGGGGAGGGGTTGAGAGAGCAGGAATATGGCATTGCAATAACGAGGCAGCAATGATTGTACTGAGCCGGCCAGTGTTGTAGTGGCATCCGTACCAGCCCTCAGGGTGAGTGGTCCCCGGTTCAAATCCAGCCAGCCCCTTGCACACTTTTCATCTGTGCCTGACTGAGCGTCGAGCTAGCAACCCAGAAAGAAACGGCAAGGTTGCTGCCCAATGCACCACAAGGCACGGAAAGGCACCAACTAATTAATGATAGTTTTGAATGGCAGAGGAGGGTCATGCTCCAGATTTTTTTTATGTTCTACGCTGCAATATTATATATATATATACACACACACACACACACACACACACACACACACACACACACATATATATATATATATATTTACATACACACACACATTAGAATTACGTTTGTACAAATTATCCAAATGCTGCTGTTCTTTTCTTTGGAAAAATATCAATATTGACCTTCAGCTGAATAGCTATATGGAAACGAGAAGTTGCTTTTCCAGATAGCTTGCTGCTTTAGTGTCTGAATAAACCACCAGCTGATAATACTGATGGTATTAACGGGTAAATCCATATTTATAACCTCACCAATGCATGGGCACAAAGGCCGGTGGGGGGGATGCTCTTCCTTCCCACCTCACCATTGCTGTGATATAAAATTAATCTTGGAGTTAGAAGATTGAAGTTATAAGACTGTTATCAGTACCGTGGGCCCTTACAGTAAAATTCACATTCTGTCTCCACTCTCCTCCATGACATCATTAACAAAAGAAACTACTTTGCCATTGAAATGTTCCACAACAAATTCTGATCATCATCAAACCTGGTCTGCGAAGTCCCCAGGAAATTCAGCAATACTAATGGACACTTATTAAACTTAACTATACTTAATTTAAAATCTTGAGAAATTGAAACAGTATTCATCTGATGTATGAGTATCTGTAGTGAATACAGCCCACTCCATCACAGTAAAAGCTCTCCCCACCATTGAGCACATCTACAAGGAGCACCGCCACAAGGAAGCAACATGTTTTATCAAGGACCCCCTCCATCCACGCACTCTTCTCCCTGATGACAAAGAGAAGTAGGTACAGGAACGGTTATTACGCTTCAACCATCAGTTTCCTGAACCAGCGTGGACAACTGTTCTACTCATTTTATACTTATGACTATGAGGCTAAGCACAGTGTCAATGCCGTATTTAAGTTTGCTGAGAACACCACTGTCGTTGGCTGAATCATATATCGGATGGAGGTTGAAAGTCTGGTTGAGTGGTGCCACAACAACCTCTCACTCAACATCAGCAAGAGCAAGTCATTGATGATTAACTTCAGGAGGAGGAAACTGGACATCCATGAGCCAGTCTTCATCAGGGGATCAGAGGTGGAGAGGGTCAGCAACTTTAAATTCCTCAGTGTTATCATTTCAGAGGATCTCTCCTGAGTCTAGCACATAAGGCACTTCCAAAGAAAGATCAGCAGTGCCTCTACTTTATTTGAAGTTTGTGAAGATTCAGCATGTCATCAGAAATTTTCACCTACTTCCGTGTGTGGTAGAGAATATATTGACTGGTTGCATCACGACCTGGTATGGAAACGCCAATGTCCTCTTAACAGAAAAGCCTACAAAAGTTATGAATGCAGCCCAGTCCATCATGGGTAAAGCCCTCCCGGCCATTGAACACATCTATATGGAATACTGTTGCAGGAAAGCAGCATCCATCATCAAGGACCTCCACCATCCAGGTCATGCTCTCTTCTCACTGCTGCCTTCAGGAAGAAGGTACAGAAGCCTCAGGGACCACATAACCAGGTTCAGGAACATTTATTACTCCACAACCATTAGGCTCTTGAACCAAAAGGGTTAACCAGTCAACTTTACTTACCCCATCACTGAACTGTTCCCACAATCTATGAACTCACTTTCAAGGACTATACAACACTTTTTCTTGATATTTATTGCCTATTTATTTATTATTATTATTTTGTTTACTTTCTCTTATTTTGTATTTGCAGTTTGTCCATCCTTTTGAGGGCAACCTTTCATTGACTCTATTGTGTTTCCAAATGTACTGTGTATGCCCTCAAAAAACAAATCTCAGGGTTGCATATGGACTCACTTTCAAGGACTCTACAAGTCATTTTCATGATTTTATTTGCTATTTGATTATTATTATTATTATTAATATTTGTTTTTTTTTGTATTTGCACAGTTTGTGTTCTTTTGGACACCAATTGTTAGTCTTTGTGTGTAGTATATCACTGATATTGTTGTATTCCTTTGTTCAACTGTGAATGCCCACAAGAAAATAAAGCTCAGGGTAGTGTATGGTGACATGTACGCTCTTTCATAATAAATTTAATTTGAACTTTGAACTTTGCACATTTCTGAGGTGAAAAGGTTCATCCCCTGATTTCAGACATTAAATAGATTTGAGACATACAGTAAAAAAAAATCACAACTTATTTTACAGGCTGTATACTAAGCTAGTTGCTTTCTGCTAAACCAAAGTCTTGGGAGTTAAACCTTCATTCTCACTTACATAATTGCGTTGAGAGAGCAAGGATAATTTGCTGTTGACTCCAACTGTACTGTGATCATGAGGTGAAACCTCTAATTATAGTTTGACCAGTTTTCTTAAGCAGTGCATGTAAAAATGTAGATGTAGCAACTTATAATGGAATATGTAAATAATATAACATCTGTCATGAAAATTACACTAAATTTAGTGCTTGGCACTCTGATCCAATTGTGCCTGCTCCTGGAGGGACAGCCAGTCCTAATCCACAAATGCAAGCCCCAAGGATAACATTATTGAATGTGCTGTTCTTCCTTTCTTGTTTTATAATCTGGGTTATATTTCAAATGTATACTGGTCTTGGTGGGTCCACAGCATTATGCTTGGAATCCAAGGATCACATTATGAGAAGAGATCAGAGAAACAGGGTTATATTCCCTCAAGTTTGAAAATTTTAAATTAATTTTGATGTTTTCAAGAGAATAAGAAAAAGATGGTGGGATTGGTTGAGTGCAACTACTTCCACTCTTTGTGGAATCAGACAGGTGGGAATGAACAGTCTAAAGTTAAAAGAAGACATTTCAGGATGTTAGGAATGCCTCCGGCACATCTTTGAATGTATTGCTCATTAATGCAAATGGCGCACTTCACTGTATGTTTCAATGTATATGTGATAAATAAATCGGAATCTGAATATGAACCTGAACATTTCAAAATGCATAGTGTGGTAGGAGTTTGGATTTTCCTTTGACAAATAGCAATAGATGGTAGTTTCACTTGTTACTCTTAAGCAGAGATTGTTTTTTTATTTTGCCTACCGATGGAATTAGGGGATGTGGGGGCAAAAAGAGTTTATAAGTTGATTATGAGTTATCATCAACCTTTATTTCATTGGATGATGCTGGAGTCTTAAAGTCAAATAGCCTATTTATATATTTTCCCCTAAGATTCACAAGGATGTTGCTGGGACTAGAGGACTTGAGTTGTAAGGAGTGACTAGATAGGCTGGGATTGTTTTCCTTGATGCAAAAGTAGACTGCAGTGGTAACCTTATAGATGTTCATAAAATCATAAGGATCATCACAGTTTTTGCCAGGGTACTAGTATCTAAAAGCAGCTAGCATTGGTTTACAGTTGCTTAAAAATGCATTCAGCCCACAAACTATATTCATATCTTACTGTCCCATTCTCCAAATTTAAAATATGTTGAAGTAGGATTTTTGATCCAATCTGGAAAACATTGTGCATCATGTTAATTCAAAACAAAATTTCCAAAACCTGTTAACAATTTACTAAAAATTCAAAACCAGCATTGTGAAGCTGAAAATGTGTTCATCCCCTTAGTAATTACTACGCTCGCATTCCTACTTTACCAGCCCATCCAGTTTGATAATGTAGAAAACTGGAGGATAACCTGTTTTCAATGAATTCATAAGAATAAATATCCCTTCTCTTTGTAAGGTCCAATAGTAAGGCAGATTTTCAGCAGACCAAACCAAAATGAAGACAGAAGTGCATTCAAAATAAGTCAGGGAAATAAAAATAGAGAAGCACAAATCTGGAGAAGGGTACAAGGCCATCTAAGAGGCACTGAATGTACCTCAGAGCTCAGTGAAATCCATCATGAAAAAGTGGAAAAATTAGGAAACCACAGCCACACGCCTGAGATCAAGCCGACCCTCTAAAGTTCATCGGCAGAGAAGAGGCTATGTGACACCAACAGTCACTCTGAGTGAGCTGCAGAAATCAGTGGCTGCAACTAGAGATGAAGTTCACAGTTCCACAATCTCTAAGGCCTTGCAAAAAAAGGCTATTTATGGAAGAATAGCAAGTAAGAAGCCCTGTCTTAAAAAAGAACAGATCCTTGCCTGACAAGGCTTTGCAAAGTGTCACAGAAGATCTGTAAAGATGTGGAAGAAGGTCTTTTGGTCAGATGAGACTAAAGTGGAACATTTTGGCCTCAACATTGAGCGATACGTGTAGCGTAAATATAATAATGTGCATCAGTCACGTAACACCATCTCTACTGTAAAGTATAGTGCTAAAGGGATGCTTTTCAGCAGCAGGGACTGGAAATCTGGCCGGGATTGATAAGAAGTCGAATACTGCTAAATACAGAGAGATCCTGGATAAAATTCTTTTAACCTCTGCCAGAAAGCTTAAACTGGGGTGGAAGTTCATCTTTCAGCAGGACAATGACCCAAAGCGCACTGCCAGAGCAACCACACAGTGGCTTCAAATGAAGAAAATTGATGTCCTTGAGTGTCCCAGTCGGACTCCTGTCCTTAACCTGATCAAACAACTCTGGCAAGACCTCAGGATTGATGTCCACCAGCACTACCCAATTAATCTGGCACAGCTTGCACAATTTTGCAAGGAGAAATGGGCAAATCTTGCTCTATCATATTGTTAACCAAAAGGACTACTGGCTGTAATAGTTGTGTGAGGTGGTTCATCCAAGTACTGAGCAGAGGGTGAAGAATACTTTTGAATTGCTTTACAAGATTCCTTGTTTTTTTGGAGCATGTGATCCACAAATAAAAATTCTCAGTTAATTTGATCAAAATCCCTGGTTGTAATACTCATTTATGTGAACAAAGCGTTGGGAGCACTGTAAGGTGAAATTTGTGTGAGATCATAAAACTTCAAGTGGTTTCCTGAATTAGCATATCAGTTAGCACAATGCTTCTCCCTCCTGCCAAAGGCACCGAAGTATTCGAGCTCTCACGACCAAACTAGGTAACAGTTTCTTCCCCAAAGTCATCAGACTCCTCAATACCCAGAGCCTGGACTGACACCTCTATTTATTTATAATTATAAACCTTCTGCCCTCTACTGTTCATATTGTCTTGTTTATTATTTATTGTAATGCCTGCACTGTTTTGTGCACTTTATGCAGTTCTGGGTAGGTCTGTAGTCTAGTGTAGTTTTGTGTTGTTTTTCACATAGTTCAGTGTAGTTTTTGTATTGTTCATGTAGCACCATGGCCCTGAAAAACGTTGTCTTGTTTTTATTATGTACTGTACCAGCAGTTATGGTCGAAATGACAATAAAAAGTGACTTGACTTGACTTGACTTTACTGCACAAGCAATCACTGATCAGGGTTCAGTTCCTGCAGCTGTCTGTAAGGAGTTTGTACGTTCTTGCTATGACCACATGGGTTTCATCTGAGTGTTCTGGTATACTCCCACATTCCCAACTCTATGGTTACGGTTAGGGTTAGCGTTGGTGAGTTATGGACGTTGTTATATTGGCACTGGAAACGTGGTAATACTTGTGGACTCCCTGCAGTACAATCCTCAGAGTGTGTTGGGTATTGATGCAAATGATGTATATCACTGTGTTTTAATGTACATGTGACAAATAAAGCTAATCTTTATCTTTGTGCTTTGACTTTCTTGGAAGCTGATGATATCTTAACTCTTCTAAAAATAGTTGATGAGTTCATACACGGACATACCCAATTTATTGGGAAGGTTTTTGGCTGGATAAATTGACAGTTTATTCCTCTTCATAGATGCTCCCTGACATGCTGAGTTCCTCCAGCATTTTGGTGTGTGTTCGTCTGGATTTCTGGCATTTGCAGAATATCTTCTATTTGCACACAAATCATAGACTTTCTCACTGATTTGTGAATTGCTTCAATTTTAACTCTGATTTATCATTGGCCTTTTCTGCAATTTTACCTCCTCTCATTTCATAGATGGTGATTTTGTATTGGGCATTGAGGAGTTTGCAATGCAGTCTGGTCAAGGCATTTCCAACTCTCATTAATAACCCCTCTGGGTTCTTGAATGCAACAACATAGGGTTGCATTTGTACAGAAGTCCCTTCAATGTTTCCCTTTTCCTGGCAGTAAGCCATGTAATTACACCAGGGCTAGCAAGCTCTGCAAACACTCATGGGGATGTACAGTAAACACTTCAAACTGATGAAAACCGAAACCAAATGCCATTGTTATTTTTTTAAAGAGGCACTGCTGATTTTAGTCAGTACATAACTTTGAAATTCTAAAATAAGATGTTTTGTTAACTTTTCTATAGAAAGTCATCTTCTTTTTAAAATCTTAATTTGGAAAAATACTTCCCTTCTGATCAACTTTTTCTCAATTGGGTTATCTGTAGTTTAAACTTCTGATACTGTGTGAGTACAGAGATTCCAAGCTGGAAATTGGAACATCTGTAATCAGAATCAGGTTCAATATCACTGACTTATGATGTGACATCTGTTGTTTTGCAGCAGCAGTATATTACAATACATAAAAAACTATAAATTACATTAACAAGTATACATATATATATAAAATTAAATTTAATAAGTAGTAAAAGAAAGGTAGTGTTTAAGGGTTGGATCATTGTCCATTCAGAAATCTGATGACAGAAGGGAAGAAGTTGTTCCTAAAATGTTGAGTGTGTGTACCTTCAGGCTACTGTCCTTCCTCTCTGATGGTAGTAAATACTAAGAAGGGAGCATACTCTGGGTGATGGGAGTCCTTAAAGATGATGCTGCCTTTTTGAGGCATCACATTTTGAAGATGTCCTTGGCCAGTGCCCATGATAGAACTGGCTGAGTTTGCAATGCTTAGTCTGATACTGTGCAGTGGCCCCTCCATATCAAACGGTGATGAAACCAGCTGGAATGCTCTCCATTTGCTAGTGTTTTTGGCGACATACCAAATCTCCTCAAACTCCTTATAAATATAGCCGCTGACATGCCTACTTCGTAAGTACATCAATATGCTGGGCCCAGAATAGATCTTCAGAGATGTTGACACCCAGGTACCTGAAACTGCTCACCTTTCCAGTGTTGATCCCTCTTGATGATGATAAGTCAGTGATATTGAACCTGATTCTGATTACAGATGTTCCAATTTCCAGCATGGAATCTCTGTACTCACACAGTATCAGAAGTTTAAACTACAGATAACCCAATTGACAAAAAGTTGATCAGAAGGGAAGTATTTTTCCAAATTAAGATTTTAAAAAGAAGATGACTTTCTTTGTGTGTGTTCCTTTGACTTCCCCTTCCCGAAGTCCACAAACAAATTCCTTGGTCTTACTGATGTTCAGTGCAAGTTTATTGCGACATCATTTCTCTTTCAGCATTTTTATTTTACTAACCAGTTTATTACCTGTGACTTTTACATGCGTAATACAGCTATTATTATATAACATTTTAACAACAGTTGAAGAATACATAACAATTCTAAACTGCTGACACAATTCCCTCCTATAGCTAACAAAGTGGCCACTGAGTACATGTTCACGGTCTTCTGCTGCTGTAGCCAAATCATTTCAAATTGACGTGTTGTGCGTTCAGAAGTAGTCCTCTGCACACCACTGTTGGTTATTTGAGTTGCTCTCCCCTTCCTGTCAGCTTGACCCAGTCTGGCCCTTCTCCTCTGATCTCTCTCATTAACAGAGAGTTTTTGCCCACAGCACAGCCGCTCACTGGAAGTCTTACATTATTTTTCACATCATTCTCTGTAAACTCTAGAGACTACTGTTGTGAGTCAGCAGGAGGTCAGCAATTTCTGAGATACTCAGATCACCCCGTCTGACACCAACAATCATTCTGTGGTCAAAGACACTTAGAAATCATTCCTTTCCCATTTTAATGTTTGACCTGAACAGCAACTTAACCTCTTGACCATGTCCACATGCTTTTATGGATTGAATTGCTGCCACATGATTGGCTGATTAGATATTTGCATTAATGAGCAGGTGTCAGGTGTGCCCAATAAAATGGCCACTGATTGTATACATGTTTAACAGAAGGTCTACAGATCATCTTCTTGAGTATTGTATTGAAACTAAATGTTATGGCATATTGTTTATATAAAAACCATTAAGTTATGTTTATACTACAAAGCTGATGTAGTTTCTCTATCCCTGGTTCTGACTTGACTGTGGAAGTGGAGTCCACGAGCATTCTCATTCCTTCACTACCCTTCTAACCTCAAGCAGCCATAAAAACTTGCATTTTATATTTTTTAAGTATACCTCGCTTTAATGGGTCACAAATACTGATTATAAATTTGTTTTGGATCTCCTAATCATCAGAAAAGCTTAGCCAGAACATTCAGTGGCATGAGAACATCCACCCGCTATGCTAAAAATACTCAAAATCTTATTTGTTTACTAGGTGGAAACTCCAAGTGTATGTAAGTACACATAGACACAGATCATCTGAAAAAACAAGATCATATTGGAACTGGACAACATTCACATGCTTGATTTGAACAGTAACTACATTTACACATATTTAACCAGAGGCTACATCACAATTGCAACCAATAGAAACAGAAGGGCAATGCCCTAATCTACCACATTAATCAAAATGAGTCTTTTATTGTGCCTCAACCACTTTTCTGCTCTTGATGACACATTGTTTTACTATTAATTAACATGAGAAATTATCCGATCAAGATTTAAAAGATCCTGAAGGGTATTGACGGGGTAGATGCTGTGAGGATATTTTCTCTCATGAGGGAATGGAGAAAAAGAGCCAAAGTCTCAGAATAAAGTTACCCGAAAATGACTGATATATATTCTGTCTCTCAGAGAGTTGTGAATTGTTGGAATTTTCTGTAGTATCAGACTGCGGATGCTGAACTACTGAATGTATTTCAAGACTTAGAGAAAGTTTTCTATTGTAAGTGTTACGTACCCCGTAACTGGGTTGCCAAACCAGCAGAAATGGACCACTAGTTGGAGTCTAGATTACTAGGAACTAATAAAGTTTTATTAAAGAAATAAGTAACACAGTACTCTAATCATAAGGATATAAATGCAACAGATTAGCAATGATAATACACACATGTACACAGAACTAGGGTAATAGGAATCAAACCAAGCTCTATCGCAGTCCAGGGGTAAAATGATCAGTCTTAAGTGATGCAGAGTTCAGTTCAGCTTAGTACAGTTCACAGTAATCGCTGTTGTGCCATTGGAGAGAAAGAGAGGGGGAAATTGCAGTTTGATTCAGTCAGACCTTTGATGTCTTCGCAGTTGGTTTTCAGGCGGACCCTCTTATGTCTTCTATCCCGCTGTGGTCACCGACTGTGACCCCTCCGTTTCGGATACGACCGTTCTTCCGCGGTGAACCCGGCACCTAGGCAAGGGCGGACACACACACCAGGTTCCCACCGATTGTACCTTTACACCCTGTGAGTCTATGGTCAGTTCCCGCGAACCGGACCTCCAAACTCCCGCCAGCTTGTGGGGGCACACCACTCTTCCAGGGTCTCGTTATCTCGTGATCTCATGGTGTGTCGTGCCTTAGCGAACCTGTTCTTTTTATCCCCCCGCTGGGGTATTGCCTGTCCATCAAACTTCAAACAGTTCAGGTTCAAAGCAACCGGTCTGTCAATATTCTGAATTGTGTTTCTTTTCTGTTAATCTCTCTCTCCTCTCTCGTTAATATTTTGAACATTTCTCCATTGTCTCCCTTATCTCTCTCATTAGCATCAATCGTCTGATAACTTGGTTTGGCGTCACACTCCTATTCTTCAAAGGATTTTTACCGGGGTAAAAATTATGGGCATGAATACATTATTAGATACACACTAATATACAGGGTCATCAGCTATTTGGCTAATACAGAGAACTTTAAGTTTTCAACACCTTGACAGACAGTCAGCAATCACATTGTCTGTTCCTTTTATATGTTTTATTTTAATATCAAATTCCTGTAAGACCAGGCTCCAACTTAGCAACCTTTTGTTTTTATCCTTCATAGTGACCAAAAACACTAATGGGTTGTGATCAGTGTAAATTACCAGAGGTTTCCGTGCCAGACAAATATAAACCTCAAAATGTTGTAATGCTAGTATGATGGCCAGTAATTCCTTTTCCACAGTGGAATAATTTCTCTGATGGATATTAAATTTCTTAGAAAAATATGCCACTGGGTGGTCAACCCCCTCTTTGTCTGTCTGCAACAGCACCGCCCTGGCTGCTTCATCGCTAGCATCTGTTGCTAGGGAGAAGGGTTTTGAAAAGTCAGGCGCATTTAGCACAGGATGGTGACACAGAATCGCATTTAGACTCTCGAAGGCCTGTTGACAAAGGTCGTTCCACACAAACTTCGCATTCTTTGGCAAGAGTTTAGTAAGAGGGAGGGTAATATCTGCAAAGTTTTTGCAAAACTTCCGATAGTACCCTACCATCCCCAAGAACCTTCTCAGGGCTCTCTTGTCTGTCAGAGTGGGGACTTCAGAGGTAGCCTGCACCTTAGCCTGCATCGGAGCCAGCTGCCCCTGTCTTACAACAAATCCCAGATAAGTGAACTTTCCATGGCCGAATTCACTTTTTGTGAGGTTCACTGTCAGGTTGGCTTCCGACAGCCTCTTAAACAGCTCCTCTACTGCCACAATGTGCTCCTCCCACGTGTCACTCCAGACCACTAAATCGTCAATATACGCTTTAGCCCTTTTATCACTGAATTAATCATCCTCTGGAAGGTCCCTGGGGCGTTTTTCATGCCAGAAGGTAAAACATTATACTTGTATAACCCGGATGGAGTGACAAATGCTGAGGTTTCTCTAGCCCGGTTGGTTAAAGGAACGCACCAGTACCCTTTCAGCAAATCGATCTTTGTGATGTACTTAGCGCTCCCCACTTTATCGATGTAATCGTCTACCCTTGGGATGGGGTACACATCAGTTTTTGTGATGGCGTTCACTTTTCTGTAATCTGTACAGAATCGTATGCTCCCATTGACTTTCAGGACAACCACACAGGGGGACGCCCATTCCGATTTGGATGGCCTAATAATATCTGTGGCTAGCATGTGTTCAATTTCTTTCTCCACTAGCTTGCCCTTCTCCAAGTTCATCCTATAGGGGTGTTGCTTAATAGGCTGATCTGAGGTGACAACAACATCATGCACCGTCCCTTTGCATCGCCTCGGGACATCCGGACATACGTCTGCGTGCTGGTTAATTAGCTTTATCAGTGGCTCACTCTGTTCAGGGGTTAAGTGAGAGACCTTAGCAGCAAAATTGGCCAAAACGATAGAGTTCTCCAATCTGGTCGGCACCATATTCATCTTTTCAAGATGGGTTTTCCTGGTATCATCTGACACCCCAGTCTCATTAATTTTCATGATAACACCCACTAGATCTGCTTTCTGATCATGGTAAGCTTTTAGCATGTTAATGTGTACCAACTGTGTGGGTTTACGCCTGTCCGGCATTTCGATAACATAATTCAAAGGGTCTATCTTTTTAATCACTTTGTACGGACCATGGAATCTCGCCTGGAGGGGGTCGGTTACCACTGGGAAGAACAAAGACCGGATCGCCCACTTGAAACACTTGTTCGTGGGTATGCCTATCATACCATTGTTTCATTTTAGTTTGGGAGTGTCGTAGATTTTCTTTGGCAAGGTCACAGATCCTTTTAAGCCTCTCATGAAATTTTAAAACATAATCAATCACATTAACTTGGACTGCCGGACTGGACCATTGCTCTTTCAGTAAGGTCAGGGAGACCTCAGGGCCAATGACCGAAGACGAGCTCGAATGGGCTGAACCTCAATGACTCCTGAACCGTGTCCCTTACGGCAAATAGCAAAAGAGGCAAAGCATCATCCCAGCCCCTAGCGTTCTCTTAACAGTAAATTTTAATCATGGTCTTTAATGTTGCGTGGAATTGTTCCAACGCCCCTTGGGACTCTGGGTGGTACGCGGAGGCCAAAATCTGCTTTGCTCCCATCTCATCCAACATCCGTCGGAATGTGTGAGATGTGAAGACACTCCCCTGATCTGACTGGATTTCCCTGGGCAGTCCCACCGTAGTGAAAAATTTCACAAGTGCCTTTACCATTGCGGGAGCCTTGATGCTTGCCAGGGGCACCACCTCTGGAAACCTGGTGGCGGCACACATCATAGTCATCACATACTCTCACCCACTCGCAGTTCTGGGCAGGGGACTGACAAAATCCACAATTATTCGGGAAAAAGGTTCCCTGAAAGCAGGTATTGGTGGAAGGGGTGCTTTAGGTAGGAGCTGATTTGGCTTTCCTACCACCTGACATAAATGACATCGCCTACAATATTCAACAATATCCTTCCTCATGTTCGGCCAGTAAAACTCTTTCATAATTCTATCAACTGTCTTCCTCACCCCAAAATGTCCACCAAAGGGTATCTTGTGGGCCAGGATAAAAATCTCGCCCCTATAAATTTTCGGCACTGCCACCTGGTGCACTACCCCCCATTCCTCATCTGGGGGCACGGTACTTGGTCTCCATTTCCTCACTAGTACTCCTTCCTTCACATAATAGCCCACTGGCTCCCTATTTAATTCTGCTTCGGAGAGAGCTGTCTCCGTCAGAACCATCAGCTCCTGGTCTCGTTCCTGTGCCTGTATAAATTCCTTCCTCGCTAATGATAAGTCTGCCTCAACTCCCTCACTTCCTTCCGCTCTACTATGCTCCTTCTTCTCACTTTCTAACCCCTCCTGGTACAAGGCTGGTAAAAATGTCTCAGCTAAATCTACATTCGCTTCGGCAGCCTTTCTGGACACACGCCGAGTCACTGTGCAAACGGGATAAACCTGTGTGTCTATGGGCGGGTCTTCAATCCTGGCAGGTTTGCTTGTCAGTTTTACTGCTGGGTACACCTCTCCGCTGGCGAGGTCATTACTGAGTAAGACCTCCACGTCTTCCATCGGCAGTTCGGGCCTCACCCCTATCGTGACCGGTCCGGAGACCAAGTCGCTTTTTAGGTGTATCTGGTGCAAAGGTATTGCTTCAGTCCCTTTCCCAATGCCTTTTATCACACTGACCTCCCCAGTCTCGGTCTCTGAACTAAAGTCTAAAACACTCCTTAAGATCAGTGACTGACAAGGTCCAGTGTCTCTCCAGATCCGTATTGGAACTGGGTTTGACTCCTCCTTCACCGACACCAATCGGGCTGAAATAAACTTGTCGTGCCCTTCCTGAACTCTATCAGACCTCTTCTCCCCTGGCAGTTTGTCTGCCGGCTCAATACAGCCAGTTGGAGTCATCATCTTTCCTTTCCCCGTCTCCTTCTTTGGAGCAAAGCACCTGGACACAAAGTGACCGGCTTTCCCACAATTATAGCATACGACCCCAGGAGACTTCCTACCAAACTGCTTCCTGTCTTCCTTATCCTTCTCACTAGTCCCCGGCTTACTTTCTGGCTTTTCCGGCAGACTCTCTCCGCCCTCTCGACTACCCTTGTGGTAGCTTTTACTCAGGGTAAACTTCACTTTGTGTGTTAACGCGTACTCATCCGCTAACTTAGCAGTTGCGGCTAAGGTTTCTGCCTCTTTCTCATCTAGATAGGGCCTCATACCTTCAGGGACACAACTTTTAAACTGCTCAATCAGTATTAGCTGTAGCAGTCTGTCATAATCCCCATTGACCCCTTTCGAGGCGCACCAATGCTCACAATACATCTGCATCTCACGGGCAAACTCTAAATACATGCGGCCCCACTGCTTCCTCACATTCCAGAACCTCTGCCGATATGCCTCCGGGACCAACTCATAAATCCTGAGTATCGCCTCTTTCACCACATCATACCTCTGGGCATCTTCTGCGGACAATGCCGAGTAAGCTTGCTGAGCCTTCCCTTTAAGTACGCTCTGAAGCAAAACAGCCCACTTATCCCTCGGCCAGTCCTGACTTGCAGCAACTTTTTCAAAATGTAGAAAGTACCGATCAACATCGGCCTCCTCAAATGGGGGAACCAGCCTAACCTCCTGGGTCGCCCTGAACCCTCCACCTTGGTTCGGCATGGGGCCCTGCACTAGCGTCATCCTTAACTTCTCCAGCTCAAATTCCCTTTCCCTCTGTTTCTCTCTCTCTTCTCGTTCTAACCTTTCGATACATAATGCTCAATGATAGCTCTGTGCATCTCCGCTCTCCTCATTGTCAACTTCCCCTTAAAAAGATTCAACCGTTTGGCAACAGTTGCCAATTCTGATTTCCTGGCATCCTCTAATGCCTCCAAGGATGGCGCCTTTAAAAATTCCTCAATCTCCATTTCTGCTGTTTGCCCTTTCTTTCTTTCGGGAATTTTAACCCAATCAATTTACCCAGTCCCAAATTTGGTGTTCAAAATCACAGACGAGCCCCCACTTATGTTACATACCCCGTAATTGGGTTGCCAAACCAACGGAAATGGACCACTAGTTGGAGTCTGGATTACTAGGAACTAATAAAGTTTTATTAAAGAAATAAGTAACACAGTACTCTAATCGTAAGGATATAAATGCAACAGATTAGCAATGATAATACACACATGTACACAGAACTAGGGTAATAGGATTCAAACCAAGCTCTATCGCAGTCTAGGGGTAAAATGATCAGTCTTAAGTGATGAAGAGTTCAGTTCAGCTTAGTACAGTTCACAGTAACGCTGTTGTGCCATTGGTGGGGGGGGGATTGCCGTTTGATTCAATCAGACCTTTGATGTTTTCGCAGCTGGTTTTCGGGCAGACCCTTTTATGTCTTCTATCCTGCTGTGGTCACCGACTGTGACCCCTCCATTCCAGATAAGAGCGTTCTTCCACGGTGAACCCGGCACCCAGGCAAGGGCGGACACACACACCAGGTTCCCACCGATCGTACCTTTACACCCTGTAAGTCAATGGTCGGTTCCCGCGAACCGGACCTCCAAACTCCCGCCAGCTTGTGGGGGCACACCGCTCTTCCAGGGTCTCGTTATCTTGTGATCTCATGGTGTGTTGTGCCTTAGCGAACCTGTTCTTTTTATCCCCCTACTGGGGTATCGCCTGTCCATCAGACTTCAAACAGTTCAGGTTCAAAGCAACCGGTCTGTCAATATTCTGAATTGTGTTTCTTTTCTGTTAATCTCTCTCTCCTCTGTCATTAACATTTTGAACGTTTCTCCATTGTCTCCCTTATCTCTCTCATTAGCATCAATCGTCTGATAACTTGGTTTGGCATCACATAAGGTATTCAAGCGTTATTGGGATGAAGAAGTGCTGCAGATGCTAACAATCAAACTATTACCTTAATGGGAAGACCAGTTTCAAGTAGTGTGTATGGATTCTTCCTGCCCCATTTCTTACATTCTTACAAAATGCCCATTGATTGGTGACATCAGAGATACATACAGTCATTGGCCACTTTATTAGATACACCTGTACACCTACTAGTTAATGTAAATATCTAATCAACCAATCATGTGGCAGCAATTCAATCCATAAAAGCATGCAGACATGGTCAAGGGGTTCAGTTGTTGTTCAGACCAAACATCAGGATGGAAAAGAAATTAGTTCTAAGTGGATGGGCTACAGCAGCCAAAGTCCACGATCATACACTCAGTGGTCACTTTATTAGGTAATGGAGATTCCTAACAAAATGGCCACTGAGTGTATGTCCTACAGGGCATAACCCCACAGTAATATTTGTTCATAGCTGTTAACTTTTTTATTCACTCAGAATCATTGTTAATTTCCTAGGACACATCCCTTATGAATAGCATCATAAATATAATGCAAGCCTTTCCTCCTCCAAAATTTCTCAGTCTCTTTTCAATCAAAGCAAAGTGGGAACTGGCTGCTACATTTCATTATACTATAATGGTCAAAAGATAGTTTAAAGATGTAAACTTCAAAAAATAAAAATATTTTTTTTTCCTTTTCAGCCCTTGGCCTTAGAAAATAGAGTTTTAAGAAACTCTGAAAAGGATCACTTTCATGATAGAGGAACTCCAATAAGGAGAAAATAGTTTTCATTCTTGTTTTGCTATTTCAATACGTCAGTCTTTCAGATTCTTATTATCATCAATTAACAAGCAGATTTCGCTCCTTTAAACATGTTATCCAAATCTTCTCTTACAGAGCATGTCAAAACAAAGTGATATCAACCTGGGCCCCTCAGCTAATCCTTTGTAAGTTTATTTTGACTCCAGAATAACAACCTATTTTACTTGAAAATACTGTATTTCACTTAAAATGCATTTCTTTACAGCGCCAAGCCAACAGACTTTGACTTTCTAAAAGTTATTGGAAAAGGGAGTTTTGGGAAAGTAAGTGAATTGCTTTACTACTATTTTGCTTCCGTTTCTATTTACCCTTATTTATACTGTTAAAAAGTTTCTCCTTCAAAAGCAATTGTAAAGCAGTTCCAATATTTATTTACATTTTATCCCACTTTCAATAGAGTGACTTTTAAAAAGATGTGCACTATTTTTCATTATGTGAGATCAACATTGGACATAAAAGACAGTTTCCACAAATGAGCGTATCGCTTGATATATGTTTAAATCTGTTAGATCAGAAATAGCCAGAAATAATTTGAACACACTTGTACCCTGCTTAGTTCTAACCTGTAGAGCACTATTATGACAATGCTTTTTGTCCTGGATACATACATTGATAATAAATGTACTTTGAATCTTTGAGTATAAACCTATGTGTAAATGGAATATGCACTCTCCAGCAGTTCACTGCTATGGTGAGAAATTTGCATGAACCCTTGCAGCAGTGACATTGGGGTCTCTTAATCATATGGACCTGTTTGGAGTGGAGCTTCATAACTCAACACTGACCTGTGCTATACTCTGGCTGTTGTTGAGGACTGGCAGCAGTTGTTCCGTGTGCCGTCAGACCACTCAGATTCTACAGTCTATCTTATCTGCTTCTGCTGGTTGTGATGAAAGCTTCAACCTCCTCCTTTCTTTTTTAGATTATGAAGACACTTAGTCCTCTTTTATTGTCATTTAGTAATGCATGCATTAAGAAATGATACAATATTTCCTCCGGTGTGATATCACAAAACACAGGACAGACCAAGACTGAAAAAAGTGACAAAACCATATAATTATAACATATAGTTACAACAGTGCAACAATACCATAACTTGATGAAGAAGTCCAGGAGCACAGTAAAGTTCAAAGGTTCTCAAATGTCCCATATCTCACGCAGATGGGAGCAGGAAGAAAAACTCTCCCTGCCAAGCTGACCACAGTCCGACTCTGAGTCATCCGAAAACTTCAAGCTCTGATCAGCTCTCCGACACCGAGGACTGAGCGCCATCTCTGGCCGAACGATTCGACCTCAACCTCGGTCGCCAACAGCAGGCAAAGCCGGGGATTTTGAGGCCTACCCTCCGAAAGATTCCCAACCATGCAGTAACGACAGCAGCGAACGAGCGTTTCAGAAATTTCTCCAGATGTTCCTCTGTGCTTTCACGTCCATCCTCCATCAGATCAGAATTGTCCACGGCCCCTATTTAACAGATACAATATCATTTTTCACCGGAGGGCTGCGCACGCGCAGGCGTGCTGCTCTCTCTCCTCCCGCTTTTTGGCCGCACTTCGGTGATTTCTCCATGATGACAAGTTTAATAACCAGTGAATCGAGAGCAAAGCAAAGAGGGGAGAGGTGGCAGCTTCCATGACATTCAGCAGGAGGTCGCAAAGCATCCAAGCAATCTTGTTAAAATGTGGAGTGAGTATTGCCAGTCTGCTCACTCCAACTCTATCAATATCAACATTGCCTCAGCGGCTCACTGCATGCCAGGCCACACACCTGTGTGATCCCTTTAACTATTTCATTGCTGTGGGATTACCAGCAGGCCAGTGTCCTCTCAACTATCAGTAACGCACCTCTAGAAGGTGCCTTGCGATACCTTTAAGTGCTATTTCCACTAGTGCAGTCATTACAGAGAATGCATCCTGGGTGCAAAGTAAGGTTCCAGTGTATAATCTGACAAAGGCTATAACTTGTAAATTCTATAGTCAGCATGTAATGTACAGTTGGAACTTCAATCCTAAATTGTTAATGTTGATTTAGGTTCTTCTTGCGAAACGCAAATCCGATGGCAGATTTTATGCCATCAAAGTCTTGCAGAAGAAAATGATCCTTAAAAAAAATGAGGTATGTATGAAGCTATCTAAAATGTCTTTCTTCTGAAGTGTGTATTTCAATATATTAAATTTTACTCTGCATCTCTTCACTGGTGGACGATTGGGCCCTGAAGAAATTTTTTCAGTCCAAAAAATATCCAAATTCAGTAACAGTTTATATTATTTCCTGCGCTATTTAATTAAATTAAACAGCAGAAGTACTACAAATGCTTGGGTGCTAAAACTTGAGCTGGTAGCAGGAATACGAACCTGTTTAGTGATCGGTAAATCACGATGAGAAATAATTCAATGATCATGTCCTTGGTCGGGGCCAGATCAGTACAGTGATAGGACAGAAACAAAATCTGAGGGATTTAAATAGGGAGCAGCAGGAAAGAATGCTACATGTTTGAAAGGCGAAGTAAAAATCTAATTATCCACCATCTGATTGTTCCGAAGTTCTGGTGGTTTGGCCACCATATGTTCATCCCACACTCCCTTTAACATCCAGTTCCCACATTCACTTTAAACTCACTAAGGCTTGGTTTCTACACTCTCTTTAAACTCACCAGGGTTCCTCACAGTCCTATTCAATCTACTTGGTTCACTACCGTTTAAAATTGAGCACACAAGTGAATTAAATACCATGGAAAATCTGTTAATCCAGTACCACCAAGAACAGAGTATGTAAGATTAACAGAGTTTTATAGAGCAGATTATTGACTTCAGGAGGAGGAAGCCAGAGGTCCATGACCCAGCTCTCATTACAGGATCAGAGGTGGAGAAGGTCAGCAACTTTAAGTTTATTGGTGTTATCATTTTGGAGGACCTGTCCTGTCCCGGCACATAAAGTGCAATTACAAAGAAAGCATATCAATGCCTCTACTTCCTTTGGAGTTTGAGAAGATTTGGCAGGACAGCTAAAGCTTTGACAAACTTCTATAAATGTGTGGTGGAGAGTATATTGACTGGCTGCATTAAAGCCTGGTATGGAAACACCAATGCCCTTGCATGGAAAATTCTACAAAAAATAGTCTATCACGGTTAAGGCCATTGAGCACATCTATACGGAGCTTTGAACACAGGAAAGCAGCATCCATAATCAGTGACCTCCACCACCCAGGTCATGCTCTCCTCTCACTGCTGCCATCAGGAAGAAGGTACAGGAGCCTCAGGATTCACACCATCAGGTTCAGAAATAGTTATCACCCCACAACCAATGGGCTCTTGAACCAAAGGGGATAACTTCAATTGCCCCATCATTGAAATGTTTCCACAAGGACTCTTCATCTCATGTTCTCGATATTTATCGCTTATTTATTATTTTCATTTCTTTCTCTTCGTATTTGCACAGTTTGTTGTCTTCTGCAGTCTGGCTGAACACCCATTCTATTATGGTTATTATTCTATAGATTTATTGAGTATGCCCACAAGAAAATGACTCTCAGGGTTGTATATGGTGACGTGTATGTACTTTGATAATAAGTTTACTTTGAACTTCAAATTTCAGAATTTTGGTACAGATAGTGAAATGGAAGAATAAGCAAAGATGACAATAATTTTCTCAGTGTTTTTAGGTACTAAATATAAAATTGTTCTCTTACATGAACCACCACCATGATATACTCCCTTTTTTAAAATGGACCTGCCTGTGGCAGCTTGACACTGTATTGAAGATCATTGGTGAAGATAGTAGGAAAGAAAGATATGCAATTACTTAGCATCTTCATGGCTCCAAGATGATCCATTCCTTTATAATGAATGCTGTATTTTATAAATATTGTCACTGTTATAATGAAAGAAACAGAACCAATTTGAGCACAGCTTAATATTAAAATAATAATTTAATGATGACCATTTCTCTTCTGAGAGACCTGACAGAAGTTTATAAAATTATGAAAGGCATATGATAGACAGCCATAATCTTATTCCAGGGAGGAAGTGTCAAATACTAGAGGACATTGTGTTCAAGGTGAAATAGGGAACTTTAAAGGAGATGTGCAGGGCAAATTTTTTTTTACCCAGGGAGTTGTAGGGTCGAGGCAGTAAGAGATACAGTGGTGGCACTCATGAGGCTTTTAGCTAGAGAGCTGAATATGCAGAGAATGAAAGGATATGGTTCATATGCAAGCAAAAGTGATTTAGTTTAATTTGGCATCATGTTCATCACAGACATCGTGGGCTGGAGGTCCTGTTCATGGGCAGTACTGTTCTATGTTCTATATTGTTCAGGGCAGTGGTAAGAGATCCGTAGAATTGCAGAATGGTATAATACAGAATGAACGCATTCAGCCCTACATTATCCCACCAGTTTTTAGTCGCTAATTGAAAAGCGTCTTATTCCCACCTTCCCTCACCCCTTATTTTAGTATCTAGAGAATGGACTGCCAGTGGAAGTGACAGAGGCAGATACAGAACTTGTGTTTAAAAGCCATTTGAAAGGGTACTTGGATAGGAAAGGAATAGAGGGAAAGTGGGATTATCTTAGCTGGGCATCATGGTGACATGGATAAATTTGGCTGAGGGACCCATTTCGGCACTATGTGGCTCTTGAGTATATGCTTATACTCAATACTTATTCCCCTTCCAAATAGCACTATCTGATCTGTTTGTAATCATTGCTTTAAGGTCCCAGATGAAAGAGGGAAGAACTTCCTCAGTACTCCATGAAATGTAGGCCTAAATGTTGTGCTCTGTGCTGCACTCTAAACTTAGATTTTGTGTACAAATCTCTGAAATGGAACTGACCAACTTTATCCTGAGGCAAAAGAGCGATCACTGATCTAACAACACATTGGTACCACTGTGTAAATTCATTGCTAAAGTAAATGTATGACTGGTGATTGGTAATGTAGACAATTATAATCAGAAATACAGCTAGTGAGAATCAACTTGGTATGAGTTCCCACCATTGCAAAATCTATAAAAATAAAGCATATTATTTTAAATGTATTGACTAACGAATGTATAAATTTATTCTGCTGTTGCTTGCTCAGAACCTAATGTTACCTATTTTAAATTAGCAAAAGAACATAATGGCAGAACGCAATGTGCTATTGAAAAATCTCAAGCATCCTTTTCTGGTTGGGCTCCATTATTCCTTTCAAACAACCGAAAAGCTCTATTTTGTTCTTGATTATTTAAATGGTGGAGAGGTGAGTGGATCATGATCCTTTATAAATGTGCAATTGTATTTATATTGAATAGATAAATGGGTTTCTTTGCTTTTCTCCTTGTTTCATTATGTTCCATTCTTCGTCCTGTTCTACATGACAAAACACTTCAATAGCTTTGCACATTATAATCACTATGCGTGTACTCGTGACCTCTTGAATGTTCCTGATATGCTTTGACTATCTAATTCCTGGAGCTATTAACAAAGCAAATAGGAAACTCCATGAAGTGGACAGGAAAATAAAACTGCAGATCTGGAAGTCTGAAATAAGTATAGAGCATAGTCTATATAGTCAACAGTTCAAGGAATGTTTGTGAAGCAAAAGCTCTTAATGTTGGTATTCATAGAAGAGAAATAATACTGAAGTCTTTAAGATGTGGGGAATTTTTCCAAAAGGTTTGATATGAAGTTTACACTTCATCATCCTGCGAGAGACACACAAGCAAGACATTTCATTGCATCCTGGTATAAATGACAATAAATCATTTTGAATCCGAACATCTCTCATCCATATCCAAACATTTATTACACATGCTTGGTAGAATATGTAGTGAGTGATGCCACAGAGTGCTGTGAGTGTTTGCCTTTCCCAGTAGTCACTGCAGGACAATACAACTGTAGAGTCAGTTTTAACAAGATTATAAGAGGGGAAGAGGAAAAGCAAAGAGGTGAAGTAAGTAGGCGGGGAATTCCAGAGCTAAACTAAAAGCACAGAGCCAGAATCAAATGAGGAGCATTCAGCAAAGGTTGCAAGGTTGTAATGAAAATATTTTAAATGCAGTGGCAAGTGGTATCTGCAAACAAAAGAAACACTGTACAGGTGTCACACATCAAAGTTGCTGGTGAACTTTGCAACTTTGATGTGTGTTGCTTGAATTTCCAGCATCTGCAGAATTCCTCGTGTTTACTGTACAGGTGTTAAAGGTTATAAGAAATTAATTTATTACAGTTATGAATAAAATACCAAAAAGTAGTTACTGAAGTCATAAAAGAGACAAAAGAGTACTTAGCAACCAATCACTCAGCCATGCAACACAATATATTGCTGGAGGGAACCACAATTATCTGATAGTCCTCCCCTTTCATTTCTCTCTCTCTCTCTCTTTCTCTCTCTCTATCTATCTATCTCTCAATCTCTCTCTCTTTCTCACTATCTCTCTCATCTATCTATCTATATCTATATATATATATTCTTAGCTCCAGCTCTTAGCACCAGTCACTACCTGGCCTAAGATTCCCATTTGCAACAGGAAGGTACCCTTTAATATTCCTTTAAAGATCCCTACAAAAAATAACCTAAATTTTATTCCAACACTTTTCCATCCCTTAGTGGTACCAACAGATATCTTCTTAATGACGGCCTTCTGCATAGGCACATAACTTAGAGAGACAACAGGTCTGTAAGGAGGAAAACATTCTTCATCAATATCTAACCTTAATGATATGAATTCATGCACATCTCCAGGCAATAGGCTAGTAATTACACATTCTCTAAAAATTTTGCTCAAATTATTGCTGTGAACTGGTCCCCTTGTGCTTTCTCTAAACAGTACACACTATAGACTAACATGATTTTGTCTTACAAATTTCCATTTTGTGTTACACATTTTAGGTGTACCTAGGAAGAATGAAATTAAACACTTTCCTTACGAAGGTATAGGAGGTTACAGAGATATAGGAAGAGCAAAGCAATGGGGTGAGGATTTTAAAAATGAAATTATGAAGAATTATGTCCTAACTTGGAATGAGCATGAAAGTGATAGACAAAATATGCAAGATGGGGTTATGAGAACGGAGTTTCTGATGAGCTGGAGATTATGAAGAAGTGTCAAAAGAAGACTGGAGTAATTAAATTTAAAACTATCAAAACAATGTTGGAGGTTTTGAGGGCAGACATGCAGAGACAGGGTTGATACCATAAAACAGAATAAAAGTGAGAGTAGTAGTCACGTTGATGTGGATGTTCAGAGCGGAACATCGAAAATACGGCTTTAATGAGAATTTGATTTGCAATATATTTGTGTCCTTTGAATGGGATCGAGGAAAGAGAAATACATGGTGAGCAGGACAGAACAATGCTATGTTTTTCAAGTACAAGATACACCTGGGTAATTGAAGTTCAGAATATTCTTGGAAGAAGACCATGTTAAAAATAAATTCTCCTACTTATGATATAAGTTATATACCATACCTACTAATCAGAAAGTCCTTGAAAATTCAGAAGCCATTCGTATAAATTTATTCCAGCTGACTCCATAGTATCCAGGACATCTTCAAGGAGCGATGCCTCAAAAAGGTGGCGTCCATCATTAAGGACTCCCATCATCCAGGTCATGCCTTGTTCTCATTGCTACCATCTGTTAGAAGGTACAAACGCCTGAAGGCACACACTCAATGATTCAGGAACACCTTCTTCCCCTCTGCCATCTGATTTCTGAATGGACACTCGCCACTTTTGTATTTCTATTTTTGTACTACTTATTTAATTTAACTATTTCATATATAAGACCATAATACCAAAAGATAGAGGAGCAGAATTCGTCCATTTGGCCCATCGAGTCTGCTCTGCCATTTCATCGTGGCTGATATTATTTTCCTCTCAGCCCCAATCTCCCTCCCACCTTCTCCGTACATCCCTTCATGCTCTGACCAATCAAGAATCTATCAACCTCTGCCTTAAATATACATAAAGACTTGGCCTCCAGAGCTGCCTGTGGCAAAGAATTCCACAGCTTCACCACTCTCTGTCTAAAGAAATTCCTCCTCATCTCCATTCTGAAAGGATACCCCTCTATTCTGAGGCTGTGTCCTCTGGTCTTAAACTCTCCCACCATAGAAAACATCCTCTCCACATCCACCCTACCAAGGCCTTTCATCATTCAAAAGATTTCAGTGAGGTTACCCTTTATTCTTCTGAATTCAAGTGAATACAGGCCCAGAGCCAACAAACACTCTTCATATGGCAAGCCATTCAATCCTGGAATCATTTTCGTGAACTTCCTTTGAACCCTCTCCAATGTCGGCACATCCTTTCTAAGACAAGGGGCCCAAGACTGCTCCCAGTACTCCAAGTGAGCTTTCACCAATGCTTTATAAACTCTCAACATCACATCCTTGCTTTTCTATTCTAGTCCTCTTGAAATAAATGCTATCATTGCATTTGCCTTTCTCACCACAGATTCAGCCTGCACATTCGCCTTTAGGAAATCCTGTATGTCTCTCAAGATCCTTTATGCCTCAGTTTTTTGTACTTCTCTCCATTTAGAAAATAGTCAACCCTTTTATTTCTTCTACCAAAGCGCATGACCATACACTTCCCAACACTGTATTCCATCTGACATGTCTGCCAATTTTCTCCTAATCTGTCTAAGTCCTTCAGTAGCCTCTCTACTTCCTCAAAACTACGTACCTTTCCACTCCGCAGCCCCGTCTTCCTCAGATCCCACCGTCAGCTCCTGGGCCCTCAGAGGCTCCATCTTCCTCTCACCCCAACCCTCCCCTCTCCATTGACACCCCCAGCCTCCCCCCTCCCCCCTCTGATCCCAGCTCTCATCCGTGCCGGGTCTTTACCATCCCCTCCGACCTTCAACTGTCGGAGGCAGAACGCTCTGTTCTCAGTAAGGGCCTCACGTTTGTCCCCCTTCGCCCACACCTCAGCGAGTTCCGTGTTCGCCACGATGCGGAACTTTTCTTCCGCCGTCTCCGTCTCCAAGCCTACTTCTTCGGCAAGGACTCTTCCACCCCCACCGATGACCCTTTCTCCTGTCTTCAACCCTCCTCTTCTTCATGGACACCCCACTCTGGTCTTCTGCCTGCTCTGGATCTCTTTATTGCCAACTGCCGACGGGACATCAACCGTCTCGACTTCACCGCACCTTGTCCCCATTCCAACCTCACTCCTTCGGAACGCTCTGCTCTCCACTCCCTCCGCACTAATCCTAACCTTATTATTAAAGCCGCTGATAAAGGGGGTGCTGTTGTAGTCTGGCGTACTGACCTCTACCTTGCCGAGGCACAGCGACAACTCGCGGATACCTCCTCTTATTTACCCCTCGATCGTGACCCCACTAAGGAGCACCAGGCCATTGTCTCCCACACTATCAACGACTTTATCCGCTCAGGGGATCTCCCATCCACTGCTACCAACCTTATAGTTCCCACACCCCGCACTTCCCGTTTCTACCTCCTACCCAAGATCCACAAACCTGCCTGTCCTGGCCGACCTATTGTCTCAGCTTGCTCCTGCCCCACCGAACTCGTTTCTGCATACCTCGACACTGTTTTATCACCCCTTGTTCAATCCCTTCCGACCTATGTTCGTGACACTTCTCACGCTCTTAAACTTTTCGATGATTTTAAGTTCCCTGGCCCCCACCGCTTTATTTTCACCATGGATGTCCAGTCCTTATATACTTCCATCCCCCATCAGGAAGGTCTCAAAGCTCTACGCTTCTTTTTGGATTCCAGACCTAATCAGTTCACCTCTACCACCACTCTGCTCCGTCTAGCGGAATTAGTCCTTACTCTTAATAATTTCTCCTTTTGCTCCTCCCATTTCCTCCAAACTAAAGGTGTAGCTATGGGCACCCGTATGGGTCCTAGCTATGCCTGCCTTTTTGTTGGGTTTGTGGAACAATCTATGTTCCGTGCCTATTCTGGTATCTGTCCCCCACTTTTCCTTCGCTATATCGACGACTGCATTGGCGCTGCTTCCTGCACGCATGCAGAACTCGTTGACTTTATTAACTTTGCCTCCAACTTTCACCCTGCCCTCAAGTTTACCTGGTCTATTTCCGACACCTCCCTCCCCTTTCTAGATCTTTCTGTCTCTGTCTCTGGAGACAGCTTATCCACTGATATCTACTATAAGCCTACTGACTCTCACAGCTATCTGGACTATTCCTCTTCTCACCCTGTCTCTTGCAAAAACGCCATCCCCTTCTCGCAATTCCTCCGTCTCCGCCGCATCTGCTCTCAGGATGAGGCTTTTCATTCTAGGACGAGGGAGATGTCTTCATTTTTTAAAGAAAGGGGCTTCCCTTCCTCCACTATCAACTCTGCTCTTAAACGCATCTCCTCCATTTCACGTACATCTGCTCTCACTCCATCCTCCCACCACCCCACTAGGAATAGGGTTCCCCTGGTCCTCACCTACCACCCCACCAGCCTCCGGGTCCAACATATTATTCTCCGTAACTTCCGCCACCTCCAACGGGATCCCACCACTAAGCACATCTTTCCCTCCCCCCCCTCTCTGCATTCCGCAGGGATCGCTCCCTACACAACTCCCTTGTCCATTCGTCCCCCCCATCCCTCCCCACTGATCTCCCTCCCGGCACTTATCCGTGTAAGCGGAACAAGTGCTACACATGCCCTTACACTTCCTCCCTTACCACCATTCAGGGCCCCAAACAGTCCTTCCAGGTGAGGCATCACTTCACCTGTGAGTCGACTGGGGCGATATACTGCGTCCGGTGCTCCCGATGTGGCCTTTTATATATTGGTGAGACCCGACGCAGACTGGGAGACCGCTTTGCTGAACATCTACGCTCTGTCCGCCAGAGAAAGCAGGATCTCCCAGTGGCCACACATTTTAATTCCACATCCCATTCCCATTCTGACATGTCTATCCACGGCCTCCTCTACTGTAAAGATGAAGCCACACTCAGGTTGGAGGAACAACACCTTATATTCCGTCTGGGTAGCCTCCAACCTGATGGCATGAACATTGACTTCTCTAACTTCCGCTAGGCCCCACCTCCCCCTCGTACCCCAGCTGTTACTCATTTTTATGCACACATTCTTTCTCTCACTCTCCTTTTTCTCCCTCTGTCCCTCTGAATATACCTCTTGCCCATCCTCTGGGTCACCCCCCCCCCCGTCTTTCTCCCTAGGCCTCCTGTCCCATGATCCTCTCGTATCCCCTTTTGCCTATCACCTGTCCAGCTCTCGGCTCTATCCCTCCCCCTCCTGTCTTCTCCTATCATTTTGCATCTCCCCCTCCCCCTCCAGCTTTCAAATCCCTTACTCACTCTTCCTTCAGTTAGTCCTGACGAAGGGTCTCGGCCTGAAACGTCGACTGCGCCTCTTCCTATAGATGCTGCTTGGCCTGCTGCGTTCACCAGCAACTTTGATGTATGTTGCTTGAATTTCCAGCATCTGCAGAATTCCTGTTGTTTACCTTTCCACCTTCTCATCTGGAAATTTTGCACAAAACCATCAATTCCATCATCCAAATCATTGATATATAACTTAAAAAGAATCAGTTCCAACACAGACCCCTATGGAACACCACTAGTCACCGGCAGCCAGTCAGAAAAGGCTCCCCATTATTTCAACTCTTTGCTTCCTGCCAATCACCACTGTTTCATCCTCGCTTGAATCTTTCCTGTAATACCATAGGCTCATAACTTGTTAAGCAGCCTCATGTGTGGCATCTTGTCAAATGCCTTCTGAAAATCCAAGAACACATCAACTGATTCTCCTTTGTCTATCCTGCTTGTAGTTTCTTCAGAGAATTCCAACAGATTTGTCAGAAAAGACTTCCCCTTGATGAAACAATGCTGACTATGGCCTATTTTACCATGTGCCTCCTACTCTGAGACTTCATCCTTGATAATCGACTCCAACATCTTCCCAACCACTAACTACAGACTAACTGGCCTGTAGTTTCCTTTCTTCTGCCTCTCTCTCTTCTTGAAGAGTTGAGTGAGATTTGCTATTTTCCAGTCTTCCAGAACCATTCTGGAATCTAGTGATTCTTGAAAGATCATTACTAATCTCTTCAGCTACCTTTTTTAGAAGCCATCTGGTCCAGGTGACTTATCTACCTTCAGACCTTTCAGTTTCCCAAGAATTTTCTCTCTAGTAACGGTAACTTCACACACTTCATGACCCCTGACACCTGGAACTTCCACCATAAAACTAGTGTCTTCCACTGTGAAGACTGATGCAAAATACTTATTCAGTTCATCCGCCATTTCCTTCTCCCCCATTACTATCCAACATCGTTTTCCAGCGGTCCGATATCCACTTTACCCTCTCTTTTACACTTAATGTATCTTAGGAAATTTTTGATATCCTCTTTAATATTATTGGCTAGCTTACTTTTGTATTCCATCTTTACCTTATTAATGGCTTTTTAGTAGCCTTCTATTGATTTCTAAAAGCTTCTTAATCCTTTAACTTCCCACTAATTTTTGCTCTATTATATGCCCTCTGCTTTTATGTTGGCTTTTACTTGTCTTGTTAGTCACAGTTCTGTCATCTTTCATTTGGAATACTTCTTCCTATTTGTGATGTATGTACCTTGTGCCTTCCAAATTGCTTCCAGAAATTCCAGCCATTGATGCTCTGCCCTTATTCCTGCCAGTGTTCTTTTCCAATCAATTCTGGCAAACTCCTCTGTAGTTCCTTTTACTCCACTGTAATACTGATACATCAGGCATTAGCTTCTCCTTCTCAAATTTCAGGGTGAATTCGATCATATTATGATTACTTGCCCCTAAGGGTTCTCTTACTTTAAGGTCTCTACTCATTGCACAACACCCAATCCAGAATAGCTGATCACCTAGTGGGCTCAACCACAAGCCGCTCTAAAAAGCAATCTCATAGGCACTCTAGAAATAACCCCACCTGGAATCCAGCACCAACCTGATTTTCCCAATCTACCTGCATATTGAACCCCCCATGACTTTTTGGCATGCATTTTCTATCTCCCGTTATAATTTGTATACAACATCCTAGCTACTGTTTGGGAGTCTGTATAAAACTCCCATCAGGGTATTTGTACCCTTGCAGTTCATTATCTCTATCGACAATGATTCAACACCTTCCAAACCTATGTAATTTCTTTCTAATAATTTGATTTCATTTTTGCCGATCCAGCAATGCCACCCTCTCTGCCTTCCTGCCTATCCTTTCAATACAATGTGTATCCTTGGACATTACGCTCCCAGCTATAATCTTCTTTCAGCCATGATTCAGTGATGCCAACAACATCATACCTGCCAATCTGCAACTGTGCTGCAAGTTCATCTGTCTTATTCTGTATACTGCGCGCATTCAAATACAACACCTTCAGTCCTGTATTCACCCTTTTCGATTTTGTCTGCCTTTTACATTGCAACGCATCTTGTTGACTGCAATTTTGCCATATCAACAGACTCTCCTTACTGCACATTGCCTGTGCTTATAAACTAGTTACCTCATCTTCAGCTCTATCATCCGCCTTTCCTACAATACTTCTTGCATTGAAATATATGCAGCTCACAACACTAGTTGCTCAACCTTTTGATTCTTAAGTTTGTCTGAGGTCTTAGCAATATCTGCCTTCATGATCTCTCCACTAACTGTTCTGGCACTCTAGTCCCCATTCCTGTAACTTTATTTTAAACCCCACCATGCAGCATTAACAAACCTTCTCGCTAGTTCCCCTCCAGTTCAGGTACAACTCATCCCTTTTTAAACCGGTCCCACCTTCCCTGGAAGAGAGCCAATTATCCAAAAATCTTATCCCCCCACCCCCCCCCCCACATCGACCCCTTATATTTATACATACTGCAATTCACAGCTCTTATCTGCTATTATGTATTGCATTGTACTGCTGTCACAAAGACAACAAATTTCACAAAGTATGCTGGTGCTATTAAACCTGATTCTGATTCTCTGCCAGAATCAAGATTTAGTACTTTACACCCATTCACTCGTGGCCTTTAATTGCAGCTTTTCTTCCATTTACAACGAGAACACACTTTCCCCGAGCCCAGAGCAAGATTTTATGCCTCAGAGGTTGCCAGTGCAATAGGATACCTGCACTCACTCAACATTGTGTATAGGTGAGTTTTGTTACAAAAATTTTAGTTCTTTTTTTTGCCAACATTCAAAAGTTCTGCAGTTGAGTTTTCAATCTTACTTTGTATTCCAGGGATTTAAAGCCCGAAAACATCCTCCTTGATTCTCAGGTATTATTAACAAATATCCCAATTTGTTAATAATTTAAAGAATAGTTTCAGCATCCAGTTGATGTGACCTTTTTCATATTTCAGGGTCATATTGTACTAACAGACTTTGGTCTTTGTAAAGAGGTAATAGAGCCATCAGGAACAACTTCTACTTTTTGTGGGACTCCTGAGGTAAGCATATGGTTACCCTGTTATAGGAAGGATATCATCAAGCTGGAGAGGGTGTAAAATAGATTTACAAGGATGCTGCCTGGACTAGAGGGTCTAAAATTATAGGGAAAGGTTGGTTAACTTACATAAGCCCATCACCCCTACTAGGGCATGGGCCCTCTGACAGCACCTGCCAGAGTCACCTATCCTGAGGCAGTCTTTCAAGTGTAGCCCATTTTCTTAGATCGTTACTTTTTCGGGAATGAGGTCATTGGAGTTTCTGTTGGCGTTTCTATAGCACTGACTTTTAACAGGATGGGGTTGCTAGCCCCATGCCCAACCCTTCTTTCACAGCCAGGCTTAGGACATCCATGATGGAGTTGAGGTTGATCACACTTGATCCTTATTCCTTCGAGCATAGTGGAATGTGGAGTGACTTCTTACTTAGAAGTTTATAAAATCATGAGGGATATGGATAAAGTCAGTCTTTTCCCCAGAGTTGGGATTCTAAAAGTAGAGGGTACAGATACGAGATAAGAGATAACACATTTAGAAGGGACCTAACTGCGTTATACAGAAGAGGTTAAGTAATTGGAATGAACCGCCAGAGGACGTGATTGAAGCAGATACAATTACAATATTTAAGAGGCATTCAACTGGGTATATAGAGGGAAAGGTCTTGGAGGGTTATGGACCAAACACAGGAAATTGGCACTAGCAGACAGCTGTAGTTAGCATGGGCGGGTTGAGCAAAAAAACATTCAACAGAGACACAACTATTTGAAGAAAAAATATCAGAGTGTTTTCTTTATGTAACGAATGAAAGTTCAGTGTGTAAAGAGTATTTTTCAAAGAAACATAAAGCAGATATTTTTCTTGTTTCTCCTTTTAGGATTATTTAATGTCTCTTGTTTGATATCTAGCCTTTCCAAGCCTGTCTCGTAAAACAATAGTTGAATCTTATCAAGTGCATTGTTTTTCATTCCTCATGTGTATTATTCAGGTGAAAATAGGATATTGTTTGAATGTTACAAATGCCCGATAGGATTATAAATTCCATTTTCTCACTGAGTGCACAAGGATATTAGGAATTTTCACAAGGGATGGTCAACTTTAGATTGTTGATTGACCCAGCACTAAATTGAACATTCCTAGACTATTTCAATTACTGTGGTTTGATGTTTTATATCCTGTTTTCAGTTGTTCTTTTTCACATGTTGGATGTTTGATGTTTTCTTTGATATTTCTTTGTATCATGGCTGTCTGTGGAAAGATGAATCTCAGAGTTGTATACTGCATACATACTTTGACAATAAATGTCCTTTGACTCTTTCAATCTTATATTTAGTTGTTGGCTTGCTTTTGATGGAACACTCACAATGCGCTGGAGGAACTCAGCAGGTCAGTCAGCATCAGTTGAAAAGATTAGTCGACGTTTCAGGCCGAAACCCTTCATCAGGACTGAAGGAAGAATTTTGGGGAGGGTTTGAAGAATGCTGGTAGTTGAAAAAAACAGTAATTTTTAAGACAAAGGGGTGGGGGAGGAGAAGCAGGGAGGTGATTGGCAGGAGAACAATAGTAGAAGGAGGCGGAACTATGAGGGAGGTGATGCGAAATAGGGATAGAGGAAGGGAGGGGGAAGGAATTACCGGAAGTTGGAGAATTCTATGTTCATACCAAGGGGCTGGAGACTACCTAGATGGTATATGAGGTGTTGCTCCTCCAACCTGAGTTTAGCCTCATCATGGCAGTAGAGGAGGCCATGTATGGACATATCTGAATGGAATTGGGAAGCAGAGTTGAAGTGGGTGGCTACTGGGAGATCCTGTCTGTTGTGGCAGACGGAGTGGAGGTGCTCGACGAAGCGGTCCCCCAATCTGCATCGGGTTTCACCGATGTAGAGGAGGCCGCACTGGGAGCACTGGATGCAATAGATGACCCCAACAGATTCACAAGTGAAGTGTTGTCTCACCTGGAAGAACTGTTTGGGGCCCTGAATGGTGGCAAGAGAGGAGGTGTAGGGACAGGTGTAGCACTTACGCTTACAGGGATAAGTGCCGGGTGGGAGATCCGTGGGGTTGGGTGTGCGGATAAGTGAGTCGCAGAGGGATTGATCCCTGCAGAAAGCAGAGAGGGGTGGAGAGGGAAAGATGTGCTTAGTGGTGGGGTGCTGTTGAAGGTGGCAGAAGTTGCGGAGGATAATGTGCTGGATCCGGAGGCTGGTGGGGTGGTAGGTGAGGACAAAGGGAACTCTGTCCCTGCTGTGGTGGCGGGAAGATGGGGTGAGGGCCAAAGTGCGGGAAATGGAGGCGATGCGGGTGAGGGCGTCATTGATCACCGTAGAAGGGAAACCACGATCCTTAAAGAAAGAGGACATTTGAGATGTCCTGGAACGGAAAGCCTCATCCTCGGAGCAGATGCGGCGGAGACGGAGGAACTGAGAATAGGGAATGGCATTTCTGTATGTGGCAGAGTGGGAAGAGGTATAGTCGAGGTAGTTATGAGAGTCAGTGGGCTTGTAGAAGATGTCAGTGGACAGTCTGTCTCCAGAGATGGAGACGGAGACATCGAGAAAGGGGAGAAAAGTGTCAGAGATAGACCAAGTGAATTTGAGGGCTGGGTGGAAGTTTGAAGTAAAGTCCATTAAATTGACAAGCTCAGCATGGGTACAGGAAGCAGTACCAATGTAGTTGTCAATGTATCGAAGGAAAAGTTGGGGAGCAGTACCAGAATAGGTTTGGAGCACAGAGTGTTCCACATAACCAACGAAGAGGCAGGCGTAGCTGGGTCCCATGCGAATTCCCATAGCTACACCCTTAGTCTGAAGAAAGTGGGAAGAGCCAAAAGAGAAGTTATTAAGTGTGAGAACCAGTTCCGTCAACCGGAGGAGGGTAGTGGTGGTGGGGAACTGGTGAGGTCTCCAGCCCCTTGGTATGAACATAGAATTCTCCAACTTCCAGTAATTCCCTCCCCCTCCCTTCCTCTATCCCTATTTCGCATCACCTCCCTCATAGTTCCGCCTCCTTCTACTATTGTTCTCCTGCCAATCACCTCTCTGCTTCCCCTCCCCCACCACTTTGTCTTAAAAATTACTGTTTTTTTCAACTACCAGCATTCTTCAAACCCTCCCCAAAGTTCTTCCTTCAGTCCTGGCAAAGGGTTTCAGCCCAAAACGTCGACTAATCTTTTCAACTGATGCTGACTGAACTGCTGAGTTCCTCCAGCGCATTGTGAGTGTTCCTTTGACAACAGCATCTGCAGATTATTTTGTGTTCACGGCTTGCTTTCGATCTTGTTCGGATTTAATATCCCATTAAATTGTTATTGGCTTCATTTCATGCTTGAAGGAAGTGAAATTTTCAGAGAAAATTTTACAACCTTCCATTCTAAGTGCATTTTGCTTTAACAGTATCTTGCTCCAGAAGTATTAAGAAAACATCCGTATGATCGTAGTGTTGACTGGTGGTGTTTTGGGGCAGTACTCTATGAAATGTTGCTTGGACTGGTAAGTAATGAACTCTAATCTATGAACCAGAATCTAAATCCAAATCCAGAATGAACTCAGTGGGTTGAGCAGCATCCATGGAAGCAAAGATACGATCAACATTTTATTGAAACCTGTATGAGGAGTGGGAGTGTAGACTGACAGTAGAGAGCATAGAGAGGTGGGAAGCAGAGGGTGAGGCAGAGTGATAAGTAGACCAGGTGTGGTAGGCAATGATTGGCTTATGGAATCACACTTGAGGGGGGTTGGGGGGGTGGGACTTCAGGGACAGAACCTGGTGGGTGATAAGTGGAAAAAGATAAGGTTTAAAAAAAATACTCATATAATTTTATTTGAAAGGGGAACAATTGGATCTATATCTATTATCATATGCTTATTTATAAAAATAATTTCCACATTTCACCTTTCTTTCACTTACCAACTGCCTTAAATATAGCTTTAGTAAGCCAAACCTTTCTAAAGTTGCAAATCTGTAGTATTTTTAAATAATGTGGAAATAAACTGAAAGCAACTGACTGCTTTTTTTGTTACTATAATAGAGGCAACAATGATGAAAATTGCTATAAATCCTCATGTTCTGGTAATTTAAAATTGTATGCACTTCATGACACATCTGGAAAAAAATTATTAAACAGTGGGCTTCTATTTATTTCTTTCTCCGTACAAATTGCTCTTGAGACAAATCTATATATTTGATCCTGATACATTCGTAGGTTTGATCAAGAAGGTGTATTGTTTTTCATTTTTGTTGATAGCCACCTTTCTACAGCCAGAATATAGCTGAGATGTATGACAATATTCTCCACAAGCCACTCCACTTGCCAATGAGCATATCAACAGCTGCCCGTGATATTTTGACAGGACTTCTACAAAAAGATCAAAGGAGAAGATTAGGAGCTCAAGCAGACTTTGTGAGTGCACATTTTGTATGTGACTGAATACTGGGTGTAGATGAATACAACAATACCTTGCATTGCCAGTAAGAGAGCCAATCAGATTTATGCAATGTGGTTTTAGACATGCGAGACTAATTTCTTGTTTTCTTTTAATGAATGCCAGCATAATAGTTAAGAAAGAACTAATGAATATCATCTTCCAGACTTCCGGCTATCATTTGACACTCTCTCACATACTTGCCTATTCGATAAGTTCAAAGCCTTTGAATACTAGAATATTTTTAAATGGTGTAAAATGTATAATAGTAGATGCATGAACATGAGCATTACTGTGTGACAGAAATACGGGTGATAGCCAATTACTTGTATAATCATTGTGAAGTTAAATGTTTGAGACATTTTTGTATACAACTCATTTTATAAATTACTGAGAAGTACGGAATAGTCCAAAATGTTTAGAAAATATCAAATAACAAACAGAGGCAAATAATGATGATCAATACATTGCAATTTAGGTTAGCTAGAACAGAGGGGAGATGGGGGATAATGTTTAACGAAGGGAATGTAACTGAGATCTGACAGAGAGAAGATTGATGCAAGTTATGAAGTAAATTAGAATATATTCAGTTATCAGAGCACGACAACAGTTTTGGAATTTTAATAGGTGGATCATCAGCACAATGTTCCAAAGCTGATGGAAAAAATGTTTCATGAACAGATGGATGCAGTATACATAGAATAACAGTATAACACATGCCTGGAGGCTGAAACTACATTTGGAATACTTGGCCAGTTTTAGTCTCACTATTTTTAAAAGGATATTCAACTTCAGAAATGTAATAGTGAATGAGGAGTAATTGAGTATCTTTGTCTTAAAAGTCAACATTACGATTTAAGAAACAGGAAAGGACCATTCAGCTGCTCTTTTCGGTTCCATCCTTCAGTAAGATCATGGGTAATCTTTTACCTCATCTCCACTTTCTTGACTCCCTATTGCTTGATTTCCTTAATATCAAAAAAAAATTGATTAACTAATTTGCTTCAAGCAATGTAGTTTTAGATATTGGGGAATCATGCTTGACTAATGTACTGTTTTCTGATGTAAGTTTTAGACATTTAGAAAAGTAGGTAGCAGATTACCAGTACAGAGGATGGGAGCAGTAAACTACTGGTTCCAAGAAGGAACCAATATGTCCTCACATCTGTAAAGACACATTCCTGTTAACAATTGGATTCTGTGTCATTAAAAATACACCAACAAATACAATGAATAGTTTTTCCAGATGAATTGAAGATTAAAACTGCGACAATAATACTACAAATATTTCAATCTTTGAAAATAATTAAAGTCATAGAATGCATACAGAACAGAAGAAAGACATTTGACCCAACAAGTCTATTTTGTATACTTTTATTTGAGAAATACGCGAGAAATACACTGAATTTTTATTGAAAAGAATGTGAAATGATAAAAGATAACATTCAAAAATGTAATATATATCAAAGTATGTTGAAGTAATGTTTCAAAGAGTTTATACACCCTTTGCTTAAAGCCATTTTACAGCATTAATAAAACCAAAACCCTTGAAAGGATATTTTAACTTTAAATTTATCAGAAGCTTAGATTCAGAGTCATACAGCATGGAAACAGGCACTTAGGGCCATCTGGTCCACGCCAACCAAGATTACCGTATAAGTTAGTCTCATTTGTCAATGTATGGTTCATATCTTTCTAAACTTCTCCTATCCATTTACCTGCCCAACTACCTTTTTAAAGTTGTTAATGTACCTGTCTCAACTTCCTTCAGCACCTCTGACCACTCTCTGGGTGCAAATGACTGTGCAGATTCACCCTATCTATGCCCCTCATAATGTTATACACCTCTATAAGATCACCCCTCATTCACCCACACTCTAGCGAGAAATGTCCCAATCTACTCAATTTCTCTCCATAACTCAGTCTCTTGAGACCCAGCAACATCCCCCTTTATAAATCCTGTGACCAAAACTGAACGTAATATTCCAAATGTAGCCTCACCAACAGCTTATGCAACTGTAACATAATATCTGACCTTCTAAACTCAGTATCCTGACTGATAAAGGCCACTGTACTGAAAGCCTTCTTTGCCACACTATCTATCTGTAATGTCACTTTCAGGGAGCCATGTATTGTACTCCTAGGTTCCCCTGTTCTATAACACTCCACAGGGCCCTCCCTACCTTTCACTAGGAAAGTCCTACCCTCGTTTATCTTCTAAAAATGCAAAACGTTGCTCACTTGAATTAAGGTCCTTTTGCTATTTCTCAGCACACTTAATCAGCTGATCAAGATCCTTCTGTAAATCCTGACAGCTATCTTCCTTGTGAAGATAAAGTTCAGTGAAGATGGTTAACAGAAGCTTAATTATGCTGACACATACTGCCTTTTACATTGAGCACAAACAATGTGTTGAATAGTATATAAATTCTATATCCAAGGTCTTTCATCCAAAATAAAAACAGAATTTAAGCTCCAACATGACGCATGATGAGATATCGTGCTGGTATGAGATATCATGCTAAGGAGCTGGTGGTAGACCTGAGGAGGGCTAAGGCACCGGTGACCCCTGTTTCCATCCAGGGGGTCAGTGTGGATACGAATTGACAATAAACTGGACTGGTCTAAGAACACTGAGGCTGTCTACAAGAAGGGTCAGAGCCGTCTGTATTTCCTGAGGAGACTGAGGTCCTTTAACGTCTGCCAGACGATGCTGAGGATGTTCTACGAGTCTGTGGTGGCCAGTGCAATCATGTTTGCTGTTGTGTGCTGGGGCAGCAGGCTGAAGGTAGCAGACACCAACAGAATCAACAAACTCATTCGTAAGGCCAGTGATGTTGTGGGGATGGAATTGGACTCTCTGATGGTGGTGTCTGAAAAGAGGATACTGTCCAAGTTGTATGCCATCTTGGACAATGTCTCCCATCCACTACATAATGGACTGGTTGGGCACAGAAGTACATTCAGCCAGAGATTCATTCCACGGAGATGCAACACTGAGCGTCATAGGAAGTCATTCCTGCCTGTGGCCATCAAACTTTACAACTCCTCCCTTGGAGGGTCAGAGACCCTGAGCCAATAGACTGGTCCTGGACTTATTTCCTGGCATAATTTACATATTACTATTTAATTATTTATGGTGCAACTGTAACAAAAACCAATTTCCCTCGGGATCAATAAAGTATGTCTATGACTATTAAAGCTTGATTAATTAGTGCATTCTTCTGTCACAGCTTGACGTCAAAAAACATCCATTCTTTTCAACAATTTCCTGGGAGGATCTCTACCACAAGAGAATTGCCCCACCATACAATCCCAATGTGGTAGGTGTTTTGGTTTCTGTTAGTTTTTGTGTGCAGTTTATAGATAGAATAATCTTCCAATTAATCTAGCTGCATATTATAAAAATTTAACTGATGTAATTGAGAATCAAGGTATCAATGAACATTTAATATGGAATCATAACAGTAATATATCTCCAAAGCAGGCCCTATGATCCAACTCAACCCTGCTGACCAAGATGCCATCTAAGCTTGTCCCATTTGCCCATATTTAGCTCATATCCCTCAAAAGCCTTTGCATTCCGTGCACTAATCCAAATGTCTTTTAAATGTTGCTGCTATACCTGCTTCTGTACTTTCTCTGGCTGCTCTTTCCAGATACAGAAGTAGTTGGCGCTGATCTATATTGAACAAAATCTGGTTGTTATTCAATAGGTACAATTTAATGTCAGAGAAATGTATACAATATACATCCTGAAATTCTTTTTCTTCCAAACATTCTCAAAAACAGAGGCGTGCCCCAAAGAACGAATAACAGTTAAAATGTTAGAACCTCAGAGCCTCCCAACTCCCCCCTACACATAAGCAGCAACAAGGCAACGACCGCTGCCACCCCCACCCCCACCAATAAAAAAGCATCGGCACCCTCCACCGTGCACTCAAGTGTGCAGCAAAGCATCAATAAAGACACAAACCTGCAGTACCCCAAAAACTGCTCATTCACCCAGTATTTAGACTTACCACCGAATAAGGGAAAAAGGAGTGTCCCCATTACACAGCAAGAGGGGAGAGTTAACAAACAACTCGCTGATCTACGATATTAAGAGTCTGTTCCATCACTTCTTTTGAGCTCTGTGCCCAAACAGTTGGAAGCAGAAAAGCGCAGCTCTCCATACAGACAACACCCGGCAGCTAACCTGTTGCTCCCAATGGTCTGTGTTCTCCTGCGACGCTTCAGTCACGGGCACCAGCCCAGAATCAGCAAGTCCCCAGAGCCATGAAATTCTGGAACCTTGAAGGCACGCTCATCTTCCAGGCCGTGACCTTGGGATATCAAAAAGTAGCCGGTTGTGAGGCCCTGAGAGCGAATCCCATTGCCACAAAGAACCAAAGTCAGAGTGCAACTCTAACCCTTTGTTAAGGGTCTTCAAGAGAACCTTGAATAGGAAAAAAAGAGATATCAAAGATAGAACTAGAGTTGTTTCCAAAGTTGCAAGCAAAGGAGTCACCACTTAGCGCCATCTTGACTTCACCCCACCTCCAGTCCTTTCACCCTGCCTCCAGTCTGTCTTGGACAGTCTTCAGTCAGGTCATCTGTCACAAAAGATTTTGTTTGAGATAAGATTGTGGCATGTGCCTTTAGAAACAGGAGGGAATTATTTGTTGCCACAAAAATTCTGCTTGAGGAATTCAATGGGTGAGTGGCATTTATGGGAGGAAAGAAACAGTCAAAGTTTCAGGTTGAAATCCTGCATCAGGACTGAGAAGAGAGGTGAGTTGGCTAGTATAAAGAGGAAAAGTGGCTAGAAGGGCTTGCAAGGCAATTGGCAGACTGAGGACGAGTATAAAATCACAGGCAGACAGTGCCAGGTAGGGGAGGTGAGTGTGGGGTGTTGTTGGATGACTATGGCAGCTGAATGATAGATGGAGATGACAAACAGAGAATGTAAAAAGAAAAAGAACAACAGATGGAGCAAGATGGAGAGAGGGAGGGGAGAGTGAAAATGGGAGACAACTTCTGGAGGGAGATAAGCAGGTGGAATATAAGGTGTTGCCCCACCTGGAAGGACTATTTAAATCTTTGGATGATGGGGGGAGGTATAAGGAGAAGTGTTACATCTACTGTGAGCGCAGGGAAATATGCCAGAGGTAAGGGAGGGATGGGTGTAAAGGGATAAGTGGACCAGGGAGTCACAGTGGGGATAATCCCTGCAGAAGGCAGAAGGGTGGGGAGAAGATACGGCTGATGGTGGGATTACATTGCAGCTGACACAAATGATGAAGTATGGTATGCTGGATGCAGAAACTCATAGGGTGAAAGGACCGGAGGAACTCTATCTCTGTTTTGTCTGGTAGGAGACAGAACAAGAGCAGAAGTACAAGAGACAGAGGAGATGCAAGATCGGGCTCCATCAATCACAGCAAAAGGGAAGCCACACTTCTGAAAAAAGGAAGACATTTCAGATGTCCTGGAAGAGGCATTTAGACCTTGCTTATGGGGAATGGAGAGGTGTAAAACCTAGATATACATAGTAAAGATGACGCATTAGGGGCCAGGGAATTGGAAGTTGTCCAAATGGTGACGGGTAGGTGTGGGTGTAAGGAAGTGGACAAGAAGATACAGAATGGTGTGAGAAGATAAGTTCAATGGGTCAAAGGCAGGTAGAAACAATGGGTCAGCAAACAAGAGAAAATTTGCAGATGCTGGAAATCCGAGCAACACACACAAAATGCTGGAGGAACTCAGCAGGCCAGGCAGCATCTACGGGAAAAAGTACAGTCGGCGTATCAAGCCAAAACTTTCGGTAGGCCTGGAGAAAAAAACTGAGGAGTAGATTTGAAAGGTGGGGGGAGGGGAGAAAGAAGCACCAGGTGATAGGTGAAACTTGGAGGGGGAGGGATGAAGCAAAGAGCTTGGTTTTTCACCTGGAACCTACCAGCCTTCTCCTTTCCACCCTTCCCCCACCTTCTCTATAGGGCCCCTGCCCCTTCCATCTTTAGTCCTGACGAAGGGTTCTGACCCGAAACATTGACTGATCGTTTTCACAGATGCTGCCCTACCTGCAAAGAGCTAGGAAATTGATTGGTGAAAGAGCCACAGGCCATAGAAGAAAGAAAAAGGGGGGAGGAGGAGCACCAGAGGGAGGCGATAGGCGGGCAAGGAGATAACATGAGAGAGGGACAAAGGGATGGGAAATGGTGAAGGAGAGGTGAAGGCATTTCTGGAAGTTTGAGAAATCGCTATTAATGCCATAAGGATGGAGGTTACCCAGATGGAATTATACGGTGTTGTTCCTCCAACCTAAGTGTGGCTTATCCCGACAGTGGAGGAGGCCAAGGATAGACATATTGGAAAGAGAATGGGAAGTGGAATTAAAATAGTTGGCCACCGGGAGATCACGCTTGTTCTGGTGGATGGAGCACAGATGCTTGGCGAAGTGGTCTCCCAGTCTACGTCAGGAATCACCAATATACAAGCGACCACACCAGGAGCACTGAAAACAGTACGTGACCCCAACAGACTCACAGGTGAAGTGTCGCCTCACCTTGAGGGATTGTTTGGGGCCCTGAATGGTAGTGAGGGAGGAAGTGTAGGGGCAGGTGAAGCACTTGTTCCACTTGCAAGGATAAGTGCCAGGGGGGAGATCAGTGGGGAGGGACAAATAGACAAGGGAGTCTCATAGGGTGTGGAAAGCAGTAAGTTGGGGGGGGGGGATGTGTTTAGTAGGGGGATCCAGTTGGAGGTGGCGGAAGTTTCAGAGAATTATGTGCTGGACGCAGAGACTGGTGGGGTGATAGGTGAGGACAAGAGGAACCCTATCCCTGGTAGCATGGCAGAAGGATGCGGTGAGAGCAGACATACGTGAACTGGAAGAGATGCAGTTGAGGAGAGCGTTGATGGTCGAGGAAGAGAAGCCCCTTTCTTTGAAAAAGGAGGACACCTCCTTCGTTCTAGAATAAAAAGCTTCATCCCAATTGCAGATGCGGTGGAGACAGAAGGGGATGGGGTTTTTACAAGTAGCAGGGTGGGACAAGATAGCTGTGAGAGTCCATTGGTTTATAATAGACATCGGTGGATAAGCTGTCTCAGTGAGATCGAGAAAGGGAAAGGAAGTGTCAGAAATGACCAGCTGAATTTGAGAAACGGGTGGAAATTGGAGGCAAAGTGGACAAAATCAACAAGTTCAGCACAGGTGCAGGAAGCAGCACCAATGCAGTCGTCGATGTAGCATAGGAAAATTGCAGAACTGTCACCAGTGTAGGCTTGCAACATAGACTGTACCATGTAGGTACATGGTACCTACAAACAGGCAAGCATAGCTGGGACCCATGCGATTGCCCATGGCTACCCCTTTTGTTTGAAGGAAGTGGGAGGATCCAAGGGAGAAATTATTTAGAGTGAGGATAAGTTCCACTAGGTGGAGGGGAACTAGTTGGTTCTGGTGTCTAGAAAGAAACAGAGAGCTTTGAGGCATTCCTGGTGGGGGATGGAGGAGTATAGGGACTGGACATCCATTGTAAAAATAAGATAATGGGGGCCAGGGAACCTAAAACAATTGGTCTACCAGAACAGCCCTGTTTTTAGACCTTGGGTACGAGATAGAAGCAGAAAATCATAAACACATAAACTACTTATGTATCTAGTAAGTAGATCCAGAGAAAACAAAGATTAAGCCATGTTTCCATGAGCTGGTTCAGGTTTAAATCAAGGAATAGAATCAGGCTACTCTTCAGCATCTCCCAAACCGGTAACTTCTGCCATTAAAGACAAGGGTACCAGGGGCATGGAAACACTATCACCTGATAGCTCCCAACCAAGGTGTGGACCATACTGACTTTGAAATGTTTCACTGGCCTTGATTGTCACATGTTGTAAATCCTGAAACTCACCACCCAACACAACTGTACACATACCTTCAACAGAAAGACTGCAGTGATTCAAGAAGGTAACTCACCACCACCTTCTGAAGAACAATTAGGAATGCACCAAAATTCCTGATAGTGAATGAAAATAGAACATCCATAAGACTTAAGAAAGAATTATAGTTCAATTTAGACCGTAGTAACTTTGGCCATGTCTAATCTGCACAAGATTGCTAGGAATAAGGATCAAACACAAGGATCAAGTAAGTAAAGTTCAAAATATTCCTTATTCCTTCTTAAAATTTGCATATATGTATTTGTAAGATTTGCTTTACAGATTTGTTTTACTTCTTATTACAGGCTGGCCCTGGTGACTTACAACACATTGATCCTGAATTCACACAAGAAACTGTCCCTAATTCTATTGGGCGCATTCCTGACTCCACTATTAACAGCCCAACTGCAACAAGTGCATTTTTGGGATTTTCTTATGCTACTACAGATGATAATTTGAGAAGTTAACTAAATACAGTATGTAAACTGAGCTATTTAAATGGATATTACTAGCAGGAGGAAGATAATGTAATTAACACTAAAATGCATCACTGAAATGATTTCTGAGAAATAAATTCATAATTTGAATTAAAAATAATTGTCTTGCAGTTAACTGAAAATATAATAGAATAGAATTTATTAGTTTTTACAACACTGTCATGCATGAGTTTTCAAATTTGCCTTGGCACCTCAATTATAAATGTGTACACAGTTTCTATAAGACTTCTTCTATCACTATAAGCTTGTATAAATTTCAAATGTATACTTTTCATACTTAAACAAGTTTGACATCCATAATCTCAATCACTATTTCCTGAATTTAAGAAGTCTGTTTCATTTTCAGCAATCAATGTTCAGTAGTATTTTCTGATAGCAAAATCTTACAAGGTGTTTTTCTGAAATTTGGAATATTCTGTACATTGTATTCTGTGTTTTACAAAAGGATTTTAAACCATAAGGCACAAGATGTAGGAGCCGATTTAGGTCATTCAGCTCATCGAGTCTGCTCCACCATGCCAGACGGTGATGAGGAGTGATACAGGAGCAAGATAGATCAGCTGTTTGAGTGGAGTCGCAGCAACAACCTTGCACTCAACGCCAAGGAATTGATTGTGGACTTCAGGAAGGGGAAGTTGAGGGAACACACACCAGTCCTTATTGAGGGATCAGAAGTGGAAAGGTTGAGCAGTTTCACGTTACTGGGTGACATAAATGATCTATCCTGGGCCCAACATATTGATGCAATTACAGAGAAGGCACGACAGTGGCTACATTTCATTAGGAGGTTGAGGAGAATTGTTTGGTCATCAAAGACACAAGCAACTTTCTACAGTTGTATCATGGAAATCATTCTAAGTGATTGCATAAACATCTGGTACGGAGGGAGCACTGCACAGGATTGGATAAAGCTGCAGAAAGTTGTAAACTCAGCCAGCTCCATCATGGGCGCCAGCTTCCCCAGCATCCAGGACAGATTCAAAAGGCAATGCCTCAAAAAGGTGGCACCCATCATTGAGGACCCCATCACCCAGGACATTCCCTCTTCTCATTGCTACCATCAAGGAGGAGTACACATGCCTAAAGACACACATTCAGTGTTCAAAACAGTTTCTCCCACTTTGCTTTCAGATTTCTGAATGAACAATGATCCCATGAATACTACCTCAGTAGTTTTCCCTCTCTTTCTCCATTACTTATTTAATTTAATTTTCTTTTTTATATATAATTCTTATAGTTTTTATCATTATGTTTTACAATGTACTGCTGGCACAAAACAACACATTTCTCAACATATTCCAGTGGTATTAAACTTTATTCTGATTCTGATTCCATCCTGGCTGTTTTATTATCCCTCTTAACACCATTCCCCTGCCTTCTCCCTATAGCCTTTGACACCCTTACTAATCAAGAACCTATCAAATTCCGCTTCAAATATACCCAGTGACTTAGCCTCCAGTCATCTTTGTTAATGAAATCCACAGATTCTCCGACCTCTGACTAAAGAAATTCCCCCTCATCTCTGTTCTAAAAAACATCCTTCTATTCTGAGACTGTGTCCTCTGGTCCTCAACTTTTTCACTACAAAACATCTTCTCCACGTCCACACTATCTAGGTCCTTTAGTATTCAATAGATTTCAATTAAATCCCTCCTCATTCTTGTAAACCCCTGTGAACACAGCCCCAAAGCTGTCAAATTTTCCTCATATGTTAACCCTTCCATTCCTGGGAACAGTTAGCAATCTGAAGTTTAAAAAAATTAGCTATAAAGTCATAGAAACATAGAAAACCTACAACGCAATACAGGCCCTTTGGCCCACAAAGCTGTGCTGAACATGTCCTTGCCATAGAAATTACCTAGGATTACACATAGCCCTCTATTTTTCTGAGCTCTATGTACCTGTCCAGGAGTCTCTTAAAAGACCCTATCATATCCGCCTCCACCAGTCGCTGGCAGCCCAATCAACGCACTCACCAATCCCTGTTTAAAAATACTTACCTGTGACATCTTCTCCGTACCTACTTTCAAGCACCTTAAAACTGTGCCCTCTCGTGTTAGCCATTTCAGCCCTGGGAAAAAGCCTCTGACTATCCACATGATCAATGCCTCTCATCATCTTATACACCTCTATCAGGTCACCTCTCACCTCCGCTGCTCTAAGGAGAAAAGGCCGAATTCACTCAACCTATTCTCATAAGGCATGCTCCCCAAACCAGGCAACATCCTCGTAAATCTCCTCTGTACCCTTTCTATAGTTTCCACATCCTTCCTATAGTGAAGTGACCAGAACTGAGCACAGTACTCCAAGTGGGGTCTGACCAGGGTCCTATGTAGCTGCAACATTACCTCTCGCTCCTAAACTCAATCCTATGATTGATGAAGGCCAATGCACCGTATGCTTCCTTAACCACAGAGTAAACCTGCGCAGCAGCTTTGAGTGTCCTATGGACTCAGACCCCAGGATCCCTTTGATCCTCCTCACTGCCAAGAGTCTTACCATTTAATACTATATTCTGTCATCATATTTGACCTACCAAAATGAACCACCTCACACTTATCTGGGTTGAACTCCATCTGCCACTTCTCAGCCCAGTTTTGCATCCTATCAATGTCCCGCTGTAACCTCTGACAGCCCTCCACACTATCCACAACACCGCCAACCTTTGTGCCATCAACAAATTTACTAACCCATCCCCCCAGTTCTTCATCCAGGTCATTTATCAAAATCACGAAGAGTAGGGGTCCCCAGAACAGATCCCTGAGGCACATCACTGGTCACCGGCCTCCATGTAGAATATGACCCATCTACAACCACTCTTTGCCTTCTGTGGGCAAGCCAGTTCTGGATCCACAAAGCAATGTCCCCTTGGATCCCATGCCTCCTTACTTTCTCAATAAGCTTTGCATGAGGTACCCTGTCAAATGTCTTGCTGAAATCCACATATACATCTACTGCTCTACCTTTGTCAATGTGTTTAGTCACATCATCAAAAAATTCAATCAAGTCCCTAAAACTATTGGATTGTTAAAAAATGTTTAGTTCACTATGCCATTGTGTATGGGGGGGGGGCGGGCAGGGGAGGAACCTACTACCCATAAAATGTCTGATCATCTATGTTACTAAATCAGTAAGATACTCATTACCCTTATTTCCAAAACTTATCAATGTTTCTTGAACATATTCAACAAATAAGGACCCAGAGTACACTTCTGAAGTAGACCTGTGAATGAACTTTACTCATCTCACCTAAAAGCTGACTCACTATCTGAGATGTTCTATACTCTCCAGCAAGAAATGGTCTCGTACAATTTATGCTGGCAAGTCTTTTCTTTTCAGATCATTTAAACACCACAGGACAGAGATATGTTTTACTCAATAATTTTCAAATAAGAATCACTTCATTTCCAGTCATAAATCCAGTGAGACTCTACTGCACTGGTGCCAAGGCAAGGCTATCATTCTTTAGATTAGAACATCAAAGGTGTACACAGTACTAAGAATCAGAATCGAATCATGTTTATTATCACCGGTGCGTCGTGAAATTTGTTAATTTAGCAGCAGCAGTTCAATAGAATACATAATATAGAAGAAAAATAATAAATAAAGTACAGTATACATATATTGAATAGATTAAAATTGTGCAAAAACAGAAATAATATATATTTAAAAAGTGAGGTAGTGCTCATGGGTTCAATGTCTATTTAGGAATCGGATGGCAGGGGGAAGAAGCTGTTCCTGAATCGCTGAGTGTGTACCTTCAGGCCTCTGTACCTCCTACCCAATGGTAACAGTGAGAAACAGTACTCTAAATAAGGCCTCATAAACATCTAACAAAATTGTAGCAAAACATTGTTACTGTCTAACACCAATGCATAATCTAATATCTATCTTCCTAAATGATTGCTTATCTACTATTTATAATTTTCAATAATCCATGATGAAGAACACCAAATTCTCTTTAGTTATCAAGAACTACTGGTCCAGCAACTTTTAAAAATAATCTGCTTTTCTATTCTATATATTGTAAATAGTTCAAGTCCAAACATTGCTCTTAAGTTAATAGTTTTAAAATATGAATTCATTATTCAGACACTGTGCTATCACAGACTATCCCAGCACTTATTGTCCAGACCTAATTGCACTTATTAGGCCATTTAAGACTTCACCACATTGGTGATTTGTGATACTTACAGGCCAAATCAATTAAGGATAGCAGATTACTGCCCCCCTCCCCCACATGCACAAAATGACATGTTGAATGTACAGTACTTTTTTTAACAATCCAATAGTTTTGGGGAACTGATGGCTATTTTATTTTAACTCCAGATTGTTAAATGATTTTAAATTCCATAGTGAGAACTTTTCAACACAGTTCTCTAAAATGATTGTTTTGGCCTTTGGTATCTTAATATAGAATTTAACCGCTGCAACATCACCACTACCCTCAAAATACAATTTATTTCATTCAAACCATTACCCAAAACACAGGAGCAATATTTTTTTGTCACAATTCTAACAACTGTTTGTCCGTTATTTAATAATGGACCTATTTCTTTGGGTCAACAGTTCCAGGATAGCACACCTGAGACAATTGAAGATAGATACCAAATTAACCATCTAATTAAAGTCTAATCAAAGAACAACATGGTGAAAATTAAATCACTGTAAGAACTGATTAGACCAATGATCAATGTATGCCCTATTGCTCTTTTTTGTGTTATCACTTTTTCCTGATTTTTGTTAATTATCTAAAATAAAATTGATCATTTTACTTGAATAATTATTAAATATTTAAAGACTCTAATGGTGGGAGTAACACTTTCACCAAAAATTCCAGAATTTAATGTGTATTCTTCACTTTCTATTTGCTATTATACTGTCATTGTTTTATATTCTACATTGCTCATATGTACAACTCAGTGTGTCTAAGCATACATACAGTATATATATTCTCACACACACATTTATGTATACATGTATATATTAACTAAGATATAATACATATATACATATGTATATATACATACATATAATATCTCAATTAATTGGGACATATTGTGACCAGTACTTTTTGGCTCAATTAAGCTGCTGACCCAATTAGATGAATTTCAATGGAAGTAGTTTACAAATCATTTAATTGAGTAACAAATTATGTATTTAAATGAAATAGAGAACAAATCAGAATACTACCAATACTACTACAGTACTATATATCTGTATATGAGTTCTTATCGATGGAGGGGTTCATCCAGCATACACTCCATGTTCTTTCCATTGACTGTAAACGAACAAAATCAGAGCAGACACGTAGTGTAGATTATGGACATCTTCATACAATACGTTCAACAATGCATCTTCCAAATCTTCATTATCATTGTCATATTCAAAATGATTGTCAATACCTTGAAATTCTTTGTAGTTCCTATTTGAAATAGTGAAATTGTTTCATTTTCACTCATTGCCTTTTCTGGCATCTACAGGCAGTAAGCAAAAAGTTCAGAATTTTTACGCAGCTTATTTCTCACCTACCATCAGTAAAAAATTCACTGCTTTTTGAATACAAACACACTTAGTTAACTGATACTATTTAAAAACTGTTCACTCTAATCATGGTGCACTTGACTGACACTAGTTAGAAACTGTTTGGCAACAGTCTCCTGTCCCATTAAATAGCATAGTGTCCCAAATAAAGAAAGAAAATGCTGATTATTTTCTTGATTAGTTTTAGTTCTTTAAGAGTTATCTCAAATTAGCCAAATTAGCAGTTGGCCTGATTAACCGATGGCCCAATTGACTGGAATAGTATGTGTGTGTGTGTGTGTGTGTGTGTGTCTGTCTGTGTGTGTGTGTGTGTGTGTGTGTGTGTGTGTGTGCGCGCGTGTGCGCGCGCACAATACATCCGTAAAGGAATTACTATTCTTACAGAGGAGGAATAAATGGGTCACTTTTGGGGAGGAGGTGTGACCAGTGAGTTGTTGAAAGTATCATTGCTGGGTCCATATTTCAGAAATTTTATCAATGACTTGGATGAGGAGATCAATTATAATAAATCCAAGTTTGCTGATGATACAATGCTAGTTAGAAGTATATTCTATGAGAATGATGCATATGAAAAACTATAATTGAAAGATGAAATTCAAAGAGATCAAAATAACTGCTTGTGTTGAAATCTGAAATAAAAGTACAATGTATTGAAAATGTTCAGCGGAGTAAGTAGTATTCAACTCAAAGAGAGAAAAACAGAATTATAAGTTCAGGTACATGAGCTTTCATCAGAGATGGAAACCTGCTATGGGCCAAAGTGGAAATAAGCCATAACAGGCCAAATGGTCTCAAATGGTTCCCTAAGTTTCAATAATCTTAGAATCAGACAATTTTTCAGCACAGAAATAACCCAAGTGGCCTACTTTATGGGGCTCTTGTTAACTTAATATGTAAAAATATGGAAGTTGATTGCATATGTCCATTTCAGTCAAAGAATATATTAAAAGTATGTGAATCATAGAGGGTAAGGATATTTTACTCCACAGTCCCAGTGTGTGACCTTATGTGTTCATGCAATTGCAAAGGGCTGACCAATTTCATTTTAAAGCCTGGGTCTCCAATAGCTATGTATTTAACTCCACTTCCCAGCTCTTTTTCCATGGTGCTTCGTTAAACCTGGTACTTTATTAAAATCTCATTCAATCACCGAATAAATCATCTTTCTCATATCTATCCCTTTACAAATTTTATCTGGTAGACATTTTTGCTATGTTCAGTAACAAGTCTGCTTGTCTCAGATGCCAATGGATCTGCAATATATTTTAGCCTAATATATTTTATTGCATATTTATTATATATGATTAAATAGTGCATTTTGCTGCACTTCTTTCAAGGTGCCTGCTGTGTTATGTCAAAGTTGAGTTTACTGTCATATGCATAAGTACATAAATGTACAGGTGCAATGAAAATGCAGTGGTATTATAGGCACATGGCATAATATAAGCAGCATTCACTTGAAAAACATAATTTATGCGCACTTTTACAAGAAAGAACACAATTGGAATTTTAAGAAGTCAAATTTAGTGCAATGTGATCGAAGTGGTCATGGTATTGCTATACTGAACTTGTGATTAGGGTTGAACAGGTTGGTTCAAGAAACGAATGGTTGAAGGGAAGTAGCTGTTTCGAATCTAGTGGTGTCGCACTTCATGCTCCGGTATCTCCTGCCAATGGTAGAAGATGGCATAGCAGGGATCTTTGATGATGTATGTTGACTTCCCGAGGCTGTACTTCCTGTAAATAGTACCGATGGCAGGGAAGGATGTGTCCATCACGGGCTGAGTAATGTACTATGCTGCTGCAGCAAATTAAAAACAGCTCATGGCATTTACACAGTGTATTTATGACTACGACAACAATAAAGCTGAACTTCTGCGGCCAGCAGCAATGATTGATTTTCTCCCTCCGTGGAAACGGCTAGTTACTAGCCCAGAGTGCAGCGCGGCGTCTCGCTACCGGCCCAGAGTGCAGCGCGGCACCTGGTTACCGGCCCAAGATGCAGCGCGGCGCCAACCAATGACGGCAAGCGGGGAGCATGGTGACTGGTGTACAGGTGAGGTGCTGCCGTAGGAGATTTGTTGTGTTCTGGTGCGATATAACTTTTTATAATAACATCGATCACAATTTGCTGTCAGACCATATGGAAGAATAAACTGACCGTCTGAATTCTGGTCGATGTTGCGTATTCAGTGTTTATCGGATAGTAGCCATGGCGATAACCGCAGAACAGTTCATTTACTAAACATAAACAAGAGAAAATCTGCAGATGCTGGAAATTCGAACAACACGCAAAAATGCTGGAGGAACTCAGCAGGTTTTGGGCCGAGACCTTTCATCAGCACATTTTGTGTGTGTTGCACTTACTAAATGTTTCGGGCCTCATATTCAGATTCGTTCATATGTAAGTCGAAACATAGAGTGAAATGCATTGCTTACGTAATCAACCAAAATATTTTATCCGATGTTTAGTGCTGGGAGAATATTGCCCTAATATCGATAGTGGCCTGAGGGAAAATATACAAGGTCATTTGCTTTGAGGTATTAGGGACGATTCTATATCGTAAACGGAAGCTGTGTCCAAGGAACGGAATATAGAAGGCGCTGGAGCGAGTCAGACAGCATCTATGGATAAAAATGGGCATGTGGATTGATGTCAATTGCCCATTTCCTTGCACCGTTGCTGCTTAATCCGCGCTTTATGTGTTGTTCCAGGTTCAAGCATCTGCAGTTTCTTTTGTTACAAGGAAGGAGATGTGGCTGCATCCTATTAAAAGATGAGCTCTCTTTGCGGTCAGTAGTTATCGCTTGAGGAAATTTTATGAATTTCAAATTCATAAGTACATATCTACTTATGAATTTGATTTTGAGGTCGTATTGGCTGCCCTTGTATGAATTATCCATATTTTGTGTTTAGTAATACAAATATTTGCAATTAACTTTTCTAATTAGTTCACAACAGCATTTAGAAATCGGAGGAAATAATTTGCATAATTTTTACTTGTCCGGTTTTTATATTCTTTCCCTTGTGTAAAACAATCGACAATTTTATGATCTTTATAAAGTAGCATAGTCAGTCACCAAAATTTAGTTTTCTACAGTATAATAAATGCTACTTTCCTAAGATCTGTATATCTTGCTAGCAGTTCATAGTATGCAGCATAGTCGTGAAAGACTTCCCGTGTAACAAACTCCAATGCCCAACAGCCTTATGAGCGGTTATAAAGGGAGATGCTCATATTGCAAAGTTTCTTCACTTGTTTTTTCTCAGGGTCTTGCTTTTTCGTACAGTTGGTGTGTATTTCCAGGATATTGTTTATACAGGCCCACAATCCCTTATCCAAAATCCTTGGGGCCAGTTGCATTTCGGAATTCAGAATTTTTCGGATTTCAAACCCCCCCCCAATACCAAAAAACACGTATGCTCAAGTCCCTTATTTAACCGGTCACAGTGCGGTGGACTTTAGGACCCAGCGGCAAACCAAACCTACGCACATCCTCCTGTATACTTTAAATAATCTCTAGATTACTTATAATACCTAATACAATGTAAATGTAATGTAAATAGTTGTTATACCGTATTGATTAGGGAATAATGACAAGAAAAAATTTTATTTCCCACAAAAACATTCAATAAAACATAAAATACAGCTTCAAACAAAACGAATCAAACACATGGTAAATGACTTACTGGAATAAATGTAGAAAGTCACTATAAAACTTCAGTAACTTGCCTTTCTGTTTATTTAAATCATATTAGTGGTAGTTCGGACACTATTTTCTTCAGTAAGACGCCGCACAGACACACCACGATCAAGCTTCTGCAATGACTCCACTTTCTGCATTATTGATAATGATAGATGCTTTCTTCTCTTTTTCTCATTGTTACCCGTAGGGGTATCTGCAGCTCTTTTTGACGTTTTCACAGTGAAATTAAACACAAAGTCAACAGTGAACACAAAATATCAGCGAACAGCAAATGCATATGTAATCAGTACAAGCGCTGAGCCACAACTGACATCTGGCGGCCTCTGCTAGTGCTGCCACGTCACACCTGAGTGACGTCAGCTGTTGGCAAAAAGAACTTCAGTTTTCGGAGCTTTTTGGATTTCAGAATTTCAGATAAAGGAATGTGCATCTGTACTTTCTGACAGTAAGTCCCCTTCATCTGTGTCTTAATACAAGTCCTGAAAATGATTTCGTAATTTTAATATAACTGAGAAAAGCCTCTGAGAATACAGTAGTGTAATTGAGGTTAACAATTTCAAAATAGACACTATAAATTTATAAAGATACGTTATGTTTAAGTTAGTCAATCAAATTCCATCATCTATTATATCAATTCACTGTACACTCCCAGGATTTTTTTGTACCTTAGGTAAAGTAACAGTTATCATTTGCAGTAATTTTTTTTCAAAAATCTTCAAGATGTATATTTTTATTTATGATGGCTGGACATTGTTATATAAAAAATATTACTGCCAGGGCATATAATTTTAACAAATATGATGCGTGCATATACATGAATCCAACAATTGTTATCACCTAAATTTCTATAGTATTTCTCTCATTGGTTTAGTTCCAGTTTAAGTTAGCTTATGCCAAATTCCTGTGGAAAACTGAAAGTATAAATGGAAAATGTCTAAATTAGCCTGACTCAAAAAAATGGTACTTGATTGAGACTGGCACAGAACCTTCCACTCCAATTGTCCAAATTGAGATGAAGAACATAAACGTTTATTTTGCCGACTGGAGAACTCAGCAGGTCAAGCAGCATCTATAGAAGGATAACAGATGTGAACATTTCTGATCTAGACCCTGAATGGGGGGTGGAGGTTGGCGGGTGAGGAAAGGTTGCTAGTATATAGAAGTGGGGGTGAGGAGTGGTAGAACAGGAACCAGTAGATGATGGGTGGAACTAGATGAGGGTGGAGTGGAATAGAAAAGATGAACAAATAGAGAGTGAACCTGGGAGGTTTGACGGTAGTGGGAAAGGAAAGGAAAATTAGCTGTGGGTTAACTGAAAGTGGAAAATTCAATGTTCAAGCCATTGGGTTAAAAGCTACCATATAGATTATGTTCTTTTAGTGTGTATTTGCCCTCACTAGGGCTTTGGAAAAGGCTGATGACAGATAGGTCAGTGTAGGTATGGGAAGGGAAGTTGTTCTTTTTTTCACACTTTTGATGGTCTTGTGTTTTTTTAAAACTGGTTCTATGGCGTTTCTTTGTTTTGTGGCTGCCTGCAAAAAGACATATCTCAAGGTTGTATATTATACATAGTTTGATAATAAATGTTCTTTGAACTTTGAAAGGATATACAACTAGAAGCTCAAGATGGTGGCTGTAGACAGAGTACAGCTGCTTGGCGAAACATTTACCTAGTCTGGGCTTAGTCTCACTTGTATAGAGGAGGCCACATTGTGAGCACCAAATGCACCGATTGTGAGACCAGGTTCAAGGAAGTCTATGTTCCCTCTAAGCTGTGCACGTATGTATGCACACATATTTTTCAACCAGTGCACAAAGGAAATTAATATGCACACAAAAGTTAGTTACCTAAAATGTGGTCATTAATAATTATGCTTATTGAAAATAATCTTTTAGCTAAATGTTTCTGTTAACTAGTTAGTCGGTTTTTCAAATACCACAATGCATGTCACTAATTTACGTCACCTCACCTTTCCTGTTCCGGTTTGTACAGCTGCATCACGGCAGCAGCCATCTTTGGCGGACAGTGTTCATATCGTACAGTTTACAAAGATCTGTTTCAAATCCTGTAGGTAGCTTACTAAGTTTTTATTGAAAAAGATCAGTCAAATGACCCTGTGGCTAAATACTGTCACAAGAAATTGATAAACATCACATACAAAGTGGGTTTACAGGTTTTAAGTGATGTCTTTGATGAACTGGCTGCACTGTGCAAGATTCTGCAAAGAGTGGCCTGACACCGATTGATTCACTTCATTTTGCGCGAGGCAAAATTAACAAGATAAGAAAGCAGTCTCTGGGAGACAATGTTTTGTGGAGTGACAAAGTTTTGCTAAGCCAACAACGTGAAGAAAACGTTACAGTAGATACATGTTCGCTGTTGACTTTTATAAATAGTCTTTGTGTTCATTTAGAAGAAAGATTTCCTGAAGATGAGGTACAGGAATGGTCAGCTTTTGATTTCTCCACAATTGCAGATTGTGACTTCACGGTTGGCGATGAACAAGTTAATTCCTTACATCTAAAATATCATGATTTTCTAGCTGAAAATACTGTAATAGTTAGACAGTTTAATGATTTCAAATTTTCTGTGCAAGAAAAAATTAAATCCAAACTGATTTCAAACTTTGCTCAAATGGTGGCAGTTGTACTTCAAAATGAACAGATTTGCGACGTTGCACAGTTGATGGACATTGGGGGAACCTTTCTTGCGTCTAGTGCGGATTGTGAGCGAGGTTTTAGCCTAATGAATCAACTCAAAAACAAGCTTAGAAACTGTTTAGGTGAATGTCATTTGGATATGTTAATGAGAATCAAAAGCTATCAATTGGATGGAAGTTCTATTCGTCTAGATAGAGTTTACAAAGAATGGGTAAATGCCAAAGACAGAGAGAAAAATATAACTGGGTGACTTAAATATGTAGCAACACACATAAAAGTTGCTGGTGAACGCAGCAGGCCAGGCAGCATCTATAGGAAGAGGTACAGTCGATGTTTTGGGCCGAGACTCTTCGTCAGGACTTAAATATGTGTATTATTTTGTTGTTCTGTGCAATTTTATGTCAAATATTTTGTAAACCTACATAAACTGTGCCATGTGTGCATTCAGTGCGCACATACTTTTGTCACAGGAAAAAAATTTGCACAACATAAAGATTTTTCCGCACACTGACTACTAAAAATTAGAAGGAAGATTGAAGGAGGTACATGTGAAAATCTGTCACACCTGGAAAGGCTGTTAATGTCCCTGGATGGTGGTGAGGGAGGAGGCAAGGACGACAGTTACATCTCCTACAGTTGTAAGGGAAAGTGCCAGGGTATCTGGAGAGGTGGATGGCAAGGGACCAGTGAGCCTTGAAGAGTATGGTTCCTGTAGAAAGTAGAATGATGAGGGGAAAGAGGGAAGTTGTGACAATTGAGGCAGGTAAAAACGGTGAAGGATGTGTACTGAATGTGGAAGCTAATGTGCTGAAAGGTGAGAACCAAGGGAACTCTATCTCCGTTCTGTCTTGGGAGGGAGATGGGTTGGGGTTGGTGAGAGTAGATATACAGAAAACAGAGGAAATGTGTGAGAGGGCTCTATCAACAGAGGGGAAGCCATGTTTCTGAAAGGAGGAGGACATTTCAGAAGTCAGAGACCAGGAAGCTTCAACTTGAGAACAGGTGCAGCAACTGAGTAAAAGGGTTAGAATCCTTACAAGAGGCAAAGGGGAGGGACAGTTTGCTGACTGATAAGAAGATATCTGTACCAGCTATGTTGCCAAAGTAGCAATTTTGCGTATGTTCCACCTATCTCTCAGAAATTACCTTGCTATTTGAAATATAAATTAATACAAATTGAGCAATTGATTTAAATGTTATTGTCATGTTTCTCTAGTTTTCTTGGTAATCTGGTTGAATAGAGCAAAAAGGTTATCCTCTTATTCTCGATTTTGAGACTCCATTTCAAATGCAATTTATTCTTTTGTTGAATAATTATTCGTTGGGATTTTAGAAATTTTCAAGATTTAACTGAGTGAAACTTTCATTCATCAGGCTTCACTAATGATTATTTCTACTGTAAGAATAGACTCCAAAGTAACATGCTAGAAATATCTTCTTTGCAATTCATTGGGGATGATTTTATCACATTGTTGAATCATATGTTCTAAGTATTTCTCTATCTTCACCTTTTCTTTTGGACATCTTTTGATAATATTAAAATATATATTGTAAAATCATCATGTTCGTACAATGACATCTGCATTTTTGAATGGCTGTATGTTGTCATTAGAATTGGACAACATAAATCTCAAGTATTTTAGTCGAGTACCACCATCTTATGGTATAACTGAGTATTGCATCAGTATTAAAAAGCTATTTTAATGATGCATGGAGGAACTTGTAAGAAACTTACAGGATGTCCCAAATAATTCCTAAATTTTTGTCTGAAAGGTAGCACTACCAACAATGCTCCAGTGTATGTTTACTCCATTGGAATGTCAGATTATGTAATAAACAGATTCTTCTTTTGATTTTGATTGTAAGCAATAGTTAAGGAACCTTCAGAATGTAGTCTTTGAACATTTAATAGCATTATATTTTGTACACTTTTCAATATTCCTAATTGCAATAGAATACTGATTTGCAGGAATAATATTTCTTAATGTTATTATCCATTGTCTAAAATATCATTTTGTTGTTTCATGTAAACAAAAAAAATGAAGTATCATTCGTGCTATGGATCTTGTTTCCAATATGATGTCAGGATTATTCTAACTTGCAGTTGTAGAATTAAAAAGGATGAATGCAGAAAATGCTGAGGAACATTTCGTGATGACCTCGCAGTAAAACTTTACAGTCAGTCAACATAACTGGAGTGCCTCTTTTCTGACACCATTTAGTAAATTGTTTTGTGTGCTCTTCCATGCTTTAACAATAGTATTAAAACGCGAGGCCTAGAGCTCAGCATAAGACTATAATACTGTGACCTAACTGGTGGTGTATGTCGACATGCTACGTTGGCACTAGAATGTGTGAGGATGCTTGTGGACTATAACCAGCACATCCTTAGGTTATGTTGGTTGTTAATGCAAACAGTGCATTTCACTGTATTTTTCAATGTACATGTGATAAATTAATCTGAGTATGAATTAGTTGTTATCATGGTTTGGCTGCCATTGTGACGTAAATTAATATGGGCAGCAGAATCTGAGGAGAGTGCTCCACAGTCTGGCCTGGTTCATTGTCAAAGGTTTAGCAAGGTTGTAAAGGGATCTTGTATTGGTGCACTCCTTGTATTCATGTAACATTGTCACACAGGATCAAAATAAGCTGAAGATACTTGTAAACTTAGTCAGCTCTATCATGGGCAGTAGCCTCCATAGTATCCTGAACATCTTAAAAAAGGTGGCAAGCATAATTAAGGACCCCCATCACCCAGGGCATGTCTTGTTTTCATTACTACCATTTGGAAGGTGGTACAGAAGCCTGAAGGCACACACCAAACAATTCAAGAACAGGTTTTTCCCCTCTGTCATCCAATTTCTGCAATTCATTTTTTTTTCTATATTATGTATTGCAAAATACTGCTGCCGCGAAGACAACAAATTTCATGACATATGCTGATGATATTAAACCTGATTCTGATGAGGGAAACAACATGTTCACTCTGCCTTCCTGGGGTCCACAGACCCCTTAGTTAATGGTATTGGTCTGTGGCATGAAAAAGGTTGGGAACCCCTATGTCTAAACCAACAAAATCCACACTCTGGAGCTGTGGATGACCCTAGCAATGACTTTCTTTGCTATTGACAGCAGGGAGATGTACTACAGTTATCACAATCAGATTTTTCTGCTTTCTTGTTCATTAATCAACTTTGAATGCTTGACCTTTGAGGCTATAGTAATTTGTATAGCCTTGTAAATCTTTGATTGTGGTAATAAGTTTGTATAAATTGAATCAAGACCAATTCAGAGGTGAAATGTGGCTTGTATTTGTGAAAATGTAGATCTATCCAACTGTGTTTTTGGGAGGATGAAGTTCCATGTGAATTTTTAACTTTGCAGAAATATGTTACCAATAGACATGTTGTACTTTTTAGGATAACATGGAGAAGGATCAACGAAACATTATAGTTTTCAATGCATCAAAAAAAGAACTATTTTCTACCACTAGTGGATACAAGTCATTGCAGAAAAAACTTCGCACCAACTGGAAGATACAAAGGCAAGTTTTGGGGTTTGTTTTTACAATATGACTGTTTATATTAGAGGTATTTTAGGATTGTTTTGTGCATTAAGTAGGCAGAAACCAAGAGGTTATTATTATTGGTTTAAACACATGGTCAAGCAGATACGTTGCTGATAAAATGAAAATGATTCATTAAAGTTACTAAGAAATAATAATCAGCAAAAAATACTTCTTGATCATAGGCCCAGCCATATTACAGTACTTAAAATATTAAAGATTTTAAAGATTTGAAATTACCAAAAGCTGTAATTATCCAGACAGTTCACAAAACTGGTACATTTACTGTATCATTTACCTAAACAGCATTCTCAATTTAGTGTTAAAAGAGAGTTGTGCTCTCAGATTTTGATTTTACCCTTTTATCAACAAACCCAAAAAAGGGTTAATGTGAATGCTTTGCAAAATCTTGACCTGTCTGTAGCCATGACGATTAGTCATTTTTATCCACAAATCAGAAATCCAGTTTGGATCCCTAATTTATCAGATGAATATTAGTTCACACTTTTGATAACCATCACATCGTACTTGTTTCCAGTATAACAGATCAGTGAGTTGAGGCTATGTCAGCATTCAAGGGTCCGAGAAAGGAGACGAATCTTACCTTTGATGTGCTGAAATAAAATGTAAAAAGTATTAGTCAAAAATAAATTACATATATGTTTATATTGTGCTGCCATCTAACTTGAACACTCTCTGTCCATTGTTTGTGTCTGATTAATCACATAATGAAGCATGGATGAATAAGCCTAGGAGGTACCTGAATAGCTTGGCATAATTTTATATACCTTAGTCATGTCCTGTCTTAAACTCCTCTGCTCCAGGGAGAACAGACCCAGTCTCCTTTCATGACTGAAACACACCATTCCAAACTATAACCTGGAGTATCTGCTCTGCACTCGCCCCAGCACTATCACACCTTCCTAAATGTTGGTGACTAGAATTGTGTGCAGTACTCAAGCTGAGGTCTGACCGATGACGAGTAAAAACCGGCATTCCTCTAAGATGTAGCCACCATCCGCTTCCCTCCACTACTGCTGCGAAGAGTTTCTGCTCCACTAATGTACAGGTTATGCCTATTTGCATGTTTCTTACTCCATGAATTACTGTGTATACATAAAATAATATATCAAATATCTCAGGTTTGATTTTTTTTTATCAGGCACACACGTCCATTTACATATTGTTATAATGACCTTGCAGAGTGCTGATTTACGTAGCGCTCCATCTCTGAGGAACGTGGGGTCTGAGTGTAACTGAATGTGGTGCACAAACATGGCAATTCTGTCTCTGTCCTGCTCACCTGACCTCAAACATCTAGCAGTCAAATGTTCATTTTATCTGCCGAGGGAACTTTCTACCTTCGTTCTGGTAGTGGTGTACATTGCACATTACGCCAATGTCAAACAGGCACTGGAGGATCAGAGCAACGTACTCAACAGGCACAAAACTGCGCACCCTGACATCTTTCCTATCATTGCAGGAGATTTCAATCAGGCCAATTTGAAGAAATCTGAACAACTACCACCAATATATCACCTGTCAACCAGAGGAGCCAACACACTTGACCACACTTGTACCACCATCAAGAATGCTTACCGTATCATCCCATGCCTACATTTTGGAAAGTCCAAGCAGCTGGATGTACTTCTACTCCCAGCATATAGGCAGAGATTAAAGACTGCAGCATTACTGGTGAGGACCAAGAAGGTATGGTCAAGAGAGGTGGAGGAGCACTTACAGGACTGCTTTGAGTTGGTGGACTGGACAAATTTCAGGGGTTAATCTTCGAGTCTGAATGACTGTGCCACAGTTGTCACCGACTCCAAGACCTGCATGGATGAATGTGTGCCTTCGAGAACATACCAGACATAACCAAACCAAAAGCCGTGGATGAACCAGGAGATTGAGGGCTGAGGGCTAGATTTGTGGCACACAAGACCAGTGATTCAAAGCTATACAAGAAGTCCAGGTACAATCTACAGAAGGCTATTTTAAGGACAAAAAGCAATTCTGATTGATGTTGGAGGCGGAAGTGGATGCACGTCAACTCTGGCAGGATTTGCAGGCCATTACTTCCTACAAAGCAAAACCTAACATGAATGGCTGTGATGCTTCACTCCCAGATGAGCCCAACGCCCTTTGCGCGCATTTTGAAAGAGAATAAACTACACCTTTGCAAATCGCTGCACCATCTGGTGACCCTATGATCTCGCCCAGAGGCCAACATCAAAACATTTTTCAAGAGGGTGAACCCTCACAAGGCATCAGGCCCTGATGGTGTACCTGGTGAAGCTCTGAAGACCTGTGGGTTGTATATAGTGACATATATGTACCTTGATAATAAATTTACTTTGAACTTTTGTATATTTAAAGAGGAGAGTGATAGATAATTATTAAAGGCATCAAAGATTATAGGGAGAAGCTATGGGATTGAGAGGGAAAATAAATCAGCCATGATTAAATGGCAGAGGAAAGCTGATGCATCGAATGCTATAACACTTCTCCTATGTCCTATGGTCTTTATTTGATAAATTCAGTTAAGAAAATTGAATGGCATGAATCATTCACTTCTGTATCTTCAAATCTATAATAGTAGAGAACTATAAATTCCAAATAATTAAATGTGTAGTATATTAATTAACTAATACAACATGGGTTTGCAGATATGCTGGTTTGTGTCATTATAAAATTAATCACTGTGAAATGTCTATAATTTTGAATTCATATGTTCGTGTGCTTTAACTTGTATTGGTTATGATTTAGGAGTAAGTATTTCAAACATGATGGGTATTTTGTTCTCAACAGTTTTAAAGATGAAATCACAGAAGAGAAACTAAGAGGTGTGAAATTATGGATAACAGCTGGTCCCAGAGAAAAATTCACTGCTACTGAAGTAAGCAAGCACATTTATTTTTGATTAGTATGGTTAATTTTATATCCTCAAACATCTAAAGATGCATGTTGCTATTTATAGACTTGCTACAGCTTTTCACTAAAAAGTTATTTTCAGGCCTGTACAAGTTTTAGAAATTTCTCATTGTGCTATGTGAGTTTATGAAATGAGGAATACTCTGCATTTATTGAATTCAGAATTAGTCATTGTAATTTTTTCATATTCTTAGCTCGATGTATTGAAAAAGTACTTAGAAAGTGGAGGATGTATTCTTGTGATGCTGGGAGAAGGTGGAGAGTCTAAATATAACACTAATATAAACTTCTTATTAGAGGAGTATGGAATTATGGTAAATAATGGTAAGTATTACATATTTATTTCCTTTAAATGTTATTTTTTTGCCATTTGATTACTTATGTTTATATCACATTTATCCTTTAAATGTTGTTACTTGCAGATGCAGTTATAAGAAATATGTATTATAAATACTTCCATCCCAAAGAAGCTTTAATATCAAATGGAATTTTAAACAGGTAGTTTTATGCACAACTTCTCATCCTTTGCAGTTTATCTGTGTCCTTAACAAAATGGAATGTTTTGTTTTATGCAGTGCATCTTGCACAGGAAATTTTTTCAAAAAAACAGTAATGCTGGAAACATTTCAGGCAATATCTGTGGAAAGAAATGTTTCAGGCTAAAAAATGTTAATTTTGAATTGCTATGAGAGTAGAAGAGGGATAGATAGAGCAAAGCTTGTATCACTCATGGAACAGGCCAAGGTTACCATGATGATCTGAGGTCAACTAAAAGTTGGAGAAAAAGCTTGAAACAAAAGAACATAAAACCTATGAAATGGATGTGGTTAGGGAGTGACAAGATTAATAAAGGAGGGTAAAAGCAATGTGTAAGAAATTGCCAGTAGGCGATGCCATGCAAATGGAGAAAGATGGAGTCAATATTGCTGACGGTTGACATATAGCAGAATTGTCAGTTGCAATATAGAAAAAGTCACCTGAAGTTCTAAAATTCAACACTGGGTACAGAAAGCTGCAGTGTGCCTTAGATGGAGAACAACTTGCTGTTCCTCAAGCTTACATTGATCCTCGCTATAACAGTGCAGCAGGCCACAGAAATGTCAAATGGGAGTGGGATGAAAGAATGACTGACATATCCCATGTAGGATTTGATCTTATGTATATTGATAATGTGAAATGGATTACTTCAGAACTTGCACCTTCTCCTTCAAATATAACACGGACAATAAATTACTATTCACAGAGAAATTAGTCGAGCAGCTGGTAAGTCTGTGCCTGGGATGATGGATGAAGAAAACAATGGCAACAACTTGCAGTAAGTTTTTGCATAAAATTGGTAAATTGATTAATTCTTATCATTTGTATCAAGATACAGCAAAAAATCTTGTTTTGCATGCTGTCCATGCAGATCATTTCATTACAACAGTGCGAGGGAAAACAGTAACAGGATGCAGAATAAAGTGTTACAAGAAAGTGCACTGTAGCTGACAATAAGGTGCAAGGCTATAATGAGGTCAAGAGTCTGCTAAGAGTCAAGATTATACTAGGGTCTGTTCAGTAGTCATATAGCAATGAGAAGTTGTCCTTGTGAAACATGGTTGATGTCCCATTAGATTATATTAATCATAAAGAGAACATGATTTGTACTTTTGACAATTATCTTTGTGATTTGAATATGTTATTTGGCAGCTTTCAGAAAAACGTCAGTATCTTTATGAATAAATTGTAGACTAAATTATGTGATAAACTATCAGTGAAGAATTTACATATTCAAAACATTATCCAGTCACCTGCTTGTAATAACTGCTCTTGTGCTATTTTCTATTGCAATATCTTTATAAGTAGCAAAGTAGAATAGCTCTCTAACATACTGTGCCTCAAATTAATAAATATAAATTGATTCATCTTTATTCTAGTCCAAATGAAGATAAATGTAAACCAAAAGGATTTCAAGTACATTTATGACAATTGAAATACATAATCATGTAGCATAATGGATGTTTATTCACAAAATGTTATGGTTATATGCTTTCAACAATTAAAAAATACACCAATAATAGTGGTAAATAAAAAAACTTCTACCTATCTGTAATCCACTGAAAATAAATTGTAGGGTCCAATTGATGCTAATGGAGATGCAATCGCATGTAGGTCTAATTTGCTGAAGTTAATAGATTCCCAGAAATGTTTCAATGTTAAGTTGTGGACAAGTTTGCTGTTTTGTGCTTAAGTTAACCTTATTGTCATTATGTACTACAGAGCCCTAACGTTTGTTTATCCATTTGGTGCTACACTGAGTGTAATGAAACCAGCCATTGCAGTGCTGTCTACGGGTTCTGTATGTTTTCCCCTCAACAGGCCTATTCTGGCATTCTACAATTCCAAGGTACTGTTTCAAGTAATATCTACAAATATTTAAATAGTTTCCATTAGTGTAGAATTTGTTAGTTTCTTGTCAGCTTATTACTGAGGGTATAAGGTACAAGTCTGGACTGCTTACTAGAGAAGGGATAATTGCCATATGAGGAAATGCAGCAAAGATTCACAATATTTGTTCCTGGGATGGCAGGTTTGCTGTATGAGGAGACAGTGAATAGATGTTTGTCTGTTAAGAAGAATGTGAGGCACTCTCATTGAAACACAATTTTTTACAAAGTTCTAAAGGGTAGCTGCAAGGATGGTGTTTCCCCTGGCTGAAGAGTTTAATACCTCGGGGTCATAGTCTCAAAGCAAAGAGCTATTTAGGATTTCTTCATGCAATAGGTGGTGAATCCACGGAATTCTTTAGCCTGGAGGACTTTGAAAACTTGGGTCACTGAGTTCATTCAAATTGGAAATTAATAGATTTCTAGATATTAAAGGGACTGTGGGATATCTGTATAGTGCAGGAAATGACACTGGGGTACAGGATCAGTTATATCTTGATGGATGGCAGAACAGGCAAAAGAGACCTGTTGCAAACTAGAAGAATGCATTTTGGAAAGTCGAACGGAAAGGATGTGATTTGTAAATGATAGGCCATTAGGGAATGTTGATAAACATTGGGGTTCAAGACTGCAGTTCCCCTTGATATTCAATAAATGTGCCAGAAAATTATGGATTTTTATTGTTAAGTGCATTATTAGTTGCCACAAATTCCCTGACGATGAGAATTAACTTTTGAGTAGGCATTTCATTCCTTCAGATTTTAATCATTGCTGACAATGTTTAAATTTTGCCTGCATTGTCTCTTTAATTTGCTTTCTATGCATAATTAACCATTGAAGTTGGTAGTTTCTGATTTAGGCCATGCACATCTCAGTAAGAATTCTAAAGTTGGATTGGTTAAGTAGATGCACAGTTGGATATCTTGTCCTCTGTTTCTATCAAGCCTCAGTCAAGACCCCTGAGTATTTTGTTTTTATTTCTAGTTAGTTCTAGTTCCAGTGCAAAAGCTCCCAGAAAGTCCAGTGGAAGGCAAATACTGTTCATTTGACCTGACCAAGAAATCAAGACTAGTAATGGCAGGCTGTGGCAACCATGTCACTCTTTGTAGCCTGCTTCTTTCATATCATCTTGAAGCTTTATTTTGAAACAGACATTTTATTTACCGGGTGTGCAACACCGTTAGGAAAAAGGCCAAGTTGTAAAATTTTAAAAAACATTAACAGATGAAATTTAATTTAATGGAAAAAGAAACAATTATTTCTAGCAATTGTTTAAATTTTCATTATTAAATAATGTGGTTTATTACCAAAGCAGTTCAATAGTTTAAGAACAAATGTGTGTTGAAGGATTATGCATACATGTATTCTTCTAGGTTCAGAAAGTAGGTCAATGCTTAGTGTTTTTTTCCACTGTAAGTCCCTTTGAAAGTAAACTAGATTGCAACGAGCCTGATTATAAGGACAGTGGTGATAAGCCAAATGAACCTATTATAAAATGATAATTTTCAGATGTTTAGACCAAGGGAGAACAGAAAAGAAGCAATGTGCATCATAGATTGATCATTGTGATCTTCTTAAATATTTAAAACTTATGGAATGGCATTTATCATGGTCCTACCTGCAAAGGGAATGTGTCAAATATTTTAGGTGAAAATACCCGAAGCATCTTCATGTGTAATTAAGTGAGGCAAGAAACATGGAACCTTAAAAGCTTACAATGACTCAGAATAGTGAACAGACTTCAATTGTCTTGATCATAAAAAATTCAAGCTTTTTTTTAACAGCTTCAAGGTGGAAAATTGGCTGTGCTGGGATCTTGTCACATGATAAGTGACCAATACTTTGACAAAGAAGAAAATGGCAAAATCATGGTATGTAATCATGGTATTAAAATATTAGATTCATCTATTGGTTTATTGTGGTCAAAATGTTCCAACAAAGTAAATGAAAGATAATTAATAGCCACTCAAAATTGTGAATGACAAATGATAGGGCATGTACTTAATTGTAGGAATAACTTCATATCTATTTTTAATAGATTTGTAATTTTAATACTTTACTAAGGAAAGGAAAGGTACATCGCATCCGGAGTTTCTCTGGTTAGCGAACAATTTCCCTCCACGCCTCTCTGACATAGTGGGGAACCGCGTACAAGGCAAGTTACAGCAGTGGTTTGCCATTGCCTTCTGCCAGGTGAGTTTCCAAAAAGATCACCAGCTCGTTACACAGCACAGATGGAAAGTGTGCAGGGGAGCCGGCTGGATTCGAACTCAGGACCTTTCGTTCCGAAGCACAGCACTGATGCCACTACGCCACCAGCTGGGTCAATACTTTACTAACTTTTTTTTAAAAAAATTACTATTACAACATCTCATCTGGTCACAACTGGGTTGTTCATTTCTGCAGTGTGATCTTTCTGGCTTATATCAATGGCCAGAAAATCTCAATTGTCACAGCATCTGTCAAACTAACGTCCATCAGATTTTTCACCCAATCCTTATCCAGCTCTCCTGAACTTCTTGGTGGTATTCAACCACACAATGTACTTCAGCAGTCTATTCCATATTTCATCTCATTGCATAAAACAATTCAGTCTAAACTGTCTTTCTCAACCTTTTTGCCCTGGAGGAACTCTTGAAATAATTTTCAGGTCTCAGCAACCCCTGCATAAAAATATCTAGAGCTCATGGTACATTAGCATGATCAGTAATTTGTAGATATAACAATCCAAAAATAATTGTCCTTGCTCTTTTGAGTAGGGAATGAATTTTTAGCCAACCTTTCTTGGGGAAAAAAAAACAGGTAGTTAAGCTTAGCTTACCTTTCTTGAAATTACTGTTTCTTTCTCCTTCATAAATTTTAAAAACTCTTAACACAAAAATAATAGATTTCACAATCCTGGGACAAACTTGAGATAAGCACACATGGATTTCACCTTCAACTGAAATGAGACGATTTCTATCCTTGCTCTTGATGCTTGTTATACAAGAGAAAGCTTGCTCACACAGGTAAGAAGTTGAAAACGGCAGCAAGACGTTCATTGCTTTCCTATGAATAGCAGGATACTCTTTTTTTTCACTAAAATCCAGAACATCCAGGGGCAGGTCAGTAAATCTCTTCTTGAGTGCATGATGTGACAAAAGAGGGTTACAAAAGTACACATAGACTAAGATGTTAACTGTCCTGTGCTAGCACCAGTGGGATCAACAGTTGATCTGCCACCTGTCTTCAGGAGAGAGAGATAAGTAAGACAATGGAGCAGCATTTGGAAATGTTAATGAAGAGACGAGAGAGTTTAACGGAAGGAGACACCGGTCTGAATATTGTCAAGACCGGCTCCTTTTGAACCCTGAACTGTTTGAAGTGTGATGGACAGGCGATACCTCAGCAGGGGGATAAAAAGGGGCAGGTTCGCTAAGACACCACACACGACACCACGAGGTAGCAAGACCCTGGAAGCGGTGCGCCTCCACAAGTTGGTGGGAGTTTTTGGAGGTCTGGTTGCGGGATCAGCCATAGACGCACAGGGTGGAAAGATACGGTCGGCGGGAACCTGGTGTGTGTCCGCCCTTGCCTGGATGCCGGGTTCACCGCTGAAGAATGATCGTGTCTGGAACGGAGGGGTCACAGTTGGTGACATCAGAAGACATTACCAAGGACTCGCCCGAAAGCCAACTGTGAGGAATATGGAAGGTCTGTGTGGAATCCGTTTTGAATATTCATTCGCTTTCGCTCTCTCTCCTTTTCCCCACCCAACGGCACAACAGTGATCACTGCGAACTGAACTGAACTTTGCGTCACTTGAAACTGGTGATTTACCCCTAGACTGTGATAGAGCTTGATTGATCCTATTAACCTAGTTCTGTGTACATGTGTGTTTATTCATTGCTAATCTGTTGCATTTATATCCTTACTATTAGAGTACTGTGTTGCTTATTTCTTTAATAAAACTTTCTTAGTTCCAGTAATCCAGACTCCAACTGGGTGGTCCATTTCTGCTGGTTTGGCAACCCAGTTACCGGGTACGTAACAATGATCAGAGTGCAGCTTACAAAGTTCTTCCTCTTCTCTCAAACTAAAGTTCTCAGGCTGAACAGAAGATTCAGAGAAAGTGTCCCTCACCCAGTCATACACATGTTGAAAGGGAGGAAAAATACTGTTCAATTTTGTTCTGCAGTTCTTCCAGGTGCTTTTCAATAAGACTCGAGATGTTCTGGTATCCTTCCTCACTCTCAAGCCCAAGCAGCAGTGGAAACATTTTAAAATTTTCTTTTGCAACATGATTTTTCCAAAGATTCAGTTTCCTTTTAAGTCCAAGAATCTTGTCACTTGCGAGTCAAAATATTTTCTCCAAGGCCTTGCAGAGACTTGTTCAACTGGTTCATATGATGAAACCTGTCTGTTAAGAAGCTAGTTTCTGCAGCCGTTCTTCATCTTCAAAGCACTTAGCAAAATCTGGCCTACTATTTTCTTGAAAGTACTCCTGCAATTTACCTTTCAGCTCAAACACCCTGTTGAGAACTCTTCCTCTGTTAAGCCTCCAGATTTCTATATGTAGCAGGAGATTGGTGTGCTCTTTGTCCAGATTTTCACAGTTTTTTAAACATTCTCGAGTGAGCTGGTTTTAAAGTTACTATGTAACTTGCTTCCTCAGTCTTTTTACTGACGATGACTTTATTTTCGAAAGCTTTAATCTGTTTGTTTTGAGGCTCCAATCATTGTATAAATCAGGGGTCCCCAACCTTTCTTGCACTGTGGACCGGTTTTAATATTGACAATATTCTTGCCGACCTGGGGGGGGGGGGGGTGTTCAAGTAGGGTTAAACTCACCTCAACATGTCTTTTACAGTTAGGGTTGCCAACTTTCTCACTCCCAAATAAGGGACAAGAGTAGCAGTCAAATACGGACACTTGTGTTTACCCGGAGAAAGACTACCATGACCATGAAGCCTATGTGACGTCCCACAAATCGGTTTTGGCTTAATCTTCCTGACTACACTGTACATACATTTTTTCTACTTTATATAGGCTGTGTATTTATCATATCATTCCTGCTTTTACTATATGTTAGTGTTATTTTAGGTTTTATGTGTTATTTGGTATGATTTGGTAGGTTATTTTTTGGGTCTGGGAACGCTCAAAAATTTTTCCCATATAAATTAATGGTAATTGCTTCTTCGCTTTACGCCATTTCAGCTTATGAACGGTTTCGTCGCAACGTTCTACATTAGTGGGGGAAATACGGGGCAAGGGAGGTCCCATATGGGACGAACCAATTCAGCCTAATATACGGGATGTCCCAGCAAATACGGGACAGTTGGCAACCCTATGTTCAAGTTCAACAGTGTGTGATAGGGAATGAGGAAAGGTGCAGCTGACTCATATCGTTTCCTCGCGGCCCGGTGGTTAAAGACCACTGGTTTAAAATAATCACCTTTATGTGCCATATGGCTGTGATTTGTAAAGTGTCTTTTCAATTTTGCTGGAGACATTGCTACATTTGCAAGTTGTTTGTCACAGACTAGGCGCAATGGAATAAGACAACTTGGATCACTGATCCATGTAAAATCTATTGATAAGTAGCTTCCATTGTAAAGGTATGGTACCAGCTGATTACTTTACTCCCCCAGAAGAGGCTGGTAGACTTTTTCTGGAGCAGCAGGAGGCATTGCATCTCTGCTGTGATCCTGAGTCTTCCAGTCGTGGAGGGTGGTGAGTCATTGGTGTGTGTGCACACCCAGCTAGCAGCTCTCCGCCTCAGGATACTGCAGAGATACCTGAAAAGCAACCACCCTCTGAGATGGCATGCACTGGCTACTTACTTACCCTGCCAGGGACACTGCCTGCGGGAGGGCACTTGGCTTCCAGTGGACAGCATCAGCTGCACTGCTTTGAGGGAACTGCCTCGCTTTTACCAAGAACTGTTCAGGGTATGGCGTCCAGTCTCATCTGGACAGGGTACTCCTGCACCGGTGTGGTGGCAGTACTCTAGCTGCGAGGGGACCTGGTCCCCATCCTATCATGGTGAATGTCGAGGGAGCTTAGGGAAGTACAGGGGTTCCGGCTGCACCACCGCCTGATGGGCCAGAGGCCTTGGGATACTACACGGGAGAGGATCCCTCACAACGTGAGCCATCTCACAGGGATGCCCTTCCATGACGCTCCAAAGCACTTCTTGTACGGTCTGCTCTTGCACACCTTTCACATCCTTCCCTTTGTCTGCCAATCAAGCTCGCCTTGGTGCTCTCTTTTACCATTCAGCGACTGAAGAGGTCTCTTTATTCAGGGGTCTTGCCCCTGTACATTGGGGACCTGCAGTGGAAATGTTGCATAGGGCAGTTCTGTGCAACAGGTCTTTAAGCAGGTTCACTGACAGCACATCCACCTGTCCATTCAGTGGCCAGGAGGAGTCAGTGTACCATGCTTACATGGAGTGTGAGAGATTGCAGCCCCTGTTTGAATATCTGAAGTGGCTGCTGCTCAGGTTCTGGTTACACTTTAGCCCCATGCTCCTTGTATACGTCTTCCATACCTTATAGTATGGAAGAGGGTGGTTGTGAGGAGGATCTACTGGTGGGCTTGCTGCTGGACTAGGCCAAGATGGCCATTCACAGGTCTAGGTGGTGGACAGTCGAGGGCTCTGCCAGGGTCAACTGCCTGTCCCTCTTCCGAGGATACATTTGTGTCCAGCTCTCCTTGGAGAGGGAGCATGCGGTCACAATGGGTACAGTGGAGGATTTCCAGGAGTGGTGGGCCACCAGGGAATTGACTGTTTTATAGACAGCAGTAATCATATTTAATTTGAATTTACTCACTGTCTTGTAAATTCTTAATGTACTTTGTGTAATTGTTTAAGTAAATTTTTATAGTTCTGTAAAAACAAAAGACATACTTTTTTTGTGTCCTTTATTTCACCAGTTCTGTGAAATGTCTCAGAAGATTGTAATTCTTTATCGTTAACCTTATCAGAATTGTGCGTAGGCCTAGGCCTAAGATCCTCCTCTTCCATCTCACAGCTCTTCAAAAATCGCCACACTGAACAGTCCTTAAAATGAAAATTTCCCTCCAATGTTCTCCTACACCGATTGAGTTTGTTCACTCCCATGAGTCAGTCGGCAGCACGCAAGGGGAAGTTGGAAGAGGTCATTCGGGAGGGAGAGACTGACATCACAGCCCAAGTTGGGAGAATCCATTCAATTCTTGGAAACCTCACTTTATGCTCCTCATCGGCCTACCGTCCTCCCCTCTGTGCAATACAGTGCACACCAATTATAAACAGCCTCCCCCCTATCTTGCATCAAAAACTGAGAATAGGTAGAGTCCTACTGTGCATTACCATACTGGGCTGAAACTACCAATGGGCTACTCGGTCACTGCCCACACTGCAAGTGCTAGCATCACGCATTGTTCAAAAAACGATGTTTTTTTTTATCACTATCTCTCACGGAACCCCTATCGACTTCTCATGGAACCCTGCTTAAGAAACCCTGGTCTAAGCTGTACTTTTACTCCAATTATTTCAAAGTTTAGTTCAATTTTAGCATCTATACCTGGGTTTTGAATTACCATTTAGTATCTCAAACACTTCTACAAGATCACTTGAAACAGCTTGGTTCACTGTAAACATCCTCTCATAACTCAACTATCTAACCATAATCAGTTCAATCACCTTTCAAAATAAATCTTTGAATGCCTGGGGACTTCTTTCAGAATATGAAAATCAAAGTCAGTTTTATTGTCATATGCACAAGTACATGTATGTACAGATGCAATGAAAATGTTGCATAGCATATACAAGCAGCATTCACAAAAAAATCTTAAAATTTTACTGAACTTTTATAAGTATGATATCAACTAGGACAAAAATAACAAAATCCCATTTAGTGCAAAGTGATCGTTGTGTTGCCATTTGAGTAAGTGGTTAAAGTTGTTTTGATTGTTTCAAGAGCCGAATGTTGAAGTAGATTTTCTTAAACTTCATCATATGGGACTTTAGACTTCTGTACCTTTTGCCTAACTGTAGCTCCATGAAGATGGCATGGCCTAGGTTGTGGGGATCTTTGTTGACAGATGTTGCCTTTTTGAGGCTTTGCCTCCTGTGGATACCACCAATGAGGCGAGGGATCTGCTTGTGATGTATTGGGCAGCTTCTTTCATTCCTGCGTGGGCTCATGGCCAAGTGGTTAAGGCATTGGACTAGCATTGGAAGGTCGTGAGTTCGAGCCCCAGCCAAGGCAACGCGTCTTGAGCAAGGCACTTAATCACACATTGCTGTGCGACGACACTGGTGCCAAGCTGTGTGGGTCCTAATGCCCTTCCCTTGGACAACATTAGTGTTGTGGAGAGGGGAGACTTGCAGTATGGGCAACTGCTGGTCTTCCATACAACCTTGCCCAGGCCTGCGCCCTGGAGAGTGAAGACTTTCCAGGCACAGATCCATGGTCTCGCAAGACTAATGGATGCCTTTTTCATTCCTGCACATTTGAATTGTTATAGTAGACCAGTCAACACTGATCAGGTAGTATTGCTAGACTAGCACTTCAGTACAAATTCAGCCATCTTCTGAGGTATGCCTCAAATTCTTGTGATTATAAGATATCTAACTGAATGCATCCAAAAAGAATACCCACAACTATTCACTGAGATCTGTGGATAATGTCTAAAAAATATGTGGTGGTTATTGATCCTTCAATTTTTACTCCTTTTGTTCCAGGATGTTGTTTTTCAGTGGCTGACTACAAATGAAATCCAGTTAAACCAAATTGATGCTGAGGATCCAGAGGTAAATCATGAGAACTAATTGGTAGATTCTGGATCATTTCTTAGTTGTAAGACATAGGAGCAGAATTAGGTTATTCAGCCCATTGAGTGATATTCTATCATGGCTGATTTATTATCCTTCTCAATCCCATTCTCCTTGTACCCTTTGACTCCTGACTAATCAAGAACCGATCAACCTCCCTTTTAAATATACTCAATGATATGGCCTCCACAGCCATTAGACATAGACTATATATAACACAGAAAACTTTGCCCTTGATTCAAGAGAGAAATCAATAGCTCAGAAGCAGGCTTACTATCTCTGGCATATGTCATGAAATGTGTTGTTTATGGGTTCATTGTTCATTCAGACATCTGACAGCAGAGAGGAAGAAGCTGTTTCTGAATCATTGAGTGTGTGCCTTCAGGTTCCCGTACTTCCTCCTTGATGGTAGCAACGAGAAGAGGAAATGTCCTGGGTAATGGGGGTCCTTAATGATGGATGCAGCCTTTTTTAGGCATTGCCTTTTGAAGATATCCTTAATGATCATATGTAATAGTTACATTTTAGTTAGCTGTAATGGATGCCCTAAAAATACAAAAGGGTTACTGTGTTAAGAATCAACAAGTGAAAGACTCCCAATTATGAAGCACTTTCACATCTTCATTAGTTAACATTGTTGAGGATAAAAATATATACAGTGTTAATTCTAGCTTACTTTTATTGTTTAGGCAGAACCTAGTTAATTACTGCTGCTCACCATGATTAGGTGAGCCAGAGCCACAGAGCAAAAATTGGAAGCATAGGGTCTTAGAGTTGTCCATCACAGAAACAAGCCTTTGACATACTATGTGCATTCTAACCTTTGTACTACAATCTACATTAATCTCATTATCTAAATTAATCTTGCTTTGTGTTTAACTGCCCTTAGCCTTGGCAGTTCAAGTATCTCAATACTTTTAAAAACTCACAAGAGCATCTGCCTTTGCCACCTCTTCAGACAGCACATCCAACTACCCTCTTGTGAAAAATCTGCCCTTTTATCCTCTTTAAACCCCACACCTTTTAGCTAAACCTATGCCTCCTCTACCATAGAAAAAATAATTTTATTACCTACCCTTTCTGTTTTCTTCAAATTTACATACCTATATTAGCTCACCCCTCAGCCTCCTCTGCTCCAGGAAAAACAAACCTAGGCTATCCAGTTTCTCCTTATAATTTTAAAGTTTCCATTTTCTCCCTAAATCTGCTCATATTACCAAATTCTCCAAATGTTACTTAATATAACATGGTGTAAAATTTCACTTGATAATGCTCATAAGTGTTTTGGGTTGTTTTATGATATTAAATGTGTAAATATAATTCCAAATTCTTTGGTAAATTAAATGAAAAAATTATTCAATGTTTTTGTATTATTAATGGAAAAATTCAATCTTAAGATTTCAGATTACACCATGCTTCCAGATACAGCTAAACTATCTGACAGACTGAGGAGTTGCTTGCAGGAAGGAGATGAAAATCCACGAGATTTTACCACGCTATTTGACATGTCACTCTTTAAACTGGACACAATGGCACTCCCAAAAGTTATCACGTCAGTATTAAATTGAAACTGTCTACTTTTATTTAAGAGCCAGATTTTAAGAAAGAAACTAGAATTTAAAACAACTGATAATGAACATTTCTTTAATCTTTGTTCAAACCATGTGTTACTCCCTCACAATTCAAAGAACCAGTTCAAAGTAAATTTGTTATGAAAGTCCATACATGTCACCATATTCAACCCTGACTGAGTCTGACATTAATGTACTACATTGCCAAATTGGGTCATAGGGCTATTTTTCTGTTTCATAAGGCTTGATATGGCCATAAATTCCCTCATAATATTGAAATTATAAAACTAAATTGTTTAGAGCTTTGTTCTATCCAACTTTTAAGGTACCCAGTTAGCACGCTACTTCAGACTTTAAATGATTGGCCGCCCATCATCTCAGCCAAAAAAATACCACGACTCATGGGACATTTCACTCACTTTGATAATTGAAATAATGACCAAAACAAAATATTTTTTCAAACCAAAGGAAAATAACGGCTATCAAAGTGTAGATAATTAAACATTGTTGAAATCTAAGTTACATTATATCTGCAGTGTTTGAGCCAACGATGCAGTCTTACAAGATTTCATGCATTTCCAGGGCATATGAACAACTGAATGTGAAACATGAATCACTCCAACTGATACAACCTCAGTTTGAAACACCACTCCCTACACTACAGCCAGCTGTAAGTGCAGATCTGCAAACTATTAAACAATACAAAAAACAACCATAACTGTATTAAAGGCAAAATAAATCAAATGACCTATGTTATGCTTATTATGCTCTTCGTACAGTAATTTACTCAGTTTTATTTTTAGGTGAGCATCATAGGAAGATCTGTACAAATTTTTATTATCATCGAAGTAATGTTGAAAATGTTAAGGTGATAAGTTTCATGAGAACTGTAGTCTTGCAATAATAGTCTTTTTGACAACATTAGTACTTTGTAAATCAGACAATAACAGTGATAGTGTGATGAATGTAAATGTGTTCGTAAATTTTCTTTTGGGATAGGCATGTTCTGGGGCCTCCAGCTCCGTATAGTTGATTCTTACAATAAAGGAGGATGCAAGGTGTACCTTACCCATCAAAATTACAAAATATTATCATAGAAACAGAAAACCTGCAGCACAATACAGGCCCTTCGGCCCACAAGGCGAACATGTCCCTATTTTAGAAATTACTAGGGTTACCCATAGCCCTCTATTTTACTAAGCTCCATGTACCTATCCAGGAGTCTCTTTAAAGACCCTATCGTATCTGCCTCCACCACCGTTGCCTTCAGCCCATTCCACGCATTCACCACTTTCTGCATTTTAAAAAAAAAACAAACTTACCCCTGACATCTCCTCTGTACCTACTCCCAAGTACCTTAAACAATAGAACCATAGAAACTACAGCACAGAAACAGGCCTTTTGGCCCTTCTTGGCTGTGCCAAACCATTTTCTGCCTAGTCCCACTGACCTGCACATGGACCATATCCCTCCATACACGTCCCATCCATGTATCTGTCCAATTTATTCTTAAATGTTAAAAAAGAACCCGCATTTACCACCTTGTCTGGTAGCTCATTCCATACTCCCACCACTCTGTGTGAAGAAGCCCCAATAATGTTTCCTTTAAACTTTTCCCCCCCTCACCCTTAACCCATGTCCTCTGGTTTTTTTTCTCCCCTTGCCTCAGTGGAAAAAGCCTGCTTGCATTCGCTCTATCAATACCCATCATAATTTTATATACCTCTATCAAATCTCCCCTCATTCTTCTATGCTCCAGGGAATAAAGTCCTAACCTATTCAACCTTACTTTGTAAATGAATTTCTCAAGTCCCAGCAACATCCTTGTAAACCTTCTCTGCACTCTTTCAACCTTATTTATATCCTTCCTGTAATTTGGTGACCAAAACTGAACACAGTACTCCAGATTCGGCCTCACCAATGCCTTATACAACCTCATCATAACATTCCAGCTCTTATACTCAATACTTTGATTAATAAAGGCCAATGTACCAAAAGCTCTCTTTACGACCCTATCTACCTGTGGCAACACTTTTAGGGAATTTTGTATCTGTATTCCCAGATCCCTCTGTTCCACTGCACTCCTCAGTGCCTTACCATTAACCCTGTATGTTCTACCTTGGTTTGTCCTTCCAACATGCAATACCTCACACTTGTCTGTATTAAACTCCACCTGCCATTTTTCAGCCCATTTTTCCAGCTGGTCCAAGTCCCTCTGCAGGCTCTGAAAACCTTCCTCACTGTCTACTACACCTCCAATCTTTGTATCATCAGCAAATTTGCTGATCCAATTTACCACATTATCATCCAGATCATTGATATAGATGACAAATAACAATGGACCCAGCACTGATCCCTGTGGCACACCACTAGTCACAGGCCTCCACTCGGAGAAGCAATTCTCTACTACCACTCTTTGGCTTCTACCATTGAGCCAATGTCTAATCCAAATTTACCACCTCTCCATGTATACCTAGCGACTGAACTTTCCTAACTAACCTCCCATGCAGGACCTTGTCAAAGGCCTTACTGAAGTCCATGTAGACAATATCCACTGCCTTCCCTTCATCCACTTTCCTGGTAACCTCCTCGAAAAACTCCAATAGATTGGTCAAACATGACCTACCACGCACAAAGCCATGTTGACTCTCCCTAATAAGTCCCTGTCTATCCAAATGCTTGTAGATTCTGTCTCTTAGTACTCCCTCCAATAACTTACCTACTACTGACGTTAAACTTACTGGCCTATAATTTCCTGGATAACTTTTTGATCCTTTTTTAAACAACGGAACAACATGAGCCACTCTCTAATCCTCCAGCACCTCACCTATAGACAGCGACATTTTAAATATTTCTGCCAGGGCCCCTGCAATTTCAACACTAGTCTCCTTCAAGATCCGAGGGGACACCCTGTCAGGTCCCGGGGATTTATCCACTAATTTTCCTCAAGACAGCAAGAACCTCCTCCTTTTCGATCTGTACAGTTTCCATGATCTCACTACTTGTTTCCCTTAATTCCATAGACTTCATGCCAGCTTCCTTAGTAAATACAGACGCAAAAAACCTATTTAAGATCTCCCCCATTTCCTTTGGTTCCGCACATAGCCGACCACTCTGATCTTCAAGAGGACCAATTTTGTCCCTTACAGTCCTTTTGCTCTTAATATACCTGTAAAAGCTCTTTGGATTATCCTTCACTTTGACTGCCAAGGCAACCTCATGTCTTCTTTTAGCCCTCCTGATTTCTTTCTTAAGTATTTTCTTGCACTTCTTATACTCCTCAAGCACCTCATTTACTCCCTGCTTCCTATACATGTCATACAACTCCCTCTTCTTCTTAATCAGAGTTGCAATATCCCTTGAGAACCAAGGTTCCTTATTCCTATTCACTTTGCCTTTAATCCTGACAGGAACATACAAATTCTGCACTCTCAAAATTTCTCCTTTGAAGGCTTCCCACCTACCGATCACATCCTTGCCAGAGAACAACCTGTCCCAATCCACGCTTTTTAGATCCTTTCTCATTTCTTCAAATTTGGCCTTCTTCCAGTTCAGAACCTCAACCCTAGGACCAGATCTATCCTTGTCCATGATCAAGTTGAAACTAATGGTGTTATGATCACTGGAACCAAAGTGCTCCCCTACACAGACTTCTGTCACTTGTCCTAACTCGTTTCCTAACAGGAGATCCAATATTGCATCCCCTCTAGTTGGTCCCTCTATATATTGATTTAGAAAACTTTCCTGAACACATTTTACAAACTCTAAACCATCTAGATCCCTAACAGTATGGGAGACCCAATCAATATATGGAAAATTAAAATCCCCTACCACCACAACTTTATGTTTCCTGCAGTGGCCTGCTATCTCTCTGCAGATTTGCTCTTCCAATTCTCGTTGACTATTGGGTGGTCTGTAATACAATCCCACTAATGTGGCCATACCTTTCCTGTTTCTCGGCTCCACCCACAAGGTCTCAGTAGACAAGCCCTCTAATCTGTCCAGCCTGAGCACTGCTGTAATATTTTCCCTAACAAGCAATGCTACTCCCCCACCTTTCATTCCTCTGCCTCAGTCACATCTGAAACATCAGAACCCTGAAATATTAAGCTGCCAGTCCTGCCCCTCCTGTAGCCAAGTTTCACTAATTGCTATAACGTCATAATTCCACGTGTCAATCCACGCCCTCAACTCATCCGCCTTTCCCACAATACTCCTAGCATTGAAATATATACACCTCAGAAGATTTTTACCACCACTCACAACCTTTCTATTAGTGGATTTGCTTGAACTTTTAATGTCATTTATTTTCACCCCAGCCACACTGTCAGCTCTGGCACTCTGGTTCCCATCCCCCTTCAAATCTAGTTTAAAGCCCCCCCAATAGCATTAACAAACCTCCCTGAAAGGATATTGGTCCCCCTGTAGTTCAAGTGTAACCCGTCTCTCTTGTACACGTCCCACCTGCCCCAGAAGAGGTCCCAATTATCCTGAAATCTGAAACCCTGCTCCCTACACCAGTTCCTCAGCCACTTGTTCATCCTCCAGAGCATCCTATTCCTACCCTCACTGGCATGTAGCACAGGTAGCAATCCTGAGATTACCACCCTCGAGGTCCTGCTTTTCAACTTCCTACCAAGCTCTCTATACTCACTCTCCAGGACCTCCTCACTCTTCCTTGCTATGTCATTGGTACCAATATGCACCACGACATCTGGCTGATCACTCTCCCACTTCAGAATGTCATGCAATCGATCAGAGACTTCCTTGACCCTAGCAGCCGGAGGCAAAAAACCATCCTGGATTCTCTGTCACGACCACAGAACCTCCTATCTGCACCTCTAACTATCGAGTCCCCTATCACTACCGCTCTCCTCTTTTCCCCCCTCCCTTCTGCACTGCTGAGCCAGACTCAGTGCCAGAGATCCGGCTACTGCAGTTTGTCCCAGGTAAGTCATCCCCCCCAACAGTATCCAATGCGGTATACTTGTTTTTGAGGGGAATGGCCACAGGGGAACCCTGCTCTGCCTGCCCTTTCCTCTTCCCTCACCTGACAGTGACCCAATTTCCTGTCCTCTGCTCCTTTGGTGTAACTACCTCCCTGTTGCTACTATCTATAATCTCCTCATTCTCCCGAATGATCTGCAGGTCATCCAGCTCCTGCTCCAGTTCCCTAACGCGGTTTGTTAGGAGCTCCAGCTGGATGCACTTCTTGCAGGTGTCACTGTCAGGGACACCGGAGGGCTCCCTAACTTCCCACATCCTGCAAGAGGAGCATTCCAACATCCTGCCTGGCATTCTCTCTACGCTAGACAATCTGAATAAAAATCTTACCGGAACCTACACTGGCCTCTGCCTGCTCTCGCCAAAGCCTGTTGAGCCAAAGCCATCCCACTCTGACTCAGTCCACTCCGACGATGGCCGCTGTATATGGTGGTCTGCTTTTTAAACCTTGGCGCGCTACGTCATGCACCTGCGCAGTGCAGACCCTACTCCCCGAGCAGTGTTTAACAAAAAAAAAATGACTTTTTCTACCCGAATTCTTCCACTCTTCTTCAGCTGATTGCTTCGACTAAAACAAGAACCGTTGAAATTTTCTCTTTTTAAACCTTGGCGTGCTATGTCACGCACCTGCGCAGTGCAGCCCCTACTCCCCGAGTAGTGTTTAAGAAAAAAAAAATGACTTTTTCTACCCGAATTCTTCCACTCTCTTCTTCAGCTGCTTGCTTCGACGGAAACCTGTGCCCTCTTGTGGCAGCCATTTCAGCTCTGTGAAAAAGCCTCTGACTATCCACACAATCAATGCCTGTCATCATCTTATACTCCTCTATCAGGTCTCCTCTCATCCTCTGTCACTCCAAGGAGAAAAGGCCACAGTTCACGCAACCTGTTTTCATAAGACATGCTCCCCAATCCTGGAAACATCCTTTTAAGTCTCCTCTGCACCCTTTCTATGGTTTCCACATCCTTCCTCTAGTGAGGCAACCAGAATTGAGCACAGTACTCCAAGTGGAGTCTGACCAAGGTCCTATATAGCTGCAACATACCTCTCAGCTCCTAAATTCAATTCCACAATTGATGAAGGCCAATACACCGTATGCTTTGTTAACCACAGAGTCAACCTGCGCAGCTGCTTTGAGCATCCTATGGACTCGGACCCCAGGATCCCTCTGATCCTCCACACTGCCAAGAGTCTTACCATTAATACTATATTCTGCCATCATATTTGACCTACCAAAATGTACCACTTCACACTTATCTGTGTTGAACTCCATCTGCCACTTCTCAGCCCAGTTTTGTATCTTATCAATGACTCACTGCAACCGACAGCTCTCTACACTATCCACAACACCCCCAATCTTTATGTCATCAGCAAACTTACTAACCCATCCCTTCACTTCCTCATCCAGGTTATTTATAAATAGCAAAGAGTAAGGGTCCCAGAACAGATCCCTGAGGCACACCACTGGTCACCGACCTCCATGCAGAATATGGCCCATCTACAATCACTCTTTGCCTTCTGTGGGCAAGCTAGTTCTGGATCCACAAAGCAAGGTCCCCTTGGATCCCGTGCCTCCTTACTTTCTCAATAAGCCTTGTATGGGGTACCTTTTCAAATGCTTAGCTGAAATCCCTATATACTACATCTACTGCTCTTCCTTCATCAATGTGTTTAGTCACATCCTCAAAAAATTCAATCAGGCTCATAAGGCACGACCTGCCTTTGACAAAGCGACGCTGACTATCCTAATAATATTATGCATTTCCAAATGTTCGTAAATCCTGCCTCTCAGGATCTTCTTCATCAACTGAAGTAAGACTCACTGGTCTATAATTTCCTGGGCTATCTCTACTCCCTTTCTTGAATAAGGGAAAAACATCTGTAACCCTCCAATCCTCCGGAATCTCTCCCATCCCCATTGATGATGCAAAGATCATCACCAGAGGCTCAGCAATCTCCTCCCTCACCTCCCACTGTAGCCTGGGGTACATCTCATCTGGTACCGATGACTTATCCAACTTGATGCTTTTCAAAAGCTCCAGCACATCCTCTTTCTTAATATCTACATACTCAAGCTTTTCAGTCCACTGTAAGTCATCCCTACAATCACCAAGATCCTTTTCCATAGTGAGTACTGAAGTATTCATTAACTACCTCTGCTATTTCCTCCGGTTCCATACACACTTTCCCACTGTCACACTTGATAGGTCCTATTCTTTCATGTCTTGTCCTCTTGCTCTTCACATACCTGTAGAATGCCTTGGGGTTTTCCTTAATCCTGCCCACCAAGGCCTTCTCATGGTCCTTTCTGGCTCTCCTACTTTCCTTCTTAAGCTCCTTCCTGTTTGCTTTATAATCTTCTAGATCTCTAACATTACCTAGCTCTCTGAACCTTTTGTAAGCTTTTCTTCTTAACTAGATTTACTACAGCCTTTGTACACCACAGTTCCTGTACCCTAATATAACTTCTCTCTCATTGGAACACACCCATGCAGAACTCCACAAATATCCCGACCATTTGCCACATTTCTTCAGTACCTTTCCCTGAGAACATCCGTTCCCAATCTAAGCTTCCAAGTTCCTGCCTGATAGCTTCATAATTCCCCTTACTCCAGTTAAACGCTTTTCTAACTTGTCTGTTCCTATCTCTCTCCAATGCTATTGTAAAGGAGATAGAATTATGATCACACTCTCCAAAATGCCTCCCACTGAGAGATCTGACACCTGACCGGGTTCATTTCCCAATACCAAATCAAGTACAGTCTCTTCTTTTGTAGGCTTATCTACATATTGTGTCAAGAAACCTTCCTGAACACACCTAACAAACTCCACCCCATCTAAATCCCTTGCTCTAGGGACATGCCAATCGATATTTGGGAAATTAAGATCTCCCACCATGACAACTCTGTTATTATTACACCTTTCCCAGGATCTGTTTCCCTATCTGCTCCTTGATATCTCTGTTACTATTGGGCGGCCTGTAAAAAAAAAACACACACAGTAGAGTTATTGACCCCTTCCTGTTCCTAACCTCCACCCACAGAGACTCCGTAGACAGTCCCTCCATGACATCCACCTTTTCTACAGCCGTGACACTATCTCTGATCAACAGTGCCTCTCTCCCTGTCCTTTCTGAAACGTCTAAAACCTGGCACTTGAAGTAATCATTCCTGTCCCTGAGCCATCCAAGTCTCTGTAATGGCCGCCACATCATAGCTCCAAGTACTGATCCACACTCCAAGCTCATCCACTTTGTTCACAATACTCCTTGCGTTAAAATAGACACATCTCAAACCATCGGTCTGAGCACGTCCCTTCTTTATCACCTGCCTATCCTCCCTCACACACTGTCTCCAAGCTTTCTCTATTTATGAGCCAACCTCTTCTTCTCCAGTCTCTTCAGTTCAGTTCCCACCCCCCAACAATTCTAGTTTAAACTCTCCCCAGTAGCCTTAGCAAACCTCCCCGCAAGGATATTGGTCCCCCTGGGATTCAAGTGCAACCTGTTCTTTTTGTACGGGTCACACCTGCCCCAAAAGAGGTCCCAATGATCCAGAAATCTGAATCCCTGGCCCCTGCTCCAATCCCTCAGCCATGCATTTATCCTCCACCTCATTCTATTCCTATACTCACTGTCACATGACACAGACAGTAGTCCCGAGATGACTACCTTTGAAGTCCTGCTTCTCAATTCCTTCCTAACTCCCTGTAGTCTGTTTTCAGGAACTCTTCCCTTTTCTTACCTACGTCATTGATACCAATATGTACCATGACCTCTGGCTGTTCTCCCTCCCACTGCAGGATATCGTGGACGCGATCTGAAACACCTGGACCCTGGGAGGCAAACTACCATCAGAGTTTCTTTCCTGCGTCCACAGAATCACCTATCTGACCCCCTAACTATAGAGTCCCCCATCAGTACTGCCTTTCTCTTCCTTTCACTGCCTTCTGAGCCATAGGGCTGGACTCTATGCCAGAGGCACATCCACTGTTGCTTCCCCCAGGTAGGCTGTTTCTCCCCCCTCCTCCCTCCCCCCCAAACAGTACTCAAACAGGAGTACTTATTATTCAAGGGGCCAGCCACAGGGGTACTCTCTAGTACCTGACTCTTCCCCTTCCCTCTCCTGACTGTTACCCACTTGTCTGTCTCCCCAGGCCCCGGTATGACCACCTGCCTATAACTCCTTTCCATCACCCCCTCGCTCTCCCTGACAAGACGAAGGTCATCAAGCTGCAACTCCAGTTCCCTAACACGGTCCCTTAGGAGCTGCAGCTCAACACACCTGATGCAGATATGGCCGTACAGGAGGCTGGGAGACTCCAGGACTTCCCACATCTGACACCCAGCACAGAACACCAGCCTCACACATTCTTCCTTTCCACAATTAACATAGGTAAACCTACCTCACACAGGAGGAAATCTGCAGATGCTGGAATTTCAAACAACACACACAAAAGTTGCTGGTGAACGCAGCAGTCCAGGCAGTATCTATAGGAAAAGGTACAGTCGACATTTCGGGCCAAGACTCGGCCTGAAACATCGACTGTATCTAAACCTACCTCACCTTGTTCCGTTACCGCCCAAGCCCTCTCACTCTGCTGCCTGCTCCAAATGCTGCCCGCTGGACATGGCTGTCTTCTTTTTTAAACTTTTCCCGCTCTACTGGTTGACGTCACGCACCTGCGCAGTCTTGCCTCTCTTTACCCCAAGTAGTAAAATGCCTTCGCTCCAGAAATCCTTCACTGTTCCACTCGCAGCCTTCTTGCTTCGAATCTGTTCAGTGTGTACAATATTTACATTGGCATGGGGCATGAATATTGTACATTTATTATTGTTCATCAGGTTTTTCCTCCCTCCTTTCGAGAGTTGCCAGCACCGACATTGGACCTCTTTGATCTTGACGAAACATTTTCATCTGAGAAAGTGAGGCTTGCTCAGCTGACTAACAAATGTGAGCAAATAATTTTTTTAGTTGACTATTTCTATACCTCGTATCAAGTGCTGCCTTTGCTTTGAACATTTGCTGTTTTTGTGGCCTAATATTTTTCAGATTACATAAATTGCAGTTTGCTGAAGGGCCCGTTGCGATGATGTTTGCTCAAGTGGAAGGTCAGCAAATCAGTGGAGGCAATTACCTCTGCTGAACTGCCAGTCATAACGTGAAAATCAGACAAGTGCCAACAGTTAATAGCAAGGCCACATTGAACAATTGCCCCAACATCTACTTTGAGGGGTATTTTCACAAAGATAAAAAAAAAATACATTTCTGTATAGTTGTTTAGGAAGATAATTGCCATGTTTGTATATTTTCTTTTGAGTTAGGAATATTTTACAACTCTACATCGTTGATTCTAATAACAAATGTGCCAATATGATCCAAGAAAACTCTGCACTTTTCACTTTTTTTTTTAAAAAAGATTAACAGTAGTCTGTGGTGTAATCTTTCAGTAGCATGCACACCCCCACACTCGTAGCTCATATTATTGAGCCAGGTTAAATGATAAATGAACTGAGAGAGCAGCTTCAATCAGACATTCAATTACCAAGGCTAGCAGAAGGATATAATCTACTACTAGTAGCCACAATACTTGACCTTGCTTAATATCACCAAAGAAAATATTCTGTTTTAGATATTGTTTACTCTTGCCTGGCATATTCATGAGTTGCTATATGATAGAAGGGTTCACAAGAGCCTACTATGTGTTTAATGAAAACAAACTGGCATTGGCTTCTTTTCAGGTACTGAGGACGATCTAGAATTCTACGTTCGTAAGTGTGGTGATATTCTTGGTGTATCAAATAGACAAGAAAACAAAGATGCAAAAGAAATTTTGGAACACATCTTTTTCCAAGTGGTGGAATTTAAGAAACTGAATCAGGTAAAATTTAAAGGCATGATTAAAAATCTGCAGCAAATAAGTCATAAACAACACAAGTCTCTTTAAAATTGTATACTGATATTAGAATTCAATAAGACTTGATTTCTTCTAAATTGATTTTAGTCCTGAATGATTATATTCTGTTTCTCCACAGGAGCATGACATAGACACAAATGAAGCTGGAATAATTACCTTGCAGAATAATTGAAACCAAGTAGTTGTACTTGGAGATTTCATCAGCACTTTGTCCTTTTACAAAATGTAACTTGCAAATTGTTAGATTCCTTACGCAAAATGTATATTTTTGTACTGAAAGAGTTGATCACTTTGGCTGTCTACAACTTTGAGATGTTTCATACACTACAGATAGATCTAAGATAATGGTCAATTCATTCTCTAGAGCAATTTCCTGTTTGTAAATATCTCCATTTACCAAATCTTATTCATCCTAGTTCAGAATTTAACTCTTACTTTGAATTATTTTCATATTATTTACTTTAAGCTTTGCTGTTTACCAGTTTGTACTTTTTATTTGTAAATAAAGATTTTTTTAATTATGCAAGGCTTGTCTTGTTTTGAATAGCAACTTCAATAGCAAAGTAAAAATGTACAGGAGCTCTGTCAACTTGTACAATTATATGAAATGAAACACTAAATAGTGCCCCAACCTCTGAAATGGCAGATTATATTTTGTTTCCTAGTCAATTTTCTCTTGTAAGTATCAGTATGTGACTTCAAATCTGTTCATTTTTCTAGGTTTGGATGATACTGTAATCAGTATTTGCTACCTTCATAAGATGGTGGTGATATACTGGCAGCACTCCAGTGAAGTTACTCCCGCAGTGTTTTTGGATAACATGTTCTAGGCTTTCTCAGGATGAATCTGTGAAGAATAATTTATCTTGTACTTTTGGCTGAACACTGAAACCTTCAGCTGTGCATCCAACACTCACTCCAAGTCCTATAGCCTTAGAGCAGGAGTTCCCAACCTGGTGTCTATAGCCCCCTCAGCAAGACCCATGGTATAATAAAGGTTGGGAAGCTCTGCTTTAGAAAATAGGGATACTCTGGGAGTCAGAACAGTATAGCACAGAAGCAGGCCTTTTGACCCATCTAGTTCTGCCTAGTCCCATCAACCCACACTTGGACCATAGCCTTTCATTCCAAACTTCCTCTCAGTAGCTTTAAGTGGTCTGCCACTGTCTAAGCTTAGAGTTCACCCACAAGGACAGATGCACTTGTGTCATCTAGATTGAGGAAAAGGTTAATACTATTAAGTTTATTTGGTTACTCAGTTAAAAATAGTACCCTATTTTCTCATTCAATTCAAACTGTAGCACAGTTCAATTCCTCCATTTTCCTTTCCCTGAAATGAAGATACATTTCTGTGCATATTGAGCCTTTTATAAACCAAGTATGCTGCCAGCTATGATTTGTACTACAAATTTGATAGTAGTCTCCAGAAAAAAAAGGAACTGGCTATTTGAATTTTAAAAAATGATGTATGCCATTGTTGAATAGTTATTGCTATGCTCAAAATGATGGTTCTACAATGTGATGGCATTCTCCTGTGACACTATATAATCAGTGGCCATCTGTACTGGCATTAGTAATGCTAATGTATGTGGGGCAGAGGCAAAAGGAATCTTGGAAGCAAGATTGTAAATTGAATAAAGGAAAATGAAGTGAAATATTACTTCCATTTGGTATTGGCTGCAGTAATGTCATAGGAAAGTACAGCCCTTCTAGTCCATGCCAAGCTATTTAAACTGCCTAGTCCCAATCAATACCCCTACTATCCACATACCTATCCAAACTTCTCAAACATTGAAATCGAACTTGCATACACCACTTGTACAGGCAGCTCATTCCACACCCACCACCCTCTGAGTAAGGAAGTTTCCCTTCATGTTCCCCTTAAACTTTTCACCCTTAACCCATGACCTCCAGTTGTAGTTCCACCCAACCTCAGTGGAAAAAGCCCTTCAATTTTGTATAGCTCTGTCAAATCTCCCCTCAATCTTCTACGTACGAAGGAATAAAGCCCTAACCTATTCAACTCTTTCCTTGTAACTCAGATCCTCTAGTCACGGTAACATCCTTGTAAATTTTCTCTATACTTTACAGTGCCTTTATTTCCTGAGAAAACTAAAGAAATGTGGCCTGTCCCCTAAAACCCTCACTAATTTTTATAGATGCACCATAGAAAGTATTCTTCTAGGGTGCATCACAAGCTGGTATGGAAGTTGTCCTGTCCAAGACTGAAAGAAGCTGCAGAAGATCGTGAACACGGCGCAGCACATCACACAAACCAATCTTCCGTCCGTGGACTCACTTTACACTGCACGCTGTTGGAGCAGTGCTGCCAGGATAATCAAGGACATGACCCACCCAGCCAACACACTTTTCGTCCCTCTTCCCTCCAGGAGAAGGTTCAGGAGCTTGAAGACTTGTACAGCCAGATTTGGGAACAGCTTCTTTCCCAACTGTGACAAGACTGCTGAACAGATCCTGACCCAGACCAGAGCCGTACCCTCCAAATATCTGGACCTGCCTCTTGGTTTTTTTGTACTACCTCACTTCCCATTTTTCTATTTTCCATTTATGATTTATAATTTAAATGTTTAATTTACTAATTTTAACTAGTTTTAATATTTGTAATCCAGGGAGTTTGAAGCACAGAATCAAATATCACTGTGATGATTGTACGTTCTAGTACCAATTGTTTGGCGACAATAACATATACTCTTTCAGCCTTATTTACACCTTCCCTATAGGGAGGTGACCAAAACTGCACACCATATTCCAAATTAGGCCTCACCAATATACAATTTTAACATAACATCCCATTTTCTGTACTCAGCACTTTGCTTTATGAAGGCCAATGTGCCAGAAGCTTTCCTTACATCCCTAGCAAGTTGTGCCATCACTTTCAATGAATTAGGGACCTACATTTCCAGATTCCCTTGTTCTACCTCAATCCTCAGTGCCCTACTACTCAGGGTGCAAGACCCAATCTTGTTGATCCTAAAGTGCAACATTCCACACTTATCTGCATTAAATTTCATCTGCCATTTTTCAGCTGGTCCAGATCCCACTGCAAGCCAGGATAGTCTTCCTAACTGTTCAGTGCACCCCCAATCTTGGTGTCATCTGCAAGTACAGATGAAAAGTGCAACTCATCAAACACCAATCCCTGTGGTACTCCACCAGTCAGAGGCAACAATCTACTACCTCTCTAGTTTCTCCCACAAAGTCAATCTCCAATCCAATTTACTACCTCACCTTGAATGCCAAGTGACTAAACCTTCTTGACCAATCTCCCACACAGGACCTTGTCAAAGGCATTGCTAAAGTCAGACAGACAACATCCACTGCATTGCCTTCAATTTTCCTGGTAACTTCCTTGGGGAAAAAAAAACACTTATGATTGGTTAGACAATGCCTACATGCAAAGTTGTGCTGACCATCCTTAATCAGTACATGTCAATCCAAATGCTTATTAGGTCCTTTAGAATACCTTTCAATAATTTTCCCACTGCCTACCCCAGGCTCACCAGCCTATAATTTCCTGTTTTTTTTTTAAAAATAAAAAAAGCCTTTCATAAACAGAACAACATTGGTTATCTTCTAGTCCTCTGGTACCTCACTTCAGGTTAGTGAATATTCAGATCACTTTCTCTAGAGAAATCTTTACTTAATATTTCAATGGAGTGCAGATTTAACTATTGTAGTAGTTTGCTTTTGGTGGAAAACAACACGCAAAATCCCGAAGATGCTGGAAATAACACTGAAAATACACTGACAACATTATGTGGATAGAACTGTCGTTTCACGTCAGAGGGATACACGTGGGAACTGTATTTTACCTACTCCCTGTAGTGACATAAAGGGCGCATGCATATGCATACCGAAGTGGCGTTCTCCTGAACTTGATTGAGAAGTTCAAGAAAAATCCGTGCACGTGTTAGAATTTAACATGTCTGCCTCATAAGTGCGCAATATCGAATCTAAAGACTGTACTCATGAACTCCATTAAGATCCTCTCTTATGAATCCAAGTTAAAAACAAAGAAAAACGGTTTTAAAAGGCAGGAAATTCGAGTAGAGTAATTTTTAACTAGAGGAAAAACTTATTTATCCAAATATTGTTAGCGACAATTACATAATACATAGTAGATTTGCTCCTTATGGCAAACACTTTACACGTTGTGCGGGTGTTTACGGTAGTCTGAGGGTCTTGACCATTTCATGGTGTAACAAGTAAAAGTGATACCGATGGAGACGGAGGATTTCACCGGCTAGAGTGTTCGGTCATTACCACAGAGCCGCATCCATCCTCCGAAGTCACGGCAATCTCAAGAATGCTGGAAAGATCACTGGGAATGTCTGCATTCTGATAGAAACTCTCGGCAGCAGTTTTTGTATCCCATACCGGAGTGGAAGACACAGTACCCAGCAAATCCAAAGAGAAGGCATCGGTTGCTGAAGGAGAAGGACATTGAAGCGGTTCTTGAGCTAGGATGTTGAGATCTGCAGTTGAAAGAGAAGCAACAGAGGATAAGCACAGCAAGGCTGAATCTAAACGAGAATCACAAGTACATTTTGTTGTTTCAGGTCTAACTGAGGAGCGCCCTTTATGTGAAGGTGTAGTTAAGTTACCAGGTATAGAAAAGCGCTTCTTAGCTTCCGAATAAGTACTGTCATTCTTCATTGCTCCGTACTCCAACTTTGAAGCATTTAGCGTTGTACTTATAAACGTACTCTCATCCGTCATGGCTCGCTGCTCAGAAGTAGGTGAAGATAAGGAAACAACCCCAGAACCATCATTCACGAAGCCTTGATTCAGAGTTGAATTCATGCTTATCTAAATCTAACTCAAACCAGCTCTTTGGCGGTTTATATGATTGCGATCTTGGCCAGTTAATTAGAAATCCTAAACAAACTATTAGGGTCAATCAACGCCTAATTGGTTCCAGTCCAGCGCTAATGTTGGTGCATTACCCCCAAAAGAATAAGTATTAAGAAGCTTCAACTTAGCCTGTCTTGATGGTAGAGTTTTCAGCCTGCCATGGATAAATATTAGTTCGTCTTGCAAAGGTATTTCTAACGGCTCTGGATCTCGACAATCATGGATCAATTCTGAAGAGCACTAAAAGTGTTAAGTGAATGTCGACACAGATTGACAGACAAAGTGGTGAAATAGGGAGAACAGAAAAAAAACAATAAATAAGATTGAAAATACTAAATTCCATCAATTCAAAAAGTAGTATCAGTCCTGAAGAAGGATTTGGCCTCTAAACGTCCATAGGTGCTGTCACAGGAAAGATACTGGCACGGATAGGCAGTGAGTGGAAATAAAAGGGGCCTTTTCTGGTTGGCTGCCAGTGACTAGTGGTGTTCCTCAGGGGTCAGTATTGGGACTGCCACTTTTCACATTGTTTGTCAATGATTTGGATAATGGAATTGATGGCTTTGTGGCAAAGTTTGCAGATGATAGGAAGATAGGTAGAGGGCTAGGTAGTGCTGAGGAAACATTGTGATTGCAGCAGGACTTGACAAATTGGAAGAATGGGCAAAAATTGACAAATGGATTTTTTTTGTGAAATGTATGATAATGCATTTTGGCAAAAGGAACAATAATGCAGACTATTATCTAAGTGGGGAGTAAGTTCAAACATCAGAGGTGCAAAGGACATAGGAGTCCTCGTGCAAGACTCCCAGAAGGTTAATTTACAGGTTGAGTCTGTAGTAAACAAGGCAAATGCAATGTTGGCAGTTATTTCAAGGGAATAGAACATAAAAGCAAGGGAGATAATGCTGAGGCTTTATGAGACACTAGTCAGGCTGCACTTGGAGTATTGTCAACAGTTTTGGTCTCATATCTTAGAAAGGATGTGTTGTTATTGGAGAGAGTCCAGGGAAGGTTCACAAGTTGATTCCAGGAATGAAAGGGTTAACATTCGAGGACCGTTTAGCAGCTTTGGACCTGTACTCACTGGAATTTAAAAGAATCTCATTGAAACCTACTGAATATTGAAAGGACTATATAGGGTGGATGTGGAGAGGATGTTTCCTATGGTGGGGGGTGTCCAGAACTAGAGTGCACAGCCCTGAAATTGAGGGGTGACCCTTTAGAACAGAGGTAAGGAGGATTTTTTTCAGCCAGAGAATAGTGAACCTGTGGAATGATCTGCTTCAGACTGTGGTTGAAGACAAGTATTTAGATATACTTAAGGCAGACATTGACAGGTTCCTGATCGGTCAGGGCATCAAAGGATATGGTGAGAAGGCAGGTGTATGGGATTGAGTGGGATCTGGGATCTGTCATGATGGAATGGTGGAGCAGACTTGATGGGCTGAATGGCCTAATCGTGCTCCTATGTCTTATGGTTGTATGGTCTATATTTTCTAACTCTTAATATCATTGCATTTTACAATAAAACATCATTTGGTTTTGCCAAGTCACTGTCTCGCTAAAACAGAACTCACTTCATAAAATCTTGTTCCACTCAATAATATACAACCAGCGACATGGTCAGGTGTGCAGCTGGGAACCAAGGCTAGAATGTGGCTAGGAATCCATGCCCTAAGAAGGGAAGGGTGGAGGGCCTGAAGGGAAGGGGACTGCGGCAGGGATGATTCCCTCTATGCTGTGCAGGCGCGCAGCCACACAGTAACTGGAATACTCCCATGCACGTAGCTTTTGTTGCTACATAGCTGGAATTTTCTTTTATATAATGTTAGTATAATTTTGAAGTTGTGCTAATATAACTTTGAAATCTTTTAATATAATTGTAAAATATCCTATAATTATTTATGTGTTAATGAATATAATTAATAATTTTTCTAAATAATAAATGTACCACAACCTTTACTTTAAAGCATTTTGGAGTTTTCAAGTATTTACATTGTCATCCTTTCAAGTTACAACACTGTCACAAACTATAACAATAAACACAGAATGGAAATTAGTAGCTTATTGTCAACAAAACTGCCAGCCGGCTGAACAAAATATGAAAGCTTTTCTTTGTACTGTATTTCATTACACCCCTCAATTAATAAATAAAATCAAAAGTATGTGATTTTTCAATTTTCTTTCTAAATAATCATCGTTTGCATATTACAAAAATAACCATTTGAAGTGCCGTGCATTTTTCAGGCCATATAAATTTTCCTGGTCACAGCAATGGTTGGTTCATGAAGGTGTTAAAAAAAGAGGGAACATTGATGGCAGGGCAGGATATCAAACAGCAGGGAAACAATGAGGTGATACAGAATCAGGGAGCACTGAGGGCATGATGGGTCATGGAAGAATTGGCGAGAAGGAGAAAGGCAATGGTCAAGGGCATTTGTACCAGAATCGTCGCATGCATGAGAGAATACAGCCGTACTGGCCACATGGCAGCTACACACACATTAATGTCCATGTACAATCTGTCCTTCAGTTATCTTGGTCCACTTGCCAGTGGATTGATACCTTGCTCCATCAAGTGATTGCTACTATACAACAGCTATGCTTCTTTAAAAGGAATCACACACAGACAACTTCCACTCCGCCCTTTCAAAGAATCCTCATCGAAATAATGCAAGAGATACTGGAGGAGGACAGGCGGTAGCGAGACTGGTAGCCTCAAAAAGTCAAGAGTCTATATCAAAATTATAATTTATTCATAATAATACATACGTACAAAATCACGCTCGCATTGGAAAGCTCTTTTCATTCTTAGTGTCGTTTGGCCACACACTGAATACTGCATAATAGTGTTAGCCCCTGTTTTTGTACATGGTGCCTTTACGTTTTTGTTTGCAATACCGTACTTGATCGCAGCTCTTTAGAAATAAACACAAAGAAACATGCCTGTTGGAGCGTGCAGGAGGCGGGCCGACTGCGCAGGCGCGGGGGTGGCGCTCATCGACCGGCGGCGAGCGCTAGATTTGGCGGTTTTTAGTTCGGGCGGAAGACACCGGAGTCAGTTAGTTAGTCAGGCCGGCTCCGAGACCTGGAATAAAGGGTCTACACTGGACACACTGCAGTTGCTGAACTCGCGTCGGGTTCTTGATATTTGTGGTTTTCTGCCCTTGAGGCTGGGGTGGCGGGCTGAAGGGGCAACGGGCGAGCTCTCTCCGCGCTGGTGACCATGGCGCAGCAGACCCTCCGGTAAGTGAGTGGCCACTCTGAAGCCTCGCTTGTGTTATTTACTGGCTGATTTTCTATCTGCATCAAATATCTGGTTCATAAAAGGTCACCCTTCGGCCCTTCGTGCTTATGCTCGCTTGAAGAGCTGCCCGGCCTCATCCCCATTCCTTGCTGTAAAATTATAGCCTTAAGGACTCCTCTAAAAACTTCTAAGAATATCTTATCCTACTGGTCCATTTGTATTTATTGTCTCGGAACTCGACGAGAGCCGAAAACATTTTGGGAATGGCACCACTTCCAGGTAGTGGGTCAGTGGGACCTTGACTCCACTGGAACAGCATTGCATAATTCCAAGACACAAATCCTGATAAACGTAAGGAAGGGTCACATAAAGATTCTTGAGAGTTGGAACTTCGCTGGCGACTTGCCTTCAAGTCCAAGTCCAGCATCTCTCCAGACACTTGACTGTCCACACCAAAGTAGTGCACTTGATTGGAACTCTATCAATCATCCTAAAAATTCATTCAACCACAATGGCAGCTGCCTGTTCCTTCTACAAAATGCATTACAGTTACTTGTCCATATTCTCACAGCATCACCTAAACTGTAATATGTACCAACAGGTAAAAGGCATATAGATTTCTACCTCCTGCAGATTCCCCCTCAAATTGACTGGAAATAAAGTGCCAGACCTTTATCATTCCCAGGGTTTAAATTTTGGAACTTACCAACCAACGCCACTGTGAGAGCACCTTCACCTGAAAGTTTGTTCACAACCTTCCTAAGGACATGTAAGCAATGGACAATAAATCCTGTCCTTGACAGCACTGCCCAGATGAAAGAAGTAATATAATCAAAGAAAATTTTATGAGAAAGACAGCAACAAAAAACGCATAGAAGAAAGCAATGAACCACGATCTTATTTAACAGTAGGGAGGTTTGACAGGCCGAATGTTCTCTCCTGCTCCGAATTCATACTTTTGTAACAGAAAGACAGATTGATTCTAAGATAGAAAGATCTGAGGACAGAAGATGAAAATGCATTCTCAGAGGTGTAGAGGTTGATCATTGAATTTTAAAAAAGCAACATTGTATGCAATATCAAAAATATAGATGAGAATTTATAACTAATTTACAAAAATTACAATTGCTTGACTGAATTTTGAATTTTTACTGTCTTCAATATAATGAAGCTTTGGTAATGAGACTTAGTGTTTTATGGACATCTATTGTCATAGGTTCATTGCAAATTATGCTCGTGCATTCCCTCACTAATGGTGATAGAGGTCAACTTCTCACTACTTGAAGGGGGTGGGAAATGAAGGATGTAGGATCTTACAGAATGTCAACCATCAAGTGCCTATCTAATGAAAATTCCATTTTCTTGTACTTCGCCTGCAGCCTTCTGTGCTGTGGCCAAGAGAGAACTCAAAGCTTGCATTGTCTGTTACATTCTGAGCTTTTTTTTAATTTTGTGTGAAATATAGTGAGGAGTTGGATGAGCTCTCACAGGATTTGGATTATGATGTTCCAGACGGCAAAGATGGAAGTAAACTGTACAAAGTCAAATGGACTTCAGAAGAGGTATTTGCTCTGAAACCAGTTTGTTTAAAATGCACAAACTTAAAGTTGCAAAATGGATAAGATTTTGATGTCTGTTAGGATTGCTGTGATAAAGGATTTGCCATTTATATGTGAAATCCAATGGTTGTATAGAACTTGAAAACTTTTTTTTGTTGGTAACCTTCCTGCTTATAAAATAAATTCCACTTGTATGCTATCTAATCGATGTTATTAAGATCAATTTAGAAATCATATTTTGTTCTATAGGTTTTATTTCATGCTGCCTTGGACAGAAGGGGATTGCTCGAATAAAAAGTTTAATTTTTTTTCAGTTCTTGCTGTTCATGTCACTCTAGTTTTCACTGGAATATTCGTGAAGCATACTAATGCTACCACATATAAATGCTAATTTGTTATAAGAATATAGAAATTCTTTTTAGTAAGAATTCAAATTTGATTGTATTTGGTAGGTAAAGCAATGGCAATCCACTTACAGTGGATTTCAGAATGTGGGTATCAAATGTGTACATAGTTATGACTCAGGATTCATGTGTTAAGTCCTGTAGATGTTCAGGGGTGAACTGGATGTGTGCTGAACTTCAAATTATTTATCACATGAGATATTCTTCTGATGTAGTCACTGTCATATACAACCAATCAAGTAGGTTTAAGTGACCCTGTTAATTTCCAAGTGCATAGATCAACCAGCAGATTGACACGTTAACCAAATTTTAGTGACTCCAACTAACCATTGCAGCTATGAATCTGTTCTGAATATTGTTAGTGCACATGTCAGAGCACTAACATAACAGTAGAGTGTTTTATCCTTGGTATTGGCACATGGTTAAGCCATCTATCCCTTGGGCTCCTGAGCACTTCAATATCTTGGCTGATCTGTGATTTTATTTCTCTGCCTTTTCTCTGTTTCTCTTAATACCTTGATATCAATCTCAAATTTAACATTAACAGTTGACCCAGCATCACCTACTGTATAGGGAAGAGAGTTTCAAATCTCTACTAGCACTGAGTGTTTTTCAGCTTCACTCCTGAGAGGCTGGCACGAACTTTTAGGCAATACCTCTGGTCCTAGACTTTGCCTAACCAGTGTAAATGTAAATCTTGAAAATGTTAATGAAGTCACCTGTCTTTTAAATTCCAGAGACTTCAGTCCTAGTTTAAATCATAGAAATGTACAACACCAAGATAAGGTCTTTTAGCCCACCTCTTCCATGCTGGCCAAAGTGCCTATTTACACTAATCCTATCTGTCCATCTGGTGTCCATGTCCTTCTGTGTTTTTCCTATCTAAGTATCTGTCCAACTGTCTTTTAAACATTGTGACAACTTGTCTCCATATTCTCTTGACAGCTTATTCCAGATATTCAACAAACTCTGTGGACAAAATTTGCATCTCCCATCTATGCCCACATAACTTTGTGAACATTGATGAGGTCACCCCTTGGTATTTAATTAAATATGCTGCTAATAAATATTTGCAAAACTCCCAATATCAAGTTTTTGTTTAGATAAAAGTATAACTTCTGTCCTATCCTGGAGATGTATAACTGTCAGCGCTCCATTAATCTTGCTTTACCTGAATATGATATTTTAATGGTCCTTGTAGTATTTTTATTGCTTCTCACTTTGCATAATTTCAGAAATATTTTGAATTACAATTTTTTTGGTCTAAAATAGATGACTACAGCCACCTACATTATATGCCATATTTGGTCATTCTGTTAAAATCTTGGTACCGCGGTATAGTGCTGTCTATCATTGTGTTGTCAATACATTTAGAAAAGTATATTTCTGTCCCATGATTTAAATAATTTCTCAATGCACCAGCTAATTGCAATCCCAACACAGAACTTTTTGAGATCCTGCTGGGTCACATGCTGTCAGACTGAGTATCTCCATACTCTCTATTCTTGTCTCTGAACTGATTCCACAAACTACAAACTCATTTTCAAGGACTCTGTAACTCATGTTCTCAGTATTAATTTCTTATTTGCATAATTTGTCTTTTGCACATTGGTGAGATGTCAGTTTTTATTAATGTATAGTTTGGTGTATGATGCAAGTGACACCTGGTTTGTCAGTGACTTCCAGGAAAGACTGGATGGCAACCAAGAAAGGTTGGTGATGCTGGAGAGACAGCTGACCTCCAGGAAGGATTGGCACAGACACACAAGACTAGCAAACTTGTGTGCAGAGCTCGTAAGAGGGCACCATACGAGCTACAGATGAACTAAATACGCAATATCCCCAGAGTCTCCACAGAGGGAGGGAGGATGAGAGACTCAATAGGATGGACATAACGGCAGCAGCCAAGACTATAAATACGATAATGAGAAGGGTCAAGCAACCAACACTGACCAGGGAAGCATTCAGTGCAAAGCCCCATTGCGGCAAAATTTGCAAAAACGTCAAAGGCTTCAAGATACACCAAAGCAGGTCCAGCTGTGGAAAGAAGGCCATTTAAGTGTGACGCACAGATTCAACTGCTGGGAATCACCCCACAGAGCTGAAGATTTCTCTGCACCTAAGCTGCCCCATTGCCAAAGAAGAGACCAAGTGAGTCCCCCCTCAGATAGCCTAATCCATTCATCAAGGAAAGAAGGGATCAGAAGGCCTAGATCATCAGACAGTGTATCTTGGAAACAGTTCTATAATGACCTGGATTACATCTTGGAAGCTACATTGGCTGGACTCTACAGGAAAATTAACTCCTTCATAGCCACTGCTAAAGAGCGATTCAGCCCAATGGAGAAGAAAGGGATCCATCATGGCAACCAGACAGGAGGGAAAGGGAGATTTGCCACCTGAGAAGCGAGAAAAAGACCCTTAACAAACAATTCAAAAACAGTTCACCCGATGAATAAGAAGGTGTCAAAGATTGAACCAGTGAACTGCGGGAACAGCTGCACAAACTCAGGAGAGTGGAGCAGGAGAGAAAGCAAAAAAGGGAGAAAGAGGAAAGCACAGTTTGTTAAAACCCATTCAGGTTCACCAAGACTGTTCTCAGCCAGCAAAATTTTGGCACCCTAATCAGTGCAAAGCAGGAGGTGGAAGAATTACAGCAGGAATCACATAACAGTCCCTGTAGGAATCAGGGACTAGAATTCAATCCAAAAGCCCCCCAACCAAGAATCCCAGCAACTGAGCTGAACATGGCATAGCCCATGTGGCAGGAGGTCCAGAATATCAGAAAGAGAGCAAAGTCATCTGCCGCCCCAGGACCAAGTGGTATACCCTGCAAGGTATATAAGAAATGCCCAAAACTCTTCCAGAGGTTTGGAAAGATAATGAGGAAGATTTGGACCAAAGGCACTATTCTACCAAGCTGGAGAATGGTTGAAGGATGCTTTGTTCCCAAGGAAGAACGCTCCTCCATAATCACCCAGTTTGGGACAATCTCCCTCACAAGATATTGTCGGTGCTTGCTAGAAGGCTGACCTCATACTTAATGGAGTACCACTATATCAACACACCTCAATAAACAGCTAATTGATCTGCAAGGCCAGGCAGAAGAAAGGCAACTTAACAGTCGTTTGGTTAGACCTAGCCAACGCCTACGGATCAATTCCACATGTCCTCATCCAGGTTGTCCTGGACCACTACCGTATCCCTCCCAGTAACACAAGGCGTGATCACCAACTGCCTAGGAGGATTCAAGCCATGCTTCACTTCAGTCCATTATACAACCAGGTGGCAAGACCTCCAAAAAGGGATTCTCACCAGCTGTACCATCTCCCCCATCTTGTTTGTCATGGGTGTGAGCCTCCTCGTATCAGCAGCAGCTTACGTAACCCAAGGCTCAGTGTTGGAGCCTAGGATCTGACAACCTGCAATACGGGGGATCATGGATGACATCACAGTAACCATTGTAACTCATGTCCAAGCAAGATGGCTGTTGGAAACCCTGGACAACGTAGCTACCTGGGCTAGGATGACCTTCAAGGTGAGGAAGTCCAGGTGCATGGTGATCAAAAGGGCAAGATTACTAGCAAGTTCAGTCTTCATTTATAGGGAACAGTTGTTCCATTCATAGAAAACAACCCAATAAAGTGTCTTGGAAAGTGGTTTAATGCAGCAATGACAGACAGTGCCAACATCACTGACACTAAAGCAGACTGAAGAATGGCTGTAGAAGATTGACAAAACTGAACTCCCTGGTAAATTTAATATGGTTGTACCAACATGGTCTTCTACCAAGGCTGCTCTGGCTTTTCATGGTGTACAAGTACCCCATGACCACTGTAGAATTCATTTAGAGGAAAGTTGACAAGCACCTGTGGAGGTGTCTGGGGACTTTTCCCCCCAAGTTTTTCTTCAGTGGGTCTCTACTTAAGGTTAGTCCAGCTACAGCTCCCATTGTCATCGGTAGTGGAGGAGTTCAAGATGGCAAAGTGTAGAGTTGTGTTAATGCTGAGGGGCTCCAATGATAAGTTAATAAATCAAGTAGGAGTCGCAAAAAGATCAGGGTGAAAGTGGGCTGCCAACTTGACCATAGACCAGACAGTGAGCTCCCTGCAATTGAGAGACATCATCGGCAACCCTTGCCTGGGGTGGGAAAGCCTTGACTCTGCGTGCTTCCAACGATGGGGAAGTGCAAGGGGTAGGCGTGACATGGTCCAGGCAGAAGTACGGAACTGTGAGGATGAAAAGCGGGTAGTGGAGTTAGGGTCACAGGGTGCCTGGATAAAATGGGATCTTCTCAAGCACAAGATCACTTGAGCGGAACTTTGTAGACTGGAGCTCTTCCACATTTCTTTCCTTCTGCGGTCTATGTATGATACTCTCCCCACACCATCATAGCTGCATAAACGGGAGCTGAGAGAGGACCCTAACTGCAAGCTTTGTGGTTAGTGAGGTTCACTCTTACACATACAGTGGCATGCAAATGTTTGGGCACCCCTGGTCAAAATTTCTGTTATTGTGAATAGTTAAGTGAGTAGAAGATGAACTGATCTCCAAAAGTCATAAAGTTAAAGATGAAACATTCTTTTCAACATTTTAAACAAGATTTTTTTTGTTTTGTACAATTTTAGAGTGAAAAAAAGGAAAGGAGCACCATGCAAAAGTTTGGGCACCCCAAGAGATAGACCTCAAAAGAGCAGGCGTGCAAGACGGCCCAAGAATCTCACAGAACTAGAAGCCTTTTGCAAGGAAGAACGGGCAAAAATCCCCCAAACAAGAATTGAGAGACTCTTAGCTGGCTACAGAAAGCGTTTACAACTGTGATACTTGCCAAAGCGGGTGTTACTAAGTACTGACCATGCAGGGTGCCCAAACTTTTGCTTCAGTCCCTTTTCCTTTTTTGTTATTTTGAAACTGTAAAAGATGGAAATAAAGAAGCAATCTTGCTTAAAATATTAAAGAAATGTGTCATCTTTAACTTTATGCCTTTTGGGAATCAGGTAATCTTTTACTCGCTTAGCTATTCACAGAAACAGAAATTTTGACCAGGGTGCCCAAACTTTTGCATGCCACTGTACTGTCAGGATGCAAAACAGCTTTAATACAAGGACAGTATAGGTGGCACCACGACAAGGTCCTGCTATTCCTTGCTGACACACTGGAGCAGGAGAGGTGTAAAAAGACATCAGCTGACAGAGAGGCAAACTGGGCAGTCATTTTCATCAAGGAGCAGGCCACACCAGTCATATCAGAGGCCACATGGCTATTCCCCATGGAGATCGGCTGTAGAGGGTTCTCGGCAAGGTCAGCCTGGAGCTTGCTGTTGCCACTGAGCTTTGATGAAAAGGGCAAGAACCAAGCAGCTCCCAGGATGGGGGAGGAAGCAGAAAGACCCTCTTGCTGGATATGGAGTAGGAGACAGGAGTTGAGCTGGAATTTAGGACAGTTGGGCAGGGACTTGACCATCACTGCTGACGCACCAACTGAAGAATGTAGTGGCAAACAACAGGAATTCTGCAGATGCTGGAAATTCAAGCAACACACATCAAAGTTGCTGGTGAACGCAGCAGGCCAGGCAGCATCTCTAGGAAGAGGTGCAGTCGACGTTTCAGGCCGAGACCCTTCGTCAGGACTAACTGAAGGAAGAGAGAAGAATGTAGTGGTTAAGGATCGAAACACGATGAAGGTTGGGCACCATCTGATGACATCTGCCCCTGACCAGACCCTACGGTTACCTCGTCAGGTAACTGATGGGAGCATCCCAATGTATGATACAAGTCCTATATTCTATTGTATTTCTTGATTTCTTGTAAATGCTTGATGCATCTCAAGGCAGTATATGGTAACATATACATACATTGATTTATTTTGACTTTGTCGTTTAACATGATCATGGAACTGCTTAGACTTTTCCACTCAGCCCAATAAGCTGCCTTTCGTCCCATGAGCAACCTCAGTTTTCAGTTTCTGACAAGGGATTTTATGAAAGGTTACTTCAGTTAAGTAACTCCAAAGATATCCCCTGCTCACTACTTAAGTAATAAAATCATTGGATATGAGTTGCACTTTACAGGTCCTCATTGTTTTTTTATATATCTGATCAATCAAAGGTTTTCAAAGGTCGTCAGTCATTTTACTCTATTATAGACTCTAGAGAGATGTTTCTGATAATAGATTTCTTTGTTTCTTCCCCTCATCTTAAGTAATAAAAAGACTTGCGTACTTAAAAAAAAACTTTTCTGAAATTAACTGAACATCTGAACTGTTCTTGCCCACTTCCTTTGTAAAACAGGAACGAGGATAGGGACTTTGTGCCATAATTTTCATTATTGTGTTACCTTCTTAAAATGCTGCAAGTTCAAATGTTTGTCAGCATCAGTTGCCAGCATTCTGACAATGGATTTGGTGGTCAGTGACATTCTTAACTGTTTTCCAATACCATGAGGTTAATTTTAAAAGTTATCCCTTTTTGTTTTAAAGATCTGTAAAGAATACCTTCAGCCTGATTAATATGTTCTACTCTTAAGAATGTAGTACAGTAGAGAAAAACAGCAGTAAATGGGTTTACAACAGATAATTTAGTGAGGGCATTTCTATTTCAAAATCACTTATCAGACATATTGCACAGTTGTAGTTTAATGCAACATTTTCCCCTGTATATCTGAATCTAATCTAGATCACATTGCACTTTTCTGTCTGCTTCCACAGTACTTTAGGCATAAACATCTTATACTTTTGTTGTAGAGCTCTATTAATTGGTCCTGTTCCATATATTGTTTCACAGTGGTTATAAGAGGCACCAAGCTGTGTCTCCAATGGAATATTAATGATTACAGTGTTATAGTGGTTTAAATTAAACTTTGTACTTTTGTGTAGGATGAAAGGTTGAAGAAGCTGATAAAGCAATTTGGCAAAAATGACTGGAAACTTATAGCAAGTAATTTCTCTGTAAGTATCTTTGTAGTTAAGACTTTTAAAAGTAGTCATTTTTGTCCGAGTTCTTCATGAGATAAAAATGATCTACCAGATTATTGTATGTGAAGATCTCAGAAAACCATATTTATTATTTGCATTGATCTGGAATTATATACAACAAATAGACCTACATACAGAGTATATGAGTACTGTGAGAGAAACAATGGTTAGGCTGTAAAATTGAAAGGCATTAAAAAAAATTGCTGTTTTCCAAAACTATTCTGACCTATTATTTGGTAGACTGGGTCCAAATGTTCTTGTTACAGATTGTGCAATTTTCATCTGCTTTGTACTGCTCTTTCTAGCAATGAAGTACAAAATTCTGGTAATTGTTGAATAGGTGCCCCTCACTGGAAGCCTTGAACTTGCTTCTGGAACTATGTCTTCATTCATTTTGCAGTTTGATGAAATGAATTTTTCTTTCTTTCCTGTGGAATGAGCTTGGTTAGGTTTAAGATAACTTCCCATTGGCCTTGCTTTACTGTTTGGAAGGCATCCAGAGTTCTGTAGAGCTTTGTAATTTGGATCTTTGGCTCTAGGACTGGCTGGTGTAAGAAATGGGGTGCTGCTTGGTGATGAAGAGCACAAGTGCTAGTTGCTTCATTGCTCACTGAACACTGTTCAAAGCACAAGCCAATGTAGTTTTAACACTCTTCAAAGTCATTTAGAATTTTTCATGTTCTCTTAAGAACAATTAAGTTTTGCTCCCTACTAACCTGTTATCAGGTGAGGTTTTCTGCTGAATAGTGTTAGGCCTCTCTTGCTAGCCAATCAATATGTGAGAGTGGACTGACGTTTTGGGTATTGACTGTCAATGTTTTGAATTAGTTAAATGGGTAGAAAGTAGGTAAAAGACAAAGGTAGGGAGGAGTAAGTAGATTACAAAGTTCAGAAAAGTCAAATGTTCAGATCAAATGTGAGAAAATCTTGAAGGAAGATACCATTCCTATATTTTGTGTTAAGGCTCATTAGAGCTGGAAATGTTTCATTGGGAGGAGAACTTAACCAGGGCAGAGCTGGCACTATATCTCCAAATAGAATAGAGATGTTCACCTAATGTCATTTTGGTCTCTAATCAGATAAACAGATTGTGAATATAGCATACACACACAAAATACTAGTGGAACGCAGCAGGCCAGGCAGCATCTATAGGAAGAAGTACAGTTGACGTTTCGGGCCGAGACCCTTCGTCGGGACTATCGTCGACTGTACTTCTTCCTATACATGCTGCCTGGCCTGCTGCTTTCCACCAGCAATTTGTGTGTGTTACTTGAACTTCCAACATCTGCAGATTTCCTCGTGTGTGCGTAAATATAGCATACTTCATACTAAATTGAATTGAATACACTTTATTTCTTACATCCTTCACATACATGAGTAAAAGTCTTTACATTATGTCTCTGTCTAAATGTGCAATATGCAATCATAGTAATTTATAATAAATAGAACAGTCAATGTAACATAGAAATATACTCACATCAGCAGGAGTTAATCAGTCTGATGGTCTGGTGGAAGAAGCTGTCTCAGAGCCTGTTGGTCCTGGCTTTTATGCTGCGATACCATTTCCTGGATGGTAGCAGCTGGAGTAGATTGTGGTTGGGGTGACTCGGGACCCCAATGATCCTTCGGGCCCTTTTTTCACACCTGTCTTTGTAAATGTCCTGAATCATGGGATGTGCTGGGCTGTCCACACCACTCTGAGAGTCCTGCGATTAACAGAGGTACAGTTCCCATACCAGGCAGTGATGCAGCCAGTCAGCCCATCTCCATCCCTCCTGTAATCCACAACCAGCTCCTTTGTTTTTGCGACATTGAGGGAGAGGTTGTCTTCTTGACACCGCTGTGTCAGAGAGATGACTTCTTTCCTGTTGGCCACCTCGTTATTGTTTGAGATTACACTGGGTGATGGAGAGATTTAAAAATGTCTGTAAACACACCTGCCAGTTGTGCTGCGCACATCCCGAGTACTCACCCTGGGATGCCGCCTGATCCTGCAGCCTTGCGACTGTTCGCATGTTGGAAACGTCTGTGTACCTCGCCTCAGAGACCAGGTTGCAGGTTGTATGTAGCGGTGGTTTTCCTCGGAGGCTCAGCATAAAAGTGATTGAGCTCATCTGGGAAGGAGGCTGCGATGTTGGCGGCACCGCTACGTTTGGCTGTGAAGATTGCGATGGTATGCAACCCTTGCCTCAAGTCACATATGCTATTCGTTGTGAATCTTGACTCAATTTTGTCCCTGTATTGTTTCACAGCCATGATAGCTTTGCACAGATTGTAGCTGCTTTTCTTGAGCTCCAGCTGATCGCCGGCAATGTAAGCGCTATGTCATGCAGTAAGTGCTGCTCACATGGAGCTATTGATCCAGGGTTTCTGGTTCGGGAAGACCCTGACTAACTTCTGGGGGATAACATCATCGATGCACTTTGGGATGAAGCATGTGACTCCATCCATGAACTTGGAGACATCCTTATCATGGAAGACATTCCAGTCGACGTCATGGAAGCAGTCCTGCAGCGTGGAGGCCAATTGGTTGGACCAAACGTGGATGGTTCTAACTATGGCCGCCTCTTGTTTCAGCTTCTGCCTGTATGTTGGGAGATGCAGGATCGAAGAGTGGTCTGATTTTCCAAAAGCTGGGCGAATGAAAGCTTTGTAAGCGTTACGAAAGGGAGCGTAACAGTGGTCGAGAGTGTTATCTGCACAAGTGCTCACCTGGATGTGCTGACAAAACTTCAGAGAGACTTTTGTCAGCAATGCTCGATTAAAGTCACCCACAATGATGAAGACAGCTTCTGGGTGTGCATTCTCCAGTGTGTTGATGGTCTTGTACAGTTCCTTGAGAGCCAGGTCAGTATCAACCTGCAGCGGAATGTACACAGCAGTGATGATAACATCTGTGAACTCCCTGGGCAGGAAGCTGCACCAGGTATTCCAGGTCTGGGGAACAAAAGGATTTGAGAGCATGCATATTCTGGGGGTTGCACTAAACATTGTTGACCATAAAGCGTACCCCTCCTCCTTTATTCTTCCCATGGAGGTTTTTTGACCTGTCCACCCGGAACAGGGAGAGCCCAGAGGGTTCGATAGCGTGATGCGGTATCTCCTCCATCAGCCAGGTCTCCACGAAGCACAAAACGTTACATTCCTTTGTTTCCACTGGTAGGAGATTTCTGGCTGTCAGTTCCCACAGCTTGTTGTCCAGATACTGAATGTTAGCCAGGAGTGCGCTAGGGAGTGGCGGCCGATTTGCACGTCGTCTCAGCCTCACCAGGACGTCGGCCTTTCTCCCTTGCCTCCAGTGCTTCTTCCGAGGTAGTGGCAGTGTAAGGGATGAGTCTCTCATGGATCGCGCAAGTAGGGGTTCCCAGTGTAGGAAAGGCAGCACATAATGGGCAAATGCTGTTTTTCCGATGTTCAGAAGGGTCAGTCTATCATATCTGATGTGACTATCAGCTACTTGAACAGAAAATGCTAAGAAAATTGTAGAAATTGAAGGAAATACAAGTAACTTGCTGAGTTTGTGATGCTGGTTATTTTTAATGGTACCTTTTGTTGGAATAATCTTATGGAAGACTATCTGGAACAGAGTCCATAGAAAGGAGAACAATGGTATTAAAAGGGAAATATTCCCCAAAATGTGGGTATAGGAGTGGGATTAGTATGCTTATTTCTGGGCTTATTTGTCAGATGCAAAGTCTAGTTTAGTTAAGTGTCATTAGTTTAATTAGATTGGCACAATATCGTGGGTTGAAGGGCCTGTGCCTAAGCTGTACTGTTTTGTTTCATCATGCATTGGAAGGTGAAGGCAAGAGTAATGTAATGCTCTTGGAGAAGGGAGTTGGGAGTCATGGAATTGGGAATGATCAGCAGAGAGACGGGATGCATTTGGAGGCTGATCCCACCTTGGTGGTGCAATCCGTTAGTCTCGCAAGACCATGGATCTGTGCCCGGAAAGTCTTGCTTCAGTCTGTGTTAGAGCAGCATCTGTTGTGGCTGTAGAGGCCCATACGGGAGTGACAGTCTCGGCTGCATCGACTGCACTTGAAGGCACTGTCCTCCAGTGTTGTCTTGGTGCTGTTTTTCCGACGAGTGCGCTTTTCTTCAGCAGCAAGCCTCAGCTTCTCTTCACCTGTTTTTAGATCTCTGCGTAGTTCCAGCCTCCAGTGAGAGCAATTGCTTGCGATGTCCTCCCACCTCTCGACGTTCATTTTCAGTGACTTCATGTCTCTTTTGCAAACGTCTTTGAAATGGAGATGGGGCCACCCTTGTGCTCTCTTGCCGGAGGCCAGTTCCCCGTACAGCAGGTCTTTCGGGATCCTCCCGTCTGACATGCGGTGTACATGGCCCAGCCAGCGGAGACGGTGTTGTTGGAGCAGGGTGAAGAGGCTGGGTATCTGGGCGCGAGCCAGGACCTCATTGTTACACCTTATCTGTAATAATACTGAGGTAATACCTGGTTAGAACGAGACTGGCATACCTTCAGTGGTTGTGGAGAATAGCAAGAGACTAAGATGAAATTAAATAAAACCAAATTAATTCTCATCCCTTTTGCAATGTATTCTTTTTATCAAGTTAATTATATTATGTTTTAACAGAACCGAACAGATACTCAGTGCCAACGTAGGTGGCTGAAGGTTCTGAATCCAGAGCTTGTGAAAGGTCCATGGACAAAGGAAGAAGACCAGAAGGTAATGATGTGCAAATACATTAAATTATAAAGTTTGTACCAAATTAGTAATAAAAAGGTTAGATTTTGTAATTCCATAACTGTAAAGTTAGTTCTGTAGGATAATTAAAATGTCATATAATGGTTAAAATAGTTCTGGATAATAAATTTCGTAATACTATTGGGCTCAAATTTGTAACAGTGATCTATCCTAACATGGTTTTCTCCATTCTTTCTTCGGTGATTGGTCGAAAGTAAAAATTAAGCATTGCAATCTCAGCTAAAAAGATGGAGTAAAATTGAAGTAGAAGGCTTATAATGTTTACAAAAAGGGCAGTAGGTCTGAAGGTGAAGAGGATTTTAGATTTCAGTAAAGGATTACCAAGAAATTGACAGTTCTCTGTCAGATTCTGTTCACTCGAATATGAAATTGTCTTTTAAGTTTTGATTCCTAACAGACATGCATGGGGGAGAAATTAGAAAGAGAAATAAAGAATGAGATTTTAAATAAATACCTTAATATGATAGAAGATTCCAAAAAATATTGAAGAACCAAACTTCTAGTTAAAATGATTAATGTAAGAAAAGGGGAGGAGCTGAAGGACAAGGAACAGACAAATTCCCTCAATCAAATAAACTTAAAATGGGTACTCACTGGGAATCATCACATTTGTCATTCTAGAATTACCTGAGTTTTAGAATAAACCTTGGAAACTGATGGTAGCAAATGTACACTTTATTTAACAAAAAAATATATAGACCATTTTGCCTGATATGCATTGGAGATCTAATAGCACTACATTTAGTTGGGAAGAATCCGCATGGATTGGGAAAGTAAAATTGTGCGTGACTTTTTTTTGAAGGTTGAGACTATTAGGGTTGGTAAAGTGAGTCAGTTAATATTATTTATCTCACAATGTTAGGGTTAATGTGATTAGGGGTAAAATTTGGATTTGGAAAGAGGTATTTAATAGCACACTACAAGCCCGTGACTCGTATCACTAAGGACGAGGGCAGTGGGTCTGTGGATATCTAAGTGCCTGCAACTTGTCCTTAAAGTCTTTCATCATCCTTACTTTGAAATATATTGCTGTTCTGCATCATTTTCCTTACTATGTGTCAGAAGGTTCCAGTTGTTCAGGAAGGAGGTTCACTGCCATCTTTTGCGCTGTTAGGGAAGAGCAATAAATTCTGATTTTGCCTGCAAAATGAATGAAATTAGTTAACAGACAGGTAACCGTATAAATAAGGGGGCCTCCTTCAAATTATCAGGCTTTTAATATCGGGGAACTGGGAGGATTATTGTATGGGTCTGTGATTTACAGTTTTTATTGATTATTCCAAATGGAAGATTGATTGTAATGGATCCAAGTTTGCTCACAATGCAAAGCAATATAGGCAAGCGAACTGTGAGGACAAGGTTATTTACAAAGCACTTAAGGTCTTTGGAAACCAATGGGCAGAATTAAGGCTCAATAAGGTTGCAAGGGGATATAAACTAATTACGTGACTGGGCAAGGATGGTCTGCATAGAAATATATATATGTGTGTGTGTGTATCTATCTCTCTCTCTCTCTCTCTCTCTCTATATATATATATATATATATATATATATCTCCACTTTGGTAGAATAAATAGATAAGCATAACATCTTAAAAGTCGTGAAAAACTTAGAAATACTAGAATTCAGAGAGCGAGGGATCTTTGTTCTTCAGATGTAGGTATGGAAAGCAAGTAGAAGACCAAATAATATGCCAGTGTTCATTAAAAAGGACCATATATAAATGTTTCATGGGATTCATGAAAATAGAACCGAAGTATTGTGTTTAGTTAGCAGTGAATGGTTGCAAGATTGATTTTTTGGAGGAAAGAATAGGTTGATAAAACTTGGCTTCTATTCCTGGAAATTAGAAGAATGAGAGATGATCATATTGAAGTAAATGACAGTCTTACAGCTTTTGAAGGAGCAGACATTAGAATTAGGTTTAGAATTAAGAGGTGCAGTCAAAATGAGTTCATCATTTTAGATTGATAAGAAATTTCTTAATGGAATTATAAATCTTTTCATCCACAACTCTGGAGAATGCATCTTTGGTCAGTATATTAAAGATAAAGACTATATTTTGGAATACAGTATAGCAATGATCAGTTTTGATCCTAATGGCAGAACAGGCTGAATTACCTGTTTTTGCTCCAATTTCTAATGTTTTGCCCTTGGATTGAACAGCATAAATGTTGGAGAGCACAGTACTTGACTGTTCTTTACTATCAGTGCCCATTAGTGCATTAATGTCAGAGGGCTTGATTTGAGCTGCTTATTTGAAAGTTGTGTTTTTTTTATTTTGACATGTTGTATTGGGAAGTCTGAAACAAATGTCCAACTATTCGAATTAAATTGAATATTTATGCAAAGAGCAGCAGGATGGATGAACTGATCTTTGACTCCTTTTGTATTATTTAGGTAATTGAATTAGTTCAGAAATATGGGCCAAAACGTTGGTCTTTGATTGCTAGGCATCTAAAAGGTAGACTTGGCAAGCAGTGCCGTGAGCGCTGGCATAATCACCTCAATCCTGAGGTTAAGAAATCATCTTGGACAGAAGAGGAAGACAAGGTTATTTATGAAGCACACAAAGTCCTTGGCAACCGATGGGCAGAGATTGCAAAGCTACTTCCAGGAAGGCAAGTATTCTGTTTCTTCTCCATGAAATTTTAGGATTGTATATAATGTGCAAGCAAAAATCCTTTATTTTTTATTGTTTTCTGTTAGATTTGAGTTTAGCCGGAGCTGAAAGATGAACATGTTTGCAAGGGCTGTTTGTTGCCATTTCCAGATGTCTGATATGTTTGTACAATGATATTCACTTAACCTACATGTTGTGCTATCACTGAGGCAAATGCTTGATGAAAACATTTGGAAGAATGGTTGTTAGCCTCCCTAAAATCAAACAATGGTGAAGGCCTGAAGTCAAAGTGCAGAAACCAGAAAAAGGCAGTACATTAGGACAGGGGTCCCCAACCTTTATTGCACTGCGGACCGGCCGACCGGGGGCTGGGGGGGAATGGTTGCCAACGGACAGGAGTAGCAGTCAAATACATTGTGTTTACCCCGAGAAAGACTACAATGACCTTGAAGCCTTGCGCGAGCACCGGTGCGCATACGTGACTTGCACATGCATGCACGTGCCGATTTCTCTTTTCTGCAAATTGTTTTTGGCAATTCTGTACGTGGGGGGGGGGGGTTGTTAATCACGACCGGAATGTCGGTGATAAGTGACTAATACGCTCAATTTCATTTCTAAAAGGGTTTATCTAACGAATTTAATATTAAGCACACAGCGCATATTTTCCTCACATGAATATAGCGATAAGTCAATTATCAGGGGAGGACAGGGGAGCTTGAAGTAAGTGTTGAACAAACTTCCAGTAGAAGTGGTAGAGGCAGGTTCGATATTATCATTTAAAGAAAAATTGGATAGGTATAGGGACAGGAAAGGAATGGAGGGTTATGGGCTGAGTGCAGGTCGGTGGGACCAGGTGAGAGTAGTGTTCGGCACGGACTAGAAGGGCAGAGATCGCCTGTTTCCGTTCTGTAATTGTTATATGGTTATATAAGTCAATTATAAGTCAATAGCATCATAATATTTTAAGTAACGTTTGGATATTAAACACACAGCACGTATTTTCCTTGTATGAACATATAAAATCATTGCAACATACCAATATCACTGAATCAGTGGGAGCCCTGGGCTGAATACTTGTTTTCCTGCAACAAGACTGTCCTATCGAGGGGTGATGGGAGACAGCAATACTCGAATGGGTTCCTTATGTCCAGTCTATTCCGCAATTTAGTTTTCGTTGCATTCATAGCAGAGATATATTGGAAATGGAAGCAACATTTTCAGTGCCTCCGTGGCTATCTCAGGATATTTAGCTTTGACTTTGATCCGGAATGCCAGCAGAGATGTTATGTCAAACATACTTTTCAGCCCACCGTCATTTGCAAGCTCGAGGGGTTGATCTCCTTCCCGCTCTGACATGGATGACGCATGCGTAATGAACTCGCGTGCATTCAAGTTCCACAGTGGGCGTGACAGGGAATGAGGAAAGGTGCAGCTGACTCCTATCACCAAATCATATCGTTTACTTGCGGCCCGGTAGCGCATGCCTTGGTTGGGGACCGCTGCATTAGGAGAAACTGAGTAAGGTAAAAGAACAACACACATCAAAGTTGCTGGTGAACGCAGCAGGCCAGGCAGCATCTCTAGGAAGAGGTACAGTCGACGTTGCAGGCCGAGACCCTTCGTCAGGAAGGTAAAGGAACATACCTGATCATAAAAAAAAAAGATGCTCTGATACTGGCTGACCTGCTGAGTTCCTTCAGCACTTTGCATATTGCTCCAAATCCCAGCATCTTCAGTTTTGTGTGTCTTCATAAGAGAATGCTTGTTCACAAGCATGAATTTGGAAAGGAAGTATATATGAGTACAATTGTATTATTGATCAGAAAAGCAAGTATTGTTCTTCATATGTTTAAATATTGCACCCTTTGCTGGTGCTATAAGAGTTATACTTTGAACTACAAATAGTTTCAAAATTAAAATAAAAATATCGCAGAAGCAGGGAAAGGCCATTTATCCTTCAAGACTGATGTGTTGTTGAATGAGATCATGGCTAATCTGTGACCTAACTCCATATCGCCTTTAGCCATAGCATTGAAGGAAATATATCAATCCTGAATTTAGAGCTAATTTGGTTCCATTAAATTGTAGCAGCTTGTATTTATTTAGAACCTTGACAGCCCAGATGTTTCACTAGTGCATTTTATCAAACAAAATCTAACAGTTAAGTCACATGAGAGATAATACAACAAGTAATCAAAATCAGGTCATGTTGTAAGGTTTTAAGGAGCACATTAATAAAGGGGGGAAGGAGAGAGAAGTGTGCAAGATGGTTCAGAAAGAGAAATGGCTTCGGTAGCTGAAATCACTCCAGCACATGTTGGTGTGAGTTTCAAAGTAAGCAAAGTAATACTATTCAGTTTGGATAATATCAAGTGTGAATTTTGCTTGTGAAACTCAAATCACAAATTTGGGAAATGTTCATTGAAAATGCACCAGCGATATCTTTTGGAATCAGCCTTATCCAGGGACTGGAGACTAGGCCTGCGTGTAGAGTTAAAACCCTGTACCATTTATTGCATTGCCTGGGTGTTTGTACTGTGGATCTGGAGAAACTGGAGCAGCAGTTTGCTATTAATGGGGGGGGGGGGCAGGCAATTATAAGACCATAAGACATAGGTTTCCTCAACACTACCTGCCCTTCCACCTATCTTTGTATTGTCTGCAAACTTGGCCGAAAAGCCATCAATTCCGTCATCCAAATTATTGACATACAACATAAAAAGAAGCATTCCCAACATCAACCCCTGCGGAACACCACGAGTCACCAGCAGCCAATCAGAAAAGACCATAAGTCATAGCAGCAGAATTGGGCCTTTCAGTCCATTAAGTCTGCTCTGCCATTCCATCATGGCTGATCCTGGATCCCACTCAACTCTTATAAAGCCTCAGCATTATCTCCTTGCTTTTATATTCTGTTCTGCTTGAAATAAATGCCAAGATTGCATTTGCCTTCTTTACCATAGACCCGACCTGTAAATTAACCTCCTGGGAGTCTTGCTCGAGGACTGCTAAGTCCCTCTGTGCCTCTGATGTTTGACCCTTCTCCCTATTTAGATAATAGTATGCACTATTGTTCCTTTTCTTCTTTCCAATATTTTTATTAATTTATACAGAGTACAGGAAAAAAAAATATATGTCAATACATTAAACTAAATTGCATATAAAGACTCCTTACCCTATATTCGTACAAGTCAATTAGTTCGTAACATTGAAAAATAATAATTTTTTATAATAAAAATCTAACCCACTACCAGGACCAAAGCTGATTAGTAGAAAAAAAAGCATCATCAGTGCTTTAACAGCAAATCAAAGGTTTTGAAAATAATTCAGAAAAAGTCCCTGTTGTTTCTTTTACCAAAATGTATAATCATACATTTCCCAACACTGTATTCTATCTACCATTTTTTTGTCCATTCTTTCAATTTGTTTTAAGTTCTGCTGCAATTGCATTGATTCTTCAACACTATCTACCCCTCCACCTATCTTCGTATCATCCGCAAACTTTGCCAGAAAGCCATGAAAACCCTTATCCAAATCATTGACAAACAATGTGAAAAGTAGCAGTCCCATGATTGACCCCATTACCAGTCACTGGCAGCCAACCAGAAGAGGCTCCTTTTATTTCCACTCACTGCCTCCTGCCTGTCAGCCATTTTTCTGTCCATGCTAGTATCTTTCCTGTAATGCTATAGGATTTTATCTTGTTAAGCAGTGTCAGGTGTGGCACCTTATCACATGCCTTCTGAAAATCAAGTAAGTGACATCCACTCCCTCCCCTTTGTCCACCCTGCTTGTTAATTTCCTTGAAGAACGCTTAACAGATTTGTAAGGCAAGATTTCCATTTACAGAAACCATGCTGACTTTGACTTATTTTATCATTAGTCTCCAAGTACCCCAAAACTTCATCCTTAAAAATGATGTCCCCTTTATTCCCATTTTTTGCCTCTTGCAAATCAGCCAATGCTCTATCCATGCTAGTATCTTTCCTGTAATACCATGGGCTCTTGTTAAGCAGCCTCATGTGTGGTACCTTGTCAAAGGCCTTCTGAAAATCCAAGTACACAACATCCATCGATTCTCTTTGTCTATCCTGCTTTTTTTTCTTAAGGGTACAATGCTGACTTTAACCTATTTTATCATGTGCCTTCAAGTACCCCAAATATCAAATATATCTTTGATATTATTGGCTAGCTTACCTTCGTATTTCATTTTTTCCCTCCTTATGGTTACCTTCTTATGGTTTTTAAAAGCTTCCCAATCCTCTAATTCCTGCTAATTTTTGCTCTATTATATATGCTCTTTTACCTTTATGTTGGCTTTGACTTCCTTTGTCAGCCACAGTTGCGTCATCCTGCCTTTAGAATACTTCTTTGGGATGTATCTTCTATCCTGCGACTTCCGAATTGCTCCCAGCCATTACTGCTTTGCCAGATGTTGGCAAAAGGCAGTTAACTATAGGCCAGTTAGTTTAACGTCTGTAGTTGGGAAAATGCTTGAAGCTATCATTAAAGAAGAAGTAGCGAGGCATCTGGAAAGAAATGGATCCATCGGGCAGATACAGCATGGATTCAGCAAAGGCGAGTCCTTTTTGACAAACTTACTGGAGTTCTTTGAGATATAATGAACACAGTGGATAGAGGGTAACAGATAGAGGTTATTTACTTGAATTTCCCGCAGTGTTCAATAAGGTGCCACATAAAAGTCTTAAGATAAGGATGCATAGAGTTGGAGGTGATGTATTAGCATGGATAGAGGATTGGTTAACCAATAGAAGGCAGAGAGTTGGGATACATGGGTGTTTCTCTGGTTGGCAATCAGTGGTGAGTGGTGTGCACCAGGGATCAGTGCTGGACCCAGAACTATTCATGATATACATTAATGATCTGGAAGAAGGGAGTGAGTGTAGTGTAGGTAAGTTTGCTAATGACACTACATTGAGTGGAAAAGCAAATTGTAAAGAGGATTTGGAGAGTCTGCAGAAAGATATAAATAGGTTAAGTGAGTGAGCAAGAGTCTGGCAATGTTGGTAAATGTAAGGTCATACACTTTGGAAGGAAAGATGGAAGATCAGATTATTTATTATTATTTAAATGGTAAAAGATTGTAGCATGCTGCTGTGTGTTGGTGCGTGGCCAAGTGGTTGAGGCGTTCGTCTAGTGATTTGAAGGTCACTAGTTCGAGCCTTGGCTGAGGCAGCGTGTTGTATCCTTGAGCAAGGCACTTAACCACACATTGCTCTGCGACGACACTGGTGCCAAGCTGTATGGGTCCTAATGCCCTTCCCTTGGACAACATCAGTGGTGTGGAGAGGGGAGACTTACAGCATGGGCAACTGCTGGTCTTCAATACAACCTTGCCCAGGCCTGCGCCCTGGAAACCTTTCCTGGAAGTCTCATGAGACTAACGGATGCCTATAATGCTGCTGTGCAGAGGGACTTGAGAGTGCTTGTGCATGAATCGCAAAAGATTGGTTTGCAGTGCAGCAGGTTATAAAGAAGGCAAATGGAATGTGGGCCTTCATTGCCAGACAGATTGAATTTAAGAGCAGGGAGGTTATGCTGCAACTGTGCAGAGTACTGGTGAGGCCGCACCTGGAGTACTGTGTGCAGTTCTGGTCTCCTTATTTGAGGAAGAATATACTGGCTTCAGAGGCGATGCAGGGGAGGTTCAGCAGGTTGATTTTAGAGGTGAGAGGGTTAGACTATGAGGAGAGATTGAGTCTCCTAGGACTACTCACTGAAATTCAGAAGAAAAGAGATCTTATAGAAACATATAAAATTATGAAAGGGATAAGTAAGTTAGAGGCAGGAAAGTTGTTTCCACTGGTAGGTGAGACTAGAAAGAAGGGACATAGCCTCAAGATTCGGGGGGAGTAAATTTAGGACAGTGATGAGGAGGAACAGCTTTTCCGAAAGGGTGGTGAATCTGTGGAACTCTCTGCCCAATGAAGCGGTGGAGGCTACTTCGGTAAATATATTTTAGACAAGGTTGGATAGATTTTTGCATATTAGGTGAATTCAGGGTTATGGGGAAGTGGCAGACAGGTGGAGATGAGTCCATGGTCACATCAGCCATGATCTTATTGAATGGCAAAGTAGGCTCGATCTGGCCCACTCCTGCTTCTATTTCTTATGTTCTTATCCCTGCTAGTGTCCCCTTCCAAACAGCTTTGGCCAGCTCTTTTCTCCTGCCTCTGTAATTCCCTTTACTTCACTATAATACTAATACATTTGACTTCAGCTCCTCCCTCTCAAATTGTACGGTGAATTTTATCATATTATGATCACTGACTCCTCGGGGTTCCTTTACCTTAAGCTCCCTAATCAAATCCATTTCATTGTACACCGAATTGTGAATAGCTGATCCTTTAGTGGGCTCAAAAAAGCTGCTCTAAAAAGTAATCTCATAGGCATTGTGCAAGTTCCCTCTCTTGGGATCCAAAATCAGCACCAACTTGATTTTCCCAATCTACCTGCATATTGAAATCCATCATGACTTATATTATTGCCCTTTTGAAGTGCATTTTCTATCTCCCATTGTAATTTATAGCCCAAATCCTGGGTATTGTTGGAGACCCATATATAATTCCCATTTTTTTTACCCTTGCAGTTTCTTAACCCTACCCACAACAATTCTGCATCTTCCAATCCTATGTTATCTCCTTTTAATGGTTTGAATTCATTGTTTCCAACAAAGCCACACTACCTGCCTGTCCTTTTGACACAATGCATATCCTTGAATGTTAAGCTCCCAGCTATAATCTCATTTCATCCATGACTCAGTAATGCCCACAACATCATACCTACAATCCTCTACTGCGCTACAAGATCATCTACCTTATTCCGTATACTGTGTGCATTCAAATGTAACACCTTCAGCTCTATATTCGTCACCCTTTTTGATTTTGTCCTCGTTACACTGCAACTCATTCCATCAAATGCACTTTTGTCTTCTCATCTATCCACCTGTCCTTCCAGACAGTCTCACTACATACTGCCTCTGCTTGTATAACAACCACCCTGTCCTCAATCCTGTCACTCAGTTTCCCATCCCCTTACCGAATTAGTTTAAACGCCCCCCCCCCCCCCAACAGTTCTAGTTATGGTGAGGCTTAGAAAAGAAATAGCATCAGTATTTCCAATGACACTTACTTGTAGTTTATCACCTTCCTAGCCATGGAAATTTAGCACTGGGATTCTGTTTCCACATTACACTAAGTGCATCTTGAATGAAACTTATACTTTTAGTTAGCCGCAACAAAACATAACTGGTACACTTCTACATTTTTGTCTTAAGTGGCTGGAAGAGGCTATGATGGATAAATGCTACAAGCCCCTGATGCAGTTTTACAGACTGGAAAAGAGTTGGAGACTTGGGGAAGCTGGGTACTGTCTGAAAATTAGTCATATATCTTGCAACTTGCATCATTATTTGAATTCCAAAGCTGTGGAAATGTGTGGCCTCTATGTTGTTAGAGTTCATATAGGATTTGGAATGTGTTTGAAGCAATTTGTTTGGTTATGCTTTGTGAGGGTGTAACATTTTAAGCTAGTTCACAACAACTTTATTTTCCAGTATTTGTGAGGAATGTTTTTGCTGTCTGGTTAGACTCTCCTTAGTCATACAAACTTCGAATTTTGTGCTTTTTTGTTTGTGCATTCATCTGTAAACTGCTGTTTAGTGCTTTAAACCAAAATCTTTCTTAAAGTATTTATAACTTGTGATCTAGCCAGTAATTGACAACAGATTCCAGGCAAATTAGGAACAATCTTCAGTAGTTCAGCAATAGTTTGTGGATTTGGAGTCAGATGAGAGCAGACCAGGTAAGAATAGAATTTTTTACCCCAAAGGAAATCTATAAATCCAGCGGTTTTATAGCTATTGTTATTGAGACTTGTTTTGCTGTTTTCCTGGTCCCTGATGTCTTGGCATTTGGTTGTATAAATGGTTCTACTGACACAGAATTGAAAAAGTGTTCAGAAGGGACAAGCAGTAGGCCAGAGGTAAGAGTAAGAGTGTCAGGCATTGGCTCAAAGGAGGCTTCAGCTGGAAAGAGGCTTTAGCTGTGGGTAAGCTTCTGTTATAGTTCCTTTTTTCTCTCTCTCTCTTATTGTACCTAGTGTAGTAAATGGCTGTTGTGTCATTTTCATGTTGGATATTAGAGTCCTGGGAGACCCAGAGACTCCCAGGGGACTACATCTGCATGAAGTGCATCCAGCTGCAGCTCCTTGAAGGCTGTGTCGGGGATCTGGAGCAGCAGCTGGGTGACCTTTGCATTGTACGGGAGAGTGAAGAGATAATTGATCAGAGTTACAGGGAAGTACTCACCCTGAAGTTGCAGGAAGCTGGGTGTAAGTGCAAGTAGCTGGGTGACTGACAGGAGAAATGAAAATATGAATAGGCAATTAGCTCTGAGCATCCCTGTGGATATCAGTATATTTGGATGCAGAATCGAAAAGGGTAGCAAATACAGTACTCAATGTGTTATATCTCAATGCATGGAGTATAAGAAATAAGGTGGATGATCTTGTTGCACTATTACAGATTGTCAGGTAGGATGTTGTGACCATCACTGAATCATGGTTGAAGGATGTAGTTGGGAGCTGAATGTCCAAGGTTACACATTGTATTGGAGAGATTGGAAGGTAGGCGGGGGGGGGGGTGTGGCTGTGCTGGTAAAGAACGACATCAAAATCAGTAGAAAGATGTGACATAGGATTGGAAAATGTTGAATCCTTGTGTTGACTGCAAGGGTAAAAAGATCCTGATGGCAGTTATATACAGGCCTCCCAACAGTAGCTGGGGTGTGGACTCACAGATTTCAACGGGAAATAGAAAAGGTGTATCAAAAGGACAATGTTATGATAGTCATGGGAGATTTCAACATGCAGATCAATTGGGAAAATCATGCTGGTAAGGGATCTCAAGAGAGAGAGAGTTTGTTGAATGCCCACGAGATAGCTTTTTAAGCAGTTTGTCGTTTAGCCTATTAGGGGATCAGCCTTACTGGATTGTGTGTATTGTAATGTGATTAGGGAGCTGAAGGTAGAAGAACCTTTAGGAGGCAGTGATCATAATATGATTGAGTTCAACTTAAAATTTGATAGGGAGAAAGTAAAATCTTACATAGCAGTATTTCAGTGGAAAAAAGGAAATTACATAGGTATGAGAGAGAAGTTAGCCAAAGTAAATAGGAAGGAGCTGCTGGCAAAGAAGCAAAGATGGCAGCAGAGCAACAATTTTCTGGGGAAAATGAAGGTGCAGGATAGATGTATTCTAAAAACAAAGAAATACTCAAATGGCAAAATAGTACAACTTTGGGTAACAAGGGAAGTCAAAGCTAATGTAAAAGCAAAAGAGAGGGCATACAACAAAGCAAATCATTAAGAGTGAAGAGATGAAATATGAAAGCAAGCTAGCAAACAATATCAAAGTGGATAGTAAAAGCTTTTTTCAAATATGTAAAAAATAAGAGAGACGAAAGTGGATATAGGACTGCTAGGAAATGAGGCCGGACAAATAATAATGGGGGAACAAGGAGATGGCAGATGAACTAAATGAGTATTTTGCATCAGTCTTCACTGTGGAAGACACTAGCAGCATATCAGATATTGAAGGGTATGAGGGAAGAGAAATGAGTGCAGTTACTATGACAAGGGAGAGGGTGCTCAAAAAACTGAAAGACCTTCGAGTACATAAGACACTCGGGCCAGATGAATTGCACTCTTAAGGTTCTGAAAGAGTAGCAATAGAGATTGTGGAAGCATTAGTAATGACCTTTCAAAAATCACTGGACTCTGGCATGGTGCCAGAGGACTGGAAAATTGCAAATGTCACTCCACTCTTTGAGAAAGGAGGAAGGTAGCAGAAAGGAAATTATAGACCAGTTAGCCTGACCTCTGGTTGGGAAGGTGTTGGAGTCAACTGTTAAGGATGAGGTTGTGGAGTACTTGGTGACACAGGGCAAGATCGGACAAAGTCAGCATGGTTTCCTTAGGGGGAGATCTTGCCTGATGAACCTGTTCAAATTCTTTGAGATTACAAGTAGAATAGATAAAGAAGATCAATGGATGTTGTATATTTTGTCTTTCAGAAGGCCTTTGACAAGTTGCCACACATGATGCTGCTTACCAGGTTAATAGCCCATAGTATTACAGGAAAGTTACTGGCATGGTTAGAACATGGGCTGATTGGCAGGAGGCAGCAAGTGGGAATAAAGGAATCTTCTGCTGGTTGGCTGCCAGTGAATTAGTAGTGTTGTGCAGGGGCTGGTGTTGGAACTGCTTTTTATGGTGTATATCAATGATTTAGATGGAATAGGTGGCTTTGTTGCCACGTTTTTTAGATGGTACAGAGATTTGTGGAGGGGCAGGTAATGTTGAGGAAACATAGGATGCAGAAGGACTTAGAAAGATTAGGAGAATGGACAAGAGAGTGGCAAATGAAACACAATATGGGAAAATGCATGGTCATGCACTTTGGTAGAAGAAATAAATGTGCAGACTATTTTCTAAAGAGGGAGAAAATCCAAAAATCTGAGCTGCAGAGGGACTTGGGAGTCCTTGTGCAGAACACCTTTAAGGTTAACTTGTAGGTAGAGTCAATGGTGAGGAAGGCAAATGCAATGTTACCATTCATTTCAAGAGGTCTGGAATACAAGAGCAGGAATATGATGCTGAAGCTTTATAAGGCACTGGTGAGACCTCACCTTGATTATTGTGAACAGTTCTGGACTCTTCATCTCAGAAAAGATGTGCTGGCACTGGACAGGGTTCAGAGAAGGTTCACAAGGATGATTCTGGGAATGAAAGGGTTATCATACAAGGACTGTTTGATAGCTCTGGGTCTGTACTTGCTGGAATTTAGAAAGATGAGGGGGGATCTCATTCAAATCTTTCAAATGTTGAAAGGCCTAGAGAGAATAGATGTGGAGAAGATATTTCCCATGGTGGGGGAGTCTAGGACAAAAGGGCACAACCTCAGGATAGAGGGGCGTCCATTTAAAATAGAGATGCGGAGAAATTTCTTCAGCTAGAGAGTGGTGAATTTGTGGAATTTATTACCACAGGCAGCTGTGTAGGCGAGGTAGTTGGGTGTATTTGAGGCAAAGCTTGATAGGTTCTTGATTGGACATGGCATTAAAGGTTACGGGGAGAAGGCTGGGGAGTGGGGCTGAAAAAAGGGATCAACCATGACTAAATGGTGGAGCAGATTCAAAGGGCCAAATGGCTTAATATTACTTCCATGCCTTATGGTCTAATAAATTGTATCATCAAAGTATTTGGGGGAGAAAAAGAAGGAAAAATAGTAACATACTGTAGAATTCTTGGATAAAACTTTAGAACAAAAACATTCACTGATAATGAAATGTTAAGCAATGCTAGCTAATGTTTTGAATTTAATATAGCCAAACTCTGAGTAATGACACTTTTTAATGATAGGACCGACAATGCTGTAAAAAATCATTGGAACTCTACAATGAAGAGGAAGGTGGAGATGGAAGGCTATTTGCAAGACGGTAACCAGGATATGCCGATGTTCTTACTTACTCATTCGGAAGATGGTGAACTCCAGGTTTACAGAGCCACAGTGACAGAGGTTTGTATTCTTCAAATGTTCAGAGAAAATTCCTGTACGAGTTGAGCTTTATTAACTTTTATTAGTACTACTAATTGTGACATTTATACAGTCTCCTTAATAAGGAATCTTCTTTGTTAAATATTAGGAAATAAGAATTGCAGGGAAGTTTCAAAATTACATCTACTATTACCATAACCCCACCCCCCCATCAGTCTTTTTTTTAAACATAGCCCCGTTACATAGAATGCCCCAAAGGACTTAGTAGTTTTTTTTTCCCTGAAAGCTGTTGTTTGAGGGATACACATGGGGAGAACTTCCTTGTTCTTTGAATGGTGATACGCTGTCTTTTTGTATTCACTTGAGAGGGAAGTTGATTATATGCCTTGACTAAAATATTCCTCTTGTGTTACTAATGGACTAGATTGTTGTGATTCTTCTGTGCTTAAGCTTTGGTGGCAATTGAATTTTGAGAGAGAATTAAAGTTGTAACTTTTTGTTTTGGTTAAATTACTTTTGCTTGTTCTTTACATCAGTAAATTTATGTTTTCATTCTGTCCTTATATTTTTTTTAACAAAAAATAGCATTGATTTTTATATAGTTCTGGGGTGGGGGAGGGGGCAAACAAGTTCAGATTTTTTTTTCTTGTTTTGCAAAATTCTGTTAAAAAATCCAGTAAGAATGGATTTGATTTTTTTTTAGCCTGCCTTTCTGGCTGATTAACTGAGCACCCACAATTCCATTTGTGCAGTTCGTCTCCAAACTCTTAGCAGTTTCTGTCTGAAATAGGGTGCGGACTTCTTGGTTAAGAGGAATGTTGTTAAGGGGTAAGAAATAACTTGCTTATACCAAAATTTTGTTTTCTTGTTTCAGCCATCTTTAAAACAAGAACCTGTCACTGTGGAAACTATTTCACAACCAACTTCTGTTACATTAAAACAGGTAAGATGCTAATCATTCAATGGTAGGGCATGTAAATAATTAGAGTTCCAGTTTTTTAACTTCTAACTTTGTGTGCATTCATAAGGAAGATTTGCAGCTATGTTTTTGTAAATGAACAAATTGTCCATTTGTTTAATTCGAACTAAAGACAGTGTTACATATATGTCACAGGTCCTACTGGCATGCAAAGTTATCTTTAATTCTCTGAAGATCTAGTAGGCTATCTGAATCTTTATTTTTAGTTGCCACTGTACCTAATTATGTTTTTGGAAGTGGTCAGAAAAGCTCATATTCTAAAATAGTAAAAGAAAAGGAAAATGGTGGAATGTGCTCAAGAGCAGTATGTTTTGGGTATATCAGAACAAAGGTAAGTAAGAAAACCGGCATTATTTAAGTTGCAGAGAAGGTGGGGGGGTGGGAGGTGGAGGATGAACAATTGGCAGGATGGAAGTGGACACTAATGTAAGTAAGTGGTGATGCTGTCAGTTGAGAGAAGATATTTATTGTTGATCTATCTGGGGCAGTTGTGAATGAAAGAAAATGAATGAGAATAATGAAAAGAAAGTATAAAAAAAGTTGTAATTGTGATGAACAAGCAATATCTGTGGGGAGTGAAAAAAAGGCATTTTGAAATTCATGTTAATGACATTTCATCAGAACTGATCAGTTTTGATACAAACTAGAAAGGTTGGTTATCTGAAATTTTGAAGGTTGCAATGTACCTGACTGGAAGTTCCAATTCTATTCCAATGGAGCCTAGTGTCAATTCGAACACGATCTGATCTTCCAGTTGTTTGCCTTAAATCCTCAATTAATTCAGTGTTTTGAAGAATAAACAGTGTTTTCAATTTGCTTTAAACGTCTGATAATAGTTGAAGCTAGTGGAGGAAATGGACAGCGTTTTAAATATATAACATACTATTTAATATTAATGTAAAATCTAAAATACATAGAATAGGAATAGCACGAAATACAGTTGAAAATCTCTACTACTTAGCGATTCCAAGAAGAAAAAAGAAAAGTATGTAAAGCTCTGGGAGCTAGAATCAAACAGAGCCCCAGAGGATTATAAAGAAACCAGGAAAGGATTCAAGAAGGGAATTAGGAAAGCCAGGAGGGGGCATGAAAATTTCTTGGCAAGGAGGATTAAGGAAAATCTCAACACATTCTCTACATTTATCAAAGGCAAGAGAATAACTAGGAAGAGGGTATGACCACTCAAGGATAAAGGTAGGAAATATTTACTTAGATGTGGGTGTGGTCCTTAAAAAGCTATTCCTTTCCTTAATCAGTGGCCTTAATGAGAGCTTTACATCGGTATTTACCAAGAGAAGGATGTTGAGGATAGGGAGATCAGTGCTGAGTGTATTGATATTCTAAGGCATTTTGAGGTAAAGGAGGAGGTAGTGGGGGGTCTCTTCATGAACATTAAGATAGATGCATCATAAGAACATAAAAAATAGGAGCAGGAGTAGGCTAGCTGGCCCGTCGAGCATGCTTCACCATTCTGTAATGTTAATGGCTGATCTGCCGATGGGCTCATATCCACCAACGTGTCTTTTCCTCATAACCATTAATTCCCCTACTGTGCAAAAAATCTATCCAACCTTAAGTATTTTTACTGAGGTAGCCTCCACTGCTTCATTGGGCAGAGAAATCTACAGATTCACCACTCTCTGGGAAAAGCAGTTCCTCCTCATCTCTGTCCTAAATCTACGTACCCGAATCTTGAGGCTATGTCCGTTAGTGCTAGTTTCATCTACCAGTGAAAACAACTTTCCTGCCTCTCTCTTACTTATCCCTTTCATAATTTTATATGTTTCTATAAGACCTCCTCTCATTCTTCTGAATTCCAGCAAGTACAGTCCCAGGTGACTCAATCTCTCCTCATGGTCTAACCCCCTCACCTCTAGAATCAACCTGGTGAACCTCCTTCAAAGCCAGAATATCCTTCCTCAAGTAAGGAGACCAGAACTGCACACAGTACTCCAGGTGCAGCTTCACCGGCACCCTGCACAATTGCAGCATAACCTCCCTGCTCTTAAATTCAATCCATCTGGCAATGAAGGCCCACATTCCATTTGCCTTCTTGATAGCCTGCTGCACCTGCAAACCAACTTTTTGTGATTCATGCACAAGCACTACCAAGTTCCCCTGTACAGCCCCATGCTGCAATATTTTACCATTTAAATAATAATCTGCTCTTTCATTTTTTTCTTCCAAAGTGTATGACCTTGCATTTGCCAACATTGTACTCCATCTGCCAGAACCTTGCCCACTCACTTAACTTGTCTATATCTCTGTGTATGTTCTGCACAATTTGCTTTTCCACTCAATTTAATATCGTCAGCAAATGTAGATACACTACACTCAGTCCCTTCTTCCAGATTGTTAATGTATATCACGAATAGTTATGGGCCCAGCACCAACCCCTGGTGCACACCGCTCACCACTGATTGCCAACCAGAGAAACACCCATGTATCCCAACTCTCTGCTTTCTATTAGTTAACCAATCGTCTATCTATGCTAATAAATCACTCCCAACTCTATGCATCCTTTTAAGTCTTTTATGCGGCACTTTATCGAACACCTTCTGGAAATCCAAGTAAATAACCTCCATCTGTTCCCTCTGTCCACTGTGCTCGTTATATCCTCAAAGAACTCCAGTAAATTTGTCTTTTTCTTTCTTTTTAAATCTTTTTATTGAATAAGTATACCAAAAGGTAAGCCATATAAATATTAATACAATGTTAAAATATAATAAAATTACAGAAGGTATCAATACCAAAAAAAAACTACAAACAATGTAATTTAAACATAAGAAACCAAGATAACATAATAGTATACTAAATTTTATATATATATATATATCAATAGAAAAAAAGAAAAAGAAAACCCCCAAAAAAAAACCACCGTGCAACTAACTAAAAGCAAAGCAAAGCAATGGGCTAACTTGAAACCAAACAGAGTTAAACTTAAGATCACATCCTCAATCCCGACCTCCATTAAAAACAGTGAAAAAAAAACAAGGGTATATATTACATTAAGTGAAAATATCGAATAAAAGATCCCCAAATCTGTTCAAATTTAAATGAAGAATCATAAAGGTTACTTCTAATTTTCTCCAGATTCAAACATAATATCGTCTGGGAGAACCAAAAAAAGGTAGTTGGAGCATTAAGCTCTTTCCAATGTTGTAAAATACATCTTTTCGCCATTAAAGTAAGAAATGCAATCATTCTACGGGCTGAAGGGGAAAGATTACTAGAAATTTTAGGTAGTCCAAAGATAGCAGTAATAGGGTGAGGAGAGATATCTATATTTAATACCTTAGAAATAATATTAAAAATGTCTCTCCAAAAAGTTTCCAAAGTAGGGCAAGACCAAAACATATGAGTTAAAGAGGCTATCTGCCCCGAACATCTATCACAAAAAGGATTAATATGCAAGTAAAAACGCGCTAACTTATCTTTGGACATATGTGCTCTATGAACAACTTTAAATTGAATTAGGGGATGTTTAGCGCAAATAGGGGAAGTATTAACTAATTGTAAAATCTGCCCCCAATCATCCACAGAAATGGTAAGCCCCAATTCCTGTTCCCAATCTACCCTAATCTTATCAAATGGAGCTTTCCTAAGTTTCATAATAATATTATAAATCATAGCCGATGCACCTTTCTGACATGGATTAAGGTTAATTATCGAATCTAAAATATATGTAGGAGGAAGCATTGGAAAGGAAGAAAGTATAGTACTTAGGAAATTTCTAACTTGCAAATATCTAAAAAAATGTATTCTTGATAAATTATATTTATTAGATAGTTGTTCAAAAGACATAAGGGAACCATCTAAAAATAAATCCAAAAACCGTAAAATACCCTTAGTCTTCCAAGTTTGAAAAGCGCGATCCGTAAAAGAGGGAGGAAAAAATATGTTACCTAAAATAGGAATCGCTAACCCGAATTGATTAAGATCAAAAAATTTTCTGAATTGAAACCAAATACGCAAAGCATATTTAACTATCGGGTTAGACACCTGCTTAAGGCGTTTCGAATCAAAAGGGAGAGAGGAACCTAAAATAGAGCCAAGTGTATAGCCCTGAACAGATTGTAGTTCCAATGCTACCCATTTAGGAATAGATAGTATATCCTGGTCAAGTAACCAAAATTTCATATGTCGAATATTAATTGTCCAATAATAGAATCTAAAGTTAGGTAATGCTAAACCTCCATCTCTCTTAGCTTTCTGTAAATGTATTTTACCCAGTCTCGGATTTTTATTCTGCCAAATAAATGAAGAAATTTTAGAGTCAACTTTATCAAAGAAAGATTTTGGAACAAAAATTGGTAATGCCTGAAACACATATAAAAATTTTGGCAAAAAAAACATCTTAACTGCATTAATACGACCAATCAAAGTTAAATATAAAGGAAACCATTTAGATGAAAGTTGAGTAATATGGTCTATTAATGGTAGAAAGTTAATCTTAAATAAATCTTTATATTTACAAGTAATTTTAATCCCAAGATAAGAAAAATAGTTATCAATCAATTTAAATGGAAATTTATAATATAAGGGAAGATGTTTATTAATCGGAAAGAGTTCACTCTTACTAAGATTTAATTTATAACCTGAAAAAAAACCAAATTGTGCTAATAACTCTAAAACAGCAGGAATGGATTTCTCAGGATTAGAAATATATAAAAGTAAATCATCAGCATAGAGTGATAATTTATGGGACTTTAATCCCCGAGTTATCCCAGTAATATTTGATGATTCTCGAATGGCAATTGCAAGAGGTTCTAATGCAATATCAAATAATAGGGGACTAAGAGGACAGCCTTGTCGAGTACCTCGAAAAAGAGGAAAAAAAGGTGAGTTTAAAGAGTTAGTACGGACCGAGGCTACAGGGGAATGATATAACAGTTTAATCCAGGATATAAATTTCAAGCTAAAGTTAAACATTTCAAGCACCTTAAATAAATAAGGCCATTCTACTCTATCAAAAGCTTTCTCGGCGTCTAAAGAAATAACACAGTCAGGAACATTTTGTGAGGGAGTATAAACGATATTTAACAATGTACGAATATTATAAAAAGAGTAACGACCTTTAATAAAACCCGTTTGGTCTTCCGAAATAATAGAAGGAAGTACTTTTTCTAGTCTATTTGCTAATAACTTAGAAAAAACTTTAGAATCAACATTTAATAGAGATATTGGTCTATAAGATGCACATTGAGCAGGGTCTTTATCCTTCTTTAATATTAAAGAAATTGACGCTCTATTAAAAGATTCAGGAAGTTTACCAAGTTTCAGAGAAGCCTCAAAAACCCTACAGAGCCAAGGGATCAATAAAGAAGCAAAACATTTATAAAATTCAACGGTAAACCCATCCGGGCCAGGAGCTTTCCCCAAATTCATAGAAAGAATAACATTCTTAATCTCATCCATAGTAATGGAAGTATCTAATATAGAAGACATATCCTGTGAAATCTGAGGGAAGTCTAAATTATCTAAAAAATCATTCATATGTTTAGAATCTCGAGGAGACTCTGATTGATATAAAGAAGAATAAAAATCACAAAAGGTTTGATTAATCCCCACATGATCCAGTATCAATCGATCATTTTGGTTATAAATCTGATTGATTTGAGATTTAACATAATTAGATTTCAATTGATTAGCCAGCAGCTTGCCAATTTTGTCACTGTGAACATAAAATTCACTTCTTGTTTTCTTTAATTGGTTTACAATCGAGGACGAGAGTAGTAAACTGTGTTCCATTTGAAGTTCAGTTCTTTGTTTGTATAACTCCTCAGAAGGAGCCATAACATATTTCTTATCAATTTCTTTAATCTTGTCCACAATTACCATCTCCTCCTGCTTCTGCTTCTTCCTCAAAGCAGCAGGATACGAGATAATCTGACCACGAATATAGGCTTTAAAAGTGTCCCAAAGAGTGTTAACCGAAATATCCTCTGTATGGTTAATTGTAAAAAAAAGCTCAATCTGTTCATTCATAAAGTTAACAAAGTCCGAGTCCTGAAGCAACAGCGAATTAAAACGCCATTGTCTATTATTTTGTATATTGGCCATAATTTTAATAGAAAGCTTAAGTGGAGCATGATCCGAAATGGTTATAGAATCATAATCACATTTAATCACTGAAGAAATAAGACGAGAATCAATAAAAAAATAATCAATTCTTGAATAGGAATGATGAACATGTGAAAAGAAAGAAAAATCTTTTTCCTGAGGATGCAGAAAACGCCAAATGTCCGTCGACCCAGAATCAGAAAGGAAAGAGTTAATCAAAGTTGCAGATTTATTAGGTAAAGTCCGTAAAGGAGCCGTACGGTCCAAAGCTGGAGACAAACAGGTATTAAGATCTCCGCCCCAGATCAATGAAAACTCGTTCAAATTCGGAAACTGATTAAATAATGATTTATAAAATTCCGGACAGTCCATATTAGGAGCATAAACATTAACCAAAACTACTTTTTTATTAAATAGTAAACCACTAACCAATAAAAATCTACCATTCGGATCAGAAAAAATATCCTGTTGTATAAAAGTAACTGAGGAATCTATAAAAATAGAGACGTCTCGAATCTTAGCATTGGAGTTTGAATGAAATTGTTGTCCCTTCCAGAATTTAAAAAAACGTAGTCTGTCCCCCCTCCGTACATGGGTCTCTTGTTAAAATAAAATTTGTGCTTTAAGTCTCCGGAACACTTTAAAAACTTTTTTCCTTTTAATAGGATGATTAAGACCGTTAGTATTCCAGGAGACAAAATTAATAATAGACTCCATAAATCCTAAAGTCAACCCACAGCGAGGAGGATTGACGATAGGCTCGACCCACGAACCCGGAGAGGAAACAGAACATACAAAAGATACCGGGAAAAAGGACGCAACCAGTACTTCAATAATGTATATAGCCCAAAGAGAAAAAAACTAAAACGTGAAGCCCCTCCCACCACCCCCACCCCAAGACCCCAAGGCAAAATCTAAAGCAGACCCGCCCGAAAGAAGCAAGCGCTAAAACTACCCCCATGACTTCCGGTATACGCTCCCTAAAAAAAAAGGTATAAATATGAAAAAGATCAGCTAATTGTAAAACAGTAAAAAAGTAGAAAAAAAGGTAACTCAATTAAAATACACACACAACAGAACAAAAGCCAGAAAATATATATTAAAAAAAACACAATAAACCCCAAACCCATGAATAAACAAAACAACAACAAGAAAAAATAAGATTATTACCATAAACTAGTTATAAAAAGCAAAACAAAATAAAATTTTTTAAAAAACTACAAGATTTAAGGCCACACAGGAAATACGTAAAATGACAATAAGGAAGTAACCACCCAGAATCCCCTGGGAAAAGAAAGAAATGACGCAGTTAAAAAGAAAGTTTAGCAACCATATTAAGAAATCAAAAATAAACTTTTCTGCCCAAATAGGGCACGAAAAAGTTAAAACCAACCAATTCACAGCCTCCGATCAACGGAGATAGTTAAAAAAATACCAATTAAGATGTTGAAGGTGAAAATTGATCCAGATAACTCTGGGCATCCGATGGAGAATCAAAAAAACGAAGAACTCCATCTGACATGCGAATCCTTAGACGTGCAGGGTACAGCAGCGCTGGTCTTAAATCCATCTTATAGAATTCCGACATCACAGATCTGTAGCGAACCCGTTGGTCCCAGAGTGGTTTACTGAAATCTTCCACGAATCGGAACTTAAGATCCGAAAAATCAATGAAACCTTTAGATCGAGCGAATCGAAACAGTCTCTCCTTGTCTTGAAAGTAATGAAAATGTAAGATAACATGTCTAGGTCTATCTGACCTAGACGAGTATGATGGGACTCTGTGAACACGATCCAGTAGCGGTGGTTAGTCAGGAAATACAGTAGGGAATGCATCTTTTAAAAGTTGAGAAAAATACTTCATGGGGTTGTTAGATTCAACAGCTTCACGCACCCCAATCATTCGTAAATTCTGCCGTCGCATTCTAGATTCTAAGTCAGAGTTTTTAAAAGTCAGAAAGTCAAGTTTCTTCTTCATTACATTAATTGTTTCTTCGATTTTCCCCATCTTAAGCTCACTTTGTTGCGTGGATTTTTGAAGATCAGTTATAGCCGACTGATGTTCCGCAATAGATGTTTGCATCTTATCAATTGAATCGGCAATTTTCTGGAGATTAATTGAGATTTCCATATGAATCAGGTCCTTAACAGAGACAGCGATTTCCGTACGAATCATCTCCGTAACAGAGGTTGAAATTTCCCTCTGAATTAACTCCGATATAGCTTTCAAAGTCACCGGTGATTCAGTCGGAGGAAAATCCATACCTTTCGGTTTAACCGGAGGTTTACCATCCTTGCCGTTTTTCCCGTTCTTAGACATAGCAGATCTAAGACGCATCCAGTTATCGGAGAGTTCAATTTAATTCAAAGTATTGTAAGAGTTGATACCTTAATGGTTAATTAAAGTATAGCTGATCATAGAGAAAAAAACTCAGAGGTAATGGAGCGAGTCAAGAACGCGACTTCACTCCATGAGCGCTACCGGAAGTCCCCCAGTAAATTTGTCAAACAGGATCTGGCTTTGCTGAATCCATGCAGCGTCTGCCTTATGGATCTATTTCTTTCCCAATTCCTCGCTATTTTCTTCTTTAATGATAACTTCAAGCATTTTCCCAATTACAGATGTTAAACTAACTGGCCTATAGTTAGCTACCTTTTCCTACAACCTTTTTTGAACAGTGGTGTGACATTTGCTGTCTTCCAATCTGCCGGGACCTGCCCAGAGTCCAGAGAATTTTAGTAAATTATCACCAAAGCCTCTACTATAACTTTTGTCATTTCTTTCAGTACCCTGGGATGCATTCCATCAGGACCAGAGGAGTTATCTATCTTTAGGTCCACAAGTTTGCTCAGCACTTCCTCTTTAATAATAGCTATTGTATCGAGGTCCTCAACTCCCATGGCATCTGTAACATCTGTCTTTGGTATGTTAAATGTGTCCTCCACTGTGAAGACCGACACAAAATAGTCATTCAAAGCCTCTGCCATTTCCTCATTACCCAATATCAATTTCCCCTTCTTGTCCTCCAAGGGACCTACATTCACTTTAGCCACCCATTTCCACTTTATATAATTATAAATTCTTTTACTATCTGTTCTTATATTTTGTGCTAGTTTAGTTTCAAAATCTAGCTTCCCTTTCTTTATTGCTTGCTTAGTGGTACTTTGTTGCTTTTTAAAGTTTTCCCAATCTTCCAGTTTCCCACTACTCTTGGTGACTTTGTTTGCACGAGCTTTTAGCTTGATGCCTTCTTTTAGTTCCTTAGTTATCCAAAGCTGGCTGTCCCCACCCTTACTGTCCTTTTTACTGGAAAATTCCTTTGTTGAGCACCATGAAAAATCTTCCTTTGTTCCTCAACTGTCCCACTATATAGCCTGTGTTCTCGTTTTACGCTAGCCAAATCCTCCCTCATCACATTGTAGTCTCCATTGTTTAGGCATAATACACTGGTTTTAGATTGAACTATTGCATCATCCCTTTGTATGAGAAATTCAATGAAACTGTGATCACTCTTTCCAAGAGGATCCATAACTACAAGATCACTAATTTTACTTGTCTCCTTGCACAGGACCAGATCTAAGCCAGCACATTCCCTTGTAGATTCAGTAACATGCTGTTCAAGAAAGCCATCAGGGATGCATTTTATGAAGTCCTCCTCAAGACTACCTCGACCAACTTGTTTCAACCAGTCTATGTACAAGTTAAAGTCCCCCGTGATAACTGCTGTTCCATTCTTACATCCCTCAGATATTTGTCTGTCTATTGCCTGTGCCATTGTAATGTAATTACTTGGTAGCTGATAGACATCTTCCACCAGTGATTTTTTCCCTTTACTGTTCCTAACCTCTACCCAGTTGGATTCAACGTTCTGCTCCTTAGATCTTATATGTCTCTCACTATTGCTCCGATCTCATCCTTAATTAAGAACGTTACCCCACCTCCCTTACCTTCCTGCCTATCCTTCCGTATTACCTGATATCTTTGGATATTTAATTCCCAGTCCTCTCCACCCTGCAACCAAGTCTCTGTGATGGCCACTAAATTATACCTCTTTGTACTGATTTGTGCCATAAGTTCACTGACCTTGTTTCGAATACTACGGACATTCAAATAAAGTAAATCTTGTAATCTTTTACTCTTTTGCTTTTCTTCACTCCACTCTTACTTTTTTATATCTTTTGCTTTATCTTTATCCACACTTTTCTTTTTTACTTTATCCATACTTCTCCAATCTGTTGAACTCATCCCCCTACTATTTAGTTATAAAGCTCTATCCACAGCCCTAGTTATGTAATTTGCCAGGTCCCATCATGGTTCGGGTGGAGCCCATCCTATTGGTACATCTCCCTCCTTCCCCAATACTCGTGCCAATTTCCCATGAATTCAAACCCACTTCTCCCATGCCAATCCTTGAGCCACACATTTAACTCTGTAATCTTCTTGACCCTTTGCCAATTTGCACGTGGCTTGGGTAACTACCAGAGATAACTACCTTTTTGGTTCTGCTTTTTAATTTAGTCCCTGGCTGCTCAAATTCTTTCATCAGAAACTCTTTCCTTATTCTACCTATGTCGTTGGTACCCATGTGGACCACGACAACGAGATCTTTCCCCTCCCACTGCAAATTCCTCTGCAGTTTAGATAAGATGTCCTGAACCCAGGCACCAGGCAGGCAACATAGCCTTCAAGATGCTCTGTCCTTCGACAGAGAACTCTTGTCTATTCCCCTGACTATACTGTCCCAATTATCACTACATTTCTCTTCTTTCCCTCCTCTTGAATGGCTCTGTGAACTACAGTGCCACAGTTAGGTTGCTTATCCTTTCTACAGCCCCCACTCTCATCCACACAGGGAGCAAGAATCTCAGACCTGTTGGACAAGCTCAAGGGCTGAGCCTCCTTCAGCACTGTCTCCTGGATCGCACTACCCTCCTCACTCGCAGTCCGCCCTTTTCTCCCTGATCACAGACCGAATTTGAGGCAGCTAATCTAATGGGTGTGACTCACTCCTGAATCAGAGAATCCAGGTAACTCTCCCTCTCCCTGATGTGCTACAGTGTTTGAAGCTCAGATTCTAGGAAATCAACTTTGAGCCCGATTTCCTCAAGCAGCCAACACTTGCTGCAGATGTGGTCACCAGGAACCACAATGGATTCCACCAGCTCCCACATATGCAGCTATGAAATCAGAATCAGGTTTATTATCACCGGCATGTGTCATGAAATTTGTTAACTTAGCAGCAGCAGTTCATAATACATAATATCCTATGTATATTGAATAGGTTAAAAATCGTGCAAAAAACAGAAATAATATATATTTAAAAAGTGAGGTAGTGCTCACGGGTGCAGTGTCCATTTAGGAATCAGATGGCAGAGAGGAAGAAGCTGTTTCTGAAACGCTGAGTGTGCGCCTTCAGGCTTCTGTACCTCCTGCCTGATGGTAACAGTGAGAAAAGGGAATGTCCTGGGCGCTGGGGATCCTTAACGATGGACGCTGAGACAGCAAACTTTGAAGGTGCTCTGGGTACTTTGCAGGCTAGTACGCAAGATGGAGCCGATTAAATTTACGACCCTCTGCAGCTTATTTCGGTCCTGTGCAGTAGCTCCCCTATACCACATAGTGATGCAGCCTGTTAGAATGCTCTCCATGGTACATCTATAGAAGTTTTTGAATGTTTTTGTTGACATACCAAATCTCTTCCAACTCCTAATGAAGTATAGGCGCTGTCTTGCCTTCTTTATAGCTGTATCAATATGTTGGAACCAGATTAGGTCCTCTGAGATCTTGACACCCAGGAACTTGAAACTGCTCACTTTCTCCACTTCTGATCCCTCTATGAGGATTGGTATGTGTTCCTTCTTCTTACCCTTTTTGAAGTCTATAATCAGCTCTTGTGTCTTACTGACGTTGAGTGCAAAGTTGATGCTGTGACACCACTCCACAAGTTGGTATATCTTGTTCCTGTACGCCCTCTCATCTCCATCTGAGATTCTACCAACAGTGATTGTATCATCAGCAAGTTTATAGATGGTATTTGAGCTATGCCTAGCCACACAGTCATGGATATAGAGAGAGTAGAGCAGTGGGCTAAGCACACAGCCCTTAGGTGCACCAGTGTTGATCGGAAGTGAGGAGGAAGTATCACTAATCTGCACAGGTTGTGGTCTTCCGGCTAGGAAGTCGAGGACCCAATTGCAGGGGGAGGTACAGAGGCCCAGGTTCCGCAACTTCTCAATCAGGATTGTGGGAATCATGGTGTTAAATACTTAGCTATCGTCGACGAACAGCATCCTGATGTACGTGTTTGTATTGTCCAGGTGGTCTAAGGCTATGTGAAGAACCATTGAGACTGCGTCTGCTGTTGACCTAGTGTGGCGATAGGCAAATTGCATTGGATCCAGGTCCTTACTGAGGGGGAAGTTCAGTCTAATCAAGACCAAAGTATTCCATCACTGTAGATGTGAGTGCTACTGGGCGATAGTCATTAAGGCAGCTCACATTATTCTTCTTTGGCACTGGTATAATTGTTGCCTTTTTGAAGCAAGTGGGAACTTCCACCTGTTGCAGTGAGAGGCTGAAAATGTCCTTGAATACTCCTACCAGTTAGTTGGCACAAGTTTTCAGAGCCTTACCAGGTACTCCTTTGGGGTCTACCGCCTAGGGGTTCATCCTCTTTAAAGACAGCCTAATATGGCCTCTGATTCAGAGATTACAGTGTCACCAGGTGCAGCAGGGATCTTCACAGCTATAGTTATGTTCTCCCTTTCAAAGTGGGCATAGAAGCGTTGAGTTCATCTGGTAGTGAAGCATCGCTACCATTCATGCTATTGAGTTTCGCTTGCAGGAAGTAATGTCTTGCAAACCCTGCCAGAGATGTACATCTGATATCGCCTTCAACCTTGTTTGAGATTGTCTCTTCACCCTTGAAATAGCCCTCTGTAAGTCATACCTAGTTTTCTGGTACAGACCTGGGTCACCAGCCTTGAATGCCACAAATCAGCAGACGACGTATCTCCTGGTTCATCCACGGCTTTTGGTTTGAGAATGTACAGCAAGTCTTCGTAGGCACACACTCATCCACACAGGTTTAAATGAAGTTGTTAACAACGGCGGCAGCATTCTCATCCAGATTGAAGATGAATCCCTAAATACGGTCCAGACCACCGATCAAAGCAGTCCTGTACGCGCTCCTGTATTTCCCTTGTCTGTATCTTCTTGGTCTTCACTACTGGTGCTGCAGTCTTCAGTTTCTGCCTGTACTTGGAGTAGAAGTACAGCACATCACCTGGTCCTGCATCACCCCTAGTGACTTTATTCAACCACTACAAAAGCCTTACCTGCTACTTGTCTGTGCCTCCTTGCCAAAGCCTCTAGTTCCCACTCCTACACTGGTCCACTCACACCGAGTCCCCAGGGTTTGATGGAATGTACCCCAGGTTATTGAGAGAGGCAAGAGAACAGATTGCTGGGCCTTGACCAATATGTTTATGAACTCTCTGGCTACAGGCAAGGACCCAGAGGACTGGCAAATAGCTAATGTTCCATTGTTCAAGAAGGGAACCAGGGATAATCCTGGAAACTATAGACCGGTGAGTCTCACGTCACTGATAGGGAAGTTAATGAAGACACTTCTTAAGGATAGAATTTTTGAGCATTTGGAAAACCATGACCTAATTAGCCAGCATGGCTTTGTGCAGGGCAAGTCGTGTCTTACTAACTTGAATGAGTTTTTTGATGGGTGGAGAAATGGCAGATGGAGTTTAACCCTGCCAAATGTGAAGTGTTGCATCTTGATAGATCAAATATAAAAAGACAGTACACTGTTAAGGGAAAGATCCTTAACAGTGTTGATGAGCAGAAGGATCTTGGGGTCCATAGCTCCATAAAAGTGGCTACACAGGTTGATAGGGTGGTTAAGAAGGCATATGGCATGCCTTGTATTTATTAGTTGAGGCATTGAGTCAAAAGTCAGGAAATTATGTTGCACATTTATAAAACTCTAGTTAGGCTGCATCTGGAGTATTGCAAACAGTTCTGGTCACCCCATTATTGTGAGGATTTCGAGGTTTTGGGAAGGTTGCAGAGGAGGTTTACCAGGATGCTGCCTGGATTATGTACTATAACGAGAGGTTGGACAAACCTGGGTTTCTCTGGAGCAGCAGTGGCTGAGGGGCAATCTGATAGAGGTTAAGAGAGGCATAGATAGAGTAGACAAGACAGTATTTTTTTCCACAAGGTTGAATTGTTTAATACTAGAGGGTATGCATTTAACGTGAATGTCATTTTAAAGGAGGTGTGAGAGAGAAGCTTTTTTTACACAGAGTGGTAGGTGCCTGGAATGTGCTGCCTGAGGTAGCAGAGGCAGATACATTAGGGACTTTTAAGAGATGATTAAATAGACACATAATGTGAGGAAAATGGAGGGATATGCACATTATGTAGGTATAAGGGATTAGTTTAGTTGGCCATTTGATTACAAATTTATTTGGTTCAGCACAACATTGTGGGCCCAAGGGCCTGTTCCTGTGCTGTGCTGTTCTGTGTCCTATGTTTATCAATTCGAAATGCTCTAATCATAACTTGTTTAAATAAAAGTTAATTCTGTGTCTTGATTACGTTTGAAAATCTTCTTGATTTTAAACACGCATGCTCTTGATCCAGTCTTGCAATTTGGACTAAAGGATTGTGTTGATAACCCTCCATATCCTTGCAGTGATTTGTTTGCAGCAACCTCTCCATTCTTTTGACACAAGCTGGGGTCTGATCAGCCCCGGCAGGGTCACCTGGAGGAGGTTGTATGATGTTGAAAGACCCGAAACACCCGATGATTCCAGGAACATCATTGAAGATGTGTCCAGAAGCATCAATAGATATATGTACACAACAGGTCACCTTTGTGGACTTTGTATTCACTCCAGAGCTTAGGTGGCATTCAAGCTAGGGGGAGATTGTGAATCAGAATGGTGATTCAAAAATTTAAGACTAAAAACTTGGACTTTAGATTCTGAAAAGCAAGTCATCTGGGAGATTATCATACTCCTGCAGATATACTTTAATGCATAAAGTAAGTTTAAAATATACTTTTGAAAATATTTTCAAAGCAGTTTAAATGGCTTAATTATTTGACTGTAAAATCCTTTAGTATTTGTAGTCGTGGTGCAGTTGCCACAAAAACAGCTGTTGACTTGCAGATGATTTTAAGTTTAGCTAAAAACAATTTTCTCCCCCACCTGCCCCTTGCCCACCCCACTCTGCCATCCCCATTGATGACAGGAGGACAGTTTAGCCACTTGGCCGGGCAGTCTTCTTACGGATAACTCCTTACATTGTGATCATGGACCCTCAGCTACTTCTGAAACACAGCAGGAACAGTCCACTTCAGATCAATCCCAGGAAGTTACCCACTCCAAAGAAGAGGATTCTAGTAGTACATTTGTGATTGTGGAATGTGAGGGAATATTTTCAACACAGGAGATCCCTGAATTCTCTGAACCTCTGGAGTTAATCAAATGTGTAAGTGCTTTGGAAGTTGTCTTTCAAGTTGATCATTGTCTGATCATTGTCAGAATCATTTTTTGCACTATCAGTTCCAATGTTATTTGCCTTCCATTATTTGTGTGAATTATCTGGAGTCAATTATAATAGACTTATTGTGACAAAAGATGAAAGCTTACTTTGTGTACAAGGATAATCTGCCATCCTGCCCTGAATTGCCACCATCTTCAAATTCTCATCTCAATTGGAAACACAGTTTTATAGAAAACAGTGGCAAACATAACTTTCCTACGTTATTTTAGCAAGGGGGAATTGGTTGAGTTTTCCCCTTGTTTACCCTGTTTTCCTACCCCATCATTGTCACTGGTACGAATATCTATTGCTGCAGTAGAGGGTAATAGAAACTTGCATCTTCCAATTTAGCAGCTCAGTCACTGATTGAGGAAAGGAACAGTTCATTCAAACTTTACTTTCCTTGTAGCTTACCCCAGAAGTTATCTGAGTAAATATTTATGTATTGCAGAGCTAGTGGGGTTTGATTTTAACATCTTCTAGCATGCTCAGAAAACATGGTTGAGGTTGAACCTCACATTCTTTCATCTTCTCCATCAGATCATTTTGGTTGAGGTAGGGGGTAAGATTATCAGATTTCCTCTTTAAGCCTCTGTAACATCTCATAAGTGCTTTTAGACCAAAAGAAAATAGTTTGTCATTTCTAAGGCTATGTCAGTTGGGTGGATTTTCTTTCAATTAATGCTTTCTATCACTTCTTGGCCTATGATTTACATAAGAACCTAAGAAATAGGAGCAGGAATAGGCCATCTGGCCTATTGAGTTTGCTTGGTCGTTTATTAATGGCTAGTCTGCCGTGAACTCAGCTTCACTATCTGCTTTTTCCCCATAACCTTTAATTCCCCTGCTATACAAAAATCTGTGTCTAATGAGATTGTCTCTACTGCTTCCCTGGGCAGAGAATTCCACAGATTTACTACTCTCTGGGAAAATCAGTTTCACCTCATTTGTGTCCTAAACCTATTTCCCTGAATTTGAGGCCAGTAAATCATTCCTCAAGTAAGGAGGTCAGAATGGTATGCAGTACTTCAGCTGTGGTCTCGGCAGTACCCAGTAAACTTGTAGCATAACCTCCCTGCTTATATGGTACATTCAATCCCTGTAGCAATGAAGGCCAAAATTCCATTTGCCTTCTTGATAACCTGTTGTACCTACAAGCCAACCTTTTGCAGTTCATGCTCCCAAGTCCCTTTGCACACCAGCATGCTGTAATCTTTCAGCATTTAAGTAATAATCCAATTGAATAATTTTCCTTCGAAAGTGGATGAACTCGCATTTACCTGTATTGTGTTTCATATGTTCCCAAATGACGTCACTGAGTTAAGTGGAGACTTTTCACCTCCCATCCTTCACGATTGCATGTGTGTTGGCTTTTCTCCTTGGTCATGCACAATTATGCATCCAAGTAGTTAATAATAATGGGGTGAAGGGATAATTTTGATGGCATGAGTTTGTCACCAGGTTATGATAGAGTTCAGTTCCTGTGAAGCGTTCATAAACCAAACAGCTCACAATTTGAAAAGGTGATTGTCAACCAGGTACCCACACAGCAGAAAATGCCTGCAGCCCTACAGCAGCTGACAGACCCTCACACTGGTCTCCCATATGCTTGTGAGCTGTACTGAAGTCAGGCATTCGTACACTGGGAGGGACTTGTATCTGAATCATTCAAATTTGCGTTGGAAGGTTTTCATAATGACTCACAATTTTGAAGTTAAGCACATTGAGAGAAAAGATAACCTCAGAATGCTATTTAAAATATTAATTTTGCTTATTCTTCATATTGAAGGAACCAGATGCGTGGTCTGACCTATCTTGCTTCGATTTACCGGAAGATATTGTCAAACAAGAGCCAGTAGAGACCTCGCAGCAGACTTTGACTGAATATCGCATTGATGCAAATACCATCTCTGACCTGAGCAAAAGTGCAAAGAAGGGTGAACTCATCCCCATGATCACCTCGCCAGTTGCAGGAAGCTTCAGCACTCCTCCAACAATCCTGCGGCGCAAGAGGAAAACAAAAATCACACTATCACCCGTTACTGAAAGCAATTCTAATAATAGTTTTACAATTATTGAAAGCAGCACCAGCAGTAGCATGACTCCAAAAAGTACCCCAGTGAAGACTTTGCCTTTCTCGCCATCGCAGGTAAAATTGCAATTGTATAGCTGACAAAGCAGTGTAACAATGGGCTATAACCTGCTGATAGTTATTTGGTGGGTCTGTAGTTGGCTAGTCCAAATGCCAATGTTGTGCTGAAGATGCTGGAATCTGGAGTAAAAAAAAATAACCTGCTGGAAGGACTGTGGGTCAAACAGCATCTTCCCTCTACACTCTCAGCCATAATGAAAGGATTCAACCTGAAACATCAACCTTCCCTTTGCCTTGATTAATGCTGCCTGACCCATTGAGTTCTTACAGCATTTTATTTTGTGCTAATGATGTGAATTTGGCTGACCTCCTGGATTTGCCTTTTGGGTTCAATGGCACTCCATAGTCATCTGAATTAGGCCATACATACTTTATATTTGGGCCCCTATGTTTCATACAACTATATTCATTCCATTTGTTAAAGTTCACAAGGTTATTTCAAACTTTATGTCAGCTAAATAAGGTATTAAATCATTAATATTGCTTATGTGAATTATTAATAGTTTTCAATGTCTTTAATAGTGGCCATTTGATAGGAGTGAAAAGGGCGTTTGATGCACAGCCTAAGGTCTAGTCACTAGCCATGGTTCTCCTTGCTTTAAAACTATTGGTGGCCTTGCAGGTGCAATAGGTTAGCGCAGCTGCAGGATGAGTAGAGGAGGCAGAGATCACGTCATAGAGAGTCCAGCATACGATAAGTCTTTATTACCTTTGAAGGGTTATGGACACAGACTTCCAGCAGGTGTATAAAAAGAATGCAGGTATTGTCAAGGCCCCTTCCTTTGTACTCAATACAGTCTCTGAATAAAGGTAAAATTAACTTGCATTAATCAACAAGTTCGCAAACACGAGGAAATCTGCAGATGCTGGAAGTTCAAGCAACACACATCAAAGTTGCTGGTGAACGCAGCAGGCCAGGCAGCATCTCTAGGAAGAGGTACAGTCGACGTTTCCTGACAAGGGGTTTCGGCCCAAAACGTCGACTGTACCTCTTCCTAGAGGTGCTGCCTGGCCTGCTGCGTTCACCAGCAACTTTGATGTGTGTTGCTTAATCAACAAATTAACAGGTTTTAAATACCCAAAAAATGGTATTAGCTGTTAAGCTACTTCTAGTGAAGGTTATTGAAACTTAGAAATAGCGATCATTTTGAAATCACAAGGTGCAGCTGTTTAAGCAATGACTGTCCTATTTAAACAGTGCACATGCAGAGATTAACACAAATATGTAGTCTGAAAACTTATCATATTTATACTAGCTGTAATTAGTTCCTCAAATGTGTATGCATATTTAAGCATATTTGTTAGAACAAAATTTGAGATGGAACTATAGCCAATCTCGTGAGTACTCAACTGATAACAAGGATTGAGCATAATTTGGTTTTACTGTGAGTGATCAGAAGAATACTATCCAAGTGGTTAAACCAATTAGTAAATCTAGAACAAGAGAAAATCTGCAGATACTGGAAATGCAAGCAACACACGCAAAATGCTGGAGGTATTCAGCAGGCTAGGCAGCATCTATGGAAAAGAGTACAGTTGACGTTTCAGGCTGAGACCCTTCAGCAGGACTGGAGAAAAAAAGATGAGTAAATTTAAAAGATGGGGGAGGGGAAAGAGAAACTCAAGGTGATAGGTGAAACTGAGAGGGGGAGGGATGAAGTAAAGAGCTGGGAAGCTGATTGGTGAAAGAGATACAGGGCTGGAGAAGGGGGAATCTGATAGGAAAAGAGGGAATCTGATAGGAAAAGACAGAGGCCATGGAAGAACCAGAGGGAGGCGATGGGCAGTAAATCTACTACTGCTTTATGTGGCCTATTGTCTTATCCACTAAAAATATGATACAGCCACATTCAGATGATAATTATTTTGATGTTTTTATTTCAGCTTTTTCATACCTTTTTAGCAGAATGGTTATCGGTCGGCAGGAACTCTGCCATTATCCCAGCAGCTTGGAGCCAGTACTTTTTTAATGTCAGGGAAGGCTTTTACCTGCATTGTTCTGTGGCAGTAAGGTTGAGATCAGAATTTTGATGCTTTCTTCCAGTTTCATTGATATTGCAAACAAGAATGCTCAGGGAGGTTTTAAGGAATTTTACTTAGAATTTCCTTTTGGATTTATATAATCCAGCCCTAACTCTTGTTACTTACTCTTTTCTGTCCTTTGCTTTCCACAAATATATGGAGAAGATCTAATTCCTTTAAGCACTTGATTCTTAATAGTTGCTGTCATATTTGTTTCTTTGGCATCTTCAGTTTAAATACAAGCAAGGTGAATACTTACAGTCACTGCAGGAAGGTTTTTCGGTTGGGTTTTGGAAAGCAGGTTCAAATTAATTTTGATATTCTCTGTATCTGAAAATGTACCTGTTAGATTTTGTACATACTTCCTGACAAGTAACAATAGGTTCCTTTTGAAGATGGAGCAAGGTGAAACCAGCCATTTGCTTCACAATCTACTGGAAAATATTAAAATACCTATCTTTAAAAAAAAAAGCAGCTACAAAAATTGTTTTCTCATCTCTGTCCAGTTCCCACCTCCCTCCCGAATACCACATGCAATTAGACTTGCATTTAGTTGTGTTTTTTTGTGGTGTTCTGCTTCGGGCAGATGGGGCTCATCAGCCTTGGTTGGCAGCTCATCTAGGAGAAGGAAAACACTGATCTCAAACCTCCACTGCCTTGCGGCTGTACCCACTCATGGGCAAGGCTCTGGGAGTAAACCCCGAGGGAAGAATCTGGAGCTGGAGACCCTAAAGCAGTCCTTATTGAGATCAATGCTGACTGGCAACTCCTGCGACGCTGCTGGTACCAAACTGTATCAGTCTTTGCAGTTCCTTTGGGTTCAACAGATGCACGGAGGGGAGATCTTGCTACATGGATAGAGAATTGGTTGGCAGACAGGAAGCAAAGAGTGGGAATAAACGGGACCTTTTCAGAAAGGCAGGCAGTGACTAGTGGGGTGCCGCAAGGCTCAGTGCTGGGACCCCAGTTGTTTACAATATATATTAATGACTTAGATGAAGGAATTAAATGCAGCATCTCCAAGTTTGCAGATGACATGAAGCTGGGCGGCAGTGTTAGGTGTGAGGAGGATGCTAAGAGGATGCAGGGTGACTTGGATAGGTTGGGTGAGTGGGCAAATTCATGGCAGATGCAATTTAATGTGGATAAATGTGAGGTTATCCACTTTGGTGGCAAAAATAGGAAAACAGACTATTATTTGAATGGTGGCCGATTAGGAAAAGGGGAGGTGCAACGAGACCTGGGTATCATTATACACCAGTCATTGAAAGTGGGCATGCAGGTACAGCAGGCGGTGAAAAAGGCGAATGGTATGCTGGCATTCATAGCAAGAAGATTCGAGTACAGGAGCAGGGAGGTACTACTGCAGTTGTACAAGGCCTTGGTGAGACCACACCTGGAGTATTGTGTGCAGTTTTGGTCCCCTAATCTGAGGAAAGACATCCTTGCCATAGAGGGAGTACAAAGAAGGTTCACCAGATTGATTCCTGGGATGGCAGGACTTTCATATGATGAAAGACTGGATCGACTAGGCTTATACTCGTTGGAATTTAGAAAATTGAGGGGGGATCTTATTGAAACGTATAAAATCCTAAAGGGATTGGACAGGCTAGATGCAGGAAGATTGTTCTCGATGTTGGGGAAGTCCAGAACGAGGGGTCACAGTTTGAGGATAAAGGGGAAGCCTTTTAGGACCGAGATTAGGAAAACCTTCTTCACACAGAGAGTGGTGAATCTGTGGAATTCTCTGCCACAGGAAACAGCTGAGGCCAGTTCATTGGCTATATTTAAGAGGGAGTTAGATATGGTCCTTGTGGCTAAAGGGATCAGGGGGTATGGAGAGAAGGCTGGTACAGGGTTCTGAGTTGGATGATCAGCCATGATCATACTGAATGGTGGTGCAGGCTCGAAGGGCCGAATGGCCTACTCCTGCACCTATTTTCTGTGCTTTTCTATGTTTTTTTTTCTATTTGCAACAGCTTGCTCTCCATATTGTACTGCCCAGGCTTGCATACTTAGACACTTAGGACGCAATATCCATGGTCAACTCTGACCAACGGAAGCCTCAGACTCAGGCTTCAGTAGAATTTCTTTTTCACTGATGAGCATTTGGAGGTGCTGATCAGTTTGTCCATGATGTTTAGAGGACAATGAAGTTCTAAACTTTTATTTTGCATTCTTAGATCAATTAATCTGAATAAGCATTACTTTGATTAAGTATGCCTTTATTATTATCCGATGTCTTGTGCACATGGTTCAATATTCAGGTATGAGTATAAGGTTGAATAAAACAATATTTATTTTATAGTTTTTGAACTTCTGGACTAAACAAGACAATCTTGATATAGAGAATCCATCTCTTACCTCTACGCCAGTGTGTAGCCAGAAAATAATCGTTACCGCTCCACTTCAACGAGACTACACACCCAAAGTTCAGAAGGAGAACTCTGTGTAAGTAACGGAGCTGGTTGTTAAACTCTTAGTTTATGTTATGATGCAGTAGAATAAGTTAACCAATTCATTATTTGTTCTGAAGTATTTAGCACATGTAACATGCAATCCTGTTAATGATCTTATTTCATTTTCTCTTACAAGAAAGACCAACTGTTGCTGAAACTGGAACTGTTCTGCTTATTTTGTCAGCCTTTGAGCAAAGCCCTTCTGGAACTGCTAAAAGTTCCTTCTTTTTGTGAAAAAAATGTTTGTATGCAATTAGTGTTCTTCTGCAGGCAACTAATGGTACATCACAAGACTTTCCTGAATTGTGCTAAAAGCATTATTTAATTTTCTTATGATCCTGAAAACCTAAGACTTTTTATTTTAAGACTATTTGATTTCTATTCTTGTCTGCACAAGAAGATTTCAGCTTTTCTTTCTTTTTCCTGCCTTCTACCTTTTAGCTTCTGAACTTCCAAACCAAACTTATTTTTAAGTAAATTGATATCACATCCTCTTCTTGACCAGATGGCATTGTGTTTGTTGTTAATTTCCATCCTGATCTTGGTATTACATGGTCCTTAACTTTTCCATTTTTGCTGTTGGACTTAAAAACTATTTATTAAAAAGATCATGTTTATTTGAATGTACTTCCTCTCTTATTCTGTATAAGGAAAATTTCATGGTCATGATTGCTCTATCTTATTTTCATCTGTTCTGACCATCTCAGAATTTATTTTTCTTCTGCCTTGGTTTCCCTCACCATAAGTGACAGGATGAATTGAATTGACTTTATCTCTTACATCCTTCACATACATGAGAAGTAAACGTCTTTACATTACATCTCCATCTAAATGTGCAATGTGCAATCATAGTAATTTATAATAAATAGAACAGTCAAAGTAACATAGAAATACACTCAAATCAGCATGAGTTAATCAGTTTGATGGCCTGGTGGAAAAAGCTATCCTGGAGCCTGTTGGTCCTGGCTTTTATGCTGCAGTACCGTTTCCCGGATGGTAGCAGCTGGAATAGATTGTAGCTGATGTGACTTGGGTCCCCAGTGATCCTGTGGGCCCATTTTACACATCTGTCTTTGTAAATATCCTGAATCATGGGAAGTTCACAACTACAGATGCACTGGGCTGTCCGCACCACTCTCTGCAGAATCCTGTGTTTAAGGGAAGTATAGTTCCTATACCAGGCAGTGATGCAGCCAGTCAGGATGCTCTCAATTGTGCCCTGTAGAAAGTTCTTAGGGTTTAGGGGCCCATATCAAATTTGCTCAGCCACCTGAGGTGAAAGAGTCGCTGTTATGCCTTTTCTGCCACACAGCTGGTGTGTACAGACCATGTGAGGTCCTTAGTGATGTCCATGCCTAGGAACTTGAAGCTGTTTACCCTCTCAACCCCAGATACATTGATGTCAATAGGGGTTAGCCTGACTCCATTCCTCCCGTAATCCACAATCAGCTCTTTTGTTTTTGTGACACTGAGAGAGAGGTTGTTTTCTTGACACCACTGTGTCAGAGAGATGACTTCTTCCCTGTAGGCTGCCTCGTTATTGTTTGAGATAAAGCCAGTCAGTGTAGTGTCATTAGCAAATTTAATTAGCAGATTAGAGCTGTGGGTGGCGACACAGTTATGGGTATACAGGGAGTAAAGGAGGGGACTTGGTACAAAGCCCTGAGGGACTCCCGTGTTGAGACTCAGAGGGGTGGAGGTGAGGGAACCCACTCTTACCACCTGCTGGTGATCTGACAGGAAGTCCAGGATCCAGCTGCACAAGGCAGGGTCAAGGCCGAGGTCTCTTGAGTTTCTTGTCGAGCCTGAATGGAATTATGCTGTTGAATGCTAAACTGTAATCCAAGAACAGCATCCTTACATAAGCATCCTTCTTCTGTTTACCATGACCATTCCTTTTCCTGCACTTCTGCTCTCACTCCTCTAAAATACTGTTTCCCTTTTCTTCAATTCCACCTTGACAGCGATTTCCAAAACCTTTAACATGATGATACGCGCAGATTTCAGCAGTGGTTTATGGTTTTCCAAGTGGTCAATTCAGGTAATGATCGTGATAAAACTAAATAAACCAAGTCATAATCTTTGGCATTGTATCCCCCTACTCCCCAAACAAAATATCACTGCAGATTTATTCATGATGGCTCATCTCTGTGGTTCACACTTTGGTTACCCTGTGTCAGAAGTAAACCATTTCAGTTTGTTGGTTTTTATGATGATGGTGGCTGGTACTTCACTTGTGAAAATCAGGATGGAGGAAGAGTCCACAGGAGTGACAACATGATCATTGGTGACAGTAGGGGTCAATTCTGGATCTGTAGACTCTGGAGCAGTAAGAACATGGGAACAGCTGGGATGCGGGCACTTGGGTAGTAGAATCCTCTTCAGCAGTCGCTCTTCTGGGTTCCTCAAAATTCTTGGCTGCTCCATGGATCAGCATTCTCTAGTGGTCTCTTTCACAATTATACCATATAACAAAAAGCATAATCTTAAAAGGTTCCAATAAAAATTTTGTTTGCATTTAGTATTTTTTTAAAAATCTGCTTCAGAAATCACATGATCTGTAAGCAAGGTGTTGACTGGTGTTTAGTTCACAAGTTGAATGGTTTTCAAAAATTTCTTTGAATGTTAAAAGTTCGTATAACCTACTTGTGCAGATCCTCTGGAAGTAAAAAATTGATATTTGGTTCTTTGACCTCATTCCTAAATTTTAGAAAATAGAAAATCTACAACACATTACAGGCCCTTCGGCCTGTAATGTTGTGCCGACCATGTAACCTACTGTAGAAGCTGCCTAGAATTTCCATACCACATAGCTCTCTATTTTTCTAAGAAAAACTTTGGTGCACTTTGTTGGAAATGCCATATTTCTCATATGAAATATTAAATTTTGAAGAGCAACATGGTCAATTTTAAGGCTATGTTTATAGGTTTATATCCAGCTTCTCTTAAAACCAGTGCTTTACCTGTTTAGTTTTGATAACTTCAATAGGAAGAAATACTGGTTATTAAACATTTCCAAAGTGCTCCAACCATGTGATTCCAGTTCTAGTAGATGAGGGAATATGAAAAATGCTATGTATTACTTCTCAATTTTATAGATTTCGAACACCCAGAAGTCACAGATCTCTTTTGGACAGCACACCAAGAACACCCACACCATTCAAAAATGGACTGGACAAATGTGGAGTTGCAAAGCCTCAAGTATGTATTCTTTTAGGCAAAGTTATGCCTCTCCTTGTCTATGTATTTATGACATGTGTTTTAATTGTTTATCCATCTCTTTTCCTGATTTCAATTTAGCATCCAGTGCCTCAGTTTGAAGAAGATCTAAAAGAGAGTTTGAAGAGCATTTTGCAGGAAGATGAAACCCATTTAGTAAAAAGAAAGGAGCATGGGGTTAGTACTTGCATTTAGTCATTGAATATTGCTTGCACCATTTTGTTTTTGATTATGTTCATCAATCCACATTTTAATTTAAATCTTGAATATATGTTAACATCTAGTTGTTATACATCTGTTTAGTATTGTCCGTTACATCTAGATTAGCTTGTATCAAGAGCTTAAATTATTCAATATAGCAGTAGCTCCCTGTTGATAAATTACATTAATATCAGAAGATCACCCTGTCTGCTTTATCATGAAGAATGACTTGTTAAGAAAGTTCCTTTATTCTGCTACAAAGCTGTCAAATGGGTAAATAAATTGAATGAACAGAATGCTCTATTTTGTAAGCTTTATGGCTTATGCAATGCACACCTGTCATGAGACATCAACGTTTATTTATTTTAAACTTAACCAATCTTCTGAAAGTTATTATGATCAACAAAGTTATAAAGCATTGAAGCAGGTCCTTCTGTCCAATTTATGTTTCTAATTTATTGATGCTGACCAAGGTGTCTACCTGAGCTTGTCCCATTTGACCCATATACCTCAAAACTTTCCTGTACAAGAACTTGTCCTTGATCTAATTTTTCCTGATTTATCAGTAGAAAGAACAATCAATGGAATTGAAAAATCGTCCTGCAGGACGTATGAAGCCAATCTGTGGGTTTTCTCTGAAAATCTCACCAAAGGGTTGGCTCAGTGGGTTAACCTTCAAATAGAACATGAAATATCCAGCAGGTCAGGCAGCATCTGTGGAAAGAGAAACAAAGTTAATGTTTAAGGTTACAGGGTTTTATCTTGTAACACAATATATAATTTAGTGTGTGCAGTTCTGGTCACCTAACTATAGGAAAGATATCCGTAAGATTGAAAGAGTGCAGAAAAGATTTACTAGGATGTTGCCGGGTCTTCGGGAGTTGAGTTACAGGGAAAGATTGAACTTTATTCCTTGGAGCGTAGAAGAATGAGGAGGGTTTGATAGAGGTTTACAAAATTATGAGGGGTATAGACAGAGTAAATGCGAGTAGGCTCTTTCCACTTAGATTAGGAGAGATAAGTTTGAGAGGACATGGCTTTAGGGTGAAAGGGGAAAGGTTTGGGGGAACTTCTTCACTCAGAGAGTGGTGGGAGTGTGGAAGAAGCTGCCATCTGACATCGTAAATGTGGGCTCACTCTTAAGTTTCAAGAATAAATTGGATAGATACGGATGGGACTGGAGGGTTATGGACTGGGAGCAGATCAATGGGACTAGCAGAATAAAGTTTTGGCACAGACTAAAAGGGCTGAATGGCCTGTTTTCTGTGCTGTAGTGTTTTATGGTTCTATAAATAGGTTATTAAGTAGACCATTTTAGGTAACAGATCCTCAATTTAATATGTATAATATTGTGTAATTGGTTTAAAGTTCTGCAATTTAACCTGTTTGTGAAACCTCACTGAAGCTCACTATTCATTGTATAGCTACATAGGCCGCTTATGAAGAAAGTACGAAAGTCACTTGCTTTGGACATTTTGGAAAAGGATGGGTGCAATGCAAGTCAGGCTACATCAAATACCATCAACATGCACACACAGGTAAATTACGCTTGTAAGATGTAAAAGATGTGAGTTCAGCAGTAACTATGAACTTAAACTTGTGACATTTTGACTGCTAGAATTATCTGTTTGAAGCAATCATACAGAATGTGTTCTTTCTCCAGTAACTGAGATGGCACGGCATTGTAGTGGTTAGTGCAATGCTTTACAGTGCTAGCTGTAAGAACAGGGTTCAATTCCCACAACTGTCTGTAGGGAGTATATTCTCTCTTCACCACCTGGGTTTCCCCTGGTTGCTCCAGTTTCCTCCCACATTCTAAAAAGTTATGGTTGGGTTAGTGTTTTGTGTACGTTAGAAGAGTGGCAACACTTGAGGGATGTCCAACACAATCCTCACTGATTTGATTTGACACAACAAAAAACAGTGCATTTCACTGTATGTTTTGATGCACATGAGGCAAATAAATAAATAAAACTGAAGTAATTTTGTTTTGCTTGCTGTTTAGCCCTTTTCTAAACAGTTACATAGAAGTTTGCTGTTGAGATTTGATATTTGGCCAGTTGCCAATCAACAGATTAATCAGATCACTAATCTGTGACTTAATACTTTGTTGGAAAAATGGATGGATGGTTATTCCTTTCTTAGGTAGGTTGGAGAAACAGTGAAATTAAAATCTTCAACTAAGTGCCTGTATTCATCATGGAACTTCTTGCATGCTTTTCTCTACATATCATTCTTGGCCCAGTCAGCAGTTTTAAGCAAGTCCTGATTTAGTTTTTCCCCAGTGATAATGTTGGAAGCTTAGGTTTCACCTTTATGCAGCAAGTACCAGGAATAAGAGAGAACTTTTCTGAAGGTACTGGGTGGGACCAGTCTCTTGAAAGACCAAGTAATCAGGGTTGTGGATAATCCTTGCATCTCTCGACCTCAATAATTTGCAAAGATGGATTTGGGACAAAGTTGGTCATGATTTTATTGTATGGTAGAGTAGGCTTGAAAGTTCAAATTGTGCCATCCTTTTATTTACGATCTTTGTATGCTTGCTGCTTAATTATTTGTGTTAGAGTAATTTCTGGGGCTGGGTTGAATTTCGGTAGCTAAATTGAAGTTCTCAAATTGAAGACATTTTCCAGCACCAGGTTTATGATGCACTTGTCTCTCATAGAAGCAAACAGAAGACTCCTTGTCAAGATCTTTAAACAACTCTTCAAGTAAAAAGGATGATACTCTGGACAGAGGTTTTATAATACCCAATAAGGAGGCTAGTTTTTCTTTGAAACAATACAACCTAGAAACTCCAAAATGGGTAAGTAATTTTATTAATTGGAAGTCTCCTTTTAGCTGCATTATTTTAAAGTATGATGTGTGTAATTTAACATGGTCCTTTTCACTTGCTGTTAATTTTTCTCCATGGGTTTTAATCCCCATAAGCACTTCTAGTTTTTCTTTAACACGAGATTCTGCAGATGCTGGAAATCCAAGATAATACACATAAAATTTGGAAGAACTCAGCAGATCAGGCAACATCTATGAAAATTAATAAACAGTTGACATTTCAGTCCAAGACCTTCATCACTGGGTCCAATCCCTGATAACTACATGTGCAGGAAGTGTGCTGAACTTCAGCTCCTGACTGACAGGGTCAAGGAACTGGTGCTGGAGTTGGATGCGCTCCCAAAGACTTCATAGATGAGACTTTTACGGAGGTGGTCACACCCAGAATGCAGGCTTTAGATAATAATGGATTACCAGGAGAAGTAGGGGGAGTAGTAGGGGGAATAAGCAGGCATTGTGGTTATTCCCCACAGCAACAAATATACCCCTTTGGATACTGGTTGGGGTGGGCGGTGTTGACGTATCAGGATATAGCAGCAGCAACCAGGCCAGTGGCATTGTGGGCAGTTCTGAGGCTTAGCAGGAAAAGGTAACATTAGTCAGAGCAATAGTGTTAGGAGACTCGATAGTTAGGGGGACAGACTGCAAATTCTGTGGCCACAAAAGAGAAGCTAGGATGGTGTGTTGCCTTCAGATGTTAGGTTCCAGGATGTCTCAGAGCAGCTGCAGAAGATTCTCAAGAGGGAGGGTGAGCAGCCAGATGTTGTGGTGCATGTTGGCACCAATGACATAGGTAGAAAGGGAGAAGTCCTGTGCAGTGGGTATAGGGGGTCAGGGAGGAGGCTGAGGAGCATGACCTCCAAGATAGTAATCACTTGATTATTCTGCTTATGCTGGTTTACTCTGGAATTCTTTGAAGAAATAGCAGGCAGAATAGACAAAGGAGAATCCGTGGATGTTGTTTACTTGGATTTTCAAAAGGCCTTTTACAAGTTGCTGCACATGAGGCTGCTTAACAAGATAAGAACCCATTGTATTGCTGGAAAGATACTAACATGGATAAAAGATTGGCTAACTGCCAGGTGGCAAAGAGTTGGAATAAATGGGGCCTGTTGCGGTTGGTTGCTGGTGACCAGTGGTTTTTACAGGGGTAATTATTGAGACTGCTTCTTTTCACATTATATTTCAACAATTTGGATGACGGAATTGATGGCTTTGTGGCCAAGTTCGCAAACAATACAAAGATAGTTGGAGGGGCAGATAGTGTTGACGAAGCAGGGAGTCCTGTTGCAGGATTCCCTAAAGGCTAACCTGCAGGTTGAGTCAATGGTAAGGAAGGCAGGTACAGTGTTGGTATTCATTGCAAGAGGACTATAATATAAAAGCAAAGCGTTGGAAAGACCATATTTGGAAAATGATTATGAGAATGAAAAAGTTAATGTATGAGGAGTGTTCGATGGCTCTGGGCCTGTACTCGCTGGAGTTTAGACAAATGGGGGGGGGGGGGTGTCTCATTGAAGCCTATCAAACATTGAAAGGCCTAGATGGAGTGAATGTGGGAGGTTGTTTCCTGTAGTGTGTGAGTCCAGGACCAGAGGGCCTAGAATAGAGGTATGTCCATTTAGAACAGAGGAGGAGTTTTTTTTTATCCAGAGGGAGGTGAACCTGTGGAATTCATTGCCATGTGCGGCTATATAGGTCAAGTCACTGAGTATATTTAAAGCATAGTTTGATAGGTTCTTGATCAGTCGGGGTGTCAAAGGTTACAGTGAGAAGGCTGGCAAATGGGGTTGAGAGGGATAATAAATCAGCCATGATGAAATGGTGAAGCAGGCTCAATGGGCAGAGTGGCCTATATCTTATGGTCTGAATTTGGTGTTTAGTCAGTGAACGAAGGTATTCTCTTTCAAATGGATTCATGATATTAGAAGCATCATTAAAAATACTTCCTTTTTTCTCTTAACTAGCTCCAACTCCTGGGCCAATATTGCTGTTTCTTCACAAACAAGGAAATCTGTAGATGCTGTTTCTTCTGAATTTTTCTTTCTGTCACAAGCAATTCTGTCCTGAGATTATAGCAATCAAGATTAAGCAGATTTGCAATTTTGTGCTTGTACCCGAAATGTAAATTATTGACCAGTTCCAAATATTGTAGTCAACCTATTCACCAGAGTTAGAACATAGAACATTGTAGCACAGAACAGGCCCTTTACCCCATGATGTAATACTGGGCTTTAAACTCAATAATCAATCTTAACCCTTCCCTCCTACATAGCCTTCATTTTTCTAATAGCCATGAGCCTATCTAAGAATTTCTTAAATGCCTCTAAGTATCTGCCTCCATCACCAGCCCTTGCAGGGTGTTCCACACCCTCACCACTCTGTGTAAAGAACTTAACTCTGACAACCCCTCTGTAGGTTCCTCCATTCATCTTAAAATTATGTCCCCTTGTATTAGCAATTTCTGCCCTGAGAAAAATGTCTGGTTAATAGACCATAGACCACAATTCATTGTTTAACATTGGCTAATTTTTAGTAAGAGGTCATTGGATCTTTAACAAAAAGTTATTTGCGATCTCTAATCTGTTTGCCCTATTAATGTTTGCAGATGAGTAGTACTTGGGAAGCAGTAGTCTGTGGAAGAACAAAGGATCAGCTAATAATGACTGAGAAAGCCAGGAAGTATTTAAATGCCTTCAAATCTACACACACCTCCAGGACTTTGATTTTATAATGCTATACAGGATACTCTAATGGGCTATCTATTCTAGTCAAAAGGATTATCTGGTGGAATGCTTGCAAACAAAATGTTTTAAGTACGTCCATAAAACGTGAAGTTCCAGTATTGGTTTATGTCATTACTGTAAAGGAAGAGATTATTCCATTGACTGATTTTGTAAAACAACTATTTCATATTAGTATTTCATAACTTCCAGAGTTTAAGAGTATTATTTGTGATTGTACTGTATTGTGTTTCCAACAGAAGAATCTTGCATTAACACATTAACTTCAAACTCTCCTCTTCACCAGAAAATATCAATACTGAACAATCGCTGGGCAGGATAATTTGTACATTGTGTTATGACTGTGATGTGTTCTTTAATGATGATATCATGCACCTGTGTTTCCAAGGTGTATTGTCTTGACTGCTCAGAAGGTTTTATCATCTAAACAGAGACATAAAAATGCTGAACATCTCTCCAATAGTAATGTGAATTGAGAAATTACCCCTTAGTAAAATTTCTCATTTTAGAACTCTTTGCCAGGAGATGTGCATTTCTTTTCAATAGCTAATTTTTTTCCCAGTACACACGTTAAAGCATAGTAGTTTTTTGCTCATTAGCTGGCAGCTGAATTCTAAATATTTTCCAAAATTAATTGACAATTTGCAAAGTATAGCTGTTTTTCTGTCCCTGACATACCCTTCCAGGTTTGTTAAAAGTAACGAATTTTCAAATTACAAGGTGTAGATATTTGTGAACTTAAATTTGTTGTTTTTTAAATGTTAATAAAACAGTTGTTCTGTAAAAAAAAAATTTCTGAAAGATACTGTTCCAGGAACCATTCCAGAATTAACTTTGTGTTATAGTGTATGATTTTATAAATAAGAAATTAATGCAGAGCAGTGGCCATTAAAATCTGTTCAGTATCCATGCAGACTTTTCCCCACATTAAATGACGTCATGAATATACCAACGTCCAAATAGAAGTTAAGAGTCCACTTGTTTTAATTTTCCTTTTTTTTGTAGTAGCCATGCAGCGCCTGTTGTTGTATATAAAAAAAACTTGCGCTGTGCTCTCCAGCTCATCTGTGATGGTGTTTGTGTTACATTTGATGAAGGTGGAGGGGAACTATATTCCATTCTGCTTCTTGAGTTTTTTAGCCACTTGGAACATGGCTATTTTTTTTTACTTGATTGACATCATAACTTTGAAATAATTGCCCTAATTGTTTAGATTTGAATAGTTGAAGAATAAAACATAGAAAACCTACATCACAATACAGGCCTTTCGGCCTACAATACTGTGCCGAACATGTACTTACTTTAGAAATTACCTAGGGTTACCCATAGCCCTCTATTTTTCTAAGCTCCATGTACCTATCCAGGAGTCTCTTAAAAGACCTTATCGTATCCACCTCCATCACCATCGCCGGCAGCCCATTCCACGCACTCACCACTCTCTGCCTAAAAACTTACCCCTGACATCTCCTCTGTACCTACTTCCAAGCACCTTAAGACTGTGTCCTCTCGTGTTAGCCATTTCAGCCCAGGGAAAAAACCTCTGACTATCCACACGATCAATTCCTCTCATCATCTTATACACTTCTATCAGGTCACCTCTCATCCTCTGTTACTCCAAGGAGAAAAGGCCGAGTTCACTCAACCTATTCTCATAAGGCTCGCTCTCCAATCCAGGCAACATCCTCGTAAATCTCCTCTGCACCCTTTCTATAGTTTCCACATTTTTCCTGTAGTGAGGTGACCAAAACTGAGCACGGTACTCCCAAGTGGGGTCTGACCAGGATCCTATATAGCTGCAACATTACCTCTCGGCTCTTAAACTCAATCCCACAGTTGATGAAAGCCAATGCACCGTTTGCCTTCTTAACCACAGAAGCCAACCTGCATAGCAACTTTGAGTGTCCTGTGGACTCAGACCCTAAGATCCCTGTGATCCTCCACACTGCCAAGAGTCTTACCATTAATACTATATTCTGCCATCATATTTGAACCACCTCACACTTATCTGGGTTGAACTCCATCTGCCACTTCTGAGCCCAGTTTTGTATCCTATTGATGTCCTGCTGTAACCTCTGACAGTCCTCCACACTATCCACAACATCCCCAACCTTTGTATCATCAGCAAATTTACTACCCCATCCCTCCACTTGCTCATCCTGATCATTTATAAAAATCACGAAAAGAAGGGGTCCCAGAACAGATCCCTGAGGCACACCACTGGTCACCGACCTCCATGCAAAATATGACCTGTCTACAACCACTCTGCCTTCTGTGTGCAAGCTAATTCTGGATCCACAAAGCAACGTCCCCTTGGATCTCATGCCTCCTTATTTTCTCAATAAGTCTTGCAGGGGGTATCTTAACAATGCCTTGCTGAGATCCATATACACTACACCTATTGCTCTACCTTCATCAACGTGTTTAGTCACAACCTCAAAATGGACAGAGTGTGAAGTTAGAAGCATCATTAAAGTCTGGGCTTTGTACATGGCCCTGGCTCAAAAATGGTTTCTGTAAGAACTCTGAACATGATTGAACCCAAAATTTGTTCTTTCATGACTTGTGTCTTTGCTAGCATGGCTTGTCTTTTGTTTGTACATTGCTTCTACTTCCACTGTAGTTACTGGATCTCACCTGCCTTGCCTACCATGTTTCCCTGGTGTTTGTGAAACATGAGAACACCTGTCACACAGTGAAAAGGCTAAAGTTACTTGTTTTTTTAAAAAAATTACTGAAGATCGACAAATACTCAAGCAAACAATGCACATAGCACTAACTAAATCAGCACCACACATAAAATACTTGCCTACAGACATTAGAGGTTGTGATATTTCTTTCAGTATTCTCCAATATATCACAAGTCCTTTGAAGGAAACAGATTTCCTGGCTGTGTTCATTGATGGTCAGAGCTGAGATTCCAGAACAAAGACTAATGAACTGTGATTTGTGTTCTGTATTTTATGTTACATTATTTCCTTTATGGAAACATAATCTGATAGAGCTTCCATCTTGGTTGAATCCTTCAGATGTTTCCCTTAGTAGTATATAGGTAGCTTGAAACTGGAATTTTCCATTGTTATCTACCTGACCAAAATAATGCAGGCCCTTTCAGCCCCAGAGCGACATTAGGCAATAATGATTCTGAATTCAAGAAATCTTGCAAGCTCTTGAACGGCAAAGGAGTGCATTTCCCAATGACTATCTAAAATATGATTATGTAGCCAGCTATCAGTCATTGCCACAGAAGAATATTATTTTACACTCCGTGGTTAAAAGAAATTTATGTGTCTATTTAGAGCAATGTTTTTATTAGTGACTTATTTAAGATGTCATGAAAATGTTACATAATTATTACAGTGATTAGTTGAAATTTGATTTTTTGGTATTTGGATTTGATTCATTGCAAAATCTGTTTTAAAAGAAAATCTACAAGGAAATGTTGCATGTATTGAATAAGCATAATAATTTGTTGAAAGAAGTTAAATAGGAAATTCAAGAGGGCTAAAAGGGGCCGTGAAATTTCCTTGGCTTATACAGTTGAGAATCCCAAGGCATTTTATACACATATTAAAAACTGAGGATAGATAGGACAACACACAAAATGCTGGAGGAACTCCACAGGTCAGGCAACATTTATGGAGGGAAATAAAAAGTTGGTGATTTGGACCAAGACAAGGGCTGAGCTCCGCCAGCATTTTTTGTATGTGTTGCTCAAGATTTACAGCATTTGCAGAATCCTTTTGTGTCTAGGGTTGTTAGAGAAAGTATAGGGCCACTCTAGGACAAAGGAGGGAATTTTTGCCTGGAGCAAGAAGAAATGGTTGAGATACCAAATCAGTACTTTGCACTGGTTTTCATTGACGGGGTGGGGGCTTTGTCTGAGGGAGGTCATGTCTCACAACTTGATTGAACATTTTGAGAAGTTGATAAGGGTAGAACAGTGGATGTTGTTTACACGGATTCAGTAAAACTTGTGTCAAGGTCCCTCATGTCAGACTGAAGATTAAGGCATATTGGATCCCTAGAGACTTAGAGGAACTGGAGGTCTATGACATGTGCTATTTCACAGGGATCAATGCTGACACTTAAGTTTTATCGTGGATGAAAATATAGATGGGCTGATTAAGTTTGTGAGATGAAAATTGGTGAAGCTATGGATAGTGATAAAGTGAGCAAAGGATACAGGAGAATATAGATCAGCTGGAAATAACAGATGGAGTTTAGTCCAGGCTAGTGTGAGGTGCTGCATTTTGGGAGATGAAATGTAAGAGTAATGTAAGTGGTAGAATTCATGGGAGCAGTGATGTACATAGGGATTTTAAGGTGCAAGGCCATTGCTGCTTGGATGTTACACCAGAAGTAGATAGGATGGTGAAGCAGGCATACAATATACTTGCCTTAATTAGTCACAGTGCTAAGTGTCAGGAAATCAGGCTGCAGCTATGTAAAACTATATTACAGAAAGGGCATGGAGACTTAGAGGGTGCAGAGGAGGTTCACCAGGATGCTGCCTGAATTAGTACTAGCTATAAGGAGAAGTTGGATAAACTTGAGCTTTCTGTGAAATAGATGGCCTAGATGTGATAGATTAACATTTCCACCATGAGGAAAAAGACTAGAAGACAAGATTTAAGTTAAAAGAAGGGAGAAAGTTTACTTGCATTGAGTGGTAAGTCCCTGCCTAAATCTTGCTCCTGTATGTTTCTACCATTTCAAGGGGACCAGGGGAGATAGTAGAAGTACCTAGGAGCAACATTTAAGAACCATGTAGGCAGACACACGGTCAGGCAGCGAATGGAGGGATATGGGTCATATGCAGGCAAATTCAATTGGCATCATTGGCACAGACAGCATGAGCCTGTTCCTGTGCTGTATTGTATGGTATGGTGAGAGCTTGAATAAATTATGACCTTGTAGAAACTGCAAACCCTGCAGTATTATGCCTTTGCCACAATTTTGTGCCCTGGACCTCTTCACTCATTCTGTTGTAGGCTAACTTTCCTCTTGGTATCTTCACACCTATTAGTTTGCTTGATCCAAGAAGGTACCATGATTGGCCTGCATGCACCAACCTCTTCACTCATTCTGTTGTAGGCTAACTTTCCTCTTGTTGGTATCTTCACACCTATTAGTTTGCTTGATCCAAGAAGGTACCATGATTGGCCTGCATGCACCGACCTCTTCATGCTATGTCCTTGCTGGCACACATGTGGATGCATTGATTTGGTCTGTGATGATCAGTGGATGGGAAAAAGGGTGATGTGGTAACTTGTCTGCATAGGCCTTCAAACTGGGCCTAGATTGGGTTGGGTGTTTGAGCTGCAGGGGTGAAGAGCCTACTATTCCTGTTCTCAATGACAGTCACAGACAACAGAAAGGACAGCAGCTGGTCCTCGACAGGATTCACATAACAACAGAGTATAACTTTAATCAAACTAATGTTTTTTAATGTTTTCTCCTTTGGGAACAAATTTTGTGATTTTTGCAAAGTGCTGCTAAAAGTGAATTACTTGGCTGCAATTACTTTGGAATTCATCCTGCACTGTGACTAGTGCACTGGTCACACAACTGAAGACTGACATGGGTAGATTTAGTTCCAAGGTACCCAGCTTTGGACTCCAAGACCACACAGAAACCTGTCAAATCACAAACAAGAGAAAATCTACAGATGCTGGAAATCCAAGCAACACACAAAATGCTGGAGGAACTCAGCAGGCCGGGCAGCATCTGTGGAAAAAAAATACAATTGATGTTTTGGGCCAAAACTCCTTGGCAGAACTAGAGAAAAAAAGCTGAGGAGTAGATTTGAAAGGTGGAGGAAAGGAGAGAAACACCAGGTGAAACTTGGAGGGGAAGAGATGAAGCAAAGATCTAGGAAGTTGATAGGTGAAAGAGACAGAAGGCCATGGAAGAAAGAATCAGAGGGAGGCGATGGGCGGGCAAGAAGATAACACGAGAGGGGTGAAGGGGGTGGGGGGGAGGCATTACTGGAAGTTTGAGAAATTGATGTTCATGCCATTAGGTTGGAGGCTACCCAAACAGAATATAAGGTGGTGTTCCTCTAACCTAAGTGTGGCCTTATCACGACAGTGGCAGAGGCCATGGATGGACATATCGGTATGGTAATGCTTCATCACTCCCCATCCAAGTTTCACCTATCACCTGGTGTTTCTTTCTCCCCTCCCCACACCTTTCAAACCTACTCCTCAACTTTTTTCTCCAGGCCTGCCGAAGGGTTTCAGCCAGAAACATCGACTACTCTTTTTCATAGATGGTGCCTGGCCTGTTGATTTCCTCCAGGAACCTGTCAACATTGTCTTTGAATTCTAGTGAAAGCAGCTTTTCTTTTTTTTTGCAGTTTTTGAGTTCCTTCGGCCTATTCTAGTCTCGGGACTGTTGTTTCTTTACATAATTCTTGTACCAGGATCCAAAGGTTTATTCATAGTAAAATAAATTTAAATCAATAGGATTATGTTTGAATATTAAATGGATGATCTGTAAATGGCATAGCTTAGAAATGTCTCATTAGGATAACATGAAAATGGTAGGTCTTCTAAAATAAATTTGTGAGGTGGTTTATTTTGGTAGGTCAAATATGATGGCAGAATATAGCATTAATGGTAAGACTCTTGGCAGAACGAAGGATCAGAGGGATCTTGGGGTTCGAGTCCATAGGACACTCAAAGCTGCTATGCAGATTGACTCTGTGGTTAAGAAGGCATACGATGCTTTGGCCTTCATCAATCTTGAAATTGAGTTTAAGAGCCGAGAGGTAATGTTGCAGCTAGAACCCTGGTTAGACTCCACTTGGAGTACTGTGCTCAATTCTGATCGCCTCACTACAGGAAGGATGTGGAAACCATAGAAAGGGTGCAGAGGAGATTTACAAGGATGTTGCCTGGTTTGGGGAGCATGCCTTATGAGAATAGGTTGAGTGAACTTGGCCTTTTCTCCTTGGAGCAACAGAGGATGAGAGGTGACCTGATAGAGGTGTACAAGATAATGAGAGTCATTGATTGTGTGGATAGTCAGAGGCTTTTCCCCAGAGCTGAAATGGCTAGCATGAGAGGGAATAGTTCTAAGGTGCTTGGAAGTAAGTACAGAGGAGATGTCAGGGATAAGTTTTTTATGCAGAGGGTGGTGAGTGCGTGGAATGGGCTGCCGGCGGTGGTGGAGGCAGAAATGATAGGGCCTTTGAAGAGTCTCCTGGATGGCTATATGAAGCTTAGAAAAATAGAGGGTTATGTGTAAAGCCTAGATAGTTCTAAGGTAGAGTAGGGGCATGTTTGGCACAGCTTTGTGGGCCGAAGGGCCTGTATTGTACTGTAGGTTTTCTATGTTTCTATGAACCTTTTGTTAGCCTTTTTATTTTGCCCCATATTAGTTTGATGATATGGACCCCTCAATACAGTCTGGCATTTGATTTTTCAGGCTGTGAGGTAGAATCTTTCTTTTCAGTATTAGGAGAAAATATCTACCACACTGCCTGGCTCTGCAATGTCTGAACATTGTTATTATACATTGTCAGTCAGAGCATGTTATCAGCATGGTGTTAATGGTTCTGCATTTCAAAGAAGCCAAGGCCATACAACTTGGAAACTGGCCCTCTAGTTCACTACATCCATGCTGACCATCAAGCACCCATCCTTACACAACTCTGTTTCCAAGGTGACTGCCATGTACTCTTAAGAAAACTTAATACTGATGATGCAAACACAAGGAAATCTGCGGATGCCGGAAATTCAAACAACATGCACAAAAAATGCTGGTGAACGCAACAGGCCAGGCAGCATCTGTAGGAAGAGGTACAGTCGATGTTTCAGGCTGAGACCCTTCGTCTCTTCTTATAGATGCTGCCTGGCCTGCTGCGTTCACCAGCATTTTTTGTGTGTGTTGTTAGTACTGATAAACAAATTTGATTCAAAGATTAAATTAGCTTAATTCAATTAAAAACCCTCTGTGTCCAACAACTACTAAGACCCACCCTGAATTACTGGCTAAACTGAAAAAAAAACTGACATAAATTGTAATCCACAAAATTCAGGATGCATTTTTATTACTGGTTTAAGTTAGATAAACATTTTTTTATTTTGTGACAGGTGTTGAGAATTAGTGACTTGTCTTTTCTCAGCCATCATTCATGGTCAGGAGCTGTGCAGTGCTAATGGCTGGGAGGGGAGGGTAGTTGCATATCTTCCCTCTCTTCTGCAAGGTTTTGGGAGGAGGAGCCCCAGTACTGTCTTGATTGAGCCCCAGCAGAGTCCCACACGCTGGGAGGGCTGTTTCCCCAAAACCACAGCCACTATTTTCATGCTCCTTGAGCTGCTACCATCCCTCTCCAACATTGTGCTTTTTAGGGTCACCAAAAGGAGAGAGTCACTGTATAGGGGTGTGTATGCCGATTCTAGGTACTGTGCCCTCGACTCCTCCACATACAAGTGTATTTGAATGTGTTTTTACATTTGTGGCTCTTCATTCTCATTCTACCCCTTACTCACGTCTGCATTCTTCAAACACCTGCTTGAGTTGTTTATCTGCTTCATAGTTCTGCATTTGTTGCAGACTGTTTCTGCTGTATTCTGTCAGATTTTTCTCTTTAAGTTCCATCTGTTTTGTAGGTAAGATAGAGTGGTTTTCAGATTACTATAATGGCTACTATGTCTCCCCACAAAATACCTAATGTCTATTTAACCACCACTCAATTCTCCAAGGCAATTTTCTTTCTTGTTACCTTGTTAAATTTAGTCTCTGCAAGCAGTATCACTATTTCGCCCTGACTAGTATTTGTACAATCCATAGAAAAAATTTTTGAAGTGATTAGTCTTCTTACTTTGATGCATTTCCTGTGTTCTCTCCACTCCTCCCTCTTTCTGCAATTTAAATTACTTGTCTTCTCACTTTCCCATTCCATTTCACAATGTAAATTTGTTTGAGTAATCATGCCTAATACATTGCTAGGAACCAATTTCTGTTTGTTGAATTTTACAAGGAGATTGATCCTTAAATTTGCTGTAGTAATTGTCTAATTCACATTAGTTAGCCTCAAATTTTTTTTCTGCAAAAGAATCAATTTGTATTACTATTCAGTAAGAAGGGATCAATAGGCTGCCTGGGCCTCTATCTTCTGGACAGTGACCGACAGCAATTTCAATTCTAAGTGTTTGTTAAAATTGTGCAGTATAGTCCTAGAAATGAGAGTTTCCTTGAGTTAATTTTTAATCAACGGAGGGGAATGTTATGAAATTTAGCCACGTTCAATTCTGATTTGTGACTTGATTGCACCCTATTTGTATGATACAGATGGACTGGGATTATCCAAATTCTCTTGTAAATGATTCAAGGAAGATACAGTTACTGACAGAGCAAAGTAGTTGAATCTAGTGGGGAAAAATGTTAAGAATGCAGCTAGCTTTAACAGAACAGCTAGTTGTACCTTGTTTTGGGCAACTTGGCATTTAAAAAAAATACAAATTGCATTGTTCATATGTTTTGCAAACCAGTGAGTGACTGACTCTTTTCAAAGAAACATTAACTCCATCAGCTTTATTTGTTTTTTTAAGATTCATCAATGTAACTAGCATTAAAAAAAACAATGTTTTTCCCCTGGGGTAATCATAAATGTCACAGAATTTTAAATAAAAATTGGAGTGTTTGAAGTATCATGGAGAAACAGTTGCTTTTACCATTCACCGAAAAAGTGAGAAGATGAATGTGTTCTAAGTCGCAGAGAGAAAGAGGACAAGGAGAACAAAGGGAATGTCTGTGATAGGATGTGGACTGTAGTTGTGAAGGTGATAATTACTTTAAAACCTGCCATTGGAACAAAACGATACAGGGACAAATTGAAACAATCCTATCCCAGGCATTTCCCTTGTTTTTTTCCACCACTTCATCTTCCTGCAACTTTAAACGTTTGTGTTCTCACGCTCCTAGTTCTGAGAAGTAATTTTAGCACAAACTGTGGACTCGGCTTCTTTTCCTACTGATACTGCTTGACCAGCTAAGTGATTTCACATTTCTGTTTTTGTTTTAAACTTGCATCTGTATGTGGAATGTAACCAAATTCATCTGTGATATATTTAAGTGAAATTCAAATAGAATAGTGTATATTTTTATTCAAGTTACCTATTTCCATACATTCAAAATATGATCCAGGTTGCTTCACACAATGTGGCTTCAGCCAACATATTATCATTCCTTTTAATTACCTAATGTATGATCTATATTTATACCTTTCATGAAAATCTAAGGTGGTAACATATAGACTGAAATGTTAGACCATAAGACACAGGAGCAGAATTAGACCAATGTGCCCATCAAGTCAGCTCCAGCATTTCATGCCTGATTAATTATCCCTCTCAACCCTGTACTTCTGCTCTCTCCCCTTAACATTAAATGCCCTGAATAATCAAGAACTATGAACCTCTGCTTTAAATATATTGAATGACTTGCCCTCCACAGCAGTCTGTAGCAATGAACTCCACAGACACTCTATCCTCTGGCTAAAGAAATTCCTCATCTCTGTTCTCAATGGACAGCCCTCTCTTCTGAGGCTGTGGTCTTTGGTCTTAGACTCACCCAATAAAGGAAACATCCTCCCTACACCACTCTATCCAGACCTTTCAATATTCAATAGGTTTCAATGAGATACACCCTCATTCTTCTAAACTCCTGCAAGTACAGGCAGGAGTCAGACACTCCTCAAATGTTAACCCTTTCACCTTCAGAATTATTCTCATGAAACTCCTCTGGACCCTCTCCAATTCCAGCACATCTTTTAGATAGGTGCCCAAAATTACTCACAATACTCCAAATGTGGCCTGACCAATACCTTATAAAGTCTCGGTATTACACATGTGCTTTTATATTCTAGTTCTCTTGAAAAGAATGCTTTCCTTACCACCAACTCAACCTTCAAGTTAACCTTTAGAGAATCCTGCACGAGGACTCCCAAGTCCCTTTGCACCTCTGATTTTTAAATTTTCTCTTCATTTAGAAAATTATGCCTTTATTCCTTCTACCAAAGTGCATAATTACACTTCTGTATGCTATATTCCACCTGCCACTTCTTTGACCATTCTCCCAATCTATCTAGGTCCTTCAGCAGACTTCCTGCTTCATCAACACTACCTGCCCCTCCACCTACCTTCATATCATCTGCAAACTTGCCATAAAGAAATAAATTCCGTCATCCAAATTACTTACATGTAACGTGAAAAGAAGCGGTCCAAACACTAAGCCCTATGGAACACCGCTAGTTATGGGCAGCCAACCAGAAAGAGTCCCCTTTATTTCACTCTTTGCCTCCTGCCAGTCAGCCAATCTTATACCCATGCTAGTATCTTTCTGTAATATCATGGACACTTATCTTGTGTTAAGCAGCCTTTTGTGCGGCACCATGTCAAAGGCCTTCTGCAAATCCAAGTAAACAGCATCCACTGACTCTCCTTTGTCTATCTTTTCTGTTATTTCCTCGAAGAATTCCAACAGATTTGTCAACCAAGATTTCCCCTTATGGAAACCATGCTGACTTTGGCCTATTTAATCGTGTGCCCCCAAGTACGCTGAAATTTCATCCTTAATAATGGACTCCAACATTCTTTCCAACCACTTAAGTTAGACTGACTGGCCTATAATTTTCTTCTGCCTCCCTCCCTTCTTAAAGAGTGGAGTGGCATTTGCAATTTAAGTCCTCTGGAATCATTCCAGAAATTAGTGATTCTTGAATGATCATGACTAATGCTTCCACAAAGTCTTCAGCTACTTCTTTCAGAACCCTGGGGTGCAGTCAATCTGTCATGCATGTTGCTTCCAAGGGCTCCACTTCGTAATTTTGAAGGTGATTGTAAGATGGGAATATGCATATTTGAAGAATACTCGGTTCAATTAATGCTTAGCCTCTGTGAAATTTACATTTGCAGTGCAAGAATTAGGCAGAATTTATTACCAACTGAGTTTAAGTAAACTATCATGTTAGCGACCAACACTGAATGGGTCTCATACAGGACTAATGGGATTAGCACAGATGGGAATTGTGGTCGACACTGAGGTGGGCTGAAAAGGCCTTTTTCTGTGCCGTATAATTCTGCCATTCTATGAAAATAATTGATTGGAATTAAAGTTCGTCTTCTGTGGATGTCTGCATGACTTGCATTTCTTGTTTGCAATTTAGATTTCCAGTCAGTAAAAAGACTGAATCTCTTGTCATTTTAGGAACTTCAGTCGTGCCCATTGAAATATTATTCTACAGAAAGTTGATCCCCAAGTTTCACTATCACTCTGGTTATTTCCCTCTTCCCCTTCTTAAAAAATGTTTAAGTCCTTTAGGAACAAAATACTGAGCCAAGTGTGAGTAATGCAGCTAACAAGTTCACAATGTCTGTGGGAGCTCAACATTTAACTCTACTTTCCCACTAATTCCTAAAACCATGCAGTTTCCTCCTTTTTTAAAGTACACTAACTTCAGTATCAGTGAAAAATGGGTCACATCTGGTAATAGTTAACAAAAAAATGGGGGTGGGGGCACCAAGGCCCTCTCCTTTCTACCATATGAAACTCCAAAATAATACTATAAGATCTTTAAGGCATCTATAACAATAAACATACCAAAACATTTAATTATCTTAAAGGAAGTGTTATTAGCCAACAAACTTCCCATTCATACATGCAAGCAATTATAGCTTTTGAAATCACACAATGCAATTGTACATAGAGTTGCTCTTCATCAGATCAATGCAGACTGTGAGCCACTTGATACAAGTGGTTTAGAAACAGATCACACTATTTATATAGACAATGATTTGACATGTCACATTTATAGATACATTTGTTAAAAAGATTCAAGATGGAACCTGTGGCCAGACTCACACTGATGGGTACAACAAGGACTGAGGTTACTGAAACTGTTTTTTGATGGTCTGATCAATAAGCACTGAAGTGTTTGGCCAAATTGACTTGGATTCATCTTGCTGCTGCAAGCCTCAGCCCTATTTGCATTTCCTTGGGCCAGCTGCACTGATATCTACTTGTGGGAATTGAGTGGCGAGATTTACGGAGACCTTGAACTGCACCTTGGTCTAAGCTGGTGTATCCTACCACCCTCCCTCAGAAATCCAGGGTGCATACCTCTTAACACTTGTTTTAAAGATTGTTAATACAATTGATGCAAATGCATGAAAACATTTAGAAAGTTAAAAGTAAAATTTAATAACTAACTAACCCTTCCTCATCTGCTGGTGAGGAATCTCCATTCAGAATGTCAGGGAACTCCAGTTCTGTGGCAGAATTGGCCAATGTGGAAGCGTAAAACTGTAGACTTGCAATAAATTCAGGTTTCAGTGCTGGTGTGATGGAGTGCCAGTGTCCATTGTTCAGTTCATCTTGGACTTACTGCTGACAATACGGATGCAATATTTAGTTCTTAAGCATGGTACTTTCGGAATCTTTGAGAGCTGTGAGTCAGTGGTGGTTGGGGGGGGGGCGGTGATGAGGGTTTGTTGCAAAAAAAACACTGTGCTCCTTGGAGGCAACTTGAGTATTTTTTTGAAATCCATTCACAAGGGATGGGTGTCTTCATCCTTAATTGCAGTAAGAACATAGTGGTGGTGAGAGCCATTTGTTAGTCTGGCCAGCAGAAAGGCTGTTCTCTTCTTCCTTCAAAACAGGTGGGCAAAGTTTCTTTCCTTATTTCCTGTAGACAGGCTTTTGTAAAAACTTGATAGCTGCAAGGCCATTATTACCAAAATTCTTGCTCTTGATCACCCTTCCCCAACTTTAATTGACCAAATTTAAATTCCTTAGTTGCTTTAAAGGAACTTCAACCTCCATCTCTAGATCACCAGGTTATGAGATCCCTGTGTCTATGTGGGGTTGTGGAAGTTCCACACTAGACCACAGTAATTAAAAAAAATTAACCCACTAAATGTTCCAAAGCCCACTGATTTTTCAATTAATCGTAATGATTTAGTGCAGATAATAAAAATTAGGAAGGCAAACTGCTGGCTGGATGTCAAAGACAGGAACATGTCCTAAAGAGGTACAATTTTTATGTCATTATGACGTAATAGCTCAATTGAGATTGAAAGTGGAAAGGAATTGAAGTACAGAAGTACATAATTTGCCTCAAGATGCTTACACCTTTAAACATCTGTGGCGGTTACAATCCATTTTTGAAACTGAATTCTACTTTGAATACTTACTTTTAGATAAAATGCCTTATCCTGGGTTTGGATTGTTCCAATTTGCTTTAGATTGTTTTAAAAACAACTGTCTAGAATGAAGATCAGATAGCTGGAAAAATTACAGAAAAGTGGAATTACTGAGACATAATTGCTAGATGGATAACAATCCCTCTAAGTGAAATAACAGTAAACAACAGGAATTCTGCAGATGCTGGAAATTCAAGCAACACACATCAAAGTTGCTGGTGAACGCAGCAGGCCAAGCAGCATCTATAGGAAGAGGCGCAGTCGACGTTTCAGGCCGAGACCCTTCGTCAGGACTGGCGAAGGGTCTCGGCCTGAAACATCGACTGCGCCTCTTCCTATAGATGCTGCTTGGCCTGCTGCGTTCACCAACAACTTTGATGTGTGTTAAGTGAAATAACAGAGTGATTTTGCTGCAATTCTAATATAATGAGATAGTCCAATTAGCCTAATCGACACAGTAAGAGTTTGTTAGGAAGATTAATGACCAACTTCCTTTTGTCCCCTTTAATAATGGCTTTGAGCTAAATATTATATAAAAAAAATAAAGTGCTGGGTTACTGATCAGTATTTTTATCTAATTTAAAACTAAATGCAAAATCCAGGAAGAAATGGCCTTTACATTCTTGCCAAGGCCACAGAAAATCTCAATGATGCTAGATAACAAGGCTGAACTGCTTTCACTCTTTTTAAACTGAAGCATAACATTTTAATTTCTTTTTTTTCCTTCAAGCCTCTAAGAAATCAGATGAATTTTTTAGCCAGTAAATGGTGAGTCTGGAATCCATTGCCACAGACTGCTGTGGTGGTCAACTCATTGGGTATACTTAAAGCAGAGGTTGATAGGTTCTTGACTGATCAAAGGTTATGGGCAGAAGCCAAAAGGATGGGGTTGAGAGTAATAATAAATCAGCCATGATCGAATGACTGAGCAGTCTTGATGGGTCGAATGGTGTAATTTTGCTCCTATGTCTTGTGGTCTTATTTTTATTTTATTTTACTTAGCGATACAGAGTCCCTTCCAGCCCAATGAGCTGTACCACCCAGCAATCCAGATACTTAATCCTAGCCTAAACACAGGACAACTTACAATGACAATCAACCTACTAACTGGTCTGTCTTTGGACTAGAGCACCCAGAGGAAACCGACACATTTCACCGGAAGGGTATACAGTCTTCTTAGAGATGGCATTGGAACCAAACTCCAAACTGATGCCCCAAGCTGTAATACTGTCATGCTAACCGCTTAGCTACCGTATGGTGTCTCCATTTTAAAAGATTAAGGAAAGACAGTAAGCAAAATACAGATAAATTCATTGTTTTAATAAAGGAGTTAATTCTCTTTCAATCCTATATAAAACAATAGTAATTAAAAACTTCCTTTTTTTGAAAGTAAAATATTTACATATTAACAAGTAACTGTGCAAAATTTACATGAAAAATGGAAAGACGGGATTTGTAAAAGACCAAGGGCGCAACAGTTTTCAGGCATTGGTAAAAATACTGATTAGTTTTCAGTTTACACACACAACTCATCAGCTTAATAGCATCTTAAATGTTTCTTTTAACAACATAAAATTACACACAAAGAAAGCAAAAGTATTTACAATCATAATGTCCTATTGATAGACAATCATTTAATACAATAACCTCTGAAAATATAAAGAAAAATTTAGTATTTTTTTTATAAAAAAATAGATACAAAGAAGGGACATTGCTCTGGTTACCATTAAGTAGGCCCATTGCTTGCATACAGTCTTTTTACCAAAATAATTACGGTTTACATAGCAATTTGTTATGTGCCAAAATTATGTACAAATTATTAGCTCACTGATAGACACCAGCAAATTGTTTTCTACACGTGATTCATACCAGGTAACAATCCTTTTCACAATTCACCATTTCTTAAATTTCTTTAAACTAAAGTTTTACATTAGCTAGATAGCCAACACAGTGCAAGTGTATATTTATGCAGAAAAGTTATTTTTTAAATCCTTTACGGCATCATGTATTGTATCAAATAAAAAAAAGCATTTTTCTTTTTACAAATGCCCAATAACATTCACAAAAAAATCCTTCGTGAAGGCTTTGAAGTAAAACCCTCTGACATGCAAATCACATGGTGAGAACTGTAGAGTTATCACTGAACGAACGCTCCTAACTCTTCACAAACCATACATTTACAAAAGCTAACGTGAGGAAAAAAATTATACAGCAAAAGGAACAGAAATGATGAAAAAAATCAGGAAAATATGAAAATGATTTTTTGCTCCATGCCCTTGAAGGTAGAATAATGCAAGGTCATCAGCTTCAGACTGATTGAATTCAAAGTCTTCTAAGCCAAATGATTGAAAAACGGAATACTTAAACGTTTCAAGTTGCTACGAATCTGCCATGAAGGTGGCAAATTATACACTGGTGAAATCAGGATCAGTTTTCAAATATGGCTTGTTTGGCAAGAAGGCCACTCAGTCAGGAGATGAGAAGTAATAAGATGTTTTTATTTTATAAATAAAGTATCCACAGGTCTCACTGTATTCCTTTCTTCTAAATAAGATTCAAAACTTTAAAAACATGAGATAATGTAAAGCTGAACTTCCAAACATTCTCTTGCGCAGAATTCCAGCTGGTCTCCAACTTTCTTTCTCTTCCCCTCCCCTCCTCTCCCAGAAAAATGCAAAGAAAAAGAAATGGCAGAAGGTTGTTTCAGTCAAAAAAAACTAATCAACCTAGGATGTTTATTTAAGGAATGCACGGTATAGCATTAGTGAATGGCTTGTCTCACGCTCATTCTCCAAGCAGAAGATGAGGTCCCTGAGGTTGACTCTTGTTATTCGTTGTCTTGTGAACTGTCTGGTTGCTCCAACTCCTGAGCCACCTGGTGTCCCGCCCGTACTGGGTCCCTGAAACAAAAGAAAAGATAATGTCTTGTGTTCCATTGTAAATAAACAGTCGACAAAACTGCTCGACGCATCACTGGTACCAGCCTACTCACCACCAAGGACATGTATACAGAAAGGAGCCAGGAAGGGGCCAGTAACATCATAAAGGATCCCACCCACGCTGCTCATGGAATGTCTGTCTCACTCCCATCAGGGAGGAGGCCACATAACATCCAGGACCACCACACTCAGAAACAGAAACTTACCCCAAGTAGGGCTGTTCAACACCTCCACCACTACCTTATGTATTGCCCAGCGTCACTTTACAATTGGATGTACAATCCATGTATACAAGATATCTTATGTATTTATATTTATGTTGTGTTTTTAAAATTATTATTGTGTTCTTTATCTTTTTGTGGGGGGTTCTGCACTGCATCGGATCCAGACTAACAGTTATTTTGTTCTCTTTACACTTGTGTACAGGAAATGACATTAAACTATCTTGTATCTTTGAAAAATTGTGAATTCTAAATTGTTGATGTAACAGAATAACATTCAATGGCCCAGAAAACCTGTGTCCAGCACCAAAGTCCTGAAGGTGCAGGATTATCAGAATTTTACTATATATATATTTTTATGACCAAAATTTCCATCAAGTTTTCCCATTAATCCAATGAATAAATTGGACAAGGGGCAGCGTGCTAGCATAGCGGTTAATGCAATTGCTTTACAATGCTAGGGATCTCCAATTGGGATTCAATTCCTGTCATCTGTAAGGAGTTTGTACATTGTCCCCCATCCCTACGTGGATTTCCTACAGGTACTCTGCTTTCCTTCCACATTCCAAAGATGTACAATAGGGTTAGTGAGTCATGGACAAGGCTATGTTGGCTTCAGAAGTGTGGCAACCTTTGCGAGCCGTCCCCAACACAATCCTTGCTGATTTGATGCAAATAATGCATTTTGCTGTATGTTTCAATGTTCATGTGAAAAATATAATCTAATCATAATCTTTAATAGAGAAACTAAGCCAAGCAGTGTGTTGATCTCAGCTAGGATGTCAGAGGAAGAATTATAAAATGTTTATATTTAATAACTTCTAGATTTCCAGATTTTTCTACCAAGTACTAGTGAAGCATTAGGAAAAAGAGCCATATGAACTGAACTGTTGATTCTAAGTGATACAACCAAAGGGACATATTCAGACAAAGAGATTTTACACCATTTGTGTGGCCTGTTATTTGTTCTGCTATTTTTCAGTTAATGCAAGATCATATTTTGTTGTTGTTTCATGATGTCTATCACTTAATCTCATTTGAAGCCGAGAAGCAAGAGGCATTAGCACTGTTGTACAAGGTAGAAACTGGATCTCACAGGTAAAAATACTGTGAACACCAGAGAGTTTACAGGTGCTGGAAATCCAGACCAACACACAGTAAATGCTGGAGAAAATTGGCGTGTCAGGCAGCATCTATGGAGGGGAGTAAAGTTGATGTTTCAGCCATTCCGCTCCATAGATGTTACTTGACTTGCTGAGTTCCTTCCACATTTCGTGAGAGTGAAAGGTGTTTTTAAGCTTTTGATTTTGACAATCAACTTTATATCTGTTCCACTTTATACAATTATGATTAACTGTGATTTACACTTATGACTTCTTTGCATTAGCACTGAACCACGCACTGAAGATAGCAATGATTATATAACATAACTGGAAAAATAAACATTATAGGTAAATCACTTCATACTAACAAACCTGGAGATTCACTTAATTAATATCAGTAAATAATTAATCTAAAATTCAAGGAATGAGTTTCTGGCGTAAAATGATCAAGGTACATTATGCAAAATGATTTATTTTTATGTAGTGAACATCTTCCTATTACAACCAGTTTGAATTGGATACTCCTGAAGTTCTATTCAGGATTATGAAAAGTGGACCCTGATTGCATTGGACATATTTCACATTTAGAAAATTAGATCTTCACGAAAACCTCTCTAACAAACACTCGGGATACATACTAAACGTTACTGTACTACTAGAACTTCAGCTGTTGAATCTCTGAAAGTTAACATACACTAAGTCATCTGGAAGGTAAAATTAAAAATACTGGCCTTTACTGGAAGGGTTTAAGTGCAAGGGTATGAACCTCTTGCTGTAATCATATACAGCTCTGGTGAGACTTTACCAGGAATACTGGTAGACATTTGGTTTCCATATCTAAGGAAGGATATACTTGCAATTGGAGGAAATCTATCAAGGTTCACTAGATTGATCCTAGGGTGAGGCAGTGTGCTTTTGCCCTGTGAGGGAAAGTTAATAAGAACAGATCATATACTGTTGAACACCAAGAGGTGATCTGATTGAGGCATACAAGATTTTTATGGGGCTTGACAGGAGAGATGATGTTCCCCTGGTTGACATGTTATAGTTTCAAAGTAAGGGTTTGGTCATTCAGACAAAAAGATATTTCTTCGTTGTAAAATAGAACACAGAACATAACCACAGAAACAGGCCCTTTGACCCACAATGTAGTGCTGAATAAAACTAATAATTAAATGCCTTATTAATTTAGCCTTTCTGCCTACACAATGTCCATACACACACTCCCCATTCTCTGTATATTCAAGTGCGCATCTAAGAGCTTCTTAAATGCCTCTATCGTATTAGTCTTCACTATCAGCTCAGGCAGAGCTTTTGAAATACTTATCACTCCATGTGGGGGGGGGGGAGGAGACTTGATCCACACATCTCCTTCGTCTTTAAACCCATCTCTCCTTAAATATATGCCCTCTGGTGATAGACATATCAACCCTAGGAAAAAGACAACGATGTCTTCTCATAATTTTATAAACTTCTATCATGTCTCCACCCACTCTCTGCTGCTCCAGAGAAAATAACCAAACTTTGTCCAACCTCACTTGCCCATATCCCTCCCCCTCCTGTCTTCTCCTATCATTTTGGATCTGCCCCTCCCCCTCCCACTTTCAAATCTCTTACTCACTCTTCCTTCAGTTAGTCCTGACGAAGGGTCTCGGCCCGAAACGTCGACCTGTACCTCTTCCTAGAGATGCTGCCTGGCCTGCTGCGTTCACCAGCAACTTTGATATGTGTTGCTTTTCACTTCCCATATGCTCTCTATTCCACACAGCACCCAAGTATATAATCTTTTCTAAGCCTCCACATCCTTCCCATAATGTGCCATGGTCTGTTCTTATCAAATTACGGTATTGCTTTGCACTGTTGTAACTATATGTTATAATTATGTGGTTTTTGTTAGTTTTTAAGTCGGTTTGTCATGTGTTTTCGTGATATCGTTCTGGAAAAACATTTTTATCATTTCTTAATGCATGCATTACTAAATGACAATAAAAGGGGACTGCATGTCCTCATAATCATAATAATAATGGGCACCTAGAACTGAACGTAATATTCCAGATGTGGCCTAACCAGAGTTTTATGAAGCTGCAACATAACTTCCTGACTCTCAAACCCGGTGCCTCATCTATAGAGATGAAGAGCTGACTCGATTAATCAAATGGCCCAACTCTGCTCCTATGTCTAATGGTTTTAAGGCAAGGATGCCATACATTTCTTTACTACCTTTTTAATCTGTGCAACTACTTTTGGAGAGCTGTGGACTTGGGACCCCAAGATCCCTTAGGTATTCATTATATTCACCAGGATCTGATTGAATGTTAAAATTGTAGGGTATCCTGATGATCTAGCTCCTGTTTCTGATGTTCTTTTGAAATCTTGACTGCTTTAAAAAGAACTTTTCCCTCATAACTTTCAATGAACAAGTTCTTGTGATTCTAATTTTTGAATGACACTGTTGGCCAGAAGAAACTATAGTCTAATCAAGGACAGGGGAAGCAGACAAACCAATTGTCTTTGTTTTCTCCATTTTGTGAACTCTGAATTTATTCTTGCTCTGGGATAATCTAATCAGAGCAATTGAATGTGATACAAGAAGCTTCAGGTAATGACCTGCTAAACCTGAGACTACTCTTGGACAATTACCTATTTGTTATGTAAAGGGTGTGGACTCTGAATTTATTCTTGCTCTGGGACAATCTAATCAGAGCAATTGAATATCGACACAATGAACTTCAGGTAATGACCTGCTAAATTTGAGAATTTTCTTGGAGCTGTAGCTGCTTATTATGTAAAATACCAGACCTACCAAAGAAGCAATCTGTAATCTCATTCGACTCTCTCTGGGTTGCCTCATTTAACTGGTTTGGATCAGTTAGAATTGAAAATCTCAAGGACTCAAGGCCGGGGTGGGCAAAATCATGAAACAATGTTGTTTGCAGCCCTATACAATGACCAGTAAAGGTGGTGACCCAGGTAGGTCAAGTACGGGATGGAGATCCAAGAGTTCAATTGATGAGGAATACTATAAGAGTCAAGAGCTTCAAATACGCAGGGGCACTAGCTCTCCAGCAACCAGAGACCAACCATTGTGGATAAGGAAGACCTCATGGACACGTGGCGATAGGACCATGAGAAACAACTGGCCAGTGTAGACTTCTTTCTCAGGTAATACCTCTTCTCTTCGTTGACTGTTCATGGAGGGTCAGGCATTCTAGTAGGATGTACACAGGTAGATAGTTTGTGAACATACGCGCTTTTCAGTTGAAACTATAAAAGTTACTTGTCGGTAAATTCAGATTCTCTGTGCCTCACTGATCATTATTAAAAAGGGTCATTCTTGTAACAACAATATAATGCAAATTATACTTCTGTAGGTAAATAACAGATACCTCTGCCCCAGCTCCAATCCCCGGTACTGGTGAATCAACCTTCCGTTTCTTTCTGGGACCAATGGCAGCTAACGCAGTTAAATTGGCTTCTCTCTGTCTCATTTGAGCCAGTTCCTGTTGTTGCATCTAGAATTGAAGAAGATTCAATTATTTAGACCAAAGAGCTCAACTCCTCCAACTTACTATGGTCTTTCTTACTTTCTATTCATCATAAAAAATTGTTATACATCTAATTCAATAAACAATAGTTTTATCTAGTTGAAAATGTAACTTCTGGAAGATGTTATAATTATTCATATTTGTTATGACACAAAAGTTTATTATACAAATATTAATATTTTTACCATTTATGGATTTGATCTATCATGATTACACACCATTGTTATTTAGTGATTATGTTATGGATGTTTAAGTCTAATGTTAGAAATACAAGCTTCACTTTTGGAGTTGTATTCCACAGGGTTTTAAAATTTTAAATTAACTGACTATTATGCTGATAAATGGATTGTTCCACAAACATTTACTCTGATTATAATATTCTTACCTCTTTGGCCTTTTGCTTTAGCCTTAGTTGTTCAGGGTCCTCTTGTCTGGAGCGACTCTGATGATGAAATAGAAAAAGATGATAAATGTCCAGGAACATTTGGTTTGAAGTGCAATATACTGGAGCTGAGATTAGTAATATTTTATATAACATCCTTGAAAACCACTGACTAGTAAACATTCAAATATCCGTACCTTTTAAAGTTCACATTAATGATCTCGTCTCTAGGTTCTAAGCTGCAACAATTTACTGAGATACGGATCTGACTCAAAGGTCGTGACACTTGGTGATTATTTAATACTATACTTAGTTGGTTTGTTTGGTTTCTACTCCATTCCCATACATGTATAACTCAAAGTAATTTAAGTGACCAAAGTCAGAAGTTTAAAGGTAATAAGAAATGGTTCTAATTGATCAGTTTGGAGATGGTGGGAACCATAGTCAAAAAAATTCAAGGTATATGGATGATTGATGGCAATGTTTCATTCAAACTTTTGAAGTTTAACCCAATCCTGGAAAAATCAACCAGTTTGAATTGCAGTCATTCCTCCACTTTTAACATTCCCTTCCTCCATCCGAATGCAACGTGGCTGCAGTGCACACCATAGATTCATAGAACACTACAGCACAGAAACAGACCCTTCAGCCCATCTAGTTTGTGCCAAACAATTAATCTGCCTAGTCCCATCAACCTGCACCCAGACTATAGCCCAACATAACACTCCCATTCCTGTACATATCCAAATTTTTCTTAAGTGTGGAAATCATCCCTACATCCACCACTTGTGTTGGTAAATACGAGAAAATCTGCAGATCCTGGAAATTCAAGCAACACACACAAAATGCTGGTGGAACGCAGCAGGCCAGGCAGCATCTATAGGAAGAAGTACAGTCGACATTTCGGGTTTAGACCCTTTGTCAGGACTAATGGAAAAAAGAGATAGTAAGAGATTTGAAAGTGGAAGGGGGAAGGGGAGACCCGAAATGATAGGAGAAGACAGGAGAGGGAGGGATGAAGCCAAGAGCTGGGAAGTTGATTGGCAAAAGGCATACAAGGCTGGAGAAGGGGATAGTATCATGGGATGGAAGGCCTTGGAAGAAAGAAAGGGAGAGGGGAGCACCAGAGGAAGATGGAGAACAGACAAGGAGTTATTGTGAGAGGGGTAGAGAGAGAAAGAGAAAAAGAAAAATAAATAAATAAATAAAATTAGGGATGGGGTAAGAAGGGGAGGAGGGGCATTAATGGAAGTTAGAGAAATCAATGTTCATGCCATCAGGTTGGAGGCTACCCAGACGGAATATAAAGTGTTGTTCTTCCAACCTGAGTGTGGCTTCATCTTGACAGTAGAGGAGGCCATGGATTGACATATCGGAATGGGAATGGGACATGGAATTAAAATGTGTGGCTGAGATCCTGCTTCCTCTGGCGGACAGAGACTTGCGTTGGTAGCTAGTTCCACACTCTCACCACGCTCTGAGTGAAGATGATCCCCTTCACTTTCCCCTTAAACATTTCAACCTTTCACATTTAACCCATGACCTCTGGTTGTAGTCTCACCCAACCTCAATCAAATCTCCACTCAGTCTTCTATACTCTAGGGAATAAAGTCCTAACCTACTGAACCTTCCCCTAGAACTCAGGTCCTCAAGTCCCAGCAACGTCCTTGCAGACTTTCTTTCTATTCTTTCCATCTTACATCTTTCCTGTAGGTACGTGACCAAAACTGTACACAATACACCAAATTAGGCCTCACTATTGTCTTATACAATTTTAACATAACATCTCAACTCCTGTACTCAATACAGTGATTAGTGACTGCCAGCGTGCCAAAAGCTTTCTTTACGACTGTATCTACCTGTGACACCACTTTCAAGCAGTTATGAATCTGTATTCCCAGATCCCTCTTTTCTACTGCACTCCTCAGTGCCCTGCTATTTACCATGTAAGACCTACCTTGGTTGGTCCTCCCAAAGTGCAACACCTCACACTTGTCTACAATAAATTCCATCTGCCATGTTTCAGCCCATTTTTCCAACTGGTTAACTCTAGATGCCGCTGCAAGCTTTGATAGTCCTTAATGCTGTCCACTACACCCCTAATCTTGCTGTCATCCACAAATCTGCTGATCCAGTTTATACATTATCATCCAGATCATTGATATAGATGACAAACAACAACGGATCCAACGCCAATCCCTGCGACACACTATTAGTCACAGCCCTCCATTCAGAGTGACAACCATCTACTACTACTCGCTCGCTTCTCTCGGGAAGCCAATGTCTAATCCAATTTACTATCTCATCTTGATGCCAAGTGACTGAACCAACCTCCCATGCGTGACCTTGCCAAAACCCTTGGTAAGGTTCATGTAGACAACATCCACTGCCTTTCCATTATAAACTTTGCTGGTAGCTTCCTCAAAAACTCTAAGATTGGTTAGGCACGACTGACCATACACAAACCCATGTTGACTATCCGTAATTAGTCTCTAGCTATCCAAATATTTATGCAGTATATCTGGTTCCTTAGAATACCTTCTAATAACTTTACCACTACTGACATCAAGCTCACCAACCTATAATTTCTTGCCTTATTCTTAGAGGCTTCCTTAAACACCGGAACAACATTAGCTATCCTCCAATCCTCTAGCACCTCACCCACGGCTAAGGATCTTTTAATCAACAACAACAACCTTGTCCTCAATGTCATCAAGACCAAGGAGATGATCATTGACTTCAGGAGTAGAAAACCAGAGGTCCATGAGCCAGTTCTCATTGGAAGATCAGAAGTGGAGAAGGTCAGTAACTGTAAATTCCTTGGTGTTATTATTTTGGAGGACCTCTCCTGGGTACAGCACATAAATGCAATTACGAAGAAAGCACGTCAGTGCTTATACTTCCTTAGGAGCTTGCGAAGATTGGAATGACATCCAAAACTTTGACAAACTTCTATAGATAGCATTTGGATAGACAGGGGCTTATTAGGGAGAGTCAACATGGCTTTGTGCGTGGCAGGTCATGTTTGACCAATCTGTTGGAGTTTTTCGAGGAGGTTACTAGGAAAGTGGATGAAGGGAAGGCAGTGGATATTGTCTACATGGACTTCAGTAAGGCCTTTGACAAGGTCCCGCATGGGAGGTTAGTTAGGAAAATTCAGTCGCTAGGTATACATGGAGAGGTGGTAAATTGGATTAGACATTGGCTCGATGGAAGAAGCCAGAGAGTGGTGGTAGAGAATTGCTTCTCTGAGTGGAGGCCTGTGACTAGTGGTGTGCCACAGGGATCAGTGCTGGGTCCATTGTTATTTGTCATCTATATCAATGATCTGGATGATAATGTGGTAAATTGGATCAGCAAGTTTGCTGATGATACAAAGATTGGAGGTGTAGTAGACAGTGAGGAAGGTTTTCAGAGCCTGCAGAGGGACTTGGACCAGCTGGAAAAATGGGCTGAAAAATGGCAGATGGAGTTTAATACTGACAAGTGTGAGGTACTGCACGTTGAAAGGACAAACCAAGGTAGAACATACAGGGTTCATGGTAAGGCACTGAGGAGTGCAGTGGAACAGAGGGATCTGGGAATACAGATACAAAATTCCCTAAAAGTGTCGTCACAGGTAGATAGGGTCGTAAAGAGAGCTTTTGGTACATTGGCCTTTATTAATCGAAGTAGTGAGTATAAGAGCTGGAATGTTATGATGAGGTTGTATAAGGCATTGAAAGAGTGCAGAGAAGGTTTAAAAGGATGTTGCCGGGACTTGAGAAACTCAGTTACAGAGAAAGGTTGAATAGGTTAGGACTTTATTCCCTGGAGCACAGAAGAATGAGGGGAGATTTGATAGAGGTATATAAAATTATGATGGGTATAGATAGAGTGAATGCAAGCAGGCTTTTTCCACTGAGGCAAGGGGAGAAAAAAACCAGAGGACATGGGTTAAGGGTGAGGGGGGAAAAGTTTAAAGGGAACATTAGGGGGGGGCTTCTTCACACAGAGAGTGGTGGGAGTATGGAATGAGCTGCCAGATGAGGTGGTAACTGCGGGTTCTTTTTTAACATTTAAGAATAAATTGGACAGATACATGGATGGGAGGTGTATGGAGGGATATGGTCCGTGTGCAGGTCAGTGGGACTAGGCAGAAAATGGTTCGGCACAGCCAAGAAGGGCCAAAGGGCCTGTTTCTGTGCTGTAGTTTCTATGGTTCTATATGTGGTGGAGAGTATATTGACTGGCTGCATCGCAGCCTGGTATGGAAACATCAATGCCCTTGAACAGAAAAATCCTACAAAAAGTAGTGGACACGGCCTAGTTCATCACGGGTGTCTTCTCACTGCTGCCACCAGGAAAAAAATACGGAAGCCTCAGGACTCATACCACCAGAATCAGGAACAGTGAGGCTCGTGAACCAAAGGGGATAACTTCACATGCCCAATCACCGAAATGTTCTCACTACCACTGGACTCATTTTCAAAGACTCATCACATGTTCTTGATATTTATTGTTTATTTATTCTTTCTTTCTTTCTTTATATACTTGCACAGTTTGTTGTCTTCTGCACCCTGGTTCAAGGTCAAAGTTGGGTGGTCGTTCATTGATTCTGTAATGGTTATTATTCTATAGATTTACTGAATATGCCCACAAGAAATTGATAATAAATTTACTTTGAACTTTAAAATACCTCTGCTAGGGCAATTTCTGCACTTGGCTCCCACTGAAACTGAGGGAACACCTTTGTCAGGCCCTGAGATTTTATCCACCCTAATTTTTTCAAGACAGCAAACACCTCCTCCTCTGTAATCTGCACAGGGTTCATAACCTCGCTCATGCATTGCCCCATATTTCATTTTCGAAGGCCTCCCACTTACCAAGTACACCTTTGCCACCCCTTCCAGATCCAATTCCCCAATACCATTTGTTAGAAGCTGCAGCTAGATGCACTTCTTGCAGGTGTAGTTGTCAGCCCTTCCCCTTTAATCCCTCCTGCTTTATTACATCTAAAACTACAGAACTCTGGAACAATGAGCTGTCAGTCCTGTCCCTTCTGCAACCAAGTCTCACTAATGGCTAGAATGTCATAATTTAACGTGCAGATCCATGCCCTAACCTTATCCACCTTTCCAACAATACTCTTTGCAGTGAAATATATGCAGCTCCGTACCAGCGTGCTTGACCATTTGACTCCTGACTTTGTATGTAGGCTTAACATACTTCTCTACAGCCACTCCACTACCTGTTCTGGCACTCTGGTACCCATCCCTCTGCAAGTCGAATTTAAACCTCCTGTGCAGCACTAACAAATCTTCCCGCTAAAATATTAGCCCCCTCTAATTAAGGTGGAAACCGTTTCTTTTTACAGGTCCCATCTTCCCTGGAAGAAAGCCCAATAATCCGAAACTCTGAAACCCTCCCTCCTGCACCAACTCCTCAGCCACGTGTTAAACAGAACGATCTTCCTATTTCTGGCCTCACTAGCATGTGGCATGGTTAGCAATCCTGAGACCACAAACCTGGAGGTCTTGTCCTTTAGCTTGGCACCTAACTCTCTGAACTCATTCATCATCCAACTTGTCCATGTCATTGGTACCGATGTAGACCGCGACCTCTGGCTACTCACCCTCCCACTTAAGAATGCTGTGGGCGCCATCTGAGGTGTCCCGGACCATGGTATTCTGGAGGCAACAAACCATCCAGGAATCTCATTCCTATCCACAGAACCTCCTTTCTGTTCCCCCTAATCAACAAATCCACTATCACTCCAGCTTTCCTCTTCACCCCCATCCCCTTCTGAGTCACAGAGCCAGAATCAGTGCCAGACACCCAACCGCTGTGGCTTTCCTCTGCTAGGTCATCCCCTTCCCCCAGCAGTATCCAAAGCAGTATACCTGTGGTTGAGGGGATGGCCACAAGGGTACTCTGCACTGGCTGCCTATCCCTTTCCACTCCCCTCCCTCCTGATGGTCACCCAATTAGTTACGTCCTGCACCTTGTGTCCTATCAACCTTCTCTCCTTATGTCCTATCAACCTGTCAGCCTCCTGAATGATCTAGAATTCATCCAGTTCCAGCTCCAACTCTGTAACGTGGTTTGTTAGAAGCTGCAGCTGGATGCACTTCTTGCAGGCGTCGTCGTCAGGGACACTAGAGGTCTCCTTGACATCCCACATCCCGCAAGAAGAGAATTTCAGTATCCTGTCTGGCATCCCCACTGCTCTAAATGTATAAGAAAGAATAAATAACAAAAAAAAAATCTAGCTATGGCAAACGTCTCTCCTCGTCAAAGCCTTAACTCCCCACTCTAACACTGGCCCATTCACACAATGGCCGCTCTGCTTCAACCTAACTTCTTTTCATTGGCTCTTGACAAGTGCCTAATTATGCTCAGTCGAAAGTCTCCTCGGGAACTGTGGTGTGTAAAATGTGCCAACTGCCCCCCTCGCTTCTTTTACTCTCTCTCCCCCTTTACACATTCTGGTATCTCCTCAGGACTGTGGTGTGTAAAATGTGCCAACTGTACCCTCTCACTTCTTTTAAACTCTCTCTCCCTCTACACAATCTACTGTCTCCTCAGGACTGCAGAGTGCAAAATGTGCCGACTGCCTCCTCTCACTTCTTTTAAACCCTCTCTCCCTCCACGCAATGCAGTGTCTCCTTGGGACGGTGGCGCTCAAAATGCTAAATCATCTTAAAAGCAATCTTAACATAACTGTGCAATGTTAAATGTTTGTGGTGGTCACAGATTTATTTAGCCTCAATGGATAAAAAAAGGTATAAACAAATACTTCATGGCTGCTATTGTGAGTATATGCATTTGAATGCTGTAGTTGGATGCAGCAGCAAGGGAGATGAGGCTGAGTACAGGGCTATGGTAGGAAACTTTGTCACATGGTGTGAGCAGAATTATCTGCAGCTGAATGTGAAAAAGACTAAGGAGCTGGTGGTAGACCTGAGGAGAGCTAAGGTACCGGTGACCCCTGTTTCCATCCAGGGGGTCAGTGTGGACATGGTGGAAGATTACAAATACCTGGGGATACGAATTGACAATAAACTGGACTGGTCAAAGAACAGTGAGGCTGTCTACAAGAAGGGTCAGAGCCATCTCTATTTCCTGAGGAGACTGAGGTCCTTAACATCTGCCGGACAATGCTAAGGATGTTCTACGAGTCTGTGGTGGCCAGTGCTATCGTGTTTGCTGTTGTGTGCTGGGGCAGCAGGCTGAGGGTGGCAGACACCAACATAATCAACAAACTCATTCATAAGACCAGTGATGTTGTGGGGATGGAACTAGACTCTCTCACGGTGGTGTCTGAAAAGAGGATGCTGTCTAAGTTGCATGCCATCTTGGTCAATGTCTCCCATCCACCACATAATGTACTGGGTGGGCACAGGAGTACATTCAGCCAGAGACTCATTCCACCGAGATGCAGCACTGAGCGTCATAGGGAGTCATTCCTGCCTGTGGCCATCAAACTTTACAACTCCTCCCTTGGAGGGTCAGACATCCTGAGCCAATAGGCAGGTCCTGGACTTATTTCATAATTTACTGGCATAATTTACATATTACTATTTAACTATTTATGGTTCTATTACTATTTATTATTTATGGAGCAACTGTAACGAAAACCAATTTCCCCCGGGATTAATAAAGTATGACTATGACTATGACTTGATGTGTAATCAGCAGCAACTTTACTTTAGCAATGAACGAGAAGTCTGGATACAAGAAATGCTCAAACCCTTTGTTGCACATGCTTAATGTACAAATAACAGTACCACTGCACATCAGTTCCAAACTATGATTCCATTGATTTCAATGGAACTGAATCTCAAAAGCAAAGTACATGTGACTGCTACTATACCGAACATTTAAAAAACATGAACAAAAAATGTCTAGCCATGTTTGAGTTTTGTTAAATTGCACTAACAAGTTTCTTTAAAATGCATGACACGTAGCCTACCTTTGCTGCTCGCATTAGAATTTCCCTTTCTTGCTCATCTTTTCTCTGTTTTTCTATTTGATCCAGTTGTTCAAAGAACTTCAGCTGTGACCTTACATCACTTAATTGCTCGTACCTGTCATCCTCCTGAAGTCAAAAGGTAATCCAAATTATTTGTTGTTTGCAGTGGTGGTGACAAAAAAAATCTTCTACATACAAACTTCCATAAATAAAAGAGTCTGTTCCATCATGGTTTCTTGCTTTTTGCAAATTTGTGAACAGTAACACTCCAAAAAAAAACTTTGGGCAACTTGTCCTACAGTGTGTGTGAGGAAGAAAGTGTTCCATTCATCACCTTCTTGCCCCAGTAACTAATACTCTCCTCACTAATAACAACAAAAAATGGCTATAAACTCAGTACTTAACCCAATTACACAAAGGATACAATAATAATTAATTCATATTAATGATAACTGCTAACAACAAAAGCCCACAAATATATGTATTTTGTTAAGCAGTTAATTTTGTTAAGTAGATTGAGCCTATGTTTAAACAACAGTAAAATACTGCATACTTCATGATTGTGTAGTTTTGTGATTTGCTGCTAGAAATACTAAGATGGTCCAGACAGTACCAAAGATGAGAGACTCAGTGGATTTGGCTGATAACCCTCCTGATGAAAGGTCAATGACTTGAAACATTATCTCTATTGGAAATATTGCGAAATATTGGTAGCTCAGGTTGAGTGTTTGGTTGATCGCTGAGCTTGGCAAAATATTTGCAGATGTTTTGACTCCATGCGAAAAGCCAGCATCAGTGTGCAGTTGAGGGTGTTGTCTCCTCAGAGTATGGCTTGTATACCCCTCTGGGATTTGAACAAGTATTGATTAGACATCATGATCTGGTCGGCTGGTTCAAAACACTGAACAGTTTAGCAGTAGAAGATTCTGATTGGCTAACTTCGAGGGAGGTCCGTTGGAAGTATTTGCTTTGCTGTCCAGATCCTGAGTTTACTGGCCATTCGTTGATTTTTGACGTATTTGTTTCTCTTTCTCTGTGAGGGTCCGTATGCTGGATCTACGCCGATGTGTTTGTTGATGGATTCTTCTGTAGAGAGCCAGACGTTGAGAAATTTTCATTCTTTTCTTGTTCTTGCTTGAGTCAAGACACTGGCTGTCGCCCAGATGAAATGGTGTTCTCCGTCTTCTTGAGATGACATTAGCGAGAGTGGGTCATGCCAAACGACACAAGCGATGAATAAACGAATTGTATTGCTGTACATAAAGAATGTCCCGAATATAGCAGCATGAATGCTTCAGCAACACATCACAGCTGCTCACAAACTGACTGCAACTTTGAGGAGGAACCCATCACAACTCTAAGTGCAGCAGTGTGACTGATAGAACAAACATTATTTACAAAATCCAGTGTAGTGAGTATGACAAGAATTATGTTGGTCAAACAGGAAGAAAACTATCGACCAGATTACACGATCATCAGCTAGCGAGCAGAAAGCACGACCCACTCTTGCTAGTATCAGCTCATGAAGGTGAAGAAGGACACCTTTTCAACTGGATGGCAGCCAGAATCTTGACTCAAGCATGAACAAAAAAAGAATGAGAATTTCTCAAAGCCTGGTTCTCTACAGAAGGATCCATCAACAAACACGCCAACATAGATCTGGCATATGAACCCTTTACCAAGAAAATGGAAAGAACAATATCAATAATCAACAAATCGACAGTACTCTCGGGATCTGGACAGCGAAGCAAACACTTCCAACGGACCTCACTGAAAGCTAGCCGATCAGAATTTTCTACTGCTGCACTGCTCACAGTGTTTGGAACCAGCCAACCAGATCACAACTCTAATCAATATCGACTTGGACCCCGGAGGAATATATAAGCCAGCATTCTGAGAGACAACATTCTCAACTGTGCACTGAAGATGGCTTCCCAATTGGAGCTGAAACATCTGCAAACACATTGCCAAGCTTGGCAACCAACCAAACTTCCAAATTGTCTCTGTTTCTCTCAGATATTGCTTGGTCTGTAGAGTACTGTTAGCATTTTCTACTTTTTTAAAATGTGTTTATTTAGGTTTATTGCAACATACCACTTTATTTAAAAACCTGAATAAATGATTGAACATTCCACCAAAATATCTTTGCAATACAATCATTACATGTATTAGTTTTCCATTTGTACAGAGCTGACTCTTGCGATTGGGAGTGGAAATGATTGGCTTGACTTTCTACTTCGAACACCAAATTGTTATAGTTGCTAAACTGTTCATTCTTGGTATTGGGTTGAGTGAGAATCAAGCTTGGCTGTACTTTCATTATGATGTTTTCTGCCACCACTGATTACCCACCTTCGTGAGATACCAAAAAAATGGCTTACAGCTATGGATATCATCACAACCGACAGTGAGTTCAGTGAAAGAAATATTGCTTACCACTGGTATCACATGAACAAGGGAGCAAGTGTTTTCAGTGCACTTACCTCTAGTTGTAAAAATTTGTAATGGACTTGTATTTTATTTAAATGAGGCTCAGTCTAGCAAGACCACAAGTAATTCTCCACTCACCTTATATGTGATGTTTCTTTGCTGTGCAACTTCAGATATCTTTTCTACAAGTGTTTGTAATCTCTGTTGGGTGGCATGCGACACAAAATTTACTACATCAGGATGGACATCAGTAATTCCATGTTTTTTACCTGTTCCCAAAAAAAGGTTAAAGTAGAAAAATTAATATTCTTAATTGAATTATTGCACTCCTTTTACTAATTCTGTTCTACAAGCTCAATACTGCCCAATATACTAGTCTCTGGTTCCATGTAGTTAACTGGAAGTCGAAATATCCTTAATTACATTTCTATTTATTTATTATTGTAACTTAGTGTTTTTAATGTCTTGCAATGGAATGTACTGACACAAAAATAACAAATTTCACAACTTTTTAAAATTGACTTAAAAACAGGCTTTTCTGACCCAACAAGTGACAGGTGACAATAAGGCTTTACTCCCAGATGAGCTAGATGCCTTTTATGCTCATTTTGACCATCAAAACTTGGAGGTACCTTCACAAACTCCCACAGCCCCCGATGAACTGTGATTTCATTCTCTAAGGCCAATGTGAATGCATCCTTCTGGAGGGTGAACTCATGGAAAGGATCCAAGCCAGATGGGGTACCTGGCCAAGTACTAAAGACCTGTCCTGATTAACTGGCTGGAGTGTTCACAGATACCTTTATTTTCTCACTTCGGCAGTCAGAGGTACCCATCTGCTTCAAGCAGGCTTCAATTACATCTGTGCCTAATGAGAACGTGGTAACCTGCCTCAACACCAGTAGCACTCACATCCACTGTGATGAAGTGCTTCGAGAGGTTGGTGATGAAACATATAAACTCCTACCGGAGAAGTGACTTGGATCTGCTTCAATTTGCCTGTTGTCTCAACAGGTCAACAAAAGATGCCATCTCACTGGCTCTTCACTCAACCCTGGAACATCTGGATAACTAAGATGCATACATCAGGATGTTCTTCATTGACTACAACTCAGCATTCAATATGATCATCCCTTCAAAACTAATCAATATGCTTCAAGACCTAGGCCTCAATACTTCCGAGTGCAACAGGATCCTTGATTTCCTCACTTGCAGGCACCAGTCAGTTCAAATTCGTAACAACATCTCCATCAGCACAGGTGCACCACAATGCTGTACGTTTAGTCCGCTGCTCTACTCACTTTACACTTGTGACTAAGTGGCTAAGCATAGCTCCAGTGCCAAATTTAATTTTGGCACCATTGTTGCTGGCCAAATCAATGGTGGTGACAAATCAGCATATTGGATGGAGATTGAAAATCGGGCTGAGTGGTGCCACAACAACAATCTCTCACTCAATGTCAGCCAGACCAAGGAGCTGATTTTCACCTCAGGGAGAGGAAGCCATCGGTCCATGGCAGTCCTTATCGGGGGATCAGAAGTGGTGAGGGTCAGCATTTTCAAGTTCCTCAAGTTTTCATTTTGGAGGATCTGTCCTGGGTCCAGCATGTAAGTGCCATTATGAAGAAAGCACGGCATGCCTCTACTTTCTTAGAACTTTATAAAGATTCAGCATGTCATTTAAATCTTTAAAAACTGTCTATATATGTGTGGTGGATAATATATTAACTGGTTGCATCATAGCCTGGTACGGAAACATCAATGCCCTTGAACGAAAAGTCTACAAAAAGTAGTGAATATAGCCTAGTCCATCATGGGTAAAGCCCTCTGCACCACTGAGTACATCTACACAGAGTGCTGTCGCAAGAAAGCAGCACCCATCAAGGACCCCCACCACCCAGGCCATGCTCTCTTCTTGCTGCTGCCACCAGACAAAGGTACAGCAGCCTCAAGACCCGTACCAACTGGCTCAGGAAGTTATTACTCCCTCAACCATCAGTCTCTTGAACCAGTGGGGACAATTTCACTCAACTCCTCTCAACCTATGGACGAACTTTCAAGGGCTTCTCATCTCATGTTATCAACATTTTTTTGCTTAGTTATTTATTATTTGTTTTCTTTCTTTTTGTACAGTTTGTAGTTTTTTTTGCACATTGGTTATTTGTCTGTCCTGTTGGGTGCGGTCCTTCACTGTTTCAATTATTTCTTGTAGTTATTGTGAATGCCCACAAGAAAATGAATCTCAGGTTGTATATGGTGACATATATGTACTTCGATAAATTTACTTTGAACCTTGAGCATGTGCTGTGCAATTACACCCAAGAGACCAATTAACGTACGGACAGCTACGTCTTTGGAACGTGGTGGAAATTACAGCAATTGGAGGAAACCCATGTGATCACAAGGAGAGCATACCAACTTCTTACAGAATTGAATCTGTGTTGATGGCGCTATAATAGTGTTACGCTAAATGCTACAGTACTGTGTCGTGTGTCAGTGATAATAAACCTGGTCTGATAACAGGAAAGCATTATAATGCTACAGGCATCTCTATATACTATATAGGTCCTTTATGTTCATGCAAGGTGATAGGCAGTACTTTTAGATGCCAGAATGTTTTATTTGCTTGAAAACATAGCAGATGATTGTTCTGTAAATAGATCTAACTTAATTTTGATTACAATCAAAACAATTAGTGTCGGTGGTTGAAATGCTATTAATGTTGATCGCTGTGCTTAGTTAGCAGCCTTCAATAAACAACAGTGGTAGCTGACGAAGACACAACTTCAGCTGCAATTCCAATGCTAGGCAGCAGCATCTTTACTCCCCCCACCACTTGTTTTCAAATGCCATATCAAACATTTTGTTTACAGGTATCCCCAGGAGTTTGAAAGGAGCTTGTTTTTTGATTCTCTGTCTCGCTTGGTTCTTTCAAAAATTGCATTGGAAAGCACGTCCACCCTGCAACAATGAGTATGTATTTCTTTACCTATTTCTAACATTCTTCTGTGCAATGGAGCAGCAAACAAGAATGCTTCATCTTTACATGATCTCGTCAGAGTGCCCACCAATTCTGAATTTGTTGCCAAAATTCGTGCACTTTCTTCAGACAGATTAACTCCAGCCATAGATGCCACATCATTAATGTCATCATCATCCCTATAAAATTTCAAAAGTATACACAAGTGTCATTATTAGGAGGTAACCTACAAATTAAAAGAATCTCAAATGCTAATTTAAAACTGGATCAAAATGAACATATTTGTCAGAAATGTAGTTATGAATAGAAGTAAAAAAGACCTATTTAGACTGTCCTTAGTCAACAACACTGGAACCTCCTTACAGTGATCAGACAGGTGAAAGACACATATAGGTAATACTTTATCTAGCACAATCATCACACACACACAGTGTTCAAAAATACTTGACATTTTTTCAAGGTACAGACAATGAATTTCGCCTCGCCAGCATTGCAAAAATCTTTGAACAAAGAAGCTGTTTTCTCTTCCTACTGGGACATGCCTCACTCTGTGCTCAGTGCAAGATGTCTCTTCCCTGGAGAGTTACACAGAGACTACTATTTGTGATGTATTATCCCAGCACAAAATCCAATCTAAGTTAAGCAAATGGGTACTATGTCTCAAGTTCCAATTAGGTGACCTGATGAAGGTCCAGAATTCTAAAGTAGGAAGGACTTAGTTAAAATAAATACCAGTTAAAGAATTGAGGTTAGTTTTAAAGGAACAGCCATTTTTGTTGTTTTGATAAATATTTACCTGGATTTGGTTCAAAAACCATATTAAGCCTGATTTTTAAATAAACATTGAGATTTTGTATCACTGTTTTCCATCTTTAACTTTGTGAGTTTATACTCAAACATCTCACCTGAAAGAACCACCTGCTGCTGCTGCTGCCGCTTCTTTAAGCTTGTTCTTTTGAACAACTGACGTCTGGACAGAATAAGTCAAACCAGCTTTATTTCCTGGCACCACTGTTGGTTTCATAACAGGAACTGTAAAATTAAGGAGAACTTAGGTGGATTAATCAACTTTTTTATATCTCCAATGGTTACAATATATTACTAAACTAAAAATGGTTGTAAATGTCTAAATCATAGGCACATAATACTTTGTACAACAAGCTATCACGCTTAGGATGTTTGAGGATGAATACACTTTGGCAGCTAGGGACATTTCTATCATTCATCCTTGTATTAAGCCAGGTATATTTTCTATATATTATCTTGTGTTAACAACAGAAGTTCCTCAATATGCTAAAACATTATTACTTAAGTTGTGAAAGAACCTATTCAGACACTGCAATGTACAGTTTTATGACAATGCAAGATGGTTAAGGGTCACTCTGGCTGTCAAAATTAATAACTTGTATTAGCAAGGTCAAGATGTTCTGTATCAAGTGATGTGGAAATATTTAGTGCATTCAACTCCACATTTGAAATTCAGTTCTATTGACATCCTACTCTGCATGTTTAAAGGACAGCAAGTCAAGTCAAGTCAAGTCACTTTTTATTGTCATTTTGACCATAACTGCTGGTACAGTACACAGTAAAAACGAGACAGGACCATGGTGCTACATGAAACAACACAAAAACTACACTGAACTACGTAAAACAACACAAAAACTACACTAGACTACAGACCTACCCAGGACTGCATAAAGTGCACTAAACAGTGCAGGCATTACCATAAATAATAAACAAGACAATAGGCACAGTAGAGGGCAGTAGGTTGGTGTCAGTCCAGGCTCCGGGTATTGGGGAGTCTGATGGCTTGGGGGAAGAAACTGTTACATAGTCTGGTCATGAGAGCCTGAATGCTTCGGTGCTTTTTGCCAGATGGCAGGAGGGAGAAGAGTTTGTATGAGGGGTGCATGGGGTCCTTCATAATGCTGTTTGCTTTACGGATGCAGCGTGTGGTGTAAATGTCTGTAATGGCGGGAACAGAGACCCAGATGATCTTCTCAGCTGACCTCACTATCCGCTGCAGGGTCTTGCGATCCGAGTTGGTGCAATTTCTGAACCAGGCAGTGATGCAGCTGCTCAGGATGCTCTCAATATAACCACTGTAGAATGGGGTGAGGATGGCGGGGTGGGAGATGGACTTTTCTCAGCCTTCACAGAAAGTAGAGACGCTGCTGGGCTTTCTTTGCTATGGAGCTGGTGTTGAGGGACCAGGTGAGATTCTCCAGCAGGTGAACACCAAGAAATTTGGTGCTCTTAACGATCTCAACAGAGGAGTCATCGATGTTCAGCGGAGAGTGGTCGCTCCATGTCCTCCTAAAGTCAACAACCATCTCTTTTGTTTTGTTCACATTCAGAGACAGGCTATTGGCTCTGCAGCAGTCCGTTCGCCACTGCACCTCCTCTCTGTATGCTGACTCATCGTTCTTGCTGATGAGACCCACCACGGTCGTGTCATCGGCGAACTTGATGATGTAGTTCGAGCTGTGTGTTGCAGCACAGTCATGGGTCAGCAGAGTGAACAGCAGTGGACTGAGCACACAGCCCCGGGGGACCCCCGTGCTCAGTGTGATGGTGTTGGAGATGCTGCTTCCAATCCAGACCGACTGAGGTCTCCCAGTCAGGAAGTCTAGAATCCAGTTGCAGAGGGAGGAGTTCGGGCCCAGTAGGCTCAGCTTTCCAATCAGTTTCTGAGGAATGATTGTGTTGAATGCTGAAATGAAGTCTATGAAGCAAAACAGTTATGGAACAGTATAGACACAATCCATAATTATTCTGTATATTTAATTTTCTATTTTAAGAGAAATAATAATATTTAGGTTTACCTGTCTGAAGTTGCTTCAATTGCACCTGTGAAGGTGCAGTTAACATGATGCGATTGTGAGGTTGTCTAAGTGTTACCATGGGTGTCTGTGTCAGAGTTACTTGCGGTCTGGCCAGCGTTCCTTGCTGCTGTTGAAACACCTGAAGAGGCACACAAATATGAAAATATACAAGCATGAACCTAGCATTAAAAAAAAATCAGCATTTTTATAACATTTTAGATCATAATCTTCCTACACTAAATCTAAACCAAACAGGATATGAAATGTTATGTAACTGAAACTGTTCAATCACCTTTAATTCCATATTATGTTACAAGATATTGTTTGATATCTGCTGACAATACTGTTCAGCTGATTTCTCAACCACAACTTCAAGCAGATAATAATTTACTTAGAAAACCTCTCCAAGGCAGCCTCTGGTGAACAGGTCGACACAAAATCTGAAAGTAAGGGAGCCTGAGGCACCGTAGGTGCACAGATGGCCCTATGGATTAGTTGTGTTCCTTTGACTTACCTTGCCAGCTTGTACTGACTGTCCAGGTTGTGCTAAACTTAACACTGGATGTTGGAGAGTGCTGGTTACTGTAGCTGTAGAAGTAGTTGTCCGTACTACAGGCCGCTGCTGAACAGTGTTTCCTAGTACCACTGCTGTCAATGCTGTTGTGGTCGGAGTTGAGGATTGTTGTTGACTTTGCTGAATAAAAGCCTGCGAGTCCTGAGTGAGTTGGCGCAAGGCTGGCAAGCTCCGCTAAGAATGCACAGAACAAAGTTAAACTTTTCAACTAATCATAGTATGATTTTTTAAAAAAACTTTATGCAAGGTGTTATCATAGTTAGGAAGGCTAACAGAATGTTACAGAGCACTACAGACAGAACTAGGCCTTTCAGCCCACCTTGTCTGTGCGGAACTGTTATTTTGCCTAGTCTCATCAACTCACAGCTGGATCACATCCCTCCACATTCCCCCATCCATGTGTTCACTAAAATGTTGTCATCCTTCAATGCTGTCTTTCTTTGACAAGAGAATGGAGTAGAAAAGTAGGTAATGTTACTACAATAATGCAGGATATTGGTGAGACCACAGAGTACTGCATACAGTTATTATCTTACTTAGAGAGAGAGATAAACTTGTAATGTAGGTAACTTAGAAATTTCACTCGTTGATTTCTGTGACAAAATTGTCCTACATGACATATTCTAAGCAGGTGAGTGCCACAACACCTCACAAGAGTGGGAGGTGATCTTATAAAAATATGAGATATTTTGAAAGGGTTGACATGGAGGAAGTTTCATCTTGGGAGGAATATAGAACCAGATTTCAAAATGTAGCATTCTCAAAATTTGTAATATCGTTGTGAATCTCTGGAATTGTCTGTTAGAGAGATTTGTAGAGGCTGGATCATCCAATATAGTCAAGGCCAAATTAGACAGACTTTGGATCTACAGGATTTGGGAAACAGACAAGAAAATGCAGTCAAGAACAAGTTCAGACCAAACAGGATCTAATTGAATGTGTAGGACATTCCAGTGCACGTATACCCCATTCCTACTCCTATTCTTTATATCTTCCTGGCACTAATTGGATTTTTTAAAACTTGAAAATGCCACCAATTCCTGAATACTTGGTTTAAAGCAATGGTTCTTAACCTGGGGTCCACGGTGTCCAGGGTGTCTGTGAACTCGGATGGGGAAAAAAATTACATCTTTATTTTCACTACCCTCTAACAAAAATTTAGCATTTCCTTTAATTATGAATGCAGGTAACAAACCAACTGTTTGGTAACGTGTGGATAGTCAGAGGCTTTTTCTCAGGGCTGAAATGATTGCAACAAGAGGACACAGGTTTAAGGTGCTGGGGAGTAGGCACAGGGGAGATGTCAGGGGGTATGTATGTATGTATGTATTTATTTATTTATTTAATGCAGAGAGTGGTGAGTACGTGGAATGGGCTGCTGGCAACCGTGGTGGAGGCGGATACGATAGGGTTTTTTAAAGAGACTTTTGGATAGGTACAGGGAGCTTAGAAAAGTAGAGGGCTACGGGTAAGCCTAGTAATTTCTAAGGTAGGGATATGTTTGGCACAACTTTGTGGGCCGAAGGGCCTGTATTGTGCTGTAGGTTTTCTATGTTTTTATGCAACTGTATTTCAAAATAATTGGTTTCTTTTGTAATCCTACGTATTTTATTTCATATATTTAAACACAATATTCTGAGAAGGGGTCCATTGGCTTCACTGGACTGCCAAAGGAGTCCATGGTATAAAGAAAGGTTAAGAATCCCTGGTTTAAAGTAATTCAACTATTACCAACCCGAAATGTTAAATCCATTTCCCTTCCACAGATGGTGCCTGATCCACTAATATTAGAAGCATTTACTAGCTTCATTTCTGACTTTCAGCATTTGAGGTCTTATTTTCCTTTTTAAGTTGGGTTCCTGATACTCCAAAGAACAGGACCGGCTACACTCAATTTCTCATGTACTAGTTTATCAATGTACATTTTTAGAAGCTGGGACAGGAAAAAAAACTTTTAGAGGAAACCTTCTGCTATATATACACACAAGACATGTACATTATTATCAAATCATACCCATAATAATGGATGAAAGAGCAGATTAGGTGTTCTATTTCTTAGTTTGTACACATCAATACAAAAAGTAACTTAATTCCCCTTTGAAACTAACAGGGGGATTTATTGAAAATTTACTGAAAGAAACCCAACTGGAAATAAAATGTAAAATAAATATAATGCACATACTTTTTCTACAGGAGAATGGGTGTGATGGGGTGGGAAGAAAGGAGATTTTGTTCACAATAATTGATAGAATTTTGCTGACTAAGTCTGATATCGAAGAATGATTATATCTTAGTCTACATAATAGAAAACAAGTTATCTAGTTTTCAAATACTGCAAATGCTGGTTTTGTTCCCAAGCAAAATTGAATTTATCATAAACACAAAGGATTCTGCAGGTGCTGGAAATCCTGAGCCATGCACATAAAATATGGAGGAATTCAGCAAGTCTGGAAGCATCTATGAAGGGGAATATAGTCAACGTTTCGGGCCCCTATAAAGAGTCTCAGTCCGAAACGTTGACTGTTTATTCCCCTTCATTCATTATGCCTGACTTGTTGAGTATTTTGTGTGTTTGCTCAATGAATTTATCAGGCAGGACACAAAAAACACCTCTTTCAAATACAAAAAGTTTGGATGGATCATTATCAGGCAAACTATAAATTACCTTCAGGAAAGGCACAAGGTATGGTTGAGGTGATGAATTGAGCTCTCTATATAACCGGCTTGTAAAGTCTTCAGCATCAATTTTCCCATCCTATAAAATGAAAAGAGTAAAACTGGAATTGATTTCAACACGTTGAGGACATTTCCAATTTCAACAGACAATTTGGTATTCTGTAGGGAAAATAATTCAGTGATTGTTCTTATTTAGTATTCAATAGCACCAACTGTTATATTTTAATAAAGGTGAGAATCTCCTTGGTAGGCAATTCTGCACATTTGATTTCTCTAGGGCTGATGCAGTTTCACAGTTAATGGTAGATAGTTCATGCACTTGCACAATACATCATTTCTTTTGTGAAACATCAGTCTGAAAATGGCTCTTACCATCTAAAATAATGCTACATATTTTTTCCAAATTAGATAAATTCTAAACATCGTCAGATTTTGATCAGAAAATCAAAATGACTTCTTTAAATTGGAAAGTAACCATATAATAATAAGAAATATGAACTGCCAGTCTGAATAATGGAGCTTTTATGCACAGGTGAATGTTTCTTTTGATCTGTTATATTATTTACCTATTGAAGAAAACTTAGCTGAATTTTATTCTATACACATTACAGACAACTTGTCTGTAATGCTTAAAAGAGGATCCAAAAGATTCTAAAGGCCGTGGAAGCCTTAGAACTTCATGCTTTGAGTGTTTCAATGCCTCACTCAAATACTTAACAAACAGTTTGATACCTTCATGCCTTGGGTATGATCATAAGTTTACCCAACATATTTCATTAGTGTATCGTCTTAAACAGAAGACCTAAATACTCACACACAAAATAAAAACTTCTGTCCTACAGTGTTAGTACTGTTCTTCTCTAGTTCAATAAACTAAACTATTCTCTATGCTCAAACAACAGGAATTCTGCAGATGCTGGAAATTCAAGCAACATACATCAAAGTTGCCTCTTCCTATAGATGCTGCTTGGCCTGCTGCGTTCACCAGCAACTTTGATGTATGTTATTCTCTATGCTCTGCCCTTTTCCCATTGTCCTTTATCATCTTCTATTTCAGGGAAATGAATCAATTCTTCCTTAGAATTTCTGCTCAAATCTATGAAAAAAGTATTTGCCATTCATTACCTACAATTCCAAGACATATGGTTTAGTTTTCCAATTATATTAATGCAGAAACATTTGCAATATGCTTTCTTACCAGTAAATTTTGCACCAGTTCTTTGACATTGGCAGCTGTTTCAGTTGACTGTTTACCGCTTGAAGCTAACTTGATCAACGTAGACAGAAAGTTTTTGCATTTCTTCACATTTTCCATTGTTTCCTGTAGAACATTTAAGCATTTAATAGCGGGAAAGGTACAGTACTGTACAACTAAAAAGCCTTTTCTACAGAAAGTTAAGTTTACACACACAGGAGTCAGTCTTGGGAAGAAGAAACTTTAACTTCAGTATGAAGTAATCTTTTTAATATATTGTTTTTATTTTACTTCACAATAAAAAAAACAATTTGTTGGGCAATTCAATCCTTTCTGATTTTCTTTTCTGAAAGCAATGATTCATGCAGGTACATGCCCAGCTGGCAGCAATCACTTCGCATTGTTAAATTTTCTATTCAAATAATAAAATAAGTAATCAAAAATAACATCTACAAACACAGTAGAATTAACATTGGAAAATGCCCCAAGATTCTCCACATAGATGTAAACAAAGCATTAGCTTGCAATCTGAAACAAAACATAAAGTACTACAACCACCCAAAATAGTTCAGGGAGGTGGTACAGGAGCCTCAGGACCCACACCACCAGAGGGGATAACTTCACACAACTTCGCTTGCCCATCACTGAACTGTTCCCACAACCTGTGGACTCACTTGCAAGGACTTTTCATCTCATGTTCTTGATATTATTTATTTATTTATTTACTTATTATTGTTTTGTTTATTTGTTTTACTTTTTGTATTTGCAGGGTTTGTTGTATTTTGCACATTGTCCATCTTGTGTGCTATTTTTCATTGATTCCATGGTGTTTTATTGTATTTACTGAGAATGCCTGCAAGAAAATGAATTTCAGGGTAGTACGTGGTGAGATATGCACCTTGATAATAAATTTACTTTGAACTCTGAAAAACGATCTTCATCCTGAAATGAAATGGTTCTCTTTCCACAGATGCTTTCAGATCAGCTGATCAGTTCCAATATTTTGTTTTTATTTTAAGAGTTAACAATTTTGTTTAAAAGTGTCTCAAACTTAAGAGAAAGTAATAGCAGGAGGAATTGTGAAGTAAAGAATTAGTTACTGTGTGTAGGAAAAAGTATGCCAAAGAAAATGCAATTTCCAAATTTGAGGGTGTGATTGCCCATGAGCTCACAGTTCAGTCAGTACTAGGTATGGGCATGGTGTTCATTTGGATTCAAAATTTTGAATGTTCTGAAGTTTTAGACCCAGCAACAAAAAAAAAATGTTATATTTCCAGCTAAGATGGTGTGTGGAGGTGGCAGTGTCCTACGTGCTTACTGCCCAGGTTCTTCCTGATTTGTAGAGAAGCCTGGAGAGTTATTACAGTACACCGTGCACATGGATTATTTTTAAGTAAGCATCATCCTGCACTAGCCATGTCCTTCTGCACTTTCTATTGATACAGGCTTGATCATACAGACAGAGTAAGGACTATGCCAGGCCATAAGACTTCGTCATGGCTATCCCTTGAGGTCGAGGATGATGATCTTCATTCTGAAGAAGTGGCCCACAGAGTGAAGATGGCTGTGCATATATTTGTTTAACGTGCAGTTGATGGTGCACTCCAAGAAGTACACGATACTTCACAAATCAACCAACTGATTCCAATGGATTAAAGTTATGATGATTAATATATCTACTGTTACAGCTGGTCCAGAGTGCCTCAGTTAGAGCTGCGTGATCTGCCCTTTCCTATTCAGCACAATTATTGTTCAATTCAATCTGATGGAGAATGGCCATGAACACTGGACTTTAACTCCACAAGGACTACCAATCGTGTCATGGTTGAATGCATCTACTGCAGGAAGACTGGCAAGGACAAGGTCACGTCAATTTGTCTCTCAGGTTAGTTCATTCACCACCTGCCAAGGGTCCAGTCCGGCAACTATGTTCTTCACAACTTGTAGGTAGTGACATCAATGCTACAAACTAGTAGGAGCAGACCTTGAAGGACAGAAATGAAGTGACCACAAGGTTGATGTAGGAGAGTGGGATTTCGATTTGCAAGATACAGTGAGTGGTTCTAGGGAAGATGGAACCTGAACAGCTGGACACGTTACACATAGGCAGGACCTGGATTACTTGCTTTGCAGAGATGCAATTAAAGACAAGATGGTAATAAAACTACATTTGTAAATTAAGAGTTCTATATCTAATTGTATCTGGTATCCAAAACAAAATCAATGAACACACAAATAGAGATAAGTGGGGAGTGATCTATTAGTGATACAGAAACATGGTTACAAGGAGATCAAAAATACAAACTCAATATTCAGGGATATTTGAAGACAGGCAGGAAGGAAAGTGGGGAAGTTCTATAAAATGAGTGAAACAAGTACAGTTTTGAAAGATGATCAAGGTTCAGAAAATATCATATTCATTTGGAGGAAGTGAAAATAGCAAGATAAATAAAAGAGGTTGGGTAGAAAACCACATATCAGGAAAAAATGGTGCATTAATTATGGATTACTTTAATCTTCATTAAATAAATTGGAAACGGTAACCATGAAAAAGAATAGACCACGAAATATTGGTTACTTGGATCTGGTAATGTGTAATGAAACAGGTTTAATAAATGATCATATCATGAAAGAACTTAGTACTCAGCTTAAGACTGAAAGGCTTGAATCTGAAACGATTACGTAAACTTAAGGGGAATTACAGAGTAATTTGTAAGGAGTTGGCTAAAGTGGACTGAGCATTTAGATCAACAGGCAGGACAATAGACAAATAGAGACAAGCATTCACATCTCCTATGGTCATGCATGCAACCATGACAGGATTGGAAGACGTAACAGTCATGCAATAACCAAGAAAGACAAAGATTGAGCAACCTTGGTCAATAATGATGGAGAAAGTAGTACATTCTGAGACCAATGGTACTTTCAAAAGCCATTTAACATGGAAGAACAGTGATTCATTTGCTGAGGAAACAGGGGACAGAGGATGATGGTGGAACCCATGCATAGGAATATATAATGTATATAGAAATGGAACGTTTCTCCAAACCAGGGTGTAAAGCATATAACACACGATAACTTATGAAGGTAAAGATAAAAGCTATAGATGAATCACACATAAATAACAAACTAAAGTGCATTAATATTAAATAATGTAATGTACAAAGTAGATTAACCAGTGATACTTCAAATATGATGCAGCTGGGAGTTCAGAAGCTTAATGGCCAGGGGGAAGAAACTGTTTCTCATCCTGACTGTTGTCTTTATGCATCATAATCTCCCACCTGATGGTAGGAAATCAAAGAGGATACTGGATGGATTGGTGGGATCCTTAATAAATCTAAGGGCCCTGGTATGCAGCCCTCCTGATAATGTCCCTGATAGCTGGTAGGGAGACCCTCATGATGCTCCCAGCTGTTCTCACATTCCTTTGTTGAGACTTCTGGTCCGATGCTTGACTGCTCCCATACCAGATGGAGATCAGGATGCTCTCAATGGTGCTCCTGTAAAATGCAGTTAAGATGGGGGGGTGGGAGCCTTGCTTGCCTCAATTTTCTTAGGAAGAGGAGGCACCACTGTGCCTTCTTATTCAGGGAGGGACTAGGTGAGGTCATCTAGGATGTGAACTTCCAGATCTTAGTGCACTTAACTCTGTGCAGTCTAAGAGTACCTTAGACTGCAGAGAGAGTATCAATATTTTGGTTATGTGGGCTGAAAAATGGCAGATACAGTTTAATCTAGGCAAATGTGAGGTAACCTACTTGGCTAAATTGTAGTATCTACTTAACTTTTTTTGCTTTTTCGTAATTGAAAAAAAAATCAATTTCCCATTTTTAAATGGCAACCAATCCAGAAATCACAATAAGAATCAAATTTCCAATAAATTAAAATTACAAATATGAGAAAAATGTTTTCTTAACTGAAGTAAAAAAAATTGATCCTAAAACTACTGTTACTTAACAGCAAAGACTTAAAGCTTTTGACCTCATTTCACCAGCCTATTTCTTATACCTCCAGAATCATCAGACTACATTTTAAGTTGGAGCTAGGAAACAAATCATTGTAGAGTAGGCGACTCTCATAAGTAATCTGTTTAATGTCCCACCGTGGAGAATGGAGGAAATAAAGAGTACCAGGTTGCATCAGAAATAATTGTATATTTCAACCCAAGGGCAACACAATGCAATAAAGTAAACTGCTACTGATAGCAAGTTATTCATAGAACTTCTTAAATCAAATGTATGTGTGGCTTGTCAGCATCAGCAGAATGAGATTATGAAGGAAGACTTCTAATGTTAAAATGCCTCTGAATTTGTATGCATTCTTTATGCAGCCATTACAGATGTTAATGTTCAAAGTGTTTGGCTTGCATAATTCTATTCCCTATCTAACTACCACCACTAAAATTAAACAACTTTTCTACAAAGTGGACTGCGTTTATAATTGACTAACTAGTACATAATTGAAGTTGATACAAATTTGGAATTTATTTTTTTTTAATCATGCAGTTTGAATCCCTGCCAGCAGATGGCTACATTTCTTCAACTCATCAGCCATAAATCAGTTTTAGGTTTCCACTGCTTAAAGTACTTGGCTGACACACTGACCTACATTAATCATGAAAGAGTAGCCTTAACTATACAACTCTACAATTAAAGCATAGAATTTACAGATATGTAACATAATTCTCTTGTAAACTTGAAGATTATTCAATTTGTCTAAAACTAGTGATGAAAGGAATTGCGAGTAGATAGTAACAGAATATTTTAATACAATCAGTAAATAAAAATGCTATTATACCTTTCATAATAGTCACATGGTCCACCTCTGTAGTATCTCTTAAATTTCCAATCACACCTGAAGAATGCAAGGGTTTTACAAACTTTCTTATCAACATGGGCATTTCTTTAAAAATAGTCCAAACTTTGGTCATTAATGTGTCACTCAGGAATTTGACAGTCCAACATTTTATATATTCAGTCAACTTTAGAAAGAAAACTGAGTACTTGCTATTACATAGAGTCTTTTATGATATAGGGATATCCTAGATATTTTAGCAGTTTAAGGGTATGTATTTGTTACCCAGGCAAATACAAGCATCAAGTTCCCATAAACAGTAATGGAGTTATTATTCTGATAAACTTTACTGACTTAGTTGAGTATTTTACAATGCATAGGAAAATGGAATAATTATCTCAGCTCTCCAAAGTAATAACAAGGAATCTTGTATCCAGCAGGGGGAGCAAATGGGGTCTTAGTTTTTCATCCAAACAACAGCAGTCAGTATTTTTTGATGGGAAATGAAAGTTGAAAAGCTAAAGTTGAAATGAAAGTTAACCTACTACAGGAACACAAAATAATGTATGGTAAAATATGGGCTACTTGAATCCCTAGCTTGCAGAGGATTCGCAGCTGTCTTTAATGAGTTGTAAATAGGGGTAAAGGTTATTGATGTTCCCTTCTGCAAACTATTACTCTTCTTATCTTTTTATAATTCATTCCTCCTCATCCCTGTAATCAGTCCAGTAAACCTAGCTGTATCTTCAGTGACCTTAACATCATTAAACCGGAAAGGATACACAAGTAGATTTACAAGGATGTTACCAGGACTGAGGGTTTGAGTTACAAGAGGAGGTTCGGAGTTTATCCCTGTTGCATAGGGGGCTGACAGGTTACCCAACAGAGGTTTATAAAATTATGAGGAGTAAGGATAAAGTGAATGGTCATCTTCCCCCCACTCTCCCCAAAGTAAAGGGATTCAAAACAAGAGGGCAAAGGTTTAAGATGAGATTTAATATGAACCTGAGAGACAATTTTTCCACACAGAAGATAGTGTTTTCCACACAGAGGAAGGAGTTGCCAGAGGAAGTGGTAGAAGTTGGTACAATTACACCATTCCAAAAACAGTTGGACTGGTATCTTGATAGGAAAGGTTTAAAGGGACATGAGCAACGTTCCCTCTTTTTCAGCTGCACAGACTAATCATTGCTTTGAGCAGGAAATTTTACACGGCCTAAAAGCTGAGTAGTATTTTAAATGTTTCATTTTGTAGTATGCATATTATGAATATTTAGAATGAAAATTGAAAGATCAGATACTTTTGATCTTATTTATTAATTGAAGAGTATAATGAAATACAGAACAAGGAAAATCTTTCACATTTCATGAACCTTTTCTCATCTGTCTTCATTACAAATCCATTATCTATAAAAACTGTGCAGATTAATTTCACATCCAGATGAAAGTTGGGTCTTAATCCTCATTAGATCATCCGAATGTTCTATTTCTAGTCTATATCAGGATTTGCATTTGATTAAATTCATATGACTGCACAGCCAGCATGAAAAGCTTGACTAGATGGCGTTAGAGGTTTTTAAACAATGAGTTACCAACTTCCATTCTGTGTTTATTGTCACAATTTGTAAGTGTTGTAACTTGAAACACTGATGATATAAACATGTTGAAGCTCTAAAATGTTTCAAAGGTTGTGGTGTGTTTATTATTTAGAAAATTTATGGATTATGTTTATTAACACAATTAATTACAGGGTATTTCACAATTATATTAGCATAGACTTCAAAATTATGTTTGTATGATTTCAAAATTTTATTATAATAATTTCAAAATGATATTATTACAAAGGCAATATGCACAGGAGCGCTTCAGTTACTGCATGTCCAAGCACCCGCACATCTTAGAGGGCAGAGTCGTGATGGGCCAATGGAACTAGCTCAGATACGTAACTTTACCAGCGTGAATGCGTTGTGCCCAATAACGAGTTTTTCAAGCTGTATACAGCATCTCTTTGACTCTCTAAGGCAAGAGCATCCTTCCTCAGATACCATAAAAAACACACATAAAACCAGGAAAGGCCTCATGAAAGCACTGTACAGATGTAGCAAGATATCCTTGCTCTTAAACTAAACTCCTCTTGCTAATATTTCATCTACCCGCTCTTTCAGAGATTGGTGTTCAAGGACACTGAAGATCTCATTGCACCTTCCCTTTTTCCACTCCAACAGTCTGTTTTTGTCTCCAGAACCACACAACCTGACATGCATTTGCAAACCGGTGTGCTACATTTAAGTATATCATCCTGGTTAATTGGGACATAGTGGGACCAGTACATTTTGCCTCTATTAAGCAGCTGTTCCAATTAGCCAAAGTTTCAAGGAAGTAGTTAACAAGGTATATAAAAAAATAAACTAAGTAACAAATTATGTATTTAAATTAAATTCAGAACAAATTAGAACATTGCCAATATTATTACAATACTATAAAACTGTGCATCAGTTCCTAATAGTTACTGTCAGGGGAATTCATGCAATGTACGCTGGGGTGTTCTTTTGATTGACTGTAAACAAACAAAATCAGTGCAGACCCCTAGTGCAGATAGTGGACAGCCTTCATATAATGCTTTCGATGACTGCATCTTCCAAATCTTGATTTTCACTGTTACATGCACAATGATTGTCAATACCTTGAAATCCTAACTTGAAGTAGTGAAATTGTTTCAATTTTACTCCCGGCCATTTCTGGCATCTTCAAGCCTGTATGCTTGAAACTGCAGCGAGCAAAACAGTTCTGAGTTGTCTTACCACTTATTTCTTGCCAACTATCCGTGACAAAAATCACTGCTTTTTGAACACAAACACACACAACTGATGCTATTTAAAAACTATTTGCCCTAAGCAAGTGCACGCGACTGATGCCAGTTAGAAACTGTTCAGCAAAAGTCTTCTGTTCCAATTAAGTAGGAATGTGTCCTAAATAAACAAAGGTAATCCTGGCTACTTTTCTTGATCAGTTTTTGTTCTTTGTGAGTTGGCCCAAATAAGTGGCTGCCCTGCTTAATCAATGGCCCAGTTAACTGCAATCCACATTACATCTTGTGAATATCTATCTGAGGCATTAGCATTGGTCCACAGCACACCCTACTAGTTATTTCCTGCCATCCAGAAATCAAGACCATTTATTCTGCTCTTCGTTTCCTGTCAGTCAACGAATTTTCAATTTAGAAGCATAGAAAACATAGAAACCTACAGCACAATACAGGCCCTTCAGCCCACAATGCTGTGCTGAACATGTATTTACTTTAGAATTTACCTAGGGTTACCCATAGCCCTCTATTTTTCTAAGCCCCATGTACCTATCCAGGAATCTCTTAAAAGACCCGTAAAGACCCCATCATATCCGCAATTCATGCCAGGATATTACTCCTAGCTTCTGTTGTGTAACCTTATCAAAAACCTTCTGAAAGTCCAAAAGTAATATAGAAACATAGAAAATAGGTGCAGGAGTAGGCCATTCGGCCCTTCGAGCCTGCACCGCCATTTATTATGATCATGGCTGATCATCCAACTCAGAACCCAGCCTTCCCTCCATACCCCCTGACCCCTGTAGCCACAAGGGCCATATCTAACTTCCTTTTAAACATAGCTAATGAACTGGCCTCAACAGTTTGCTGTGGCAGAGAATTCCACAGATTCACCACTCTCTGTGTGAAGAAGTTTTTCCTAATCTCGGTCCTAAAAGGCTTCCCCTCTATCCTCAAACTGTGACCCCTCGTTCTGGACCTCCCCAACATCGGGAACAATCTTCCCGCATCTAGCCTGTCCAATCCCTTTAGGATCTTATATGTTTCAATCAGATCCCCCCTCAATCTTCTAAATTCCAACGAGTACAAGCCCAGTTCATCCAGTCTTTCTTCATATGAAAGACCTGCCATCCCAGGAATCAATCTGGTGAACCTTCTTTGTACTCCCTCTATGGCAAAGATGTCTTTCCTCAGATTAGGGGACCAAAACTGCACACAATACTCCAGGTGTGGTCTCACCAAGGCCTTGTACAACTGCAGTAGTACCTCCCTGCTACTGTACTCGAATCCTCTCGCTATAAATGCCAGCATACCGTTCGCCTTTTTCACCGCCTGCTGTACCTGCATGCCCACTTTCAATGACTGGTGTATAATGACACCCAGGTCTCGTTGCACCTCCCCTTTTCCTAATCGGCCACCATTCAGATAATAATCTGTTTTCCTATTTTTGCCACCAAAGTGGATAACTTCACATTTATCCACATTAAATTGCATCTGCCATGAGTTTGCCCACTCACCCAACCTATTCAAGTCACCCTGCATCCTCTTAGCATCCTCCTCACTGCTAACACTGCCACCCAGCTTCGTGTCATCCGCAAACTTGGAGATGCTGCATTTAATTCCCTCATCCAAGTCATTAATATATATTGTAAACAACTGGAGTCCCAGCACTGAGCCTTGCGGTACCCCACTAGTCACCGCCTGCCATTCTGAAAAGGTCCCGTTTATTCCCACTCTTTGCTTCCTGTCTGCTAACCAATTCTCCACCCACACCAATACCTTACCCCCAATACCGTGTGCTTTAAGTTTGCACACTAATCTCCTGTGTGGGACCTTGTCAAAAGCCTTTTGAAAATCCAAATATACCACATCCACTGGTTCTCCCCTATCCACTCTACTAGTTACATCCTCAAAAAATTCTATGAGATTCGTCAGACATGATTTTCCTTTCACAAATCCATGCTGACTTTGTCCGATCATTTCACCGCTTTCCAAATGTGCTGTTATCACATCCTTGATAACTGACTCCAGCAGTTTCCCCACCACCAACGTTAGGCTAACCGGCCTATAATTCCCCGGTTTCTCTCTCCCTCCTTTTTTAAAAAGTGGAGTTACATTAGCCACCCTCCAATCCTCAGGAACTAGTCCAGAATCTAACGAGTTTTGAAAAATTATCACTAATGCATCCACTATTTCTTGGGCTACTTCCTTAAGCACTCTGGGATGCAGACCATCTGGCCCTGGGGATTTATCTGCCTTCAATCCCTTCAATTTACCTAACACCACTTCCCTACTAACATGTATTTCGCTCAGTTCCTCCATCTCACTGGACCCTCTGTCCCTTACTATTTCTGGAAGATTATTTATGTCCTCCTTAGTGAAGACAGAACCAAAGTAATTATTCAATTGGTCTGCCATGTCCTTGCTCCCCATAATCAATTCACCTGTTTCTGTTTGCAGGGGACCTACATTTGTCTTTATCAGTCTTTTCCTTTTTACATATCTATAAAAGCTTTTACAGTCCGTTTTTATGTTCTCTGCCAGTTTTCTCTCATAATCTTTTTTCCCCTTCCTAATTAAGCCCTTTGTCCTCCTCTGCTGAACTCTGAATTTCTCCCAGTCCTCAGGTGAGCCACTTTCTCTGGCTAATTTGTATGCTACTTCTTTGGAATTGATACTATCCCTAATTTCTCTTGTCAGCCACGGGTGCACTACCTTCCTTGATTTATTCTTTTGCCAAACTGGGATGAACAATTGTTGTAGTTCATCCATGCAACCTTTAAATGCCTGCCATTGCATATCCACCTTCAATCCTTTAATATACACTGCTTTATCCAACAATATACAGTGTCTATAAAAAGTATTCACACCCTTTAGAAGTTTTCATGTTTTACTGTCTTACAACATTGAATCACAGTTCAATTACTTTGCCTTTTTTGACACTGATCAATAGAAAAAGACTCTTTTGTGTCAAAGTGAAAGCAGATCTCTACAAAGTGATCAACATTAATTAAAAATATAAAACACAAAATAATTGACTGTATTAGTATTCACCCCCTTTAATATGACACACCAAATCATCACTGGTGCAACCAGTTCGCTTAGAAGTCACATAATTAGTTAAATGGAGATCAACTATGTGCAGTCAAGGTGTTTCAACTGATTGTAGTAAAAATACACCTGTATCTGGAAGGTCCAACTGCTGGTGAGTTGGTGTGCAAGCACAAGTCCGGAGATGGATAAAAGAAAATTTCCAAGTCATTGAATATCCACTGGAGTACAGATAAGTCAATCATCAAGAAATGGAAAGAATATGGCATAGCTGTAAATTTACCTAGAGCAGACCATCCTCAAAAAATTGAGTGCCCGTACAAGAAGGGGACTAGTGAGGGAGGTACCTATGACAACTCTGGAGGAGTTACAACCTTCAGTGGCTGAAATGGGAGAAAGTACGCATACAACTGTTGCCTGGGTGCTTCACCAGTCACAGTTTTTTTTGTGAGAATGGCAAAGAGAAAGCATTGCTGAAAAAAACTCACATGAAATCTCAGCTAGAGTTTGCCAGAAGGCATGTGAGAGACTCAGAAGTCAACTGGAAGAAGGTTCTATGGTCTGATGAAACCAAAATTGAGCTTTTTGGCCATTAGAGTAAATGCTATGTTTGGTGTCAGCCAAACACCACACATCATCAAAAACACACCATCTCCACCCTGAAGCATGGAGGTGGCTGCACCATGCGGTGGGGATGCTTCACTGCAGCAGGCCTTGGAAGACTTGTGAAGGTAGAGGGTAAAATAAATGCAGCAAAATACAGGGAAATCCTGGAGGAAAACCTGATGCAATCTGCAAGAGAACTGTGACTTGGGAGAAGATTTGTTTTCCAGCAAAGTTAATGTCCTGGAGTGTCCAAGTCAGAGTCCAGACCTCAAACCAGTTGAGAATTTGTGTCTGGAAAAGGGTTGTTCATTCACAATCCCCATGCAATCTGACAGAACTTTAGCAGTTTTGTAAGGAAGAATGGGGAAAAAATTGAAGTGTCAAGATGTGCAAAGCTAACAGACACCTATCCACTTAGACTCAAGACTGAACGTGCTGTCAAAAGTGCATCTACTAAATACTGACTTGAATGGGGTGAGTAATTATGTAATCAATTATTTTTTTAAATATTTGTAATAAATTTAAGCCAATTTATAGAAATCTGTTTTCTCTTTGACACAAAGATTCTTTTCTGTTGATCATTGTTAAAAAGCCAGATTAAATCCAGTGTGATTCAATGTTGTAAAACTTGAAAACTTCTAAGGGGGTGTGAATACTTTTTATGGACGCCATATACTGATAATTACTTCCTATAGACATGTGCAGCATGATTTGCATTTTATGAACCAAGACTAGTTTTGTCCAGTCACTTTATAGCTTTCCAAGTGTTCTATTATTGTATTTTCTACAATAGACACTCAGTGTTCACTTTATCAGGTACACCTGCACATTAATCCAAATATCTAATCAGCCAATCATGTGGTGGCAACTCAATGCATAAAGGGATGTAGATGTGATCAAGAGGTTCATTTGCTAGTCAGACCAAACATCAAAATGAGGAAGAAATGTGATGAAATTGACCATGGAATGATTGTTGGTGCCATATGGGGATTTTCAAACACAAGGCTCTCTAAAGGTTACAGAGAATGGTGTGAAAAACAAAAAATTGTCCAGTGAGCAGCGGTTCTGTGGGTAAAAACACCTTGTTAATGAGAGAGGGTAGAGGAGAATGGCCAGACTGCTTCAAGCTGACAAGGCAGCAAATCATTCAAATAACTATGCATTACAACAGTGGTGTTCAGAAGAGCATCTCAAAATGCATAACCTGGAGATCCACTAAGTGAATGGGCTACAGCAGCAGTAAGTCTGCTTCACCTTTCAATCATGGCTAATTTATTTTCCCACTCAACCCCATCCTTCTGCCTTCTCCTTGTAACCTTTTACACCCTTACTGATCAAGAATTTATCAACTTCCACTTTAATTATACCCAATGAGTTGGCTTCTAAAGTAGTCTGCGCCACTGAATTCCACCAAGTCATCACCCTCTGGCTTAAGAAATTCCTTCTCATCTCTGTTCTAAAGGGGTGTTCTTTTATTCTAAGGCTGTGCCCTCTGGATCCTGATTGTCCCATTACTAGAAAGATCCTTTCCACTCTATCTACACCTTTCAATGTTCAATAGATTTGAATGACATTCCTCTAAACTGCACTGAGTACAGGCTCAGAAAGGCGGGGGGGGGGGGAATCAAAACTATGTTCACCCTTTCATACCCAGGATAATTCCCATGAATACTCTCGGGACCCGCTCCAATGCAAACATGTACTCTTTTGAGAGATGGGGTCCGAAACACTCTCAGTACTCTAAATTCAGCCTGACCAATGCCTTATTATGCTTTAGCATTACATCCTTGACCACCAAAGCATCCACTATTTCTAAAGCCACTTTCTTTACTACTCTAGGATTTTTATTAATAATAACTTCCTATAATTCCTCCCTCTCTTTACGCTTTTATATCCCAATATACCTGGGAGGATCTTTGAAACCTACTTTGTGTCCTCTGGGATCTACTTTGTACAACTCTTCTCATGTATCTATTGAAAATTTTCACCATTGTCTTTGTATGTTCCCTGTGAGCTTGTTCTCAGACTCCAACTCCCTCCTCTTAATCTTTTCGTTTTTTTTGTTGAAATCCATATTGCTCCCAATGTTCAGGTTTGCTACTTATTCTAAAAATTTTATATGCCTACTTTTTGGATCTAATGCTATGCCAGTTTTCTTTGTAAGCAATGGTGGAGTTCCCTTTACTCATTTTGCTGGGCACAAATAAATGAATATTTATGTTAATTCACCATTTTACCAATTAAATGAAGCACATGACCAAACACACACTGTAATATATACTGTTTTTGAATATTATCCATTGACTATCTATTATCAAACCAATCCTGGCTGCACAACCTTCAAGAATTGTTATTTTTAAAATCTTACAGTAAACTATTACTTTTGCACAGCTATCAAAGGCTACAATGGATATGTTTGTTTCATTCCATTGCTGTTGAGAGATAAAGATTAATTGGATTGAAAATACCTTTGGAAGTGTACTATTAAACTGAGAATTTCTTAATTTTGCCCCTATATCTTTTTCTTTATATGAACTACTGAGTATTATGCTTAATTTAGCTTTCAACTGAAATTTTATGAAAATTTAATTTTTTACATTCAAAAAGTTCTAGCCTCACAAGTAAGAGTTTTGAGCACCATATTGTTACTAAGCAGCTACTTCATGGGTTACATATAATTGGTTCTTACCGCTGACGCAGTGGGTTGCAGTATCTGTGACGTTGGAGCACCTGTGGCTGCTGTCAATGTCTGCACAGTTCTCTGTGGTGTTCCTGGTTGAACTGTTGTTGCTGTCCCTATAGAGGCTGCAGATGTTGCTCCACTTATTACAATCTGAGACTGTAAGAAAATTTAAATTGATCATTTTTTTTTGTAATTCAGTGATATGTGACATCTGATTTGCAGGTAACAAGGCCTCACTGACAGGAAGATGATTCATTACTAAAACATCTGGATGATGGATGGATAATGCTAGAAACCTCTTTCTTAAAAGATACCATAAATTCTTCCTGCCGATCCCAAAAGGGAGAAGGCCCCCACCAAGAGCATACATGATAGCCTATATTCTCTTAGAACTGTGTTGTAGTGGCAATCTACATTATGCATGCATTGCTGAAACAGGGCTCAAAACCACAACCTTAAAACTCAGCAGTACAGCTGATCAGAGGAAGAGATAATACATGGAAAATGAAAGTATATTATTTGATGAATTTGTATTAAAACTTACATGGGATAATTTAATAAATTGACTCTAATTCTTAAAGATTAGTATTTTCATTTAAGTAAAATAATACTGTCAAGTTCTGGGACAGTAAATTAAAAACAGGAAGTAGGCTATTCAGCACCTCCAGTTTACTTCATCATTCACCAAGACCATGTAGATCTGGATCTTAACTCATCCACCTACACGGTATCCTTGTATAACCTGAGAGAAAAATGAGATGTAGTGGTGGCTTTCCTATCTGTATCAATTTATTTTGCAAACCAGTGTCAAACTACAAGCTGGTCCTGGATGATGGAATTGAAACTATGGATGATTGCCCAAACATAGTGTGCAATGCAATTTCAGTAGAAAATGTAGTTTTAATTTGGTTCTTGTTTTACCACTTTGTTTCTTCTTTCCTACAGCCAGTGGTAGGCTATTGCTGCCTGTTTCTTTCCCCCTCAACTGAAATTGAATTTATTGTTTAAATTGATTAATCTGATTCAGAACAATACCTGTACAGTTGGAGGTCGCTGAAGTGCTGTCGTCACTTGTACTGCAGTCTGTGTTTGAGAAACTGGTTTGATGATTGTAGGTGTTACTTGCCGTGCAATTATTTGTGTTCCTGGTGCCTAGAAATGATAACGGAAAGCAAGAGGGGGAAAAAAAGAGGCCAGTCATTTATAGAGATTCTGATTGTTATAAAAACTGGAATGATTTTAAAAGTAATACTTTAATAATCAACATTGAAATACTCAGATTAGCAAATAAACATCCATTGTTTAAAGAAAAAGGTCTTCAGAGTAATGCACAAACAATAACTTGGAACTATTTAATGTCAGCTTTCAGCACCTCGGAGAGTGAACAAATCTGGAAAAATAGGTGGTAGGTCATCTCTCCTGAAGGGCATTAATGAGTTGGTTAGGTTATCATAACCACTGATGGCTATATTTTAATTGGATGCTATCCTAAAATAATATTAGAACATAAAACAGTACAGCACAGGAACAGGCCCTTCAGCCCACAATGCTGTGCCAAACCAATTAAATCAGTAATCAAATGGCCAACTAAACTAACCTCTCTGTTGACATAATGCTCATATCCTTCTATTTTCCTCACATTTGTGTGCCTATCTAAATGTCTCTTTAAAAAGTCTCTAATGCTTCTGTCTCTAACACCACCCCAGGCAGCACATTCTAGACACTCACCACTCTGTGTAAAGAGCTTGCCCCTCACAGCTCCTTTGAAATTCCCACTCTCACCTTAAATACTTCTGGTATGAGATACAATTCCTGGTAAAATACTGCCTGTCTGTCTATGCCTCTCAATATTATAAACTTTTATCAGATCTCCACTGCTCAAAAGAAAACAAACCAAGTTTGTCCAACCTCTCATTATAACATATGCACTCCAATCCAGGCAATATGCTGGATTAGGTAAACTTCCTCAGCACCCTCTCCAAAGCCCCAATATCCTTCTATAATGGGGTGACGAGAACTGTATGAAATACTCCAGATGTGGCCGAAATAGGGTTTTACAAAACTGCAAAATAATTTCCTGATCTTTGAATTTAGTGCTTCGACGAATAAAGGCAAGCAAGCCACCTTAACCACCCTACCAACCTGTGTAGTGACTTAACCACCCTATCAACTACCTGTGTAGTGACTTTCAGGGAGCTATTGGAAGGTATTTTATGTCTAAGTGGTAGAATTTGAATTCATGACACCTGAGCTGCTAATTGAGTATTACAACCTCACATTGGATTCATCTATGGACATCTTATTAATATCAAGTGATTAAGAAGTTGGATTAGAGAAATTTGCAATAGGCTGAAATGGTTCTACTGGTTTAATTTAAACATAAGGAATGAGGAAAAATTAGCATTTAAAGTTGACAAAGTTGGATGCACAAAATGAGTGGATGTATGTGGATGTATTTGTAGCAGGACTAAAGTTCAGGTGTATTAACAAGCAAAATTGAAATTGTTCTATCAAGAGAGAACTATTTCCTATAGAATGGTCTTTACTTCCCCCCCCCCGCCCCGCCCCCATTGCCAGTAACAACTTCCATAAGATGTCAATCTGACCTTGGATAGGTAACCCCTATTCACATAGTGAATATTGATACAAATCAGGAAAATAACACAAGTAGCACGTTTCTGAATGACAGCTTCAACAACAAATGACCTAGCATTGCTCCTTTTTCTCTGGTCCCTATAGTTTTTCATATTTTCTTCTGAGATGAGTGGGAATATTTAAAGAAAAGAGCACTTGCCAAAAATGAAACTTCACCAAAAATTATTTTGCCAAGTTGTATAGTCTTAAAAAATATTCAATTACTAATATTTATTTTTAAAAAGAATCATTTTTCTGAACCAATGAACTATTAATGATAAGTACAAAGTACAAAACTGAACAAGTACTCAGTGGTGAGCCACTTAACACATTCGGCTCTAAAGTCAGAACTCAAGACAGCTTCTACATTTTGGTTCAGATCTACATGGTCAGATGTATCAGCTTTAAAAAAAACACTTCAACTGATCCAACTGTTGAAGTGTGGTAACTGTATGGGAATATTTAGATGGGTATCCAATACCATGAATTTTGAAAACCAAATTTTAAAAGAAATAAAGACTTGAAGATAAGATGTTTATCAATTATGTCTGTAATGCTCAATTAGTCCATTCATGATACAGTAACATCATTTTCAAATAATTCCAGACAGAGGGATCACTTGCCTTTTGTACCTTTTTATATTTAAGAGTATAGCAATATAATTGTGGGCTATAAAACTAACCATGAACACTTACACATTACTGACCATGAATTCTGATATATCCTTGTGAAGGGTTTCATTAAGAAGTCTAGATGAAACACAACTTATCACACTACCAAGATTAAAGACTAAATAAAGACACATAGTTTAGGTTTATATGAGTAAATTGAAATGTTATAAAAGCTACAGTCCTGAAAAAGACCAAGTTTAGATTACATCATATTAGAATTAGCCTCAAGTGAAACTTATTACACGGAATACCAGTAGTAACACTTGAATCTAACTATAGTAGATATAGCTACAATAGAATTAATATACAGAACTATCCAGTACACTTAGATTGTGCTAAAATTGTTCCAGATGATCGCAAGGTTGCTTTTCAAGTTATTAAAAACTTTTTTTCATAATGATAGAGCTTTCTCTGGCATGTAAAATTGGTTAAGAATAAAGTCCTGATGAAGGAGCTCAGCCTAAGAGTCAACTGTTAATTCCTTTCCATGGATGTTGCCCGACCTGCTAAGTTCCTCCAGCATTTTGTATGTGTTACTCTGGATTTTCAGCATCTGCAGAACCTCTTGTGTTTATTATTATTATTCTAAACTAGTTATTACATAAGAAAGCCCAGAAAACAACAAATGATTAACCCAGTCTGTGTGTTTAAAATACAACTAATCCCTTTACAAAATAACTTTCCATTAAATTAATCATTTTTACTCAGTTCCATTATAGTGCTAAACCCACAGAGTTGGCATCCTACAAATTGCAGTCTTTCTTCTTGACATTCACGTTGTCAATATGCAGTTCACTTGGGGAAATTATCAAATACACTAGGTACTGCTGATAATGTCAAGATAATAGCTTGAATTTGTAATGATGCTGCAGGGCCCAGAAGAAAATTTGACATGGAATTATCCAAACAAATAAAAAGACACTGGGGAAAGAGATGCCACTGGAACAAAGAAAGTTTTTTTTCCCAGAGAATCTGTGAAGATAACGGAGCCCTATTTTTACAACAGTGATTAAATTGGAAAACCAATATGAAAGAGAGACCTTGAGACTGTCATGTTTTGGTTTAGTGTTAAAAGAAACCTTGTACATGTACTTTGCACTTTCCACATTTTAGCAACTTAAATTTTCACCAAATATCAAAAGACTGCAGATGTGGAAAATAAAAACAGAAAAAGCTGGAAAGGCTCAGCAGGACTGAGAACTTCTGTGGAAAAGGAAGCAGAGTTAGTTTCAAATTGAAGATCTTTTTCTCTTCCAACAGCTGCTGCCTCACTGCTGAAGATTTTCTGTAATTAATTATGACATTTCAATCACTGATCAGTTCAAGCAGCAACATATCATTCAGAAAAGGTGCCATGTCAATCAGGTTGATATTAGGAACATAAAAATTCATGTTTAAAAACAATCTTGAGATGATTTTTTTCTAAAATGTTCTGCATTTTGAAAATATTATTTACCATTCTGGCATCGAATTTAATTTCCTGGTATTTCCTACCATAAAAATACTATGCTAGAATCATGTGCTAAGATGATGACTCCTATTTTTCTATTAAGTAAACTTTCTGCAGATTTTTCTCAAAGTTCTAAGTAAACTTATTATCAAAGTATGTATATATTACCATATATTACCTTGAGATTCATTTTATTGCAGGCATTTACAGGGAAAAATACAACAGAATTAACAAAAATTCATACACAAAGACGGACAAACAACCAAACTGTAAAAGAAAACGAATTGTACAAATAAAATTACCAAGAACATGAGTTGTAAAGTGTCCTTGGAAGTGAGTTTGGAGGTTGTAGAATCAGTTCAGGGTAGTGGTAATTGAAGTTATCCATGCCAGTTCGGGAACCTGATGATTTAGGGTACTAACTACTCCTGAACCTGGTGCTGTGGGACCCAAGTTTATGTACCTCCTGCCCAATGTTTGTAGAGAGAAGAGAGATGGTGAAGGTATATGATAATTGAATGCTTTCTTGTGGCACTGCTCCATGTAAATGTACTCAATGGTGCGGTGGTAATTGCCTGTGATGGACTGGGCTGTATCCACCATTTTCTGTAACCTTTCCCATCCTGGGCAATGATGTTCCTGTATCAGACCATGATGCAACCATATACTCTCCACTGTGATCAATAGAAGTTTGTCAAAGATTTTGGTGATATGCTGAATTGCCCTTTCTACGTTGAAGCACTGCATGCCTTCTTTGTGATGACTTGTGTTTCCTGTACTTACAACACCATAGAAGGATGCTATTTGATCCATGAGTTCATGCCAATCCCATTTATCCCATTCCCCTCTCCATGCTTCTCTATACTCCCCAATCTTCAGGAGTTCAGGGGAAAGAAACTGGAGGTCCATGAGCCAGTTCTCATCAGAGGATCAGAGGTGGTGAGCATCAGCAATTTTAAATGCTTCGGAGTTATCATTTCGGAGGTCCTGTCCTGGGCCCAGCACACAAATACAATTATGAAGAAAGCACGGCAGTGCCTCTACTTCTTTAGAAATTTGCAAAGATTTAGCATGACATCTAAAAATTTGACAAACTTCTATGAATGTATGGTGGACAGTATACTGACTTACTGAATCACAACTTGGTATGGAAACACCAATGCTTTTGAATGGCAAATCCTACAAAAAATAGTTGATACAGCTTAGTCCATCACAGATAAAGCTCTCCCCAACACTGAACACGTTTACACCAAGCGTTGTCACAGGAAAACAGCATCCGTCATCAGGGACCCCTACCACCGAGGTCATGCTCTCTTCTCACTGCTGCCATCAGGAAGAAGGTACAGGAGCCTCAGAACTCACACCAACAGATTTAGGAACAGTTAGTATCCCTCAAACATCAGGCTCTTGAACCAAAGGGGATAACTTCACTCAGCTACTAACACTTGCCCCGTCATTGAAATATTCCCCCAAACCACGGATTCATTTCCAAGGACTTTTCATCTCGTGGTCTCAAAATGTCTGATAATATTTATCTAATAAATAATATCTATTATTAATTCTTTCTTTTTGTATTTGTACAGTTTGACTTTTGTACCCTGGTTGAATGCCCAAGTTGGTGTGGTCTTTCATTGATTCTATTATGGTTATCAGTCTACTATGAATTTATTGAAAATGCCTGCAAGAAAAAATGAATCTCAGGGTTATAAATGGTGACATATGTACTTAGATAAAAAATTTACTTTAAACTTTAAATCTATTCTGTTTCACACATGCTCATTAACTAATTCTGATTCATATTGTCATTAGTTTACACAAAAGGGTAACATACTGAACCCAAATCACTTAACACATTTTTCAAATATGGTAAGAAACCAAAGCATCCAGATGAAAGCACACTGTCATTTAAACAACATGCAAATTTCACACTGGCACTAACCAAGTGTAGAATTGTCCTCAGGTGCCTGAAGCTGTAAAACTTGTAAAAATAATCTGTAAGACTGTATGCAAGTAGTTGCTTAAATTACTAATTTTATGCCAATTGATCTTCTGGAAATCCTACTTTGCAGCCTACCAGCACTGCCATATTCTATTTGTAATGCTCTCAACAAGTATGGATAGAAAATTGGAAAGGAGGAGAAAAGCAGCAATTATCAATTAGGAACACTATTAAGAAGCCAATTCATACAATAATTACATCTTAAGATTTTATCACCAAGATCTTTTGTGAGGAAATTCCATTTCCTTGCAATTAATGTTGAGTGCAGAAACTATTTTCCATCTAATGATTGTTTAAAACTATTTTGAGAGCACATAGTTGAAAATATATGTTTATGGATTAACTCTTACATAATACTGAATTTATTTGCTAAAGGGCATCTATTGCTGGCTTGTAATAAATAAAGTGTAGCATAGTACTTCTAATTAGTTTTCCTGCTTTCAATCCATAATGAAAGGTAGGAAAACGTTTTGAAGATTATAAGAACCTTACATTTTGCTCGGATACTAACAGATGTGTGCAGAAAATATGTTCCACCAGACTCTAGGACAGTTTCTATCCAACTGTTACCAGACTCTGGAACAGACCTCTTGTAAGATGAGATGGACTCTTAGCCTCATAATTTACCTCATTATGATCTTGTACTTTATTGTTTACATGCACTACACTTGTTTTGGTAGCTTTTACACTTTATTCTGCACTGTTATTGTTTTACCATAGTCTAGCTCAGTGCACTGTGTAATGATTTAATCTGTACAAGTAAACAAACTTTTCACTGCATCATAGAACATGTGACAATAATAAACTAATACCAATCACATCCAGATATGCTTTTGACAATAAAAATAATTTTCAAATCCAGACCGATTTCCATTATTTGGACAAAATTGCACAAAAAGCTTTAAATTAGATTTAATTAGGAGTGAATAAAATGCAATGGCAAAAGCAAAGCAGGCAAGACTGCATTACAATAACTAGGCAAATCCAGTTTCTGAGGTATCTTCACCTTACCTGTACAGTTGAAATCTGAACTGGAGGAGCACTAGTAGGTGTGGCAGATCGTGAAGTGAGTGCCCCTTGAGACTGAGCTTGTGACTGCATCTGCTGCAGAGCTTGCTGGGGAATCAGCATCAACTGCCCACTGTCGCTACGCACAAGGACCATTCCTAGACACAGGAAGAAATTAATTTAGGATTCCAGTTCACTAAGATTCTGGTAAAGGATATTTTCATCCACTTTCCATCCTCACACAAAATTTGATAAGTAAGAACTTAGTTTGAGCATGGTAAATACATTGGTACAGCTTTATCCACGATACCATTAATCAAAGGCTGCCCCCACTACTCCAAAAAAAAAATGGAACATCAATTAATACAAACACAAGAGATTCTACAGATGCTAGAAATCCAGAGTAATATACACATGAAATATTGGAATAACTCAGCAGGTCAGGCAGCACCTACGGAGGGAATAACGAGTTGACATTCCGGTCCAAGATCCTTCATTAGGATCTGATGAAGAGTCACTGCCAGAAACATTGACTGTTTCTTTCTCTCCATAGAGGCCACCTGACCTGCTGAGTTCCTCCAGCATTTTGTGTTAAGAGTAATACCTTCTTAGAGTATTCATATTTAAACAATAATTCCACATTCTCAAGATATTCCTCAGTACTTCACAGACAATTAATTAATATCTATAGACAAATGTGACATCAATTTGTACAATGAAAAGTTCACAAATTGCAGATGAGATAAATAACCAGCTGGCAAAAATTAACAGGCAAATCCCCTATTGTTCTTTGAGAAAATTCTGTGGGGTCTTTTGCATCCACTTGAGTAGATGGGCAGGAAATTCAACTGGATAATGCAGCAACATGCAATTGAAAATTTACTTATTTCCCTAATAATGACCATTTCTGGTTCATCCTTCATAATTCAGTCTTAAAGAGTACTTCCTGTCATGAGTGATCTTGCCAGCATGTGCAAATTGACTTAATCTCTGAAACAATATTCCTTTTCGAGTATTGAAAGGAACTTAGACCATACTGTCCTACAGTTGTCTCCTGTCAAGTACTTCTGAAACATATATATAAAGCCTGAGCATTTATCCCATCAGAACCCACTGCCGCTCTCAATTAACTGAATCACCATTAGCAGTACTCCCCACTGATCAGAGTCCACTTGCATGACAGTGTGATCTCAGATCCATCTCAACAATGGCAGTGAGCCTTTAATTTCTTCTTTTCCAATCATACCTTCTCACCATCTCCAACAAGCCTGACTAAATCTCAATCATTGCACAACTAGACACCTAAGGAACAATTTGAAACGTCTGATCCCCAGCCTATAATCACAGAAAATAACAAACTTGAGCAAGTCTGCAGATGCTGGAAATCCAAAGCAACACACATAAAATGCTGGAGAAACTCAGCAGGTCAGACACCATCTATGGCAGCCTTTCTCAACCTCTTTGCCCTGGAGGAAACCTTGAAATAATTTTTAGGTCTCAGGGAACCCCTGCATGAAAATTATTATATCTAGAACTCATGGTATGTTAGCGTGATCAGTAAGTTTTAGATAATAATAATCCGAAAATAATTGTCAATGCTCTTTTGAGTAGAGAATGAACTTTTAGCAAACAATAACAGATAGTTAAGCTTACTTTACCTTTCTTGAAATTACTCTTTCTTTCTCTTTCACAAATCTTAAAAACTCATAAGACAAACATAATAAATTTCTCAATTCTAGGTCAAACTTGAGATAAGCACACACAGGTTTTACTTGCAACTGAAATGAAACTATTTCTATCCTTGCTCTGATACTTGTCAAACAAGAAAAAGCTTGCTCACATATGTAAGAAGTTGAAAATGGCAGCAAAATGTTCATTGCTTTCCTATGAATGGCAGGATACTCCTCTTTCACAGAAATCCAGAACCTGTCCAGGAGCAGGTCAGTAAATCCCATCTTGAGTGCATGATCAGACTACCTCACAAAGTTCTTCGTCTTCTCTCAAAGTCAAGTTCTCAGGCTGAGCAGAAGACTCAGACAAACGATCCCTCACCCAGTCATACACTTTCATACACTTGCTTTGAAAGGGAGGAAAATTACAGTTCAATTTTGTTCTGCAATTCTTCCAGGTGGTTTTCAATAAGACTTGAGACTTTTTGATATTCTTCCTCACTCTCAAGTTCAAGCAGCAGTGGAAACATTTCAAGATTTCCTTTTGCAACATGACTTTTTCCCAAAGATTCAGTTTCCTTTTAAATCTAAGAATCTTGTTACTTGAAGTCAAAACATCTTCTCCAGGGCCTTGCAGAAACTTGTTCCAACTTGTTCATATGATGAAAATTTTCTGTTAAGTAGGCTAGTGTCTACAGCCATTCTTCACCTTCAAAGTACTCAACAAAATCTGGCCTACTATTTTCTTTAAAGTATTCCTGCAATTCACCTTTCAGTTCAAACACTCTGTTAAGAACTCTTCCTTTGCTAAGCCAACGGATTTCAGTATGTAGCAAGAGATTGGTATGCTCTTTGTCCAGGTTTTCAGCTTTTTTTAAAAAACAGAACTTCGAGTGAACTGGTCTTAAAGCTACTAAATAACTTGCTTCCGAGTCCTTTTACTGACTGACTTTATTTTCAAAAGTTTTAATCTGTTTGTTTTGAGATTCCAATAGCCGTTTAAAATAATTGGTACTTTTATGTGTCATATGCCTGTGACTTGTCATTAAGTGTCTTTTCAATTTTGCTGGAGCCATTCCTACATTTGTAATTTGATTGCCAAAGACTAGGCACAAGGGAATAGGACAACTTGGACCACTAGTACATGTAAAACCCATTGATAAGTAGCTTTCATTGTAAAGGTATGGTACTGGCTAATTACTTTAGTCCCATCCACTGCTTTTGACCCCAGGACCCAGAAGAGGCTGGCGGACTTCTTCTGTGGCAACAGGAGGAATTGGGTCTCTGCTGTGGTCTCGAGTCTTCTGATCACGGAGGGTGGTCAGTAATTGGTGCATGTCCACACCTAGCTAACAGCTCTCCGTCCCAGGACTCTGCAGAGATAACTGTGCAGAGACCACCTTCCAAGATGGCATGCGCTGGCGATGCACTTTATCTGCCGGAGGCACTGCCTGCAGGAAGGCTCACGGTTTCCAGTGGAAAGCATCAGTCACACCTCTTTGAGGGAACCGCCTCGCTTTTACTGAGAGCTGTCGAGGGTACAGGGTCTACTCTCATCTAGACAGGGTGCTCCTGTGCTAGTGAGGGATAGTGTTCTAGCTGCCTGGGGTACTGGTCCTCATCCTATCATGGAGGTTGTTGACAGGCTTGGGGAAGTGGAGAGGTTGCGGCTGCACCACCACCTGATGGGCTGGAAGAGCTCGTTGGACTCAGGCCCTGGGATACAACACGGGAGAGGGTCCCGCACAATGTAAGCCATCTCACACGGTGCCATTCCCTGATGCTCTAAAGCATTTCTTGTATGGGCTGCACTTGCACATCTTTCAGTTCTTTGCCTTCATCTGCCGACCAGACTCACCTTGGCAGTCTGTTTTACGATCTGGCAGCGGAGGTTGTCCCCAGCAGAAATCTCTTTATGCAGGGGTCCTTCCTCAGTACATTGGGGACTTGGGGTGCAAGGTGTTGCATAGAGCAGTACCATGCAACAGGTTTTCAATCAAGTTCACTGATACCCTGTCCACCTGTCCATTCTGTGGCCAGGAGTCAGTGCCAGGAGCCATATACCATGTGTATATGGAGTGTGAGAGGTTGCAGCCCCTATTTGAGTATCTGAAGGGGCTGCTGTTCAGGTTTTGGTTGCACTTCAGCCCCGTGCTTGTTATATACAGGCACCCAGTATGGAAGGAGGGCGGGTCGCAAGAAGGATCTACTGGTGGGCTTACTCCTGGGCTTGGCTATGATGACCATTCACGGGTCCAGGCGGCGGAAAGTTGAGGGCTCTGCCTGCCCATCTTCTGAGGATACATCCATGGCTGGCTGTCCTTGGAGAGGGAGCATGTGGTCACAATGGGTACAGTGGGGATTGCCAGGAGTGGTGGGCTCCCTAGGGAATTGACTGTTTTACAACAGTAATAATTATATTTTAATTTGAATTTATTCACTGTCTTGTAAATACTGACTGTACTTTGTGTATTTGTTGTGTAAATAAACTTTTTATAGCTTTGTAAAAAAAATGGTCTTTTTATGTGGACCGTTGTTGCACTAGTGCAGTGAAGTAACTCAGAAGATTGTAATTCTTCATCATGGTCCTTATCAGAATTGTCCATTGGCCTAGGCTCTCTTCCATCTCACACCTCCTCTTCAAAAATCACCACTTTGGACTACCTTTAGAATGAAAATTTCCCTCTATGTTTCTCTACACCAGTAGTTTGTTCGCTCCCATAAGTCAGTCGGCAGTGCATCGGGGAAGTTGAGGGAGGTAGTTCGGGAGGGAGAGGCTGATGTCACAGCCCAGTTGGGCAAATCCATTCAATGCTCGGAAAATGCACTTCACGCTCCTCATCAGCCTACCGTCCCCCCTCTGTGCAATACAGTGCTCACCAATAATCAGCTTACTGTCCTCGCCTTTCTGCAGTACAGCACTCACCAACTATCAATCCACCGTCCACCCCTTCATGCAGTACAGCGCTCATCAATTATCATCCTACCGTCCTCCCCACCATGCAATACAGCGCTCACCAATTATCATCCTACCATCCTCCCCACCATGCAACATAGCGCTCACCAATTCTCATCCTACCATCCTCCCCACCGTGCAATACAGCGCTCACCAATTCTCATCCTACCATCCTCCCCACCGTGCAATACAGCGCTCACCAATTCTCATCCTACCATCCTCCCCACCGTGCAATACAGCGCTCACCAATTCTCATCCTACCATCCTCCCCACCGTGCAACATAGCGCTCACCAATTCTCATCCTACCATCCTCCCCACCGTGCAATACAGCGCTCACCAATTCTCATCCTACCATCCTCCCCACCGTGCAATACAGCGCTCACCAATTCTCATCCTACCATCCTCCCCACCGTGCAACATAGCGCTCACCAATTCTCATCCTACCATCCTCCCCACCGTGCAATACAGCGCTCACCAATTCTCATCCTACCATCCTCCCCACCGTGCAATACAGCGCTCACCAATTCTCATCCTACCATCCTCCCCACCGTGCAATACAGCGCTCACCAATTCTCATCCTACCATCCTCCCCACCGTGCAATACAGCGCTCACCAATTCTCATCCTACCATCCTCCCCACCGTGCAATACAGCGCTCACCAATTCTCATCCTACCATCCTCCCCACCGTGCAATACAGCGCTCACCAATTCTCATCCTACCATCCTGCCCACCGTGCAATACAGCGCTCACCAATTCTCATCCTACCATCCTCCCCACCATGCAACATAGCGCTCACCAATTCTCATCCTACCATCCTCCCCACCGTGCAATACAGCGCTCACCAATTCTCATCCTACCATCCTCCCCACCGTGCAATACAGCGCTCACCAATTCTCATCCTACCATCCTCCCCACCATGCAACATAGCGCTCACCAATTCTCATCCTACCATCCTCCCCACCGTGCAATACAGCGCTCACCAATTCTCATCCTACCATCCTCCCCACCATGCAACATAGCGCTCACCAATTCTCATCCTACCATCCTCCCCACCATGCAATACAGCGCTCACCAATTCTCATCCTACCATCCTCCCCACCGTGCAATACAGCGCTCACCAATTCTCATCCTACCATCCTCCCCACCATGCAATACAGCGCTCACCAATTCTCATCCTACCATTCTCCCCACCATGCAATACAGCGCTCACCAATTCTCATCCTACCATCCTCCCCACCATGCAATACAGCGCTCACCAATTCTCATCCTACCATCCTCCCCACCATGCAATACAGCGCTCACCAATTCTCATCCTACCATCCTCCCCACCATGCAATACAGTGCTCACCAATTACCAACGGCCTCCCCTATCTCGCGTCAAAAACTGAGAATGGACTCCAGCAAATAAACACGGTCCTACTGCATACTGCCATACTGAGCTAAGAGACCCCGAACAAGATTGCTAATGGGGCTGCTTGGTCACTGCCCACCACTGCGTTAGCATCGCACGTTGCACCAAGTTAAAAAAAAAACAATGTTTTATTTTGTTTTAATCATGATCTCTCGCGGAACCCCAGTTGTGAAACCCTGATCTATGGAAATGAATTGACAGTTAATGTTTCGGGCTGAGACCCTTCTTCAGGGGCCTATTATCACAGAAGCAATTTAGCAAGGTACTTGAAATCACTTATACCAGTTTTTGATTAAACCAGCTGTAATTTTTTCCCCAGTTGATTAGATTTTATTAAATTAGATTATGAGGACAAGCAGTCCTCTTTTATTGTCATTTAATGCATGCATTATGATACAATGTTTCTCCAGAATGATATCACAGAAACACATGACAAACCGGCTAAAAAACTGACAAAAACCACACAATTATAACATATAGTTACAACAGTGCAAAGCAGTATCGTAATTTGATAAAGAACAGACCATGGCACGGGAAAAAGTCTCAAAGTCTCTCGAAAGTCCCATCATCTCACACAGACGGTGAACCTCCAGCGCCGCAAATTTGCCGATGCAGCATCCTAGAAGCACCCAACCACAGTCTGACTCAGAGTCCGTCCGAAAACTCCGAGCCTCCGACCAGCTCTCCGACACCAAGCACTATCTCTGCCGAACACTTCAACCCCGGCCCTGGCAACAAGCAACAGGCAAAGCCAAGGATTTGGGGCCTTCCCCTCTGGAGATTTTCAATCGCACAGTAGCAGCGGCAGCGAAGCGGGCATTTCAGAAGTTTCTCCAGGTGTTCCTCCGTGCTTCTCATGGCTGTCTCTATCAAATCAGGATTATGCACAGCCCCTAGTTATACATACGATAGCATTCGGAACGGCCGTGCGCACTGCGTCGTGCCGCCATCTTCTCCTCCCTCCTCCTTTATAGTGCAAATGCGAAGTTCAGGCTCCAACATGTTTTGCAAAGTGCAAAAGTGCACTCTATGGAAGACCATGTTACTTTTGAAATCAACTCTAGGTTTCTACATCTAACTACACTCAGAGCTTCAGAAGTGGTAGCCAAATTTTCTATTTTTACATATGGTAGATTTTATTTAATATTTTCAATTAAAAGTCAATTTTAAGCACTTTTATTTTGAGCGACCAGAATTTTCAGAATTGCACAAATTAGGGGTGTGGAGGCCAAGAATCTAGATATACCACTAAAAGCTTATAATCACATGTCAAAATACAAGCAACTAAGTGCAAGTCAAAAAATCATACCTTCTTGGTATTCATTTTAAAAGTGATAAAGTAGTTCAAAATGACTGCTTGGGACAGTGGTGCCCTGTAACAGAGGCACACATCATAGATGCACCTCACAATAGTTTGACAAGAAAATGTTTGAGGACAGCATGGAAAGCTGAACTACAGCATTCAGCACAAGAGGAAAAGGTGAACCTAGTCCTTTTTGTACTCATTGGCCACACTGCCCTCAAGACTCTCTCCGCGTAGTGTCAATGACACCTCTGTGGAGCAAACAGAAGTTCATCAAGGCCCAGCTTTCTAAGAACAAAGAGGCTGTGTGCACTGTGCTTCCCTGAGATCCTAGTCCTCTTCTATGTTTTCAAAGGTTGATCTAATTTAAATCCTCATCTCTATCCTGATTACTATCAATGGAAATATTTTCTCATGCAGGAAGGCAAGGGGGAAAAAAATCAACAATTAAAGGTATACACATTTTAAAAATGTTTTCTATGAAGTCTCATGTTTTTCTAATAGTGCTGATGGCCTCATCAACATCATTACAGATTCCACGTAATTGCCAGGCTACAACTGTTTCCTTATAGAAAATAACAGAACTGGTTTGAATGGATGAGCTGTGTTTTCACTTCTCATGCAGCTTGCAAAAACAGATTTGATTTGGTTGACAGGCAAAGTTGCAGAATGGAGTCACTAAAGGTTTAGAAGGGAGTCACCAAATCTTTTCTAATGCTTCAAATAGTTTTGTAAAACTGAAACTATCTAAGAATTTAGGCCATCTGCAGTAAATAGGTTAAAATGATTTTTTTATAAGTTGGCAATATGTTTAACTCAAAACGTATGAAATATATAAACAAGGAACATATTAGCATGACCTTCATTCAAAAAGATCATGAATTATCTGATTACACCTCAACTCTGCCTTTATCTTCTTACTAATCAATTTATGTAGTCCTGTCTTAAACATGTTCAAGTATTATGCTTCCACCATCACTGATGAAGGATATGGTTGCAATGGAGAGTGTTCGGAGGAGATTTACCAGAATGTTGCCTTGATTGGAGGATTTTAGCTATGAAGGTGAGTGGATAGCAAGGCATGTTTTCCCTGGAGTGGAAATGGCCATCCAGTAATCTCACAGGTATACAGGGATTGGATGATCTTATTTACGAAAATCCAACTTCACACAAATTCCACCATACATTACAGCTAGTAATAACAAAATGTTTCATGACATTCATTAATAATTAGATACTTTATAGGTTCTACTAGTTTAATTCATCATTATCATCAATGTCATGTGCTGTGTTGTATTGACGTGAGCGATCAAGGTCTTATCCATGACCATGATTGTGCTTAGCAAATTTTTCTACAGAAGTGATTTGCCATTGCATTCTTCTGGGCAGTGTCTTTCCAAGATGGGTGACACTGCCATTATCAACACTTTTCAGAGATTATCTGCCTGGTGTCAGTGGTCGCATAACCAGGACCCGTGATATGCACCACGTACTCCCATGGCCTTACATGACCCTGATCAGGGCCACTAAGCAGATGCTACAGCTTGCCCAAGGGTGACCTGCAGGCTAGCGGAGGGAATGGGTGTCTTACACCTTCTTTGGTAACTATGTATCGCCACTCCGCCACCCAATTAGCTTAATTATGGATACTGTTAGGTCGACTGACTATTCAATTAGATGAAAGAATGAGAGCTCACAGACAGTTCTCAGGAATGAAACCTTAATATAAAATAATCTGTATAATAAGAAGCATAGATAGGGGAGACAATATTTTTCCGGTTGTGGGGACATCAAAAACAAGACGACATGGGTTTAAAGTGCGAAGAAGGAGGTTTAAAGGGGATCTGAGGAGAGTTTTTTTTTTACATAGAGTGATTGATATTTGGAATATTCTGCAAGATGAAGTGGTGGAATCAATAAAATAATGAAGTTTAAGAAGCATTTAGACAAGCACCTGAATTGGAATAGAAGGGCAAAAGCAATATGAGCAAATGGCAGCAAATTTAGGCAAAAAGGTAGCACAGATGTGGTGAGTTAAAGGCCTGTTTCTGTGCTGTATGAATCTGACTTACAACTCCAAGACAGCTCCTTACCCGTCTCATCTTAAACAGCATCCCCTAGTTCTGTATTCTCTTATCTTCACATCCTCCCTGTCAAGGCTTTTCTCAATCAAATCCCCACTCACTCTTAAATTCTACCAATAACACCCGAGCTTGCCCAACCTCAAATGACAGTCTATCTAGGTACTGATCTAGTGACCCTTTCCTGAAATGCTTCCAACAAGTTAACCCTTTTTCTTCCTTAGAAAAAGGAGTCCAATGCTGTACATGTACACAGTTTCACCAATGCTATTACTCGCTGAAGGACAACTTGCTATTTTTGCATTCAGTTCCCCTAATAATAAATATTAACAGCTTCAGCTTTCCTATTTATTTGCATACAGCCGTAAACTTTTGTGAATCTAGCACAAGGACACTCATCGATCCCTCCGCACCTCAGTCTTCTACCATCTCTCACCACAAGGCTAAAGGTGTTAATATTTATTATTAGGGGAATTGAACGCAAAAATAGCGAGTTGTCCTTCAACAAATAATAGTATGATGAAGGGTCTTGGCCCGAAACGTCGACTGTACTCTTTTCCATAGATGTTGCCTGGCCTGCTGAGTTCCTCCAGCATTTTGTATGTACTACATAGGTGGAGGGAATAGTTCTCATTTTCCGCCCAATAAAGCATTTCATTACCATACTAAAATTCTAATATCAATTCATTTGTTGCCCTCTTTAGAGAAAAGAACCTCAGTCTGCTCAATGTTTTGATGTACAGATCCTCTCAATGTTGTCAATTTTTACTTTTGCACCTTCTATACCTCAACATTCTTTTTATAGAATGAATTTGTACGGGACCCAGATTATGGTTTAATCCGGGTCCTATACAAACCTAATGTGATTTCTCTACTTTTACCTTCTAATCCTCTACAAGAGCATGAAAGTTCTTTTTGTGTTTTTTTATTAACCTGCAACTTGAATAATTTATACACCTGTACCCCAGATCCCTTTTCTTCAATATTCTATTTATGACTAGAAAATAAATAGTTCAATACTTCATTTTTGTATCAGTTTTGTGACAGTATATGGCCACTTGATTCTTCCAAAAGGCATCACCTCATATCTCATTCATACGCAAGTCTTAATATTTATATTCTAACACTTTAATCCAATTTGTCTTATATGTCCATTACATTTAAATCAATACTTTAATTAGTCCTTTGAATTATATCACTTCTTCTGGCATGTTAGATCCAAAAGTGTGCCATGTGAACTGGAACCTTACTTTTAAACTCTTAATTCACAATAGTTCAAATTGTACCTGCCTAAGGGCTTCCTCAAGGCTCTATTCACAGCAGCACAACTGTCAAAAATCTCAAATAAAGAACAGCCTTTAATCTGTAGCTCTGTTAATCTTAGAACTAAAAGGGTAAAAATAACTGTCCAAGGATAACTCACATTGACTACTGTACTCAGTTGATTGATTTAATCAGAAGCCTTCTACTGAAATTATCTAAAGTGTTAAAGAATGAAACCACAGTCAAAGTAATAAGAAACCTCAGAGAAAATTGCAGATTTTATGTAGAAATGAATGGAATTAAGAGTAGGTGGCGTCCGCAAAAGAACGGACTACCACAGAGATCAGTCCTGGCACCTTTACAATTTAATGTTTACACAAATGACCAACCAAACTTTCTTAACACACGCAGGTTTATCTATGCAGACAACCTATACATAGCAACACAAGCTAACTCCTTCCAAGAAGTTGAAGTACAACTTACAGCAGTCCTCGAAGCAATGAAGCAGTATTATAAAAGATGGTCTCTGAACCCAAGTTCATCAAAAACTCAAGTGTGTGCATTTCACCTGAGGAATCAAGAAGCAGCTCAGAAACTCAAGATCTTCTGGTGTGGGAAGGAGCTCAAACACCATCTGACTCCAATTTACTTGGGCATGACACTGGATAGGACGCTCTCATTTGCCACCCACATCCAAAAACTCCGAGGGTAAATTGGCTCTCACAATTCTCTCTTGAAAAAATTAGCAGGCACGAAATGGGGAGCTAACGCTCATACACATAGATCAACTGCCCTAGCACTCTGCTATGCACCTGTAGAATACAGTGCACCTGTGTGGGGTAGATCAGTCCATGCAAAGAAAATAGACCCATTGCTTAACGAAGCTTGCCAAATAATCACGGGCACACTGCGCCCCACACCCACTAACATCATTTACAGACTTGCAGGCATTGCTCCCCCAGAGTTCTGAAGACACACTACAACAAAAATTGAAAAAGGTAAACAGAACTCCTAAAATCAAGGTAAAGCTTTGCTACAGTGGAGGAACTACCGCACGGAACATCCCCCCCAAATATACAGGATTGACACTGGCAACAAACAGAAGCCAGACCCCATCAAACAATACAGTGCAAGACCCCACAGAAATGTTACCAGACGGGGCACTGCTTGACAGACGGAAGTGGTACACTCTCAACAGTGCGAGAGCAGGAGTTTGTAGGACGGGAGACAATATGGTGAAGAGGGGTTTAAAGACCAGCGAATCCTGTGACTGTGGCGAAAGGGTGCAGAACATTGAACACATTCTGCGCAACTGCCCACTCTCACCTGATTTAGCTGACACTGACCTGCTCAACATCAACCAAACAACACTAGAGTGGCTGGTTGTCTGGTGTGACAAGCTATGATGATGATTGATTTAACTGTACTTCTTAGCTTGGACATGATAATCCATTTAGATCTACCTTCTTTCAATCTCAAAATGCATTAAAACAACTTTATTTTCCTCACTGATATTTGACCTGTTCGTGGACTTCTTTTTCCCCAAAATCAGCATTATGATTTTTTTTTTAAATTAAAAAACTGTAAAAGCTTGTTAGGTACTTACTGTTCTTACAGGAGCAGATTTTTTTTTAAAGGCTTAATGACCTTCCAATATCTCAATACAGAAGAATTTATATCATTAATTTGTGCTGTTTGCACACACTTTTAAATCAATGCTTTAATAAAGGTGGTGTCTCTGAAAAATGAATAAAATTCGGGACCTTCAAATTTCAGGCATCCTGAAGTGCTTGAGTCTAGCTTGATTGGTTAAAGAAATATGCTTCAACATAGCTAATAAAAGAATGCAGTTAGCTGTAGATTTGATTACAACCTAACCTCTATTAAGAGTCAGACACACGGAATTGCTGGAGTCAGGCAGCATCTATGGAAATAAAAAAAGTTGATGTTTCAGACCGAGACCCTTTATTAGGACTAGAAAGGAAGGAGGAAGATGTCAGAATAAAAAGGTGGATAAGAATTGCTGTGTGATATACGCTCCATGTAAAATAACTGGAAAATTTTGCTAATTGTCAGAGAAAGACCATAGTAACAGGTTTTGAATTCATCAAAAACTATTACCAGAAAGCTTTTATTTCCCTCACAAAGAATATCAACTCCCAGTTAGACTCCTGTCAGGGAGAACCACCATTATTTAACAACCAAGTAGATATAAAATAAAAGCAGATGTAAAACGGAAAGTCCCAAAGACTTCCTTTTCCAGCAGGTTGGAAACTTCTAAACCATTAAATGGCAAATGTCAAAGACTCACGATTAATCTTTTAGGAGAATCAATGTTGATTATTTTGTGGGGAAAAAGACTAATATTTTGGGAGGACCATGTGTTTATAAATGATAAAGACTGATAAAGACATCATGGTTAATTTATTAAGTTTCAAATTTTATTTATAGATACAACACAATAACAGGTCCTTCAGACCCAACAAACCCGTGCCACCCAATTAAACCCAAGTGGCCAATTAAGCTATAACACACATCTTTGGAATGGGTGAGGAAACCCGTGCAGTCGGAGAAAACCCATGTGATCACAGAAAGAAAATAACAACTCCTTACTAACAGTAACGGGAATTGAATCCAGTTCACTGGCACTATAAAATGATTGTGCTGTGTTATGGCATATGGATAATAAGCATACAAATGTATTGCTTTTTTTAAAACTCAGCTTTTAATAGAGCTACTTAATTTTAGCAATCTGTATTTAATTGTAGAACATAAGATCTCATTACACACAGAGAATAAAAGGATCATCTAGAAAACAATGTATCATTGGTTCCAAGAAGGGACAGCAAAGAATCCACCTCACACTAACACAATACATACAGTTGCAGGAAAAAGTTAACAAACCTTTTGCAATTACCTGGTTTTCTGCATAAATTACTCATGAAATGTGGTCTGATCTTCATCTAAGTCACAATAATAGACAAAAACAATCTTCCTAAGCTAATAATACACAATCAATCAACACACATCAAAGTTGCTGGTGAACGCAGCAGGCCAGGCAGCATCTCTAGGAAGAGGTACAGTCAACGTTTCGGGCCAAGACCCTTCGTCAGGACTAACTGAAAGAAGAGCTAGTAAGAGATTTGAAAGTGGGAGGGGGAGGGGGAGATCTGAAACGATAGTAGAAGACAGGAGGGGGGGGGGGATGGAGCCAACAGCTGGACAGTTGATTGGCAAAGGGGATATGAGAGGATCATGGGACAGGCCCAGGGAGAAAGAAAAGGGGGAGGGGGGGAAAACCTAGAGGATGAGCAAGGGGTATAGCGAGAGGGACAGAGGGAGAAAAAGGAGCAAGAGAGAGAGAAAGAATGTGTGTATATAAATAAATAACGGATGGGGTATGAGGGGGAGGTGGGGCATTAGCGGAAGTTTGTGAAGTCAATATTCATGCTATCAGGTTGGAGGCTATCCAGGTGGAATATAAGGTGTTGTTCCTCCAACCTGAGTGTGGCTTCACCTATACAGTAGAGGTGGCTGTGGATAGACATATCAGAATGGGAATGGGATGTGGAATTAAAATTTGTGGCCACTGGGATGATCCTCTCATATCCCTTTTGCCAATCGACTGTCCAGCTCTTGGCTCCATCCCGCCCTCTCCTGTCTTCTATCATTTTGGATCTCCCCCTCCCCCTCCCACTTTCAAATCTCTTACTAGATCTTCTTTCAGTTAGTCCTGACGAAGGGTCTCGGCCTGAAACGCCGACTGTACCTCTTCCTAGAGATGCTGCCTGGCCTGCTGCGTTCACCAGCAACTTTGATGTGTGTTGCTTGAATTCCTAGCATCTACAGAATTCCTCGTGTTTGCAAATACACAATCAATTGTGCTTTTCATGTCTTTATTGAACATACTGTTTAATCATTTACGGTCCAGGCTGGCAAAGGTATGTGAACAACTGGCAGAACCTTCTTTAGCAAGAATAACTCCCATCAAACATTTCCTGTAGCTGCTGATCAGACTTGAACAACAGTGAGGAGGAATTTTAGATCATTCCTGCAGACAAAACTGTTTCAGTTCATCAATATTTCTGGGATACTTTGCATGAACAGCCCTCTTCAGGTCATGCCATAGTATTTCAATTGGGTTAGGTCTGGACTTGAATTGGTCATTCCAAAACATGAATTTCTTCTTTTTAAACCACTCTATTGTTGATCTACTCCTGTGTTATGGATCGTTGTTTTGTTGTATCATCCAACTTCTATTAAGTTTCAGGTGACGGACTACTACCCTGACATTCTTCTGTAAAATGTCTTGATACAATTTAGAATTCATTGTTTCCTCAACTATTGATTGCAAGCTGTCCAGGCCCTGAGGCAGCAAAGCAACCCCAAACTATGAAGCTCTTTCCATCATGCTTCACAGTTGAGATGAGGTTTTGGTGTTAGTGTGCCGTTCCCATCTTCCTCCAAACATAGCACTGTGCATTTCTGCCAAAAAATTCAACTTTTGTCTCATCTGTTCACAGAACATTGTCACAGAAGTGTTGTGGATCATCCAGGTGGTCTTCTGTAAATTTGAGATGTGGACCAATGTCTTGTTTGGTGAGAAGTGGTCTCCTTCATGGTGTCCTTCCATGAACACAATTCTTGTTCAGTGTTTTTCTTATAGTGGACACACTAACAGAGACTTTTGCAAGCTCTAGATATTTCTGCAGATCTCTTGCTGTTAGTTACCTTAGGTTCTTTTTCACCTCCTACAGCACTGCATGTTCTGCTCTTGGTGTGATCTTTGCAAGACACCCACTCCTATGGAAAGCAGCAACAGTATTGAACTTCCTCCATTTGTCGACAGTTTCTCTTGCTGTGGACTGATGAACACTCAAGTCTTTAGAAATGCTTTTGTAGCATATTCCAGCTTCATGCATCTCTACAATTCTTCTTCTAAGCTCCTCTGAAAGTTGTTTTGATCACAGTATGGTGCACATAAACAGATCTTTCTTTCGAAGAGCAGGCTCTGTCAGTAACCTGGCTTTGTGTGTCCAAGGTTACACATTGCATTGAAGGGACAAGATGGTAGGTAGACGGGGTGGCGTGGTTCTGCTGGTAAAGAATGGCATCAAATCAGTAGAAAGATGAGACATAGGATCAGATGATTTTGGATTCTTGTGGGTTGCGTTAAAAAACTGCAAGGGTAAAAGGACCCTGATGGCAGTTATGTACAGGCCTCCCAAAACAAGCTGGGAGGCAGACCACAGATTGCAACTGGAAATAGAAAAGACGTGTCAAAAGGGCAATGTTATGATAGTCAGGAGAGATTTCAACATGCAGCTCAATTGGGAACATCAGGTTAGTAATGGATCTCAAGACAGTGAGTTTGTTGAATGCCTACTTTGATGGCTTTTTAGAGAAGTTTGTTGTTGAGCCTACGAGGGAATCAGCTATCAGGATTGGGCATTATATAATGAACCAGAGGTGATTAGGGAGCTGAAGGTAAAAGAACCCTTAGGAGCCAGTGATCACAATATGATTGAGTTCAACTTGAAATTTGATAGGGAGAAAGTAAGCTCTAATGTAGCAGTATTTCAGTGGAGTAAAAGAAATTACAGTGGTATGAAAGAGGAGTTGGCCAAAGTAAATTAGAAGGAGATGCTGGCAGGGATGACAGCAGAGCAGCAATGGTATGAGTTACAGGGGAAAATGAGGAAGTTGCAGGATAGATGTATCCCAAAAACAAAGGAACACTCAAATGGCAAAATAGTACAACTGTGATGCACGAGGGAAGTCAAAGCTAATGTAAAAGCAAAAGAGAGGGCATACAAAGCAAAAAATAGTAGGAAGATGGAGGATTGGGGAGTTTATAAAAACTCATAAAAGAACTAAAAAAAACGATTAGAAGGGAAAAGATGAAATACGAAAGCAAGCTAGCAAATAATATCAGAGTGGATAAGCAAAGTATTTTCAAGTATGTTAAAAATAAAAGAGAAATGAGAGTGAACATCGGACCGCTAGAAAATGAGGCCAGAGATATAATAGGGGACAAGGAGATGGCAGATGAACTAAATGAGTATTTTGCATCAGTCTTCACTGTGGAAGGCACTAGCAGTGTGCCAGATGTTGAAGGGTGCGAGGAAAGAGAAGTGAGTGCAGTTACTATTACAAGGGAGAAGGTGCTCAAAAAGCAAGGGTACACTAGTCACCCAGACCAGAGGAATTGCACCCTAGGGTTCCAAAAGAGGTAGCAGTAGAGATTGTGGAGGCATTAGTAGTGATCTTTCAAAAATCATTGGACTCTTGTATGGTGCCAGAGGACTGGAAAATTGCAAATGTCACTCCACTCTTTAAGAAAGGACAAAGGCAGCAGAAAGGAAATTATAGACAATTAGCCTGACCGCAGTGGTTGGGAAGATGTTGGAATCAATTGTTAAGGATGAGATTATCAAGTACTTGGTGACACAGGGGAAGTCAGCATTGTTTCCTTTTGCTTGACAAATCTGTTTGAATTCTCTGAGGAGAATACACGTAGGATAGATGAAGGGGATGCAGTGGATGCTGTACATCTGGACTTTCAGAAGGCCTTTAACAACGTGCCATGCATAAGGCTGCTTACCAACTTAGGCGCCCAAGTATTACAGGCAAGTTACTGGCATGGTTAAAGCATTGGCTGATTGGTAGGAGGCAGTAAATGGGAATAAGAAGATCCTTTTCCGGTTGGCTGCCAATGACTAGTGCAAGGCAGGAGTTCATGTCGGGCCACTTGATTTAATTGGAATATATGGCTTTGCTGCCAAGTTTACAAACAATACGAAGATTGGTGGAGGGGCAGGTAGGCTGCAGAAGGACTTAGACAGATTAGAAGAATGGGCAAGAAAGTGGCAAATGAAATACATTGTTGGAAAATGCATGGTCATGCACTGTGGCAGAAGAAATAAACATTTTCTAAACAGGGAGAAAATCCAAAATTCTGAGATGCAAAGGGACTTGGGAGTCCTTGTGCAGAACACCCTTAAGGTTAGTGTGCAGGTAGTGTCAGTGAGTAAGGCAAATGCAATATTAGCATTCATTTCAAGAGGTCTAGAATATAAGAGCAGGGATGTGATGCTGAGGCTTTAATAAGGCAGGAATGAGACGTCACCTTGAGTAGTGTGTACGGTTCTCGGCTCCTCATCGAAGAAAAGATGTGCTAGCATTGGAGAAGGTTCAGAGGAGGTTCACAAGGATTATTCTGGGAATGAAAGGGTTATCAGACGAGGAACATTTGATAGCTCTGGGTCTGTACTCACTGGAATTTAGAAGGATGGGGGGTAGGGGGGACAGTGATCTCACTGAAACCTTTCAAATGTTTAAAGGCCAAGGAAGCGTAAATGTGGAAAGGATTTTCCCATGTGGGAGAATCTAGCAAAAGACAGCACAGCTCGAGATAGAGGGATGTCGATTTGAAACAAATGCAGAGAAATTCCCTTAGCCAGAGGGTGGTGAATTTGTGGAACTTGTTACCATAGGCAACTCTGCAGGTTAGGTTGCTGGGTCTATTAAAGGCAGAACTTGATAGGTTCTTGATTGGACATGGCATCAAAGGTTATGGGGGGGGGGAGAGAATCAGCCATGATTGGATGGGCCAAATGGCCTAATTTTGCTCCTCTGTCTTACAGTCTCTTTTTTTAAAAAAGTATATCGGGCAGGGCACCTCTACTACACACACCTCTAATCTCATCTAACTGATTGGAAGACCTGACTCCAAATAGCTTTTGTAGAAGGCATTACCCCAGAGGTCACATACTTTTTTGAACCCTAGACTGTGATTGTATCAATGGTGTACTTAGTATTGACGAGAAGTGGATCTCCCCCTCCCCCTCCCACTTTCAAATCTCTTACTAGCTCTTCCTTCAGTTAGTCCTGACGAAGGGTCTCGGCCCGAAACGTCAACTGTACCTCTTCCTAGAGATGCTGCCTGGCTTGCTGCGTTCACCAGCAACTTTGATGTGTGTTGCTTGACGAGGAGTACTATTGTTCGTGCGGTATTAGTTTAGGCAGATTGTGTTTGTCTTCTACTGTGACTTAGATGAAGATCAGACCATATTTTATGAGCAATGAATGCAAAGGGTTCACAAACATTTTTCTTGCAAGAAATATTCTTGATTTGAGACGGGGCATCACTGGTGTCTCTTTCAGCCTCCAACCTCCAAAGTTCAAAGTAAATTTATTATCAAAGTACATATATTTCACTATATACAACTCTGAAATTCATTTTCTTGCAGCAATCACAGTATACAGGAAACACAATAGAATCAATGAAAGACCACATAAAACAGGATGAATAACGTCCAGTGTGCAAAAACAACAAACTGTGCAAATACATAAAGAAAGAGGAGAAAAGAAATAATGATCATTATAAATATCCGGAGCATGAGATAGAGTCCTTGAAAGCAAGTACGGTTCTGTGATAGGGCGAGTGAAGTTATCCCCTCTGGTTCAAGAAACTGATGATACAGGGGTAATAACTGTTCCTGAACCTGGTAGTGTGAGCCCTGAGGCTCCTGTACCTTTTTCCTGATGGCAGCAGCAAGAAGAGAGCATGGCGTGGGTGGTGGAGGTCCTTGATAATGAATGCTGATTTCCTGCGACAGTGCTCCATGTAGACGCTCTCAATGGTGGGGAGGGCTTTAATTGTGATGGACTGGGCCATATCCACTACTCTTGTAGAATTTTCCGTTCACAGACATTAGTGTTTCCATACCAAGCCATGATACAAGCAGTCCATATACTCTCCATCTCAAATCAATAGAAATTTGTCAAGTTTTAGATGGCATGCCAAATCTTTGCAAACTTCAAGAAAGAAGAGGCGCTGCTGTGCTTTCTTCATAATGGAACTTGCATGCTGGACCCAGGACAGATCCAGGGCAAAATATAGTCTTCACTTTAATTTACACTTAAGCAAATGAGGAAGAGTTAAAATTGCCCATTATTGCTATCCATTTTTTGTCATTGTAACTGCACCATAACAAATTCTAGAGATGGAAACATTTACAACTTAAGATCATTACTGGATCCTCTGTCCTGGCAAAGGTCTTTCTCCCAACTCCATTAAAATTCCATCCAAAAAACAAAAACAAAAAAAATTGCCTGTTGATTAATTTTTGCCTTTCTTACTATGTAGGTCACCTCAAAGCTCTGTCCCACAAGCGTAAAAGTTCTAGGCTAATTTTTCAGCCTAGTTCTTCAGAAGCGCCTAACAACTGTATAACACATTAGATAAGGCAGCATCTATTTATTTTACCAGATGCAAAAAAAAACACACAGCACTTTTCAAAGAATAGGCAAGTTCTCAACCATGTTCATCGCCTACCATCCGCACCTCCACATACCAACTGCTATTGTCCCAATCTTCACCTCTCTCAGCCCCCACATCCCACCAACTCCCCAGTCAGTATGGACTCGCCTTCACTACTGAGCAGGTGAGAAGGACTCTAGGGAAATTCAGACATGGCAAAGCATTGGGACCGGATGGTATGAACCCTAAGGCCCTGAAGGAGTGTGGTGAGCAGCTGTGTGCAGTTCTTCAGCGCATTTTCAATCTGAATCTCAGCCTAGACAGGGTTCTGACAGCGTGGAAAACATCAGGTGTGGTCTCAGTACCCAACGGTCAACCAGAAGTCTTGAATAACTACCATCCAGTGGCCCTGACCTCACATATCATGAAGACCCTAGAGAGGCTGGTCTCGGCTCACCTCCAACCCCTGGTCAGATCAGCCCTCAATCCCCTGCAGTTTGCCTACCAGGAGCACACTGGAGTCGACGATGTTGGCATCTACAAACTCCATTTCAAGAAAAGTTGGGATATTTTCCAAAATGCAATATAAACAAAAATCTGTGATATGTTAATTCACGTGAACCTTTATTTAACTGACAAAAGTACAAAGAAAAGATTTTCAATAGTTTTACTGACCAACTTAATTGTATTTTGTAAACATACACAAATTTAGAATTTGATGGCTGAAACAAAATCAACAAAAATTGGGACAGAGTTAAAATAAGATTGAAAGGCGCACAGAATATTCAAGTATCAGTTCAAAAGGAACATTTCTCAACACAAGACTGCAGAGAATTTAGGTCTTTCAACAGCTACTGTACAAAATATTGTGAAAAGATTCAGTGAATTCAGAGACATCTCAATGCGTAACGGGCAAGGTCGGAAACCACTGTTGAATGTGCATGATCTTCAAGCCCTCAGGCGGCACTGCCTAAGAAACCGTCATGCTACTTTGACAATTATAGCCACCTGGGCTCGGAAGTACTTCAGAAAACCATTGTCACTCAACACAGTCCGTCGCTGCACCCAGAAATGCAATTTGAAACTGTGTTACGCAAGGAGGGAGCCATACATCAATTCTATGCAGAAACGCCGGCGAGTTCTCTGGGCCCGAGCTCATCTCAGATGCACCGAAAGACTGTGGAACCGTGTGCTGTGGTCAGATGAGTCCACATTTCAGCTAGTTTTCGGAAAAAACGGGTGTCGAGTTCTCTGTGCCAAAGATGAAAACGACCATCCAGATTGTTATCAGCGAAAGGTGCAAAAGCCAGCATCTGTGATGGTATGGGGGTGCATCAGTGCCCACGGCACGGGTGAGTTGCATGTATGTGAAGGTACGATTGACTCTGAGGCGTATATTAGGATTTTAGAGAGACATATGTTGCCATCAAGGTGATGTCTCTTCCCGGGACGTCCATGCTTATTTCAGCAGGACAATGCCAGACCACATTCTGCACAGGCTACAACAGCATGGCTTTGTAGACACAGAGTGTGTATGCTTGACTGGCCTGCTGCCAGTCCAGATCTATCTCCTATTGAAAATGTATGGCGCATCATGAAGAGGAGAATCACACAATGGAGACCACGGACTGTTGAGCAGCTGAAGTCATATCAAGCAGGAATGGACAAAACTTCCAAATGGACAAAACTTCCAATTGCAAATCTACTACAATTAGTATCCTCAGTTCCAAATGATTAAAAAGTGTTATTAAAAGGAAAGGTGATGTAACACAATAGTAAATATGCCTCTGTCCCAACTTTTGTTGAGTTTGTTGCAGCCACCAAATTCTAAATTTGTGTATGTTTACAAAATACAATTAAGTTGGTCAGTAAAACTATTGAAAATCTTTTCTTTGTACTTTTGTCAGTTAAATAAAGGTTCACGTGAATTAACATATCACAGATTTTTGTTTTTATTGCATTTTGGAAAATATCCCAACTGTTCTGGAAATGGGGTTTGTACATGCTGAACAGAGCCTACTCATATTTGGATAAGCATGGCAGCGCTGTGACGATCATGTTTTTTTTTTGATTTCTCAAATGCCTTCAACATTATATAGAAACATAGAAAATAGGTGCAGGAGTAGGCCATTCGGCCCTTCGAGCCTGCACCGCCATTTATTATGATCATGGCTGATCATTCAACTCAGAACCCAGCCTTCCCTCCATACCCCGTGACCCCTGTAGCCACAAGGGCCATATCTAACTTCCTTTTAAACATAGCTAATGAACTGGCCTCAACAGTTTGCTGTGGCAGAGAATTCCACAGATTCACCACTCTCTGTGTGAAGAAGTTTTTCCTAACCTCGGTCCTAAAAGGCTTCCCCTCTATCCTCAAACTGTGACCCCTCGTTCTAGACCTCCCCAACATCGGGAACAATCTTCCCGCATCTAGCCTGTCCAATCCCTTTAGGATCTTATACGTTTCAATCAGATCCCCCCTCAATCTTCTAAATTCCAACGAGTACAAGCCCAGTTCATCCAGTCTTTCTTCATATGAAAGACCTGCCATCCCATTGTCCTCATTGTCCTCATTGCTGGGAGAAACTCTCTGTTCAATGCAGGTTGGCATTTCCATTGTATACTGGATAATGTATAGTTTCTGTAGCTTCAGAGATGTGTGCCAGACATGGCTATAAGCAGCACTGGAGCCCCACAGGGGACTGTGTTGGCTCCCTTCCTATCTACCCTGTATACCTCAGACTTTAGACATAACACTGACTCGTCATCTGCAAAAATTCTCTGTTGATTCAGCAATAGTTGGATGTATAAAGGGAGAATGGGAGTATGAATATAGATGGAGGATTTTGTCAAATGGTGCAAGCTGAATCATCTGCAGCTCAACATTAGTACGACAAAGGAGATGGTGATGGGCTTAGGGAAGACTAAGCCTGCATTGCGTTTGTTACTACTGATGGTGAGTACATGGATGTGGTGAGGGCCTACAAGTACCTGGGGGTGCACCTGGATGACAGACTTGAGTGGAGTACCAACACAGAGGCTGTGTACAGAAGGGCCACAGTCACCTCTACTTCCTGACAAGACTGGGGTCCTTTGGAGTATACAGGCCTCTCCTTTACACATTCTAGCAGTCTGTTGTCGCCAGTACAATCTTCTATGCAGTGATGTGCTGGGACAATGGCATCAACACAGGTGATGCCAACAGGATCAATAAAAAGATTAGAAAGGCTGGCTCTGTTATAGGAGTCAAGCTGGACACACCAGAGGCTGTGGTAGAACAAAGGACCCTACGGAAAATCCTGGCAATTCTGGACAATGTTTCTCACCTCTGCATGCCACCTTGGCTGAATAGAGGAGCACTTTTAGTAATAGACTAAGACAATTACGGTACTCCAAAGAGCAACTATAAGGTCATTCTTACCCTCAGCCATTAGGCTCTATGAGTCAACCTATAGCTTGGGATACAGAAGCCTGAAGGCACACACTCCAGTTACTCAGGAACAGCTTTTTCCCCTCTGCCATCCGATTTCTGAATGGATTTTGAAGCTTTGGACACTACCTCACTTTTTTAAAATATACAGTATTTCTGTTTTTGCATATTTTTGATAATATACATAATTGATTTACTTGTTTATTTATTATGTTTTAATTTTTTTTCCCACTGTCTCTGATTATGTATTGCATTGAACTGCTGCTGCTAAGTTAACAAATTTCATGTCACATGCCGGTGATAATAAACCTGATTCTGATTCTGAAGTGATGACCCCCCACCCCCCCCAGACTGTTTGTGGTAACTTATTTTTTTTATTCTTTCTACTTCTCTTCTAATATTTATATCTGTGTACCTGTAATGCTACGGTGGGATCAATAAAGTATCTATTTATCCAGTTAACTCTAACAAAAACAAATGAACTGATCTTTTACCTCATTGCTTTCTTAGATTGTTTTAGTGAGCAAAAAGACTACACAGGCTGAATAGTTAGTATAGAACTGTTAGCTATAAAATTTGGATGACCAAAGTGAAAGGATCTTTAAAAATAACACTTTCTCACTGTATAAAAGATTTATAACATTAAATGATTTCTAATTATATATGTCATATTTATTAATTTCCCTGTTGCATTATGTTGAGTATTGGTTATTTTTACTGAACAATCTCCTAATTTAAATTTTCTTCTGCAATTCATCAGCAAGGACTATTTTGCCTTTTAGATATAATTTGCACTTCCCAAATCCAAACCAGGTTCTACAATTACAGATATCTTTTCTTCTGCTGCTGGTAATACCCAATTACCCATTATAAGGTACTCTGAGAGGTTGGTTATGGCACAAATCTACTCCTGCCTCAAAGGTGACATGGATCCCTTCCACTTTGCCTACTGCCACATCAGTTTAACAGCAGATGTGATTTCTCTAGCTGCGCGCTGTGTTCTGGGCCATCTAGACAACATGAACTCATATGTCAGGCTGCTGTTCAACAATAGTTTGGCGTCCTACACAATCATCCCATCCAAACTCACCATCAGCTTCAAGACCTGGACCTCCCTCTGCAACTGCATACTTGACTTCCTCAGTCAGCAAGGATTGAAAACACATGTTCCTCCTTGCTGACAGTTAATACAGGTGTACGTTTAAGGCTACTTTCTAAATTCACAACTATGTAGCTAAATAAAGCTCCAATGCCACTTTCAAATTTGCGAACACTACCGTTGTTGGAGGAATTATAGATGACGATGAGTCAGCTTCTGAGAGTGGTATCTGGTTGAGTGGTGCCGCAAAAACGACCTCTCACGTAGCGTCAGCAAAACTAAAGAGCTGATTGTTGACTTCAGGAACAGGAAGAGGGTGAACACACACCAGTCGACATTGGAGGATCAGTGGAGGAGTGAATCAGTAGTTTTAATTTACAATATTAACATAATTCTTGGCCTATCCTTCAGCACATAGATATAATCGTAAGGAGACTACACCAGCATCTTTACTTTCTTAGGAGGCTCAACTTCTCATCAAACACTAACAAACTTCAACAGCTGTATTGTTGAAAGTATCCTGGTCTGGTATCGCAATTTGAATCTGCAGAGAGTAGTGGACTCATCCCAATGCTGGTAGAATCTACAGGAGGTACTACCTTAAAGCAACATCTATCAGAGATTCCCACCTCCTGGACCACGCCATCTTTTCACAGTTTCTATCAGGCAGGAAGGAGGCTCAAGAAGACTCAAGTCCAACACCACCAGATTCAAGCTACTTCCCTTCAACCAAATGGCTCTTCAACAAACTAGGAAAACCCTAGTCACTACAGTTTAGCAACACTATGACCACTTTGCACTAATTTTGTTCTAATTGTGTTTTCTTGTAAGAACTATGTATAGTTTATGTTTAATTTACATATTGTTTGTGAGTGCTTTTTATAATGCTATGTCTATGATGCTATTGCAAGTAAGTTTTTCCACTATAGATGTGCACATGACAATAAACTTGACTTTGACTCTGATTACCTGTTTAACCATGTATCAGAAATGAATAAGACATGAAAAGAATTGTTACTTTTGTACTTACATTTTGGAACTTCGTTTCATTTCTCATTGTCTGCACTAGCGACTGTCTACCAGTAACTGAAGAAAACATGTATTAATATAGTGTGACAATTAAAATAAAGGTCAACCCTTCTGACAAATTACCTGAACCCAAAATGTTAATTTTGTCTTTTTATTTCTTGCATTTTGACATTCACGCTAAATATTTCCAAAAACTTCTAAGCACCCCACAAGCATGTTGAATCAATCCCCAATACTATTTGCTTGTTGTGCTTAAGTGTTTTTCTTTTTAACATCCTTGTAGCTCTTAAACCACTTCTTTCCTTCCTGCCATACCAATTTATTCACGTAACTGCATATTACTGCCTTGCTATCACAAATGCTGATTGGGCATTGCCACATATATACAACAAATATTCAAAAATGCGAACAAAGAAGTGAACTCGTCAATTCCATCTTGACTTTATATGGCCACCAAAGGTTCACGGGAATCTTCACTGTGGAAGATATTTGCAATATGCCAGAAATTCAAGAATTTCAGGACGGCAGAATTGCGTGTAGTTGCAATTACTGAGGAGAAAATGCTTGGGAAGCTGAAAGGTCTGAAGGTAGGTAAGTTATCTGGACCAGATGGACTACACCCCAGGGTTCTGAAAGAGGTAACTGAAGAGATTGCGGAGGCATTAATAGTGATCTTTCAAGAAGCACTAGATTTTGGAATGGTTCCGAAGGACTGGAAAGTTGCAAATGTCACTCCACTCTTTAAGAAATCACAGGCCAGATGGCCTGACTTCAGTGGTTGGGGAGATGTTGGAGTCCATTATGAAGGAGGCACAAGATAAAGTAAGTTGAAGTCAGCATTGTTTCCTTAAGGGGAAATCTTACCTGCCAAATCTGTTCAAATTATTTGAGGAAATAACAGGCAGGATAGACAAAGAAGAAACAGTAGATGTTGTTTACTTGGATTTTCAGAAGCATTTAACAAAGTGCTGCACGTGAGACTGCTTAACAAGATAAGAACCCATGGCAATACAGGAAAGATACTAGCATGGATAGAAGATTGGCTGAGTGGTAGGAGGTAAAAGGTGGAATAAAGAGGCCTTTTCTGATTGACTGCCAGTGACTAGTGGTGTTCTACTGGGGTTGGTGTTAGGACTGCTTCTTTTCACATTATATGTCAATGATTTGGATGATGGAGTTGTGAGCAGATTTGGGCCCTTATCTAAGAAAAGATGTGCTGGCATTAGAGAAGGTCTGGGGAGGTTCACGAGAATGATTCTGTAAATGAAAGGGTTAACATATGAGGAGCATTTGATGGCTCTGGGCCTGAACTCACTGGAATTTAGAAGAATGACGGGGAGATCTCATTGAAACCTATCAAACATTGAAAGGCCTAGATTGATGTATATGGAGAGGATGTTTCCTACAGAAGTGCATTGTGAGAGGCAAGTCTGTAGAATGACAGTTTACATCAATTCTATATTAACTGTATGTGTAACTTCTTCAGTTTCACATATACTATATATTGAATGTACATTAATTGTATTAGTAACATAGTCAAATTATGTTTAACCAGTTATGATCATTGCCATCCAAAATAAACAAAAGCATGCACTGTTGAGAGTTCCATATTCTTCTCAAAACTTTTCCTTTTTTCTTTTATATACTTTGACCAGCAAAACATGTTCCTATGATTCCAGTTGTTTCCATATTTACAATTTCATAAATTGATGCAACTCAGTGTAAAGCTGTAATTCTTTCCTCTAACTTTTAGTTACAACTAATTATCTTGAAGCCATCCTAGGTCGTGTAAACTGAAACTTGCATACTCCCCCGCCCCCCAACAATAAACTTTGATTTCAACATTGCAGCACCTGCTGGTCATAATTTCAATGTTTTTGTTTCCCATGGCAACAGCCTTTACGCCCCTCTAGCAGATTTGATATGGGAAACTGTATAACTGTATTGAGATTGACAGACTCAGTTCATACAAGTTCAGTTATGATTCAGTTGGCATCCCCAATGCACATGTTATAATCAGATATCTTAACCTTTCATAAAAATAAAGCATGGTGGTTGACTACGAGTTTCTGAATAGAAAGATCATGATTTGGACGTCATGCAGATTCACAATTTAGTAACCATATATTTCTTTATTTCAATCTCATAATTGATTCATTCTCCTAATTTCTCATTCTAAATTATTAGTACAAAAAAATTCCAGAAACTCTCCTTTGTTTAATGCAGGCAAAAATAATCTCTGTAAACATTAACACACATGTATTTTTCCCATTCAAATTTAGAAATGCTTTGAAATTATCTGCTCATAATTAAGTTTCACTTTAAATCTCAAGAATTATCTTGTTGCTCAATGTGGTCCACTATTTGTAGTATGTGTTGTACACCTGGAACATACATCTTATTGAAACCAAAAATATTTCTCAGATTCATAATTTGTGGTTTCTGGGGCTTCTAATAGGTGTGGAAATGAAGACCATCTGTCAATGCATTTCAAAGACAAAACTAAATTCCTTTCTATTTTAGGTTGGAAAGTTAAAAGTAATGACTTCATATACTCCACTGAAAGAAGTGTTGTTGCGACTCAATTTGCACTGGAACCTTAAACGTGATCTATGATCACAAACTCACAGCTTGAAATTTTACAAATTACTTTATTTCCCAAAATGTTCTTCAACAAATGTTAATTAAAACTTGTAAAACTATTCAGTACCAGAACCAGTCTCTTAGCCTGAATTTTTTCCAAAAACTTTAGCTTAGAAATTACTTCACACATCTCCCAAGTTTTTTTTAAAAAAGAGGGACTGTGCAGTTGTAAACCAGGAGCAAAGTAATATTGTGCCTCTTCCAGGCGGTTTAGCTATTGGCTAGGAAATTAGATTCCTGAGCAATACAAAATACTGGAGGAACTAAGTCAGCACAGGCAGGGGAACACACAGTGGGTATTCTGAGTTGAGACCATTCTTCAGGACCGGAAACCAGGAGGGTTGAAGCCAGAATAAAGAATAAAGCGGGAGGGGAAGCAGTACAAGTTGGCAGGTGAAAGGTAGAGACCAGGTAAGGGAGAGGGTGGGTGGGTGAAGTAAGAAGCTGGGAGGTGATAGGAGGAGTTAGAGAAATCAATGTTCATGCCATCAGGTTGGAAGCTACTCAGACAGAATGTGTGTTGCTCCTCCAATCTGAGTATGGCTTTACAGTTGCAGAACAGGAGGCCATGTACCGACATGGCTGAATGTAAATAGAAAATTGAATTGAAATGGTTGGCCACCGAAAAATTCTCTCTTTTGCAGTGGAGAGAGTAAAGGTGCTCGGCAAAGCAGTCCCTCAGTATTCGTCAGAACACACCCTTGTAGAGGAGGCCACACCTGGAACAATGGATAAAATAAATGACCCTGACAGACACACAAGTGAGGTGTTGCCTCAGCTGGATTTTTTTCCAGCAGGATTTTCAGACCTCATCTCCAGTGTAAATATGACCCCAAATGTCATCAATGGTAGGTCAATTTCCAAACTTAATCTCTATTGTGATTTTCAATTTTGTGATCTTAAACTGAAGAATTAAAGCTATTATCTTCTCAGAACAACCAGCATCTATTAATCCTGCCTCTGAAGTCATGCTTATTTAAATAACCAACATTCAAGCTGCATTTTATGTCCTTGAACTCAAATGTAGCCGCCCATGACTTTAGATTGTTTTGCCGATGAAAGCTCAGGTGAAAGTCATAGCCACCTCATAGTGCAAGCCTCATGCTCATTTTAGGCTGCTACTGCCAATCTCAGTTTGCTGCTCTCTGCTGCATAATGAAAATCATACAAGTTCCAAACGAGAGAAGACTTCATCTGCTTCTCATTCAACCGAACAATAGAGGGAGAGCAGTCATAATGACTTGCTTGCTTTACGGGTTTCCTCAAAATGCAGGTTTTTACGGATTACAATCATGCAATATTCCACCTGACCTCTCACTATCAGTCACTTGGAGTGCCTGAAACAAAGAACTTGAATCATGCAACATACAAAATGTTGGAGGAACTCAGGTCAGGCAGCATCTAAGGAAGGCAGACTGATGAATCCTGATGAAGGGTCTCAGCCCAAAATGTTGACTGTTTGTTTATTCCCCTTCACAGATGCTGCCAGACCTGATGGGTCCCTCCAGCATTTTGTGTATCGATCTGGATTTCCAGCGTCTGCAGAACCTCTAGTTTTATAATGTAGGTACTTTTCTTCACCAGGCTGTCTTGGTCCCTTGATCCTGAGAGCGCTCTCCAAACTATTACAGTATTCATTTGTTATGTAATAACGTGTTTCAGAAGTGGAAGATTATTGTGGAATATCTTTTTAAAAGCTGGCTGCTGAGATTCCACTAAGCGAGGCCAAATGCTGACAGCTGCAAGAACTTGCAAACAGATCAATAGCGTAGACATGACACTGCATGGGAGACAGACAAAGCTATTTCCTGAACAGAAGTTTCATTTTATCTTTATAGGACTTTTACTGAATGTATTAAGATGACTCTCAAATATTGCTTAATCAACATTAAAAAGTAAGTAGTGAAACAATTTTATTGTGAGACTAGAAAAATAGATGATATTGTTGTTTGTTGTTGTTTGATATTTATTCTACCATGATTAGAACTGATAGTGAAGGGGAATTGTTCATACATAAAAATTAAACTACTTTTAAGTGTAATAGACAAGAGTGAAGTAGCCAATAGTGTCAGTGATAAAGCAAGTCTAAAAGGCCACGGCAAATCTGTCTCACAAACTCTAACTCAGGAATGGAGCCTCCTAAAATTATCCCATGTGAATAGGACTGAATTTAACTCAGATCTGTGGATGCCTCATTTATCAATGTTGTCATTTGAGGCTTAAAACCCCACACATGGCTTTAGTTACAATATGCAAGAGGTTCTTTCAAATTATAAACGTGAATTTTTAGATTTGGTAGAGTAATTGGAAAACATTCCACACAAAAAGATATTCACTGTTATGGTAACACCTGATTCAGCATTCTATTTTTGTTTTCCCCTTGAGCTACCTCAGTGCATTTACCTGTATGGATGACATGCAAAATTTTCACTGTACCTTCAGACAAGTGACCATAATAAACCAATTTATACATTATATTGTAAAATCCACACAAAATCTGCAATACTCAGCTGCATAAACATGTAATCTATTCAAACAGTCCTTGAGGTGCTTGCAAAGTAACTAGACTTTTAAAAAATGGGCATTTAAAAAAATTACTGTCATTTTTCATAAGAAATTTAAACAGATTCCCGTCTTCACTCTAAATGAATAAAAAGATCCCAATGCACCACTCCAAATAAGAAAAGCATTATCCTGGTTTCCAGCCAATAGTTATCACTTATTTATCATAATAAAAATGACCAGCCTGTATCAGCTTGGATATTCAAAGTGGCTGCTTTTTTTCTGGGGATACAATAGTAATTACACTTCAAAAGTATCTCACTGACATAACTAGAAACTCTGGTGATAAACAAATCTCCCTTTCTTTATAATGCTCTAACATGCTACTGTTAACAAATTTCCTGCAAGTTTAACTATAATATTATAACTTCAAATTGAATTATTTCAATTTCCTCTCTTCCTCCCAGATTATTTCTTAGTGACACGTCACCATAAGATATGAGAGCAGAATTAGGCCATTTGGCTCATTGAGTCTGCTCCACTATTTTATCATGGCTGATCAATTTTCCTCTCGGTCCCAATCTCCTGCCTTCTCCCTGTATCCCTTTAGGCCCTAACCAGTCAAGTATCTATCAATTCTATCTCAATATACATAAAGACTTAACCTCCACAGCTGCCTGGGGCAAAGAATTCCACACGACTCTCTGGCTATAGAAATTCCTTCCCATCTCCGTTCTAAAAGGACACCACTCTATTTTGAGGCTGTGTCCTCTGGTCTTAGACTCTCCCATCAAAGGAAACATCATTTCTACATCCACCCCGTCAAGGCCTTTCACCATTCAATGAGGTCACCTCTCATTCTTCTGAATTCTAGTGAATACTGGCCCAGAGCCATCAAACACTATACATATGACAAGCCATTCAATCCTGGAATCGTTTTTATGAACTTCCTTCAAAAATTCTCCAATTTTCACACATCCTTTATACAATAAGGGACCCAAAACTGCTCACAGTACTCCAAGTGAGATCTCACTAGTGCTTTATAAAGTCTCAACATTCCATCCTTGCATCCTTACATATGTTCCTGGATCATTTCTTAATTTACAGTTTGACTTCCTTTTGCTGTGTAAAATACCTTATGGCTAGGAGCAGTAGAAAAAATTCGGCTGGGAGAGTATACCATAATTTTTCTTTTCCCTTAATGGGATACTTATGACCTGCAGGGAGTCACCTGGAAGGAAATTTTTAACCTATAACATTGTCTCTAGCCAAACAGCTCTGTCCTTAAAATTTTTGCTTCCTCTTCTCAGGGAATGTTAGTGCTGTACATCCTCTGAACAGGCTCTCAAAAATCACGTGCTTGTTGCGCCCATCCTAATTGTGAATTAATAACTAAAATTTTAAAAAATCCAACGTCGATTTCTATTTCTGGTTAAGATAACGCCAGTGAACAACGATTCCTTGGGCAACATCTTCGACATAGCAAATCACAAATCAATTATTTCACTTTTTCTACATATCCTGCTCATTCTTTTCATCTTGTTTGTATTACAGAAGCCGTTAGAGCCTGCAATGTAGAGTTTGGAACTCGAAGGATATAGCACTCTGCTGTGTCCGGAGAGCTGCCTTGTGGAGATCAGAGACCGTTGGGGGGGGGAGGAGTGGGGTCATGAACGACTCAATCTCAAAGCGGCAAGGAACATTAAAGCATCAAGGTGATTGCAGAGGCGGTCAGCAATGGCTCCTAATGGAGGCCACTGGGCGACAATGGTCAGCAGCCAGGATCAGCATGCTCAGAAACGGATCAGCAGCGTTCGGAGCTGGCACGGTGGCCACTCTTTACAGAAGGACTGAGTTCGTGCGGGCGCTCTCCTTGTATGCAAATGAAAAGATGTTTCTGATATTCTGAGATTTATGTGAGTTTTGGATTGTACTTTATATTGGTTTCCTTCAGTTTTTCTGTTTTCTTTCTTGTGGATGATTGGTGGGTGGGCGATCTGTTAATTTTTTTGCGTGTTGGGGGGTTTTGATGCTACTGTTGCAAATATTTTCCGTGAGTGAGGGGATTGGGATTGTTATTGTCACTGTTTTTTCTGCAAGTGAAGGGGATAGGGTTGTTATTTTCGCTCTTTTTCTCTGTGGGATGAGGGAGTCAAGGATTTTGGATTTGTGAGCTTTCTTTTCTTTACTTTTGCATGCCAGCAGGGGGTGGAGAAGAGAGTTGATGCTTTTTTTTCCCATCAACTCCCATGGTCTTTCTGTATTTCATGGCTATCTGGAGAAGACAAATACCAGAGTTGTATTGTACATGCATACTTTAACAAGAAAATGATTATTTGAACTTTCAATAACACAAATACTCCTCTTTAAGCCTTGGACAAGAGTGAAGATTCATTCGAGAATTTAGACATTATTTGATGAAACTGACATCAAGATAAAGCATGAAAATACTTGTAACATGCTGTAATGTTTCACTGCTAATGTAATGGTTTTTCTGTGGCAGCAATGTTTGAGTTATAACCAGAGATAACAGGGGCTTTGGAATGTGTGCCATCCAATGAGGGGCATGTTGTTTCTTTCTTGTGGATCTGAGTGAAGGGATTCACGGTCTTTTGTCAGTGAGAGATGGAGAGAAGACGCGAATGGAGAGGGTTGGTAGACCGCTGGACAGAGTGGACTTGGAGTGAGGGTCTGAAGGTCGGCTGTCTTACCCGAGATTAAGCCGCTAGCCGAACCTAGGGTTAGGTACTTCCTCTGCTGCCAAAATATCTTCCAGTAGCAGAACACTATTGGCAAGTTTGTGTGATACAGTTATTTGAGAATGGGACATATTTATGAATCTTCTCTTCCATCATCAGCTTACACACTGCCTATACAGTGCAGTAACATTTTCTCCATCCTTTTGTCCTAATTTCCTTTGTTCTTTTGATTTGGTTCTTCCAAATGACTCTTTTAGAGGGCTTAGCAGAGCAGAAGAGATTTGAGAAGTCTGGTGTTAGAGGGTGGGCAGTTTAGAGTGAAAGGATACTTTTTTTCCATTGAAAGAATGATATACACTCAGTGGTCAATTTACTAGGTACAGGAGTGAAGCCCGGTGTGGTCTTCTTATGCTGCTACGCCCATCCACCTCAAGATTTGGTGTGTTGTGCACTCAGAGATGCTCTTCTGCACACCACTGTTGTAATGTGTGGTTATTTGAGTCATTGTCACCTTTGTGTCAGCTTGAACCAGTCTGCCCATTCTCCTCTGACCTCTCTCATCAAGGCATTTTCACCCACTGAACTGCTGCTCACTGGATGCTTTTTTGTTTTTCGTAACATTCTCTGTAAACTCTAAGAGACTGTTGTGCTTGAAAATCCCAGGAGTTTCTGAAATATTCAAACCAGTCCTTCCAGCACCAGTAATCATTCCACAGTCAAAATCATTTTGTTAACATTTCTTCACCATTCTGAACAACTGAGTCTTCTGCCCATGTCTGTGTGCTTTTATGTATTGAGCTAGTGCCATATAATTGGCTGATTAGATATTTGCTTTATCGAGCAGGTGCACAGGTGTACTTAATAAGGAGCCACTGAGTGTATCTTTTGAGTCCTCCATCCTGGAATACAATGAAGGCTCAGGTTAGTGATTTTATTTAAAACAGGTTGATAAGACACAGCGGATACTGGAAGAATCAAGGGATGTGGGAGGAAAATGTTGGGGTAGAAGATCAGATCCGATCTTACTGAATGATGAAACAGGCTTGAGGGACTGAATGGTCCACTCCTGTTGCTATTTTGTATATTAATTATTAAACATGCAAAATAGGTCTCTAACAACATCATTAAAAAATACTGGCTGGCTGGTGACACAATGGCATCAGCGCCGGACTCTGGAGCGAAGGCTCCCGAGTTCGAATCCAAGTCGGGCCACCCCCGAGCACGCTTCCCATCTGTGCCGGGTTGAGCGTTGAGCTAGCCACTCGGCCTTGTAAAAAAAAAAGGGCCGAGTCAGGAACGTTCATATCGTGACCCGGTTAATCCAAAAGGAGACCAATCCTGAGACCACATGCCAGACAAGAATGGTTGACTGTCTGGTGCGACACGCAAAAAAAAACTGATTTCTTTTCATTTACTATTACAAGTTCATATATCAGAATTGGTTGGAAATGTCAGTTTAAAATATCTTGCAGCGTGCCAATGTATTCATTTAGTATCTCTAAACTTTGAGGAATATTTTGGAAAGGATTCCAAAGTACTTCAGAGAGGAATGAAACTTATTCTTGTACACAAGCATTCCAAGTCAATACAAATGATGTTTTTGGACTTGGATCGAGATATAGAACATTTAACACAAACCATTTTCAAAATATATTCAAGAAATGAAAAGCCAGCTGTGTCAATTGGTCTTCAACAAAAAAAAAGGTGATTGCCCTGAAATCTAAACAATGGGTCTAGAAATCAAGACTTGAGTAGGACAATGGTAAAATTATAAAGCAAAGAGATTAATATTCTATCTAGAAGCCTGGACTACGGATCCAAAGATAAGTTTTCAAATCCTGCCATGGCAGCTGGAGAATTTAAATTGAAGTAATTTAATAAATGTGGAATAAAAAAAATAGTTGCAGAGATTGTGACCATGAAGTTGCTGTATCATCACAAAATTTCATCTGGTCTACAAAGAAAAAAAAATCTCATGTAAGCCAAAAACTCCGCCATGAACAGTTCCAAGTCCTGCTGCGAAAGGAGGAGGGGTGAGCATAGGGCTAGTAACCACATGCTGTAAAAACTCAAACCCCATCAGAAGCTCCAAAGACCTCATTCCTGGGAGAAGAACGATTGTCGACACCAGGGCACAACTTGAAAGACTGGCTCAGGACAGAAGCCTCTAGTAAGCTGCTGTCATCAGCCTATGTCCCACTAGGGATGATGGGCTTAGCAACAAGCCAAATCAAGCAAGTATGGCACCTTTTCTTCCTTCATGCCATACTTGGTTTGGCTTATATGAGATTTTAACCAACTGAATGTCATTAATTGCCCACAGTAAAAGGGTTAACAACGTGCTTCAAGGGACCATTAGGGAATGTATAATAAATAAGTGATCGAAATATGGTTTAAACCCTACATTTGGTAGATTTTTAAGGAACAGCACATAAATTAAACAGACACCTATTCTGTGTTTAATACATGATGATTCACAACACTCAGGTATAAAACCAAAAGGAACAGGATTCACTTAAATTTAATTATGAAATTGTTTTGCATTTCTATAGAATCATTGAATTAATCAAAATATAAAGACTTAAAGAATAAGAGAGGATTAAACAATTCACGTAGAATCAATTTTGAAAATAATTGGGAGTTGCCTATTTTAGTGCCAAGTCTGCATTCAAGCAAAACATAATCACTTGTACTTTTACTGACTTGGAAAGCTTACCTGTAAGGATGTTTCTTCCTTTTCTGAGCTATTTCAGGGTCTTTTCCAAAACATTCCCCACTAATGAAAAAAAAGTGTACGTGCATACAAGTACTGGCAGAGAGAAAAAAAATCTATCAAATGGCTTTTGCAAAAGAGTGCTGCTTATGCTTGAAGAAAAGCACAAGTTCACATTAAGTACAGACATGAGCATTTAGTATTTTAAGAGTAACACCTTTTTATTGTCATCTCTCTCCACCCTAACATTTCCTGTAGTTTTTCGAAGTTGTAGTAGGATGACGACATTCATTTACCACTGACAAATTCCATTAGTTAGTTTAATTAGTGAGGTAATACTTGTGTAGAAACTGAAGCTGCACAAAAATTAATGAAATTACTGAAAACTATAATATATTTTGTAGGACCCTGTCAATTTCATAAACTTTGAAAAAACAGCATCTTTCATCTGAACCATGAAAATATTTAATGTTTGTTTCAAAATTTGGATTAAGATTTTCAAGCTGCACATTTTGAATTGGAATTGCAAAAGAGCACTTTTTAGGAGAGGACGATTGCTTTGTAGACCATTAGACCTTCACAAATGTAAAGGAAAATGATATTTAAACATTCTAAATTGTTATTATAATGCTCCAAAGTAGTGTCAAGAGTACATTCTTAAATACAACAGAGTAATGATATACTGAAACCAGAGAAAGAAAGTATTCGCCATACTGTGTGCAGAGAGATATCACTCCATGCTATTTGCAAATATCCTAGTGGCCAGCCTCAAAGACACTGGTCAACAGCCGAAGGAGCTAATCACTAAAGCTGCTCAAAATCTGGGCTATTTGAGAAACAGAAAAGCATCCTCTTCTTGCACATGATTACAAATACAAACTGAGGAATACGTATCAGATATCCAGAAGCGCTTGATGTTTCACACTGAACAATAATAACACCTAAAGCTATCCAGTTCTCAAAGTTTACACTATGAAGTGATTGATCTAAAACTTCTTAACTCATAGGAAGGTAAATAATTTACTTCCTCTATACACATACCCTGTAAAATAATGCCAATTTTCCAAATATTGATCTTTAATAATGGACACATTATAAAAATTTTGCTTAAGCAGGTAGTGAGGAGAGTTGAATGTGAGTGTCACATTTCTTGACATCTGAATAGACTTCAGCTAGGCTACTAGACAAAAGCTCACATGGCAGACTGATCAGAAAAATCAAGTCCATTGGACCAAAGCTAAAGTGAAAACTAAAATGGGCTCAGCGACAAGAAGGAAAAGGCAGCATTGGCAGGTGATTGTGTCTTGGGGACTGGCTAGTCAAGTGCTGGGTTCTTGCTATTTATGATAAATATCAGTAACTTGGATGTAATTATTGGCTCTTAAATTAAAATTGGTATAAAAAAATCCTAGAAACATTAGCATTAAAAAGAAGACCTAATACTTTAATTATTTTAATATTTTTTTCTTCTGTAGAACTTGTTTTATGTTTCAGAAAAATATCAATTGACTTTTCAGGTCAGCAGAAAAACGACAAATATACTTTAGTCTAGAGTAATGTGAATCTGTTGAAGTTGATAGCAATCATGTAGAACTGAAGTTTAACTCTCTAAAGGATGCCTTAGTAGAATCAGCAAAGCCAGTGATTCCTAAAAAAGAAAAAAGCACAAAGAATAAATGGATGACAGATGAAATCGAAAATCTAATGGAAGAAAGGAGACGGAAGAAAACAAATCCTATAGAATATAAGAACTCAGATAAAAAAGTTAAAAGCTTATGTCAAAAAGCCAAAGAAGAATGGTTAAACCAGGAATGTGAGCAAATAGAAATAATCCCTATTATTGATCCAAAAAAGTTACATCAACAATAGGCAATAGACAATAGGTGCAGGAGTAGGCAATTTGGCCCTTCGACCCAGCACCACCATTCATTGTGATCATGGCTGATCATCCACAATCAGTATCCAATTCCTGCCTTATCCCCATAACCTTTGATTCCTCTATCTTTAAGAGCTCTATCCATCTCTTTCTTGAAAGCATCCAGAGACTTGGCCCCCACTGCCTTCTGGGGCAGAGCATTCCACATATCCACCACTCTCTGGGTGAAAAAGTTTTTCCTCAACTCCGTTCTAAATGACCTACCCCTTATTCAACAAATCAAGAATATCACTGGTAAAAAGCTCCTCTGTTCTTCAGGTGGATGTTAGAAAGCAAAGGATGGTACCATTATCATGGAAAAAGATGAGATTATGAACAGATGGACTGAGTATATTCAGGAATTGTTTGAAGATGATCGAGGCAAAAAAACAGAAATTAAGAAGAACATTGAAGGTCCAAGAATTTTAAAATCTGAAGTTCGTAATGCAATAAATAAGATGAAGAAAGGAAAGGCAGCAGGTCCTGATGAATTAGTAATAGAACAAATTATCACCCTTGAAGATTATGGAATTGAAAACCTAACTGATTTAATCAATGACATTTATGAGACTGGAATAATACCAGAAGAGATGAAAAAAAAATCAGTATTTATCACTCTTCCTAAGAAACCTGGAGCAATGGAGTGTGAACTACATAGGACCACAAGTTCAATGAGTCATATCACCAAGATACTTCTAAGAAGTTTGATGACAAGAACTAAGAGTAAGATACAAGCTGAAGCAGGTAAAGAACAATGTGGTTTTCTGAAAGGCAAAGGTACAAGAAATGCAATATTGATGTTAAGGATACTATCAGAACGAGCCATTCAGGTGCAAAAAGATTTGTTTGTTTGTTTTATCGACTACACAGAAGCATTTTTTAAAGTGAAGCACAATAAGTTATTGGAAATATTACAGGAAACTCTAGATCTAGGTTCGAAAGACCTCTGCCTAATCAAAAATCTATACTGGGAACAAACTGCCGCTGTAAGAATAGATGGAGAAGTGAGTCAGTTTACGAAAATCAAAAGAGGCGTTAGACAAGGGTATGTTTTTTTCCCTGATTTGTTTAATGTGTACAGTGAAACAACATTACAAAAAATAAGAGACATCTTGGGAATCAAAGTTGGCGGTGAAAACATCAATATTTTCAGATATGCAGATGACACTATGTTAATTGCAAGTACGGAGGAAGAACTACAAAACTTAATTGATATAGTTGTTGAAGAAAGTGCAAAAGTGGGTCTATCAGTTGCAAAAAGACAGAATGTATGGTGATATCCAAAAAAAGGAGAACCCTATCTGCAGGCTGAGAATAAACGGGGAAGACACAAAACAAGTACAGAACTTTTGCTACTGAGGAAGCTGGGTGACATCAGATGGCAGGGGCGACATGGACATCGAAAGAAGAATAGGGATGGCAAAAGACACCTTTACGAGAATGAAGAGTATACTGACCAACACTAAACTAGGCATGACAACCCGCCTCAGAGTACTGAAATGTTACATTTATCCAGTTATGTTGTATGGCTCAGAATATTGGACAATATCTAGAAATATGAGGAAACGAATTGAAGCCGCAGAGATGTGGTTTTTGGGGAGGATGCAAAGAATATCATGGATGAAACGAATATCTAACAAGGATGTCATGAACAGAGCAAACATAAGAAGAGAAATAATGCATGAGATCATGAAAAGGCAACGTAACTTCATTGGACATGTGATTAGGAAAGAAGAGTTAGAATGCACGGTAATTATGGGAAAGATTGAAGGGAAGAAAGTAAGAGGAAGACAAAGACAAATGATGATGGAGACAGCAGCCAGAGAACTGGAAATGAATACCAATGAATTGATCCATTTGGCCTGAAACAGGAGTGTGTAGGCCATGGTAGTCAAAGCTCAAACTGGGCACAGCACCTGATGATGATGATGTGAGACAATTTACTTGGAGAAGAGAAACAAGGCAACTGAGTATAGGATACTAAAGCGTAGATACATAAGAAGTCATTTTCAATGTCCGTAAGTTCTTGCAGATAGGATAGATAAGATGCTTAAGGTGCCACTTAGAATATTATATTTACAGTGGTGTAAGACATGAGAATAAGAACATCAAGAACAAATGTTAACTTGAGTAACCCATAACATTCTAGTCATTACTTCAAGGATGTGATGGCACAGGAGAGTGAAGATGATGTAAAGGCAAGAAAATTTTAATTATTGTGAAGATTGGCTTAGACTATGGTTGTTTTCAAAGTTCAAAATAAATTGATTATCAAAGTACAGAAATGTTACCATACACAACCTTGAATCCAATAAATATTGAGAACATGAGATGAAGAGTCCTTGAGAGTGAGTGGTTGTGGGAACAGTTCAGTGATGGGGTGAGTGACGTTATCCCCTTGGGTTCAACAGCCTGATGGTTGTGAGGTAATAAAAGTTCCTGGACACGGTGGTGTGGGTCCTGAGGCTCCTATACCTTCTTCCTGATCGCAGCAGCAAGAGAACATAGCCTGGATGGTGGGGGACCTTGATGATGGATGCTGCTTTCCTGTGACAGCGTTCGTGTACAAGGGCTCAATGGTGGGGAGGGCTTTACACGTGATGGACTAGGCTACATTCATGACTTTTTGTAGTCTTCCCTTTCGAGGGTATTGGTGTTTCCATACCAGGCCGTGATGTAACCAGTCAATAGACTCTCCACCACACATCTATAGAAGCTTGTCCAAGTTTTAGATTACATTCCAATTTTTCAAAAACTTCTAAGAAAGTAGAGGTGCTGCCATGCTTTATATGCTGATTCATCACCACCTTTGATTTGGCCAACGACAGTGGTGTTATCAGCAAACTTAAATATGACATTGGAGCTGTGCTTAGCCACACAGTCACAAGTGTAAAACAAGTAGAGCAGGGGGCTAAACACATCTTTGTGGTGCAACTGTACTGATGGAGGTTGTGGAGGAGATGTTGCCAATTCAAACTGATTGGTGTCTACAAGTGAGGAAATCGAGGATTCATTACAAAAGCAAATGCCTGAAGGTCTATAAAATTACATATGTTTTAAAAAGGGTGAATAGGACCTTAGCATTAAAATCGCTAACTGTATAAGAAGGGAGGTGATAATGCGACAAGGAGTATAGATTTAAGGTGATTGGTAGAAAGATGAGAATGATTGGAGCTTTGGAAATAGCTATGGAGGCTTGAAAATTTACTGTCTGAAATGGTTATTGAATCAGAAGCCCTCAGCTCATTTTAAGTAGCATTTCGATGAACATGCAATGTTTTATAATCATACAGAGCCATGGTACTAGAGCTAGAGACAGAACAAAGCTCAATACAAAATCGTAAAATTTCTTGGTCAACAAAAACCCATTTTCTATATTCCTCTACCAAATTTCTAATATTTGTAAAGAATTCAACTTTAATGAACTTTCTGACCAATCATGACCTGCTCTTAAAAATCTAGACATTGCTTACATAGAATCATAGAATTATAGAGCATAGAAACATATCTTTCAGCCTACCACATCCTTAATGAGTATTTTAGACCAGTGGTCCCCAACCACCGGGCTGCGAGGAAACAATATGATTTGGTGATCCGAAATGATATGAGTCAGCTGCACTTTTCCTCATTCCCTGTCACGCCCACTGTTGAACTTGAACACCCACACCACCCCCCCCCCCCCGTCGGCAGGTCCGCAAAAATATAGTCAATATTAAACTAGCCCAAGGTACAAAATAAAAAGGTTGGGGACCCCTGTTTTAGACCATAAAACCACAAGATAAAGGAGCAGAATTATGCCATTTGGCTCATCGAGTCTGCTCTGCCATTTCATCATGGCTGATCGATTTTTCCTCTCAGCTCCAATCTCCTGCCTTCTCCCCGTATCCCATCATGCTATAACCAAACAAGAATCTATCAACATCTTTCTTAAATATATGTAAAGACATGGCCTCCACAGCTGCCTGTGACAATGAATTCCACAGATTTACCACTCTCTAGCTAAAGAAATTCCTCTTCGTCTTCATTCTAAAAGGACATACCTTTATTGAGCCTGTGTCCTCTGGTCCTAGACTCTCCCACCTCTCCACATCCACTTTATCAAGGTCTTTCAACATTTCACCCCTCATTCTTCTGCATTCTACTAAATACGGGCCTAGGCCAAACACTCGTCACATTACAAGCCGTCCAATCCTGGAATCATTTTTGTGAACCTCCTTTGAACCCTCTCCAGTAGCACATCCTTTCTAAGATAAAGGGTCCAAAACTGCTCACAATATTCCAAGTGAGGCCTCACCAGTGTTTTAAAAAAGCCGCAACATTGTATCCTGACATTTATATTCTGGTCCTCTCGAAATGAGTGCTATTTGCCTTCACATTTGCCGCCTTCATCACAGACTCAACCTGCAAATTTACCTTTCAGGAATCCCGCACAAGGACTCCCAAGTCCCTCTGTGCCTCAGATTTCTCTTTGCGCCTCAGATTTTTGAATTTTCTCCCCATTTAGAAAATAGTCTACCCTTTATTTCTTCTACCAAAGTGCATGACCATACACTTTGCAATACTGTATTTCATCTGCCATTTCTTTGCCCATTCTCCTTATCTGTCTAAGGACTTCTGTAGCCTCTCTACTTCCTCAAAATTACCTGCCCCTTCATATCGTCCACAAACTTTGCAACAAAGCTACCAATTCTGTCATCCAAATCAATGACATATAATGTAAAAAGAAGTCCCAACACAGACCTGAGGAACACCATCAGTCAAACAGAAAAGGCCCCCTTCATTCCCACTCTTTGCATTATGCCAATCAGCCACTGCTTTATTCATGCTTGTTTCTTTCTTGTAATATTATGGGCTCATAGCTTGTTAAGCAGGCTTGTCGAAACCCTTCTGAATATCCAAGTACACACTATCAATCGATTTCTCTTTGTCTATCCTGCTTGTTATTTCTTCAAAGAATCTCATCAAATTTGTCAGGCAAAATTTCCCTTGTCAAAACCATGCTGACTACAGCCTATTTTGTCACATACCTCTAAGTACCTCAAAACCACATCTTTAACAATAGACTCCAACATCTTTCCAACCACTGAGGTTAGACTAACTGGCCTATAATTTCCTTTCTTCTGCCTCTCCGATATCCATGCTCGCCTCTCTTTTACACTTTATGTATATAAAGGAACTTCTGGTATCCTCCTTAATATTATTGGCGAGCTTACTTTGATATTCCATCTTTTCTTTCTCAATGACTTTTTTAGTTGCCTTGTTTTTTTTAAGAAGCTTCCCAATCCTCTAATTTGCCACTAACTTTTGCTCTATTATATGCCCTCCCTTTGGCTTTTATGTTGGTTTTGACTCTTATTAGCCACAGTTCTGTCATCTTGCCTTTAGAATACTTCTTCCTCTTTGGGATGTATATATCCTGTGCCTTCCGAATTGCTTCCAGAAATTCCGGCCATCGCTGCTCTCCTGTCATCCCTGTTAGTGTTCTTTTCCAATTAATTTTGGTTAACTCCTCTCTTATGCCTCTGTAATTTCCTTTATTCTATTGTAATACCGCTACATCTGACTTTAGCTTCTCCACCTACACATAATCTCATTTGTCTGCATTAGGATTGTAACCTTCAATGCCCTGTCCATTCAAGTGCCTATTTAAATGCCTCTCAAACGTAACAATTGTATCTGATTTCACCACTCTACTAGCAGTAGTTCCAGATATCAACATTTCCTGGGTAATTAAAAAAAATTCCTTTTGATCCCCTTGAAAACTCCTTCCTCGCACCTTAAACCTATGTCTTCGTATTTTGATATCACTACCAGGAGTTTAAATAAAAGACTATCGACACTATCTATGTTTCACACAACTTGACTTCCATCAGGTCACCTGTCAGCCTACTATGCACCAGGGAAAACAATCCAAGTTTATTCAAGCAACACACATCAAATTTGCTGGTGAACGCAGCAGGCCAGGCAGCATCTCTGGGAAGAGGTACAGTCGACGTTTCAGGCCGAGACCCTTCGTCAGGACTAACTGAAGGAAGAGCTAGTAAGAGATTTAAAAGTGGGAGGGGGAGGGGGAGATCCAAAATGATAGGAGAAGACAGGAAGGGGAGGGATGGAGCCAAGAGCTGGACAGTTGATTGGCAAAAGGGATATGAGAGGATCACGGGACAGGAGGCCCAGGGAGAAAGAAAAGGGGGAGGGGGGAAGAACCCAGAGGATGGGCAAGGGGTATAGTCTGAGGGACAGAGCGAGAAAAAGGAGAGAGAAAGAATGTGTGTATATAAATAAATAACGGCTGGGGTATGAGGGGGAGGTGGAGCATTAGTGGAAGTTAGAGAAGTCAATGTTCATGCCATCAGGTTGGAGGCTACCCAGACGGAATATAAAATGTTGTTCCTCCAACCTGAGTGTGGCTTCATCTTTATAGTAGAGGAGGCCGTGGATAGACATATCAGAATGGGAATGGGATGAGGAATTAAAATGTGTGGCCACTGGGAGATCCTGCTTTCTCTGGCAGACAGAGCGTAGGCGTTCAGTGAAACGACCTCCCAGTCTGCGTCGGGTCTCGCCAATATATAGAAGGCCACATTGGGAGCACTGGACGCAGTATATCACCCCAGCCAACTCACAGGTGAAGTGTCGCCTCACCTGGAAGGACTGTCTGGGGCCCTGAATGGTGGTAAGGGAGGAAGTATAAGGGCATGTGTAGCATTTTTTCCGCTTACAAGGATAAGTACCAGGAGGGAGTCAGTGGGGAGGGATGAGGGGGACGAATGGACAAGGAAGTCGCGTAGGGAGACCCGACACAGACTGGGAAATCGTTTTGCTGAGATCCGACAGAGACTGGGAGATCGTTTTGCTGAACACCTACACTCTGTCCGCCAGAGAAAGCATGATCTCCCAGTGGCCACACATTTTAATTCCACATCCCATTCCATTCTGATATGTCTATCCACAGCCTCCTCTACTGTAAAGATGAAGCCACACTCAGGTTGGAGGAACAACACCTTATATTCCGTCTGGGTAGCCTCCAACCTGATGGCATGAACATTGATTTCTCTAATTTCCGCTAATGCCCCACCTCCCCCCGTACCCCATCAGTTATTTATTTATATACACACATATTCTTTCTCTCTCTCTCTCTCTCCTTTTTCTCCCTCTGTCCCTCTCACTATACCCCTTGCCCATCCTCTGGGTTCACCCCCCCCCTTTTCCTTCTCCCTGGGCCTCCTGTCCCATGATTCTCTCATATCCCTTTTGCCAATCACCTGTCCAGCTCTTGGCTCCATCCCTCCCCCTCCTGTCTTCTCCTATCACTTTGGATCTCCCCTCCCCCTCCCACTTTCAAATCTCTTACTAGCTCTTCCTTCAGTTAGTCCTGACGAAGGGTCTCGTCCCGAAACGTCGACTGTACCTCTTCCTAGAGATGCTGCCTGGCCTGCTGCGTTCACCAGCAAATTTGATGTGTGTTGCTTGAATTTCCAGCACCTGCAGAATTCCTCGTGTTTACCAAGTTCATTCAACCTCTCTTTACAGCTAATGCTCTCTATCCCAGGCAATATCCTGGCCAACCCCTTTCTGCACCCACTCCAAAGCCTCCACATCCTTCCTGTAATACTGGAACCAGAACTGAACTTAATACTTGAAGTCCAACCTAACCAGTGGTTTGTAAAGTTGCAACATGATATCTTAACTTGTATATTCTGTATCCTGACCTATAAAGGCAAGCACGTCATATACCTTCTTCAACACCCTATCTCCCTGTGATGCCACTTCCAAGGAACTGCAGTCTTCAACCCCAAGGTATTTAAGTTTATCAACACTCCTGAAGATAAAGATTAGTTTTACTTGTCACATGTACATCAAAATAGTGAAATGCACCATTTGCATCAACAAACAACACAGTCCAAGGATTGTGCTGGAGCTGGCCTGCAAGTGTTGCCGTGCTGCCAGCACCAAGATAGAACGCTCACAACTAACTAATCATAATCCACACATTTTTGAAATATGGGAAGGAACTGAAGCAGCCGGAGGAAACCCATGCTGTCACAGGGAGAACATGCAAAACCCTTACAGACAGCAGCTGGGATTGTTGGCACTGTAAAGTGTCACACTGACTGCTACTCTACTGCGCTGCCCGCCCTTACTGCCCTACCATTTAATGTACACGTCTTTGGCTTCCCAAAAAGCATTATTTTGCATTTGTTGGAATTAAATTCATCAGGGCTCCCTGTACAATGTTCCATCTGTCCTACACCCTGCTATAGCCTTGCAGAATTCTTGTTATCGACAACACCACCAATTTTCAAGTCACCCACAAATTTATCTCTTGCATTCACGTCCAAGTTGGTAAGATACATCATAAAGGACCAAGGCACCAGCACCAATCTCTGGGGTCACAGACTTCCAATCAGAAAAGCAACTCCCTCAACCACTACCTTTTGCCTATCAGCAGGCCACATTGGGATGCATTGGTCAGTTTCCTTGGATCACATGTACTTTGACCTCAGATCTGCCTACCATGGAGCATTGTGAGAAATAGTTTAATAAAGTCTATCTAGACAACACATACCTTTCTGCCTTCATCAATGATCTTACGAGGGGTGATTGATAAGTGCGTGGCCTAAGGTAGAAGGAGATGAGTTATTAACTTCAAACTTTCTGCATAATCACTCAAAGAGTTGACCTGCATGCACATGGAACGAGAGCTGTATAACTCATCTCCTTCTACCTTAGGCTGCGGACTTATCAATCACCTATCTGAGGACACTTTCTGGAGGTCCAAGATCTGTATGCTCCACGACCGCTGGACTAAATGTGTAACCGTAGGTGGGGACTATGTTGAAAAATAAATGTGCTAGGTTTTCTAAAATTGACTCCTTCTACCTTAGGCCACAAACATATTAATCACCCCTCACAGTTACCTCCTCAGAAAAGACAGGATTTCCCTTACATAAAGTCACACTGACTATACCTGATCAGCCTCTGCCTATCCAACTTTGCATAAGCATTAAGTTCAGCATATGAAAGAAAAACTACCAGATTTTATTTTGATGTATTTATTTTTAAAACTATCCTGTCATTCAATAGTTTTTCCTTAACTCTACATTCATTCACCAGACTCTTTACTCTCACACCTTTTGCTTTTGGGAATCACTCCACTATCTCATTTGCAACAGTTCACTCGCACTGACAATTTCTGAATCTAAAAGGGAAGAATTTTATTCTTGCCTTCTTCATACAGAGATAAAGTTTTAAGGTGGTTAATAGTCTTACATATTTCTAAAAAAATATCAGAATCAGGTTTAATATCACTGGCATATGTCTTGAAATTTAACTTTGCGGCAGCAGTACAATGCAATACATGACAATAGAGAGAAAAAGAAAACTGAATTACAGTGTCTGTATATATTAAATACATAGCGCAGAGAGAAAATTAAATTTAAAAAAGCAGTGAGGTAGTGTTCATGGGTTCAACGTCCACTCAGAAATCAGATGACGGGGAAGAAGCTGTTGCTGAATTGTTGAATGTGTGCCTTCAGGCTTCTGTGCCTCCTTCCTGATGGTAGCAATGAGAAGAGGACACGTCCTGGGTGGTGGTGGTCTTTTATGATGAATGCCACCTTCCTGAAGCACCGCTCCTTGAAGATGTCCTGGATACCATACAGGCTAATCTCAATGACGAAGCTAACTAATTTTCCAAATCTGCAGCTTGCTTTGATCCTTTGCAGTAGCACCCCTCACCCCCATACCAGACGGTGACACAGCCAGGTAAAATGCTCTCCATGGTACATCTGCAGAAATTTGCGAATGTTTTTGGTGACATACCTAATCTCTTTAAACTCCTAATGAAAGATAGCCTCTGTCTTTCCTTCTAGCTGCATTGATATGTTGGGTCAGAGATACTGACACCCAGGAACTTGAAATTGCTTACTCTCTCCACCTCTGATCCCTCTAGGAGGGGGCATGTGTTCCCCCATCTTGCCCTTTCTGATATATTAAGTGGTTAATGGCTTGGAGACAACAGCAGATATTACCAAAAAGGGCCAATTGAATTTGGAACACGAATACTTGCAAATTAATCTCTAGTCTATTTCTCAGAAAAACAGTTAACATCCAGTTCAGAACCAGTGGTTCACACATAAAATTACGTAGGCTGACATTCTTCAGGTCATGACCACAAAAAGAAAATCCACAATTTAATAATGAGATTCAAGATGCACAATATTTCTTCAATGCAGCTTCATTTGTTCTATAAACAAATAGCTTTTAGCTGAAATAATTAATTATTTAATTGACTTATTTTGCTCACCTATTAACTCTTTGCAAAGGATTTCCCAGTTGCAGAATGGCATATCCAAACAAATAATGGCTTAAATGCTGTACAGTTTATTGCACACCCAAATTTAATATTGTTTTTGTTGTGAAATTTGGAAGTTATTTCCTCTGTAGGCGAATGCTTTGATAGAACCTGTACATTTACAATTAATAATCTGAGTTGCAAAGAAGTGAACAAAATTACTTTTAAGATAGGGTATCGGGTACTAGTGATATAACCGTCATTTTATATTTAGTTATTTTGAAAATCCTTGCTTTATTTTAAACAAAATATGGATTTACTTCAGCACAACTTCATCTACAAAAACACAAAACCACAACAATGGTTATTTTGATTTTCATTAGAGAATAAAACTGGCATTTTCTTTTCTTGAATCATGATGGCTCAAAGTAGATTCTTGAACAAAATAAATTTAAAAGGAAAGTTATTTGAGAAGGATCTTAGGGATGGGATTTATGAGTAATTGGAAAGCCAGGACCTAGTTAGAAAGGTGTTTGTCGAGGTTGCTCATGGGATTCATGGTGACTTGGCCATTTGGATTCAGAATTACCTTGCGCATAGAAGACAGACGGCAGTGGTCAATGGGATTTATTCTGGCTGGAATATGAAAATATATATAATAGATGAAAATGTTGGTTAGTAAGTTTGCACATGATATGGAGATTGGTGGTGCTCTGGATTGTATAGAAAATTGGAAAAGCATGGAGTGGAATATAGATCAGTTGCAGAGAAATGGGAAATGGAGTTTAACGCGAACAAAATATTAAGTGTAGCACTTTGGGAGATGAAACGCAAGGAAAATGTACACTGTTAATGGGGGTAATGGCAAGAATTTTATTGTTGATGAGCAGAGATCCAAGGGTCTAAGTTCATAGTTCCCTAGAATTGGCAACACAAGTTAATAGAGTGATCAAGAAAGCATATAGCATACTTGCCTTTATAAGTCAAGGAACTGAGTTTAAGGGTCAGGAAGTTAAGTTGTAGCTTTACAAAACGAGTTAGGACATATCTGGAGTATTACATTCATTTCTGTTCACCACCATTGTAGGATGGAGGTGGAGGATTTTCAGAGAGTGCAAAAGAGGTTTACCATGATGCTGCCTGGATTACAGGTCATGTACTAAAAGGCAAGGTTAAACTTGGACAAACTTTGGTTGTTTTGTCTGGAGCGGTAGAGACCAATGGGAGATATAATAAAGGTTTATAAGATTATGAGAGGCATAGACAGATTAGACAGCCAGCATCTTTTTCCCAGGGTTGAAATGTCTAATACCAGACAGCATGCATTTAAGGTGAGAGGAGATCAGTTCAAGGAAGATGGATGGACCAAGTTTTTAAAAAAGCAGAATTTATAGGGTCTGAATGTGCTGCCTGGGGTAGTAGTGAAGCAAATATGATAGTGTTAATCAAGAGGTTCTTAGATAGGCATATCAATGTACAGAAATGGAAGGATATGAGCATTGTGTAGGCAGAAGGGATACATTCAATTGGACATTTGATTACTAATGTAATTAGTCTGGCCAAAGTGGCTGTATTTGTGCTGTAGTCTTCTATGTTCTATAATTGACAAAGTAATTCAAAATCATTAACCCTACAATAAACAGCTTTATATCTTACCCACCACACATAATAATATATGAACTCCAGCTTATACCTACACTGGCCTGCTGCGTTCACCAGCAACTTTGATGTATGTTGTTATGTGAATTCTATGATGATATTTAATATGAAAAGGAAAGTCAATACATTCCAACAAAATATTTTATGGATTTTACAAACTTATGCAAGATTACAAGTTCAATGTACAAGTTTTCAAGTCAAATCACTTTTTATTGTCATTTCGACCATAACTGCTGGTACAGTACACAGTAAAAATGAGACAACGTTTTTCAGGACCATGGTGCTACATGAAACAATACAAAAACTACACGGAACTACGTAAAAACAACACAAAAACTACACTAGACTACAGACCTACCCAGGACTGCATAAAGTGCACAAAAACAGTGCAGGCATTACAATAAATAATAAACAAGACAATACGCACAGTAGAGGGTAGTAGGTTGGTGTCGGTCCAGGCTCCGGGTATTGGGGAGTCTGATGGCTTGGGGGAAGAAACTGTTACATAGTCTGGTCGTGACAGCCCGAATGCTTCGGTGCTTTTTGTCAGTTGGCAGGAGGGAGAAGAGTTTGCATGAGGGGCGCGTGGGGTCTTTCACAATGCTGTTTGCTTTACGGATGCAGCATTGTAATGGAAATGTCTGTAATGGCAGGAAGAGAGACCCCGATGATCTTCTCAGCTGACCTCACTATCTGCTGCAGGGTCTTGCAATCCGAGATGGTGCAATTTCCGAACCAGGCAGTGATGCAGCTGCTCAGGATGCTGTCAATACAACCTTTGTAGAATGTGGTGAGGATGGCGGGGTGGGAGATGGACTTTTCCCAGCCTTTGCAGAAAGCAGAGACGCTGCTGGGCTTTCTTTGCTATGGAGCTGGTATTGAAGGACCAGGTGAGATTCTCTGCCAGGTGAACACCAAGAAATTTGGTGCTCTTAACGATCTCTACGGAGGAGTCGTCGATGTTCAGCGGGGAGTGGTCGCTCAGTGTCCTCCTGAAGTGAACAACTCTTTTGTTTTGTTCACATTCAGAGACAGGTTGTTGGCTCTGCACCAGTCTGTTAGCTGCTGCACCTCCTCTCTGTATGCTGACTCATCGTTCTTGCTGATGAGACCCACCACAGTTGTGGGTCAGCAGAGTGAACAGCAGTGGGCTGAGCACACAGCCCTGGGGGGGCCCCCGTGCTCAGTGTGATGGTTTTGGAGATGCTGCTTCCAATCTGGACCGACTGAGGGAAGTCTAGGATCCAGTTGCAGAGGGAGATGTTCAGGCCCAGTAGGCTCAGCTTTCCAATCAGTTTCTGAGAAATGATTGTGTTGAATGCTGAACTGAAGTCTATGAACAGCATTCCAATGTACGTCTTTTTTGTCCAGGTGGGTGAGGGCCAGGTGGAGGGTGGTGGCGATGGCATCGTCTGTTGAACGGTTCAGACGGTACGCGAACTGCAGCGGGTCCATTGAGGGGGGCAGCAGGGTCTTGATGTGCCTCATGACGAGCCTCTCGAAACACTTCATGATGATGAATGTGAGTGCAACGGGACGGCAGTCATTGAGGCAGGACACTGAAGACTTCTTCGGCACGGGGATGATGGTGGTAGCCTTGAAGCACGTAGGAATGACGGCGCTGCTCAGAGAGATGTTGACGGTATCAGTGAGAATCTCTGCTAGCTGGTCTGTACATCCTGTAAGCACTCTGCCAGGAATATTGTCTGGCCCAGCAGCCTTCTGTGGTTTGACCCTGCACAGGGTTCTCCTCACATCAGCCACGATAAGACACAGAACCTGGTCATTTGGAGGAGGGGTGGTCTTCCTGGCTACACAGCTGTATTCATCAGTTAACCTAAATGCACATTTTATCCATGAATGTCTGAACTGATCATCATGAATACTGAAAGTTATTGCTAATCACTCCACATCTAAATCTGAGAAGATACTTTTCCTCTTAACCAAGATTCATAGAATCTGAATATTGGAAACAATAGTTATGACTTTCAAGCAACTTCAGTCAACAAAAATCTTTCCCCCAAAACACAATCTGATCTACTCCATGCATTAAACTTCTGGAAATGCAGCACACATTTCCACCACAAGGTCTTTTACTCCTTCAGTTGAGGGGACCGGTGAATTAACCTTCTTAAATTTAGTTGTTAGTCTCCAATTTGTGCCTCTTTCACAATGTAACGTTTACCAATGGTCCACAGGAGACCTAATCTTAGGACAGACAATTGCCAAGGCTGTATCATTGCCACGATATTTTTCTCAGCTTTTTTTTTTGCTACAATGCTATATTTCACCTCCAAATTTCCAATTCATGTGGAGTTAATTTACAGGACAACTGGGAAACTGTTCAAGTTCCAGAATCAGAATTAATATCACCCGCATATAACGTGAAATTTGTTATTTTGCAGCAGCAGTACATTGTAATACATATTTAAACTATAATTTACAATAAGGAAAAAGCAGTGAAAAAGAAGGTCTTCCTAAAATGTTGAGTGTGTCTTGAGTCTCCTGTATCTCCTCCCAGATGGTAACAATGAAAAGAGGACATGTCCTGGGTGATAGGAGTCCTTAATGACAGATACCGCCTTTTTGAGGCATTGCGTTTTGAAGATGTCCTTGATGCTGGGGAGGCTAGTTCCCATGATGAAGTTGCCTGAGTTTACAACTTTCTGCAGTTTTTCCCGATCCTGTGCAGTGGTTCCTCCATACCAGAAAATGGTGCAACCAGTCAGAATGCTCTCCACAGTACATCAGTAGAAATTTGCAGGTTTTTGGTGACATACCAAATCTCCTCAAAGTCCTAATGAAATATAGCCATCATTGTGCCTTCTTTGCAATTTCACCAATATGTTAGGCCCAGTATAAATCTTCAGAGATGCTGACACCTAGGAACTTGAAACTGCTCACCCTTTTCCATTGTTGATCCCTCAGTGAGGACTGGTGTGTGTTCCCTCAACTTCCCTTTCCTTAAGTCCACAATCAATTCCATTGCTATATTCACTCTAAAACCCCACTTCAATCACTGAGCTGCAGTACACCGACAACTTGAGTCATCATTGACTGGAATAGAATAGACCTCTGCTATACTGCTCTTGCTCTATAACACTCTTCAGTGATCAGAGAAGTCCATCATGAGACCCCTGAAACATGAACCACTTCCTACATCTCAGGAGATAATTATCAATGAAAGTGCACATCAGTTACTCATAATTACTACCAAAGCACTTGCATAGCCTTTGACCATCTGAGGAGAGACATGATCAAGACCTCATGTCCAGCCAAAAGCTTGTAGTCTTTTGGGCAGCAAAGATCCTTGACCTCCAACAAGCTTCTCAGCTATTGACTAACATCTCATTGCTACCAGTGGTGTAAATGCAAGATCTTCCCAATGTATTTGTGAGATAAAATAACAAATGTCCTCTTGCAGGAAACATCAAGGCTCTAAATTACACCCAGTCAACTCCACCCCACTGTCCATGCTATTTACATACCTGAAAGAGATGCATTAGTCCAACCTATTAGAGGAAAAGATTCAAAGCTATTCTCAAAGCCTGCTTGAAGAAATGCAACATCCCAACTTACTTATAGGAATCCTTGTCCCATGAAGCTATTGGGAACCTCAAGTGCGTTAATCAGAAGCACAAAGCAGCTCAGCACAAACTATAGGAGCGCATCATCTTTCAAATTATCTGCCTGCTTACCCTGTCCCACCTGTGGCCGAGTTTACACATCCCACAACCATCTTAATAGCATTTCAAAAGGGGAATCATGTCCTCTTTAGGCATGTCTAAGATGAGAGGGCATCAGAGAATCATTTTCCCTTTCATTGTATTCCTGGTCTCTACTTGAAACTTTCTTAAAGTGAAACTAGAAGCTTATCAACTTTTCTCATTGCTGCCCTCATTTACACAATACATCTTCACTATCACTAGTCACACTCAACTTTCTTTCCAAACTGACTCATAACTTTTTCCAAATCTGACGTGAATTTGACCCTGTCATATAAAAACATAATCTCTGCAGAAATCACTGCACAGGTCACCAACACCCGTCATTTACTTTCTCTTTCCCAACTTCAGAAATGCAGAGGAAACTACAACAGAAAATTTACCAAGTTACTGAGATCTCTCCTTTTTCCCAATTTGTACTGTCTACCAACATAACCCCACCATATTACCATTCTACTCAAGTCCTGAACTCAACTATAAAATTGTAAGTTTGTCTTTAATTTTTCAACTTAAATTTCACAACTTTTCAGTTTATATTAAACTTAGGTTTAAAAACTATTTTAAAGACATACATACGAAATGAAAACTAACATAAGTGCAACCGTTCTAACAGAACTCTAAGAAATTAACATAGTTCATGCATGGAATATTACCAACCTTAATTCAGTCTAAACTGTGTACTGAAAATGTAATGCATGCAAATTCAGGAGTTGACCCTCAGTTTATTTGACAGCATGTGGAATATTATCTGACAATACTTCAACTTTAAAAAATTGTATAAACTTTAATTTTTTTTGAATTATATATAATTTTTTTCTGATAGCATGCCAACAGTCCCTCAAATGCAATGATTAACTGTTCTCTGCCTAACAATAGGAACACTTTGTTTAGTTTAAGGAAAGTTTAATCTCAAATGTTGCGAAATAATTTCTAGATACAAAATTGCATGCAAATAAAATTAAGTGCAAGAGTGTACACTGTCTTGATATTCTGCATTCAAGAAACTAGCATTTTGCCTATAAATGTTAATATTTGGCTTTTTTTCTATTGAGGAAAATCTAGCACATTTAGATACTTATGTAAAACAAAATGAGAAAAAATAGGTTTACTGTAGAAAATAAAATTTCTTAAGAATCGAAAATTCTAAAATGTTAGTCAATGATTCAATCATATACTGAGAACATACAACCTTAATTTAGTTCATTTAAGAAAATGTTAGACTAGAAATACTATATCATTTGGAATTATTTTTGGCATTCTCTTCATTTAAATTTTTTCTTTCCTTTCTATTTATCCTAGTGTGGTACAGTGACCCTAATCAAAGATCTCACTTATAATCTATGTTACACTGCACCATACACCAGTAGTGTGGATTATATAGAGGGAATGCCTTTTTTTTGTGGAATGCATAGAAGGATGTTCCATACTAGAGATGCCACTGATACAGTTCAGAAAAGAGGAATTCCTGCAGAACAATTTCCTTGCCAGTAGAAAATAACCACTTTTAACAAAAAGTAAAAGTGTTTAATTTTCTTAAACTGCAGAAATCTTCTTTCCCTTAACAGCATAAATCTTTCATTGTTATCTGTGTTAATGTGATTTTCATACAAAATAATTCATAATTTTAAATCATTTCTAACAAATTTATTGTAACATTGTAATTCAAAGCACCCTACATCTAACCCAATGTTTAGAACAACTAAATTTAGATTACAACACTATTTCACTGGGTAGATAGCTTCTGATTATGTGGACATAGGAAGAACATTTCATGAGATCACACCATATATTCCAGACAACAAATATAATTTATAATTTTTATAGTCATTAAGTCAATTCCTCATTGTTAGATCTGCAGCAGTTATTTAGTACTATTTTTTTGATGATATCTAAGGGCCTGTGCAGGAGCAGGAGTATGGATCTCCTATAAATTTTTCCAAAATCACATCTAGTATGAGGATGTAGGCGCGCGCACGCGCGCACACACACACACACACACACAAAGACTTAAAAAGGTTAAGAGCGCTCCTCCAGAAGCCCTCTTCATAAGTGTTATTGAAATCAGGAAACTATTTAATTTCACAGGATGATCATTTGTTAGTAACTCTTCCTGAAAGTGTTCAACTTGACTATGTATTTTTCACGGCCTTCAATACTTTGTAAAAAGTTGAGAAAGTTGTCTCTTGACGAGGAGAATGCTAATAATATCTAAGCTGGAATATCTACACATCCAGCTACTCTGATTTAAAAGAGGGAAAGAAAAATATCAGAGATACAAGTCATTTTAACAACTGATGCCATTACTACATGTGAGCTCTGATCAGTGTTCAACCTTACATAATCAGTAGAATGTTTAATATATTAACAGATTACCATTCAAACGAGGGTCAACACACTTGTCTGAGTTGGAATGTTATGAGTTCAAGATCTAGCCCAGTATAAAAATCTACACTGACACCTCTATGCAGTACCGAGGAATGCTGCACCTGCAGAGTTGATGTCCTTCAAATGAACCATTAAACCCAGGCTCCCCCATTCAGTGATGCCATTAAAAGCAAAAGATCCAATGTACCATATGATTACTTCAAAGAAGAGCCAGTGGGATGGATTATTTCCAATCTCCTGGTCTATATGTATTATGTATACCTCTCAATTAGCATCATTAAATGAAAATTGTAATCATTATCACAGCAGTTGTTATGACTACATTAAAGTATTAGCACAAAATACTTCACCAGCAATAATCCACTTTCAAACATTGGGGCTCTAAATGACAGTTCGTAAATGCACATGTACTTATACTTTATGTACAGTACTTATTATTTATTTGTGGATTGATTATGTGCCTTTTGATTCACATCTGGAGCAGACAAAGCTGCCCAAGAATACTTACTTATGAAATTGAGTTGAACTTACTGTTTAAAGTTGCACAAAATGATCTGGATCTCTAAAAGTATTCTAACTTTACCAATTGTTCCAATCCACTAAATTGCCAAGTAAGTCTCCACTACAGTGAATCCCTAAAATCAATGTTTTAAACTAAAAGAACACTGGATATACAAATGATTTGTACAGCTCACTTGAAATCAGCATTATGTTAACTGCAAAGTGCAAAGGCATTGCTCAAGTTTACTGTTTTATAGTTAACTATTGTATATAACTAATGTGATAAACTTTGTAGTCCTATGGTACAAGGGGTTATGCAATTTGTAAAACAGAATCTTTAACTTATAAAATATCGGATCCTACTGGAATAAAAATTTTAAATAAACATTTTCCCTTAACGATATTTAATAGCTTAATCCAATATTCCACTTATTTAAAGCTCAATGCATAAGTTTTCCTACTTTGGCTTACTCAGATTGCAAATTACTTCTTGACATCATGCTGCCAGTTGTAAAACGAAATAAGTAATTTTCCAAAAGTATTACCAAAATAATTTTGTTCTCACCTGGAGGAATTTGAATATTTTGAATGTTTGGCTGATGCTGTGTGGGCTGAGGGAGTCGGGGAGCTATAATTTGTGGTGTTATAGTTGTCCTTGGGCCAGTGCTCACTGCTGCTGTCCTTGTTAGAGTTTGGGCAACTGTACTAATGGTTCCTTTGCCCATTCCAGCTGACTGAGAGGAAATTCCACCAGGGTTGGATGCCACATTCTGAAGCCCACTTTGTATAGTCTGACCTATTACCATAGTACTTGTATTTGACTGATTGTTTACACTGGACGAAGCACTACCAGTTGTCGATGTCAATATTCCCGAACTGAGAGTCTGCTGTGGTGGCTGTATAATAGTTTTGGGCTGTAAATCGGATTTGATAACCTGTCCACCAGCAGTCAAAGACACGTTGCTTGACAAACTAGAAGGCTGACTATTTAAAGTCAGAAGTGAAGTCTGATGGGGAGCCCCAGTGGCAGCAGGAGCCGGCAAGTTAGTTACACTAACCGTTGAGTTCAAAATAGTACTACTACCGTTCGGCGTCGATGCAACTGATAAAGCTGGGCCACTGTGAGGTGGTGGTCTCACCAATGTCACGGTGGGTCCTGCAGTCTGTGAGGAAACGACAGTTGAAGGAACATTCTGCGTACTGACAAAAGTCGTCTGGATAACAGTATAAGCAGAACTGGAGGCCGGCATGGATGCCGCTGGAGACCCTGTATTAATCGTGTTTTTAACAACAGATCCAGGTCCATTATTGACCATCGTGACGGCTGGCAAGGTAGTTGCTGCTGCTGAATAAGTGAAAGTGGCGGCATTTCCTGCATTGTGAGAGTTTATCACCATTCCATTATTCCCATTAAGAGTTTGTACATTGGAGGTGACAGTTTTCACATGGTTGGACACTGGGGTTGCCATCGCACTTATTACTACGGATTTCCCTTGACCGATGTTGCCCGAAGCTGATGTTTCTGCTGATGATCCTGTCACTGCTGCCGCCGCTGTACTCTGCTCTTGTTCCACTCCTGAAGCCTGGGACCTTGCATTATTGATAACAGCACTTTGCTGTACCCCGCTCCCCGCCGTCGTGCAGGGCAAAACCCCGCCGCCAAATGCATTCTGCGAATTAATCTGCACGGTTTTCCCTTCGGAGCTCTCCTCCACTTTGATTTTGGCTGCGGTAGAAAGCTCTGCTCCTGCCAGTCCCATTTTGTTCTCTGCTGCTTGCAGCTCAACATTATTGCTCACCATCCCGGGTGTGTTTTCCACGTGATTATTCACCACCTGCGCCCTTATTCGGGCCTGTTCCGCCGCGTTGTGGCCCGTAGCCGCCAACTGGGACTCCAGGGACCCCACTAAGTCACTCACCACTTTCTCGTCCACGTCTGAGAGGAACATATCGTCCAACAGATCTGAAGCCCCCGCCGCCATCTTAAGGCAGAACTCTTGTTTGACTCGGATCGCGCATGCGCACCGAGCCGTGTTGTTGGGAGTTACGTCAGAACAGGGTGCGCGGAGGCCGGCTGCGATTGGTCCGCTCGCGGTTTAAAGCGCCGGCGAATGAAGGAGCGTGTTATTAGGCTGTGGAATGACTGTGCTGAGCGGGCTGGAGACGCGCTGGGGAAGAACAACACGAAAGGAAATGGTTTAATTCTGCTCTTTCTTGTCTGAGCGATTCATGTTTCCGACCATCTCAACAGTTTCGATGAGAATAGTGTTAAATGCGACTGTTTTCTGCGGATTTTCCAGATTTATCTTTGTACATTATTGTGTGCAAGATGGCTCCCTGGCTGCAGATGCTGAAGGGCGCCACACCTGGTGTGTGTGGAAGCATCAACTTGTCTCACATCCTGACAGCTCCATCTCAGCGGGCATATTAAATCTACTTCATGAGGTTATTTCATAAACTAATGGATATAGGTATGCAGCAAAAATGAGAACTAGTTAAAACTTAAGTAAATCTGATGTTTAAAAAGAAATCGTTTGATAACGTTATTGCAGGCTGCAGTTTGGATCAAATTTTCTTTCACCAGAAGTTTGTACACTATTTTGCAGGATAGTGTTAGGCTTCCTCGACAGCCACGTTAACGGTTTGTGAAGTCTCGGATTTCTCTGTGCAATCTATGAATAAGTTTATTATTTGCCCTTTAAAAAAACATCGGATGTGGAAAGGAAGGGTCAAATTTGTTATGGGAAATCTAGATTAGAAGAGGAAATTCTGTCCTAAAGCTTATTTGTACGAAAGCGTTGAACAGCTTGGAACTCAGGTTTGTATGCTACTGCATGCATAAAATAATGAATGGAGAGCTGCTTGAAAACTTAATATTCAAAATATCTTCACTTGTACTGATCTTGAAGTGCTCTTCAAAGTTTTTAGTAGAAACAAATCTTATTTTTTTAAACTTCAGCTCACTAATGGAAAATGTGAAAACGTTTAGTTTATGATTTAATTGTTCAAATTAACTTGGCTCCAGTATGAGTTTTAATGTACTATAACCAACAAACCGTTCACTGTAATAAGCAGTAATACACAATGTTGTGCATGCAAGTGAGCCTTAACCAGTATGCATGCTAGATTGATGAAATGTGAAGACTGATGTATCTTGTGGGCTCTTAAACCTGCAGTTAGAATACGATGGCTAGAGATCACTTAATACGTGTTTCCTTCAGAGCTGTGCTTTGAATTTGCTTTTTTTAATTTTCAAATGAAGTATTTCTATTGACTTGTGTAAAACGTTCAGGAAAACTAGTTGAATGTTATGGCCTGCTCTCTGCTATCTTACAGTGATGGTTTGATGGTTCTGTTGATTTGTGCTAGAGATGTGTAAATTGCATGTTTACCTGCTATGTAAATTGAGTTGGAGAACAATGTGTATTCATATCTGTGCAGCCTTGTCGAGTTCTGTAATCTTATGACAGATGTATTGGCTTGTTGGCCCACTTATCAAGAGAAGTGCTGTAGTATTTTCATGGTAGACTTTTTTTCAAACAGCTGGATAACTCAGTAACAGGTGGCTTTGTAGTTCTGCAAATTATACTTTTTTTTATCCAATGTGAGATGCTTACGGTACCATACTACTGTTTGAAGCTAAAATGATTGTGGTATATGAAGTAACCATATACTTGCACTTGGAATTTAACAAATCCAAACCACGATTTCCATGGATATTTAATAAACTTAATTGTCCTTTCAAATATTGTTTCAAATGAGACTTAAAATGTTAAATTTTAAAGATGGCTGTGGTAGAAGTCAAAGTTGGGGATGGAGTTGGCCTTCCATTAGGGATATGTTGAGAGGTGGTCTAAAACTAAATTGTCCACTGTCAATTTCCATTTCATAATCATAGTCATACTTTATTGATCCTGAGGGAAATTGGTTTTTGTTACATTTGCACCATAAATAGTAATAAAACCATAAATAATTAAATAGCAATATGTAAATTATGCCAGGAAATAAGTCCAGGACTAGCCTATTGGCTCAGGGTGTCTGACCCTCCAAGGGAGGAGTTGTAAAGTTTGATGGCCACAGGCAGGAATGACTTCCAATGACGCTCAGTGTTGCATCTCGGTAGAATGAGTCTCTGGCTGAATGTATTCCTGTGCCCAACCAGTCCGTTATGTAGTGGATGGGAGACATTGTCCATTATTTCACCAACTTGCTGTGATAGGCCAGTAAGGTGGGTGCTCGAGCCTAGGATGGGTTAAATCTGGGTATCTTTTGTGCTGGGCTTGGTCCTACACAATCAAAGCTTTCTTTTGAAGTACATTCCACGTAGTAACTAGCTTTGGTGTTCTGCAGTGGAGGTGCATTTTATTGTGCAGATGGTTGACTTGCAAAACAATTTCAGGCTAGTTATATCCTTTTGTAAATGGACTCCAATTCTAAGTATATTCTATAATATAACTTGAAGTAACTTTAAATGGCATTCAAAAGAAGATGGTGATCCTATTTAATGAATTTATAATTTGTGCAAACACTAATTGAACAAAACAGACTAGAATATTTAAATTTTATAACTTGTTCATTAACATGGAACAGATGTGATATTTTAAGCAGCATTCATAATTATAAGGAAGATATTCATGTTAAAAATAAACTATCGTTTAAATAGAGTTCATTATCTAAATTAGCCATGCATTGTTTTTGTAACTAATTATCTTTGTCTAGTTTCTAATTGTTAAACTGAACTTTGAAGTGCCTTGTGCTGGACCAATCAAAGGTTGAAAAACTTCAAGCTTTCAGTTCAATGTACACATTACTGTATTGCTGAATTGAAATGCCCTTATTAAATTATATCACAATGCAAATGATCTTGATAAAATAACCATAAAGATTTAAATTTAATGTCTCTATTTCATTTTAGTCATTCTCCTAGAATGTGCTTAAGCAAAAGAATTTTTTAAAATCCTGCATTCATTTGTAGGAAATGCAGTAAGAACATTTTAAATCAAATCAATCAATTAAATTGGTGCTTTAGATTTGAAAGAAATAATGTTAGGGTATTTGAGGTGGACCAATACTTTCCATTCCAAATTGTACATTGTGAATCAAGTTTAACCTGTAACTTTTTAAATTTAATCACACTCTGCAAATAGTCTGCAGTAAACAAATTACATTTTTGATATGGTAGGCGCCAGGTGCAATGAGCATATCAATCTCCTGTATCCAAGTGGCAGAAGTGTGAAACTAAATTCAGAAATTACACATCTTTTTAAGCAAACTAGTGTGCTTAATAAAAACAGAATTTTCACTACCTTCTCACTGTAGTTGCAAAGCATTGTTTCACAGATTCAAAAATAGTCACATGAAGGACTTGAATTCAAAAGTTGCATACTGTTCAATTGTGAGGTTGAAGAGCACTAATCTGTCTACTTTCTAACAAGTTGCTGACTAATGGGTAAATTTTAATGGCTAAATCAAGCATGTTATGATTTGCTAGGTAATTAAGCCATGTGCCTATCAAAAGTTGTAAAGGGTATCTTGTATCAGTGAATTTTTCACAGCTGAAAATTTATTGAAGTTTTTAGTAGATGAGTGCTATTTTAGGAAGTTGAACAGGAAGCAATGATTTGTATTCTGAACTGAGTAACATTGCTTTAACCTCCTGGAATGATGGTAGAGGGGACCATGTAGTATTTTGGTTTCAGTTGCTATCAGTTTGGATTTTTCTGCATTGCAATAGTAGCTGATTCTAAAAGTGCTTTTCTGCAAAAGTGACTTGCTTCATCTCCAGATGTACATCCAAGTTTCTCCCCCCTCCCCATTCATATGAACAGCTGGAGAAATGCTTGATTTAATATTTTTTATCTACAGTGTCAAGGTTTTTAACATGTAATTCTCATTGCAGCTGCCCATAACTGTCTAAACTCGTGAGTCATGGAAACTTGAAGAAAGGCAGGTTCTAGTAGAAGCTCTATGAAGCTACTCTATCTTTAATACTCATGGAATGCCAGAATTGGTAGCATTGAAAGGGCTACAATGTTATACCCATAAAGTTGAGTTTCACTTTTTGATTTGGCATCCCTTATCTAGTGATTACATTTCTATTAATAATTCAAAATCTACCTGAATGTGAGGTAAATAGAAAGTTGTCCTTCACCTAATTTTAAACATGGTCATTTTAAATATTGCCAAGTGCCATTGAGTAGTTGTTGACTCATGGTGACCCTATGGTTGGCCATAGGGTTTTCATGGCAAGGTATGGGAGCAGATTGCCAGCTTTAATATTAAAGCTAGTAAATTTTTGAAGTGCAGAATAGTACTCGTAGGTTGATCTACCAAGCTCTTGGAGATAATAAGTCAGGTTGTACTATATCTGTTCCTGTGAGAACTGGGATATAGGATACTGAACATTAGGCTTGCAACCTGTGGCAGAATTATACACCTTAAATGTATTGAACTTTCAGGGTTTGATATATTCTGTTGCAAAGGAGAAGCCCAGCTCTGATAGCTGAATGGACTAACCTTAACATGTTATTTAAGGCTTACTAATTTAACCGTTCTGTTATTTGGTTACTACTTTACATCTCTTTATACAGTAACTAATCTTTGTTGAGCAGTTTGACCTATTAAAACCTTTTTAATAACACAACCACCATCAAATATTCTATTGACTAAAAGATTAATTCTAATATTGAGGGCAACTGATACAATTCCATACTTAAAATTTGCTCTAATTCCATAATTGGCTCCTAAAATATGGTTAACAAAGTCCAGTGGTGAATCTTCAAATTTTTGATGTTTGTAGCTACATGTCTCTCTTCCTGGACCTGCTCAAGTAATTTGAGGCAAATATGCAAAGCTGCTTGGATTCAATAAAACACTTAAACTTCTATTTAAAATTGGCCTTCCATGCTGCTTACTGGCAAAAACCAGAAGTTATCTTAACTTTATAATTCAAGTCCCTGGAAGATCAAAAGGCAGTACTTCTACAGGAGTGGCTTCCAATACAATGGCAAAATCAAGTAAATGTATGTAACTACTGTACATTTATCAAAGTTTGCAATCCTTGAAGATTGTATTTACTAGATTGCGGTGATCCACATGTCTACCTTCTCCATAACTTGCAATGTGGCATCAAGAAGCATTGTGCATCCATTGTCCATGTCAATCAATTGTTTGCAAAGTAGAACAAAAGCATGAGTCTAATAATCCAAGTTTTAAATATTTGATTCTTGAAGCTGGAATTATGATGTCTAAAATAAGTTGTGCAACAATCAAAGGTTCAAATGATTTACCAAATTATTACGGAACAAGTTCAATCACAGTTAACAATGCTTGGAAAATTTGATAATTTTACTCAATGAAAATAAGCCATGGGTAATCACTTGGATCAGTCTTGCTACCACAACATCCTGATGCATCAGTTAGGTGGGAACTGAAAATCAGACTACAGATGCTGGAAATGTATTGACAGATTAGCAGCATCAGTAGGTATAGAAAGAAGCCTTCATCTGAACTGGAAAGTAGTTGAAACTTGTTTTGATGTGATCTTTGACATAAAAGGTTAGTTTTTAAAGTTGAAGGAGCAACTCGTATCCTATCTATGTAGCCTCCAACCTGATGGCATAAACATCAAACTCTCCAATTTATTGATTTTTTTTTTTCCCCTATGTCTTCCCTCTTCACCACCCAATGCTGGGGTGTGGGGGCTTATCCCTTCACCTGCCTATCACCCCATTCCCTTTTACCCCCTGGTCCACTCTCCTCTTATAACAGATTGCTTCTCTAGCCTTTACCTTTTCCACTTTTATCACCTCCCAGCTTCTTGCTTTATCTCCCCTCTCCCACTCACCTGGCTTCACTTTTCACCTTTCGGTTGAACTCCTCCTCTTCCTCCAGCTTGTTCTGGCACCTTCCCCCTTTCAGTCTTGAAGGGTCTGGCCTGAAATGTTGACATTTTATTCCTTTCCATAGATGCTGCCTGACCTGAATTCCTCCAGCAACTTGTTGCTCTACATTTTCAGCATCTGCAGAATCTCTTTTGTTACTGTTTTTCTCCACAGGTTCTGTCTAACCTACAGGGTGTTCCTGTTTAGAGTATATTGCTGACAGTAACTTTTTGGTTAATAATGACTGTCTCATATCATTACCACAAATGCTAGGCTAAAGAAACCAAGTTAAGAATATTGAGTCTTAAGTGTGACCACTTTCCCAATCATCTGAAATATTAAACTGCAAGACTGAAGTCAAATCTTCCTGTCTCCACTTCATCAGTAAGTCAAAAAGGGATGTCACATTAGCAGTGAATGGAGTAATTATTGATTTCACACTATGCAATGAAGCATGAATCATTCTGTACAATTAACAATTTTAACAGCTAATACCTACAAAGGAACAGTATCATCCACCTGAGCAGTAGCCCTGATCCTTCAGACCTAATTCTGTTCCTGTATCTTTGTAAATTCTACACGTGTAGCTTCAGTACTTCATTTGAGGAGCATGATGCAATAATTCCATTTATTCTTGACTTCCACAAGACTGATTGGAAAATGCCATGTAATCACAACACAATTATTTGTCACTGGTGTTAATCTGCAAAAATTACTTGTTTCAAGATATTGTCAAGCTCTAGTTTGTGCCCTCAGCAACCTTCAATCTCTAGTTTTGCTGTTAAACAACTATGTAATTGAAAGCAATTACGTAGAAGGGGTCATGACATCCTACAATCAGAAGGATAGGTAATGACATCACCACTATGATTTTTCTAAATTGGTGCTCAACAAGTTGCATCATCAGCCCCCTATTTTACTCCCTGTACATGTGATAGTAGCCAGATTCTGCTCCAGCTACCTCTAAAAGTTTGCATTTTTTAACACCAGTGGACTGTATCTCAAATGGCAGGGGATAGGGAGTTTAGTAACATGGTGTCATGATGACAACTCTTCCCTCAATATCAGCAAAATAAAAGCTCCTTCCCTTCAGGAAGGGGCTGCTGCACATACATTAACTGAGGTTGAGAGCTTCAAGTTCCTAGGAGTGAACATTACCAATAGCCTGGTCCAATCACAACATAGTCAAAAAAAAAAGCTCACTGAAACCAAGAAATTTATGTTCCTGTCAACCCCTGCAATTTTAATGATTATGAAAGCATCCTATCTGGCTTGGTATTGATCCTCACCACAGAAACTGCAGAGTTGTGGACATAGCTGAACACATCATGGAAACTATCCTACCTTCTGAGGGCTATCCATACCTGCTGCCTCAGTGAAGTAGCCAGTATAGTCAAAGAATGTCTACTCAGACATTCTCTTCGTGCCATATCCAGTGGGCAGAAGATACAAAAGCCTGAAAGCATATACTACTAGGCTGAAGAACATTTTTTATCCTGCTGTAAAAAGACTAGAAATACTTACTGTATCAGGAACTTGGACTCTGGCTTCATTGTTTACCTGCACTGCACAGACTGCCTCACTGTCAGGTGGGGGGGAGGGGGGATGTGTCTGTCATAGGACCAAGAGAAGCTGCAGAAGGTTGTAAATTTAGTTGGCTCCATCTTGGGTATTAGCCTACAAAGTACCAAAACATCTTCAATGAGCGTGTCTCAGAAAGGCAGTGTCCATTTCAAGGATGTCCAGCACCCAGGGCATGCCTTCTCTCACTGTTACCATCAGGTAGGAGGTAGAGAAGTCTGAAGACACAGACTCCGATTCAGGAACCGCTCTTCCCCTCCACTAACTGATACCTAAAGGGGCATTGAACCCTTGAACACTACCTCACTTGTTTAAATAGATTTGTTTTTTACACAAGTTTAATCTACTCAATACACATGTACTGCAATTGATTTACTTACAATTTTTCTGTATTGCGTTGAACTGCTAAATTAACAAATTTCACAACACAGGCCCATGATAATAAATCTGATTCTGACTTTCTCTTTAGCTGATACAATTTTTATTCTAACTTGTTCTACAATACACTGTATCATCTGATCTGTATGAACATTATGCAAGATGAGCTTTTCACCATCTTGGTACACATTAAATAGTAAACCAATTTTAATTTGGATCTGAGAATTCAAGTTAAGCAAGAAGATTGATTTATCATTTAAGCATTCATTGAATGTGGTTTTGCTTCCCCTGAGAAGTTAGATGAGCGTGAAATGCTTAAACTCGTTCTATACAGGACTGGTCAACTCAACTTCTAGCTAGCAATGTATCTGGATCCAGCCCCCATATTGGTGTGTCTTAAATGTTCAAGTTTCGGTTGTAAATTTCTTTATCCATATTCCAGAATTTTCTTTTGTATACTGAGTTAATCACTAGTGCAATTTTAAATTGTATTTATCTTCAATAGTACTCAACTCTACCAATCCAATTGCTATGCCAGTTTTCAATTGAGTTCATAATTTACTTCTAACTTTTTCCAAGCCTAAAATTCTCAATTTCTTGGATATTGTCTTATTTAGGTTGTTAAACAGAAGGATAATATAAATTGGGCATATATTGCAAATTTGATTTGATAAAGCAATTGAGAAGGGAAAAAAGGCTAATTTTCTAAGGAATTAAAATGTTTCATTTTGAGTTCATTTTCCAATTAACATCTTCTGAAGTTTTAAGTTACACGTTTCAGTTCAATTGTCATGCTTTACCACAATGTTAATGTTACCTTGAAGAGAATTTATGAAGGAAAATGAAGGTTAAGAATTCAACATCTATCAACTATCATTGTTAAATTTTATGCTTCATTTAAGAATTTCCAATTCCTGATTCAATAAGATTATAGTTCAAGTATGTTCTTGTATTGAATCCCATTTTCTCCCAGTGTCCAATCTTGAGCATATTCACTAACTAACCATCCACATCCTAGAGAACAAAGCTGATCCTCTGAATAAAATTTGTTGTGAATATTTTGATGAATTGCTAAGACTCTGTTGCCTTGTATTCTCCAGCTATACAAATGACCTCTCAGCCTAAAGTCCTCCGAATCTGATTTGGGCAATTCCCTTCATTTTTATGGTGCACAAACTATGGCTTGTTTTGCATCCAGCTCTTGCTTGACAGTCTCCAGAAACTGCTGACCATGATGCGGGGCTTCCTTCACCACCTTGGTTCAGGACCACGTGACCTGTTGGAGTCTACAGACCCTTCTAGACCCAGTCATAATTACTATTGCACGTGCATCTGTCACTGCATTGGTGTATAGGTGTGATTGTATAATACTGAGGTACTGAAGTTTGGACAATTTTTGGCAGATGTAAAGAATCACCAGAGTGGTGGTGACTACACCAGCAGGGTTGGTGGAGCAGAGGGTGTGGTGGGAAATTTGACAAAATTTTGACAAAGTCCACATCTGGTTATGTATAGTCTGAAACAATTCTTGGTGGCTCTCAAATGGTTTGGATTGTAAATCTGTCTATCCTAGTGAACCAGTAAGTGGCATAATTCCTCTTTCTTCCCCCCTCCCCCCCCCCTTAGAGGGAGAACTACTAAGTCAAAGAATGAACCTACCAAAGCACAGTATGGGACTGAAATATTTGAAGATGGGCAGTATCAGCAGAGAAAGTTTTGGGTTAGTGTCATATCTGAACTACAGGTATAGTGAGCTGTGATGCAATTACAAACTGTAAAATAGAACAGTGATCTAGTGGACAGTAGGAGAAAGATGGAAGGAAGGTAATTGGTGTTCATGGTTGTGCAAGGCATAAAGTCCTAGGTACAAGTGCCGAATAACTACAATTACCAAATATATGTGAAGACCTGAAAAATGTGAAATAAAACACTTTTTTAGACAATGAGTCATTAAGGCTGAATTATGCCTGGTCAGAAGAATGAGATGCTTCAACTTGGGAAAAATATAGGAGATTGAGAGCAAAGAAATTGATGTTAATTTGCACAAAATATGTCCTTGTGCTAAGGCCAGGAATGTACATGGTATGCTCAGATGTGATCTTGCCAAAGTCTTGAATAATTTCAGTAGGACATCTTCACCTGTGTTCTCTCAGCCACTTGCAATAGGAAATCATGTTTATCTTTAATTGCTGTTTGTTAGATTTGTAATTTGCCAGCTAGTGCATATAGATCCTAGTGTATATATCATTAACTCATCAAATATTCTATTTGGGAGGATAACATTTTACAGATAATCAGTGGTCACCCCTTTACTACATTTGTTCTATGTCTTAAATATTTTTTCCTGTCTTGGTTTGTTTTGTCAGCAGGCTTGCCTATATTATACTCTAGAAGAAAGCGCTATCAAAATAGACAATTTAAGATTTGTGTATTTGGAAATATTTCTAGTTTATAACTTGACATTTGTAGTTTCAATGTTGGTCTAAAATCAAATTTAAATCTTCTCTTCTGACCAGTTTAGTGTTTTGTGGGAAAAAATGTTTGCAGGATGTACTTTTGCTGGCCAGCAATTTTGCCTATCCCTAAAGTCAAAGCAAGAGACAGATATGGGTCAACCATTTTGGGGTCTGAAATATCCTCAAGAACAATAGCAAGCCATATGGTTTTATAAAAGTAAGAATGGTAGAATTCATCAGAAGACAGTTTTCAGTCCAGTTAACTTTAATCTATTATCAGAATTTAAATTCCCTCAGTTGGCACAGTGGGATTAAAACTGTCTCATTTCACAACTCTAGGTCTCTGGATTGAGTAATGCAATATTTTATCACGCATGGCATTGTTCATCACAGGAATGGACGGGCACCCATCTTCCAGCATGTGGCCTGTAGCCTTTAGTCAAGATAATTCTAGTGCTTGTTTGGAGACTTAAATCTGCCAGTTTCTGCTTTTAATTGTTAATTCCAAGTTAATTTCCATTGAGTGAAAATGTTCTACCTCAAATCCTTAGTTGGAAGATTAAATACCTGCAGAGGTATTTGTGAAGAGCAAGAATTTTTGGTCAACTTTCCTCTTAGATAATATGACAGAATTCACTAATCGCATATGTAAGAATAAATTACTGTGGCATGGTATTTATTTCAAAAGTAACAATAAACATTCTATACAAGATATGAAATGTTATAGAATATCAAATTGCTGTTATTAACATGCTGTTGAATAATTGCAAGTATCATTCAATAGAGGAATAAAATGGGTTAGAAATTCTACACTTCATGAAAATCAGCCCTCTGAAAGTATCTAACAATGCACCTGTACTAAGTTTGATTGGAAAATGTGTGCAACATACATCAAAGTTGCTGGTGAACGCAGCAGGCCAAGCAGCATCTATAGAAAGAGGTGCAGTCGACATTTCAGGCCGAGACCCTTCGTCCTGACGAAGGGTCTCGCCCTGAAACGTCGACTGCACCTCTTTCTATAGATGCTGCTTGGCCTGCTGCGTTCACCAGCAACTTTAATGTATGTTGCTTGAATTTCCAGCATCTGCAGAATTCCTGTTGTTTGGAAAATGTGTAATTGTTATGTTGGGTGTTAACTGGTATATTCAGTTGAACTTGACATTGAAGGTTACAAGGGGTACTGAAACTTATTTTTAGATAGAACAGTTAAAATAGTTTTGTCATTGTTACTGAAATGACATTAACATAAACCATTAAATCTGTTTACCTCTGTCTTGAGTACTACAAGTTTTATTTCAAACTGCTGAATAAGTAGAGTATCCCTATCAGCCCAGTAACTAATTTTGTAGTGCAATTGAGGGATGAGTATTCCTGGGTTAACAGAAACAAAACTGTTGAACTTCAAATATTAAATCTTTGTACAGTGTTTGAATATGCATTGGTGTTTACAGTTAGTAATTAACCTGCCATTAATTCAAAGTTTAGTGCCATAATAGTGACACCATAGTTTAATTCCCAGAAATGGGTTAGAAATTCTACACCATGAAAATCATAGCCCTCTGTTTTAATGTATGCATGATGTCTGTAACTTGTGGTCCTTTTATGGATGCATATATTTATTTTTCAGTTTAGCACGGGTAAGTAGGTGCCCAACTATGGTGGAAAGTATTAAAGCAGCAGTTTTCAGCTCAAAGATTTGCTGAAATTTGTCTTCTAATGTGAGCAAATTGGATGGAAATGTAAGTCTGCAGACTTACACAGGACTGTGAGGGTGGTAGAGAGAGAAATAGTTGAACACATTGATTTGGATCATTTGGGACCAATTCTGAGAACTGGGAGAAGTCTGGGCCATAGTAGACTTGTATTGTTGGGTTTTTTTTGCAGATCACTGGATCAGTTTGCTTCCTGCATTCAGCCAAATTTACCTGTCAGAGTATGTTGCAGCAATTGTATCAAATGCTGATTGAATGCTGATTAGTTCACCTAAATGTCAGTTTTGTGCACAATTATTCACCTTAATCCAGTCATGTTAACTGATTCAAGCTGAGTTCTGGCCCTCTGAATTCAGAGGCCTCATCAAACCCAACATCCCCAGTTTAATAGTGTAATTGATACATTTAGAGGACTTTAAATGTCTCCTTAATCATAATTTTTGCAAGGAAACATTTCAACATAGGTTAATGTTTCTGTATTTTCCACATGATGTCTGCAATGTTTTGAAATTCAGGATTTTGGGAGGTTTACTCCCTTTCTCCATTTAACATTCCAAATAGAAAGTGGTGAATGTTAGTGAATACTGGATAAGGGAGCAAAGATCATAAGCTACATTTTGCTTCAGAGTGCGGGGCCTTGCCTTAGAACATTGGAGGTATGCATTGAATGGGGCTTGGAGATGTAATATCTCAAGTGGGATTGACCAATAATGCCTCCTAACTTGAAGACTAGCGGCATATTCATAAAACTCATTTGGAAGGTTGTCATGGAACATAGAACAGTATAGCACAGTACATGCCCTTTGGCCCACAATGTTGTGCCAACCCTTAAACCCTGCCTCCCATATAAGCCCCCACCTTGAATTCCTCCATATACCTGTCTAGTAGTCTCTTAAATTTCACTAGTGTATCTGCCTCCACCACTGACTCAGGCAGTGCATTCCACACACCAACCACTTTAATAAAAAAAAAACAAAACTTCCTCTAATATCCCCCTTGAACTTCCCACCCCTTGCCTTAAAGCCATGTCCCCTTGTATTGAGCAGTGGTGACCTGGGGAAGAGGTGCTGGCTGTCCACTCTATCTATTCCTCTTAATATCTTGTATACCTCTATTATGTCTCCTCTCATCCTCCTTCTCTCCAAAGAGTAAAGCCCCAGCTCCCTTAATCTCTGATCATAATGCATCCTCTCTAAACCAGGCAGCATCCTGGTAAATCTCCTCTGTACCCTTTCCAATGCTTCCACATCTCTCCTATATAGAGTTGAACAGAACTGGACACAGTACTCCAAGTGTGGCCTAACCAGAGTTTTATAGAGTTGCATCATTACCCAGTGACTCTTAAACTATCCCTCGACTTACGAAAGCTAACACTTCATAAGCTTTCTTAACTACCCTATCTACCTGTTAGGCAACTTTCAGGGATCTGTGGACATGTACCCCCAGATCCCTCTGCTCCTCCACACTTCCAAGTATCCTGTCATTTACTTTGTACTCTGCCTTGGAGTTTGTCCTTCCAAAGTGTACCACCTCACACTTCTCTGGGTTGAACTCCATCTGCCACTTCTCAGCCCACTTCTGCATCCTATCAATATATCTCTGGAATCAGTGACAATCCTTTACGTTACGCTATCCACACCACCACCAACCTTTGTGTTGTCTGCAAACTTGCCAACCCACCCTTCTACCTCCCCCCCCCCCCCACATCCAGGTGGTTAATAAAAATCAAAAAGTAGAGGTCCCAGAACCATTTCTTGTGGGACACCACTAGTCACAATCCTCCAATCAGAATATACTCCCTCCACCACAACCTTCTGCTTTCTGCAGGCAAGCCAATTCTGAATCCACCTGGCCAAACTTCCCTGGATCCCATGCCTTCTGACTTTCTGAATAAGCCTACCGTGTGGAACCTTGTCAAATACCTTACTAAAATCCATGTAGATCACATCCACTGCACTACCCTCATCTATATCCCTGGTCACCACCTCAAAGAACTCTCAGGCTTGTTAGACACTTTCTGCCTACTGATCATGATTACTGATTTCCTGGCTTCACAGGAACTGTCACTGGCTTGACAGTTAAGAATATTTCCCCTCAGCTAAATGTTTATTCACCAGCACAGATAGATAAGATCATGAAAGACCTAAGAGATGCTTTGGGTTGAGGGATAAAATGTGAGGAGGTCAAAGTCAAGGTTGTGCTCAAACTAATTCTACCAGCTTGTTCTAAATGGCAAATTACAACATTGTCGTTGCACTGTGAAAAGGGCAGAGCAAATTTCAAAAATTATTGCCAGGACTGAAATTGTTAATACCAAGTTGAATTTTGAATTGATTACAAAACATAGCCTGCATATCCCAAGATTCTTCAAATTTGAAGAACTTCTACAAAAAAAAAATGAAAACCCATTTTCCTTGGTTTTAAAATTCAAGCAGACTTGTATTTATAGATAGAAACCATAGAAAACTACAGCATAGAAACAGGCCTTTTGGCCCTTAGCTGTGCTGAACCATTTTCTGCCTAGTCCCACTGACCTGCACATGGACCATATCCCTCCATACACTTCCCATCAATGTACATGTCCAATTTATTCTTAAATCTTAAAAAAAAGAACCCACATTTACCACCTCATCTGGCAGCTCATTCCACACTCCCACCACTCTGTGAAGAAGCCCCCCCATGTTCCCTTTAAACTTTTCCCCCTTAACCCATGTCCTTTTTTTTTTCTCCCCTTGCCTCAGTGGAAAAAGCCTGCTTGCATTCACTCTATCTGTACCCATCATAATTTTATATACCTCTATCAAATCTCCCCTCATTCTTCTACGCTCCAGGGAATAAAGTCCTAACCTATTCAACCTTTTGCTGTAACTGAGTTTCTCAAGTCCCGGCAACATCCTTGTAAACCTTCTCTGCACTCTTTCAACCTTATTTATATCCTTCCTGTAATTTGGTTACCAAAACTGAACACAATACTCGAGATTCAGCCTCACCAATGCCTTATACAACCTCATCATAACATTCCAGCTCTTATACTCAATACTTTGATTAATAAAGGCCAATGTACCAAAAGCTCTCTTTACAACCCTATCTACCTGTGATGCCACTTTTAGGGAATTTTGTATGTGTATTCCCAGGTCCCTTTGTTCTACTGCACTCCTCAGTGCCTTACCATTTACCCTGTATGTTCTACCTCGGTTTGTCCTTCCAAAGTGCAATACCTCACACTTGTCTGTATTAAACTCCATCTGCCATTTTTCAGCCCATTTTTCCAGCTGGTCCAAATCCCTCTGCAAGCTTTGAAAACCTTCCTCACTATCCACTACACCTCCAATCTTTGTATCATCAGCAAATTTGCTGATCCAATTTACCACATTATCATCCAGATCATTGATATAGATGCCAAATAACAATGGACCCAGCACTGATCCCTGTGGCACACCACTAGTCACAGGCCTCCACTCTGAGAAGCAATCCTCGACTACTACTCTTTGGCTTCTTCCATTGAGCCAATGTCTAATCCAATTTACCACCTCTCCATGTATACCTAGTGACTGAATTTTCCTAACTAGCCTCCCATGTGCGACCTTGTCAAAGGCCTTACTGAAGTCCAGTCAGTTGGATTAAATGATAAATCACCAATTCTTTTAAGACTGAATTCCCTCAAATGGTAGCGGCAAATACATTTGGGGAGAAATGTCCTAAAGGTTTAAGAGCTTAAAGTTGGAAGATGCAAATAGGCTGGTTGCCGTTTTAACAGATCATTTTTTGTCAATTTTCCGTGTTTCATTCTAAGTAATGAGTCCAATGGTTGGATGCTGGACAAATGTGAAGATTTGATTTTCTTTGATCATTTACTGTGCTTTGAATATCTGAAGAAAATTTAATTTTGTTTGTGAACCACAAACTGAGCATATTATGAGAGTAATCAATTGGATAAATTGTTCTCAATAAAATTGAATTTGAAAGTGAAGTAATTGTTTATTGCAAAATGTATCAGAATATCCATAGTTCAACTACTTGAATTCAAAGTTTTGCTGTAGTGTAACTACACATTTCAAATGCATATGAAATAGCAAAATTAGATAAAACATCTACAAGTAGAAATATACAATGATCAACAGTTTCCTTATGAAAGAAACAAATGAGATCCAATATTCAAATCAACCATTTAAGGTAATGCCAGTGATCAGTTGAAAATGATCCAACAGCCATACTGGGAAATTTGGAGGTGGATAAATGTGTAGAATGTGTGTGGCTTGGGAATATTTAAACAACCTAGTTTGTAGCAGAAATGAGACAAGATCTGAAGGGTAACTACCAGGTGAGAGTGGAAAATTAGGATTCTTTTTAGGGGATATTTATCTCTAAGTGGTCACTGTCCTTAAAATTAAGAGGGTGCCATTTTGGATGGGAATTATTTTTAACTGTTTCCACAAATGTGGGGGTGGTTACTGAATATTTTAAGATGTAAGCAAAAGGTTTAAAGTTCACTGGTAGCTGGATCAGTTGTAATCTAACTAAATAGCAGAACAGGCTTGAAGGATAGAATAACCCACTGCTAACTTGTATGATGTATCCAATTATTTTTTTGATAAGGTTGCAGAACAGACAGAACTGTGTAACATGACAAATTTTTAGGCATTCTGCAAAGTAATTTAGAAGGCTGTTATCAAAATTGTATGTCAGTATTTTCTAGGACAAAAGCTTGACAAGGGTACAGTACCACAGATGTTTCACTGATTTGAGAAGAATTGAAGCTCATCTACTTTAGTTGGCAGTATTTGTTGCACTTGTTTCCAGCATTAATAGGTGGCTTAAAATTGATGTTAATGAAGTTGATATTAAACTTGAGGTGATAGTATAAAGACAAACATGTATTTGAATATAGGAAAATTTGATGTGACAGTTGGATTAAAATAATGGAAGTATCAGCTAGATTTGCTTGGACCATAGGATGTAATACAGAATTTGGGGAATGAGAATATTAAAACAATTACCAAAATCAATAAGCAATAATGTAAAACACTAATAGATTTATGTAAGATGTAACTATACACCATTAATTGAAGTACATAGAGAAAAAAAATCAACAAATTTACTAGGATATTAAGGATGAAAAGCTACAGGACAGACAATTAACCTATACTTTACTGAAATTGGTCAGTGTTTGGGATGAAATGTTTTGGTGAATAGGTAAATGTTTCTAGCCGGACATCATGAAATCAATTACAGTAAGCTAACATTGATCACTACACCACCAATGAAATAAGTGACGGTTGATTTACATTTGAATATTGTGTAGACTCCTCTCACTACATAGGTATTTGAAGTTTGTTCTGTATAGATGCTATTCTAAATATGTCACAAATAAACAGTAAATTGATGCCATGACTGCAAAAGCATTATAAAGAGTCACTGTGTAGCAGTATATCATAGGCATTATTATATTAGATTACTTCTGTGTATTGCATACACGTATTCTCACTAGTTAAAATTACGTTTATATTAATACTTCTTGGATTCAATTTTACTGGACAGGCACACAATACCATAGCAGACTTAGGGTCCTCTTAGAGTTAGAACTGATCTATATTATCCAAATATCGAGGTAACGAAATAAGTTTATAACGAAGAGTCCTCTATACATCAACTAAAATGTAGTTTGATCAACGATGAAAAATATGCGTGTGTGTGTATATATATTATATATACACTTTGCCACTGCCATAATTGTACAGCAGAAAATAGTAATACACTCTATGGCCTGGTCCATTAACTAAATGTTTTTTTTAGCGGATATCGATTTATTATAAGCGTTCATTTTTAACGGCCAAGCAACCTCCAACCCACTTTCGTTTGCATTACCAAAGCATTAAAAAAGACGAAGTATAATTAAAGAGAATTTTGGTCATCGGAAAGGATAAATTAACCATGATTTAATTTAACGCTAATGCAACATATAACCTATTATGGTTGCCTTCCATATCAGGTGCCTATCCCACCACTGGTTCATGCAGTTTTACGTCGTGATGTCTCCACCATTTGTCTGAACACCTTAAAATGTTATAAGATAAAATGTATGTGCTTCTGTTACTCAGCAACCTTTATCTTTCTGAGTTGGGGGGAGGGGGTGGTATCCTCAAATACCGTTTAAAACCTCCTATCGTCGACATTAAAACTATACCTACTGGTCATGGAAACCATGGCTAAGAGGAAACGTTTTTTACCACCATTATACCGCTTATAATTTTGTAATTATAAGTCTACTTCAAAGTATTTGAGGACTTTGCATAATACAAAGGGGGACACCCTCTTTATCGGATTAATGAAACCCAGTTGCCTTATGTTTGGAGAAACCTAGCTTGGACTTTTCGATGCCATCTGCGCAAACGGATAATAGGCAACAAGCAAGGAGAGTGTTTAAACATATGAGGAAAGAGTAATGTGGTGGTGGGGGTGGGAGACCTGCAGTCCAAGCGCAGGGTTGGAGAGCTCGGCCAGCAACATCAGTGCACACACCTGTCACCTGTTGCACATTTTCAGCCTGCAGTGACGGAACAGCGAGCTGCAGGGGGCGATGGTGGCGGGAGGGGCGCTCGGTGTACTGACGGTAGCCACACGCCATATTTAAGCGACGAGAGGTGGGGGAAGAGGAGACATTTAGGGTTTGTACGGGTGCGGAGTGGGGTCTTGCCCCTTCGCCGTCTTCATTTCGTGCGGTTCGGCCACAGGAGAGAGCGGTGGGGAGAGAGATTGACGAGCCACTCGCCAGACAGCATCCACGAAGCCCGTCACCATGAGCGGCGGGACGCCGTACATCGGCAGCAAGATCAGTCTCATCTCGAAGGCACAGATCCGCTACGAGGGCATTTTGTACACGATCGACACGGACAACTCGACCGTGGCTCTGGCTAAGGGTAAGGGGGAGCCCAGGGCTGTTCCTGCTGCCCTGCAAACCACGGCCACCGCAGGGTGACACCCATTCACACCGCTCCCGCAGTCCTCCGAGTAGCCCACCACCCGTTTTAGCAGACTCATCCTCTTCTCTGTCCCTTTTCAGCGGCCTCTTCTTACCCCACACATCCTTCAGTAGGTTTCGCCTGTCCCTCCCCCACCACCCCACCACCCCACCAACGCTCTTCGGTAGGTTCTTTTCTTTCCGTCCCCTCCCCGTTTAGCCAGCACTGCCCCTCCCGCGCCCCCTTCCACCGGGCCCTTCTGCCCTCCCGCCCCTTTCAGCGGGCCATTCTCCCCTCTCCCCCAACCACACCCCACCAACCACCCAGCGGGCTCTTCCCCACCCCCCTCCACCCCTTCCAGCGGGCTGATCGCCCCCCCCACACCCCCTTCCAGCGGGCTGATCGCCCCCCCACACCCCCTTCCAGCGGGCTGATCGCCCCCCCACACCCCCTTCCAGCGGGCTGATCGCCCCCCCACACCCCCTTCCAGCGGGCTCTTTCCCCCTCCGCTCCTTCCAAACGGGCTCTTCTCAGTCCCCCCCCTGACACACACACACACATCCCCTTCTAGTGGACTCTTCCCCCACGCCCCTTCCAGCGGGCTCTTCTCGCCCCCCCCCACAACCCTTCCAGTGGGCTGTTCGTTCCCCCCTCCCCACACCCCCTTCCAGCGGGCTGTTCGTCCCCCCCCCACACCCCCTTCCAGCGGGCTGTTCGCCCCTCCCCCCCCACACCCCCTTCCAGCGGGCTGTTCGCCCCTCCCCCCCACACCCCCTTCCAGCGGGCTGTTCGCCCCTCCCCCCCACACCCCCTTCCAGCCGGCTCTTTCCCCATCCGCTCCTTCCAAACGGGCTCTTCTCAGTCCCCCCCCTGACACACACACACACACACATCCCCTTCTAGTGGACTCTTCCCCCACGCCCCTTCCAGCGGGCTCTTCTCGCCCCCCCCACATCCCCTTCAGTGGGCTGTTCGTTCCCCCCTCCCCACACCCCCTTCCAGCGGGCTGTTCGTCCCCTCCCCACACCCCCTTCCAGCGGGCTGTTCGTCCCCCCCCACACCCCCTTCCAGCGGGCTGTTCGTCCCCCCCCACACCCCCTTCCAGCGGGCTGTTCGTCCCCCCCACACCCCCTTCCAACGGGCTGTTCGTCCCCCCCCCACACCCCCTTCCAGCGGGCTGTTCGTCCCCCCCCCACACCCCCTTCCAGCGGGCTGTTCGTTCCCCCCCCACACCCCCTTCCAGCGGGCTGTTCGTCCCCCCCCACACCCCCTTCCCGCGGGCTGTTCGTCCCCCCCCCCACACCCCCTTCCAGCGGGCTGTTCGTCCCCCCCCACACCCCCTTCCAGCGGGCTGTACGTCCCCCCCACACCCCTTCCAGCGGGCTGTTCGTCTCCCCCCCCACACCCCCTTCCAGCGGGCTGTTCGTCCCCCCCCACACCCCCCTTCCAGCAGGCTGTTCGTCCCCCCCCACACCCCCCTTCCAGCAGGCTGTTCGTCCCCCCCCACACCCCCTTCCAGCGGGCTGTTCGTCCCCCCCCACACCCCCTTCCAGCGGGCTGTTCGTCCCCCCCCCACACCCCCTTCCAGCGGGCTGTTCGTCCCCCCCCCACACCCCCTTCCAGCGGGCTGTTCGTCCCCCCCCTTCCAGCGGGCTGTTCGTCCCCCCCACCCCCTTCCAGCGGGCTGTTCATTCCCCCCACTCCCCCTTCCAGCAGGATCTTCCCCCCTCCGCTCCTTCCAAACGGGCTCTTCTCGTCCCCCCCACACACACACACATCCCCTTCCAGTGGACTCTTCCCCTATGCCCCTTCCAGTGGGCTCTTCTCGTCCCCCCCCACACCCCCTTCCGGCGGGCTGTTCGCCCCCCCACACCCCCTTCCGGCGGGCTGTTCGCCCCCCCCACACCCCCTTCCGGCGGGCTGTTCGCCCCCCCCCACACCCCCTTCCGGCGGGCTGTTCGCCCCCCCCCACACCCCCTTCCGGCGGGCTGTTCGCCCCCCCCCACACCCCCTTCCGGCGGGCTGTTCGCTCCCCCCCACACCCCCTTCCGGCGGGCTGTTCGCTCCCCCCCACACCCCCTTCCGGCGGGCTGTTCGCCCCCCCCACACCCCCTTCCGGCGGGCTGTTCGCCCCCCCCCACACCCCCTTCCGGCGGGCTGTTCGCCCCCCCCACACCCCCTTCCGGCGGGCTGTTCGCCCCCCCACACCCCCTTCCAGCGACTGTTCGCCCCTCCCCCCCCACACCCCTTTCCAGCGGGCTGTTCGCCCCTACCCCCCACACCCCCTTCCAGCTGGCTCTTTCCCGCTCCGCTCCTTCCAAACGGGCTCTTCTCAGTTCCCCCCCCCCACACACACACACATCCCCTTCCAGTGGACTCTTCCCCCACGCCCCTCCAGCGGGCTCTTCTCGCCCCCCCCCACATCCCCTTCCAGTGGGCTGTTCGTTCCCCCCCACACCCCCTTCCAGTGGGCTGTTCGTTCCCCCCCCACACCCCCTTCCAGCGGGATCTTCCCCCCTCCGCTCCTTCCAAACGGGCTCTTCTCGTCCCCCCCACACACACATCCCTTTCCAGTGGACTCCCCCCCCACACCCCCTTCCAGCGGGCTGTTCGCCCTTCCCCCTCCCACGCCCCTCCAGCGGGCTGTTCACCCCTCCCCCCCCACACCCCCTTCCGGCGGGCTGTTCACCCCTCCCCCCCACACCCCCTTCCGGCGGGCTGTTCACCCCTCCCCCCCACACCCCCTTCCGGCGGGCTGTTCACCCCTCCCCCCCACACCCCCTTCCAGCCAGCTCTTTCCCGCTCCGCTCCTTCCAAACGGGCTCTTCTCGGTTCCCCCCCCACACACACACACATCCCCTTCTAGTGGACTCTTCCCCCACGCCCCTTCCAGCGGGTTCTTCTCGCCACCCCCCACATCCCCTTCCAGTGGGCTGTTTGTCCCCCCCCCACACCCCCTTCCAGCGGGCTGTTCGTCCCCCCCCACACCCCCTTCCAGCGGGATCTTCCCCCCTCCGCTCCTTCCAAACGGGCTCTTCTCGTCCCCCCCACACACACATCCCCTTCCAGTGGACTCTTCCCCTATGCCCCTTCCAGTGGGCTCTTCTCGCCCCCCCCCACACCCCCTTCCAGCAGGCTGTTCATTCCCCCCACACCCCCTTGCGGCGGGCTGTTCGCCCCCCCCACACCCCCTTGCGGCGGGTTGTTCGCCCCTCCCCCCACACCCCCCCCTTCCGGCGGGCTGTTCGCCCCTCCCCACACCCCCCTTCCAGCGGGCTGTTCGCCCCTCCCCCCACAACCTCCCTTCCAGCAGGCTGTTCGCCCCTCCCCCCCACACCCCCCCTTCCAGCGGGCTCTTCTCGCCATTCTTCATCCCCAACACACCCCCTTCCAGCAGGCTGTTCTCTCCCCTCCAGTTCTTCATACGGCTCTTTTTCAACCCTCCCCTTCTCCCCCCACCCCCAACAGGCTCTATCACTTCTCCTTCCCCTTCACCCTTTTTCCTGTTCTGTACTCTTTCCACCCCCCCACTCCTGTCTCTCCTTCTCGCCCCTCCTCTCTCTCCTTCAGACTCTGTCCAAATATTCCCTTACCCTTAAAGTTGTCCACTTTTTGCCAGTAACGTTTTCTCTTCACTTTTCTGGCTTGTATTATTTTGGTTTGGATGTGCATTTAATTAAGTTTTTCTCTATTGTTCAGAGAGACTTCTTCCTGTTGCCATTTTTTGATTGGTTCTTCTCTTGCTGATATTTAACGTGCCAACCAGATCCTGGCTCTTTGGAGGTTATTTAAGTATTATTTAGAACTTTTTGTATTCTAACATTTTCTATTTCTTGAGGTTAATGAAAACCTGAAATAGAAACAGAAATACTTGGTTCAGGTAGTGTGTCTGTAGGGGGAGGAACTGGGTTGGTATTGTCGTGGTTTCTCGTTTCTTACAAACAACAAGGAGACGCAGAAAATCCTTCAAGAAGTTTTAAACTTTAATTTGCAAATCAAAGCTGAGACAATCAGAAAGCTAGTAGCTGACTGCCCATCGAGGCTTGTACACAGCATTCTTTATAGCAATCTCCTATCTTAGCTACATTATCATATCCAGACGGCCTGTGATCACATGTCATCAATACATCCGCTTTCGACCTTCCACTATTGTTTTACTCCCCAATTTAATTATGTCCTAGTTTACTTCTTAGACCAGGTGTCCCCTCATAACTAACCACAGTTATTTCTTAATTGGTCTTGTTTTGACATACTGCCACATATTTCATTACTTTACTCGCCACCATTATCTTTCTACTTGGTTTCATTCTAGTTCTCTTCATGAATTAATAGTGATTAGGTCAAAAGTCATGGCTACATAGTGAATACCCTCTATTCAGCTAGCAGTGGTTACACAGTAAATATAGAAAATATAATGTGTGCATTTGAGTGAATACTGAAATACTGTTGAGTAAATACTGTAAATACTGTAATACATAGAAAATACAATGTATGCGTTTACATTTTCCGATATAATCTGCCCTTTGAGACCCACAGGGTCTCATAGAGAGAGAGGACTGAGAGTCTATGCACAAAAGCTCAAATAAAGCCACGCATTTACTCCCAAATTTGGGTTCAACTATAGTTTTCTGCGCTTAAGACTCAAAGTGTTCTCTCCCTAACTCCCTAGGCCGCTGAGCCAAAAACCCATCCCTTCGTAACTGAGACAGGAAAAAAGACTCAGGAGCCTTCACAGCCTAATCCCCACATATCTCATCTCTCTCCTGTTCGTCTTGCATGTCTCGTAGACTGTACGAAAACATCATCGGTGTCTCCTTCTCCATAAGGCTCGACCCAACAATTTCCAGGAGCATCGGAAACCGTTTCATTGCAGCACGCACTACAAGCGACTTGAGGCATGGAAGAAAACAGCACAGAATGACCGCACAGCTTAGCAATACAATACCAATGGTTACTGCAATCTTGGTCAGCCATGGTCCCCATCCTCCTAGTTTACTATTTAATCAGTCGAAGAACTGATGTCCAAACCCTGCATTTTGTTTAACTTCCTTTCTTAAATTTTTCAGTTTATTCATTGCTCTGGTAAACGATCCCTCCAGACAAGTATTATTCGGTATAAAAGTACAGCACTGTTCCCCAAACATTACACAAACTCCTCCTTTCTCTGCCAATAGCCAGTCTAGTACCCGTCTATTCTGCCACGCCACTCTACTGGTTGCATCTAGCTGCTGCCCCAAAGCCTCCAGTGCATCATCAGTGTAGTTAATGAATCTTTGTTGATTATAATATATATAATTTATCCATTCAACATTTTTACTAACCCCTATTATAGGTGTAAGTGCCTCCCAGCCCGCAGCAATCTCATTTCTTGCCTTAAATTCATTAGGTATACCTTTCGGCTGTCCTATACTGTCGATTTGGATTGTTGGATCAGGTTCATATTTTCTCTTCCTTTGTCGCAGTATCTGCTGCTTCAGAGCGTCAAATTGTACTTCAGGGGATACTACAACTTCTTGAATCAGCATAACTCGTGTACGTGTACCTGTCCAACTGAGGGGGAGCGTGGATCTCAGACCTCCCTCCTTCCCACAGAGCCACCAGGTATCTGCTAACGGGATGGTCTGGGCATCCAGTGCACCATCGGGCGGAGAGGTACCTGTCTTGTATCTCTGGCCTGGGGTTACATCCCAAGTCTCAGCACAGTTACCACTGAAATGTCCAACCAAGAGATCACCCGTCCGTGTGAAACATTCATAACTCAAATGCTCCTGCACTTTGAGCTTTTCAAATGTGGATGTCTGGCTTCTTTTATTCATAGTCCACGGTCTGCTGTAATTACAGTTAGAGGCAAGCTTGTTTTGATCATACTGCGAGGAAGCCTGGTATAACATACACCAATAAGGGCACATTGGTGTGTTATCAATACATTTCCGATAACAAGGATCTATCCCGCTACAAATTCCCATACTGCAGGTCTTGACTATACTTGGACACTGCTGCGCACACTGCCCCCTCCGCTCCTTTCGCCATTGCACGCAGGTGGAAGAGTTGTATGGCATGGGGACTACATATTGTGCTGGATTTGCTCTTGAGCATACATAACAATTCTGTCTCTTCATCATCCCTGCTGTATAATTTGCCCATTGGTACCATATGTTCTGGTACCATGGTACGGAGGTAATCGTTGTGCTCCTCTTACTCCTTTCTCTCAGGTTTTGTGGGATCCTAACAGTCCCATGCCACATCTGCCAAATTAATGGTCTCCAAATCTGCACAAGAGTATCTGAGTGTATCATCCCGGGGGGCAGGACTGGTCGCCCCCAAGTCGTCCCCATTATCTGAAAGAGTACTACCATCCATATCCCCATCCTTAGGATCTACGGGCCTGTCCTCAGGACCGAAAATTTCCCTTATTACTTGGTCAAGTTCCTGCGGTTCAGTGTCAGCTTCTTGTTGCTCTTGCCTGTCCCCTACTGTTCCTCTTCACCACTTACCTCGGTTGGCACACCTGACTGTACCTGCGGGACTGCTCTAGTGCAGTGATTGAGATGATACCAGGTGGAGCGTCCTTCCACTTGAACTGCGGTGGGTGATGCTTTGGTTACTATAAAGGGCCCTTCTCTTCTGGGTTCGTTCCACTTTCTTCGAAACGCTCGCACGTAGACCTGATCGCCTGGCTTGATTGGTCCTTCCCCTTGATCTATCTCTGGCTCTTTCTGTTTTTCCTGTACATAAATAGACTTATGCATCATAGTTAATTGCCGCATGTATTGTTTTAATTCCAATTCCAGTTGTTCTAAACTAGGCCCTTTATATGGTCCTCTCCACCGGGGCACTGGCATGGGCCTTCCGGTTAGCATTTCATGCGGTGTTAGACACGTCATCCGATTAGTCTGCATGCGGTAACTCATTAATGCTAACGATAGTGCATCGACCCAATTAAGTTTAGTACCTGCACAGATTTTGTTTAGTTTGGTTTTTAAGGTCCCGTTAATTCTTTCCACCATACCCTGCAACTGAGGGTGATACACACATCCAAATCTCTGCTTTATTCTCAGTGCTTGCAGTATTAACTTGACCACTTTTTGAATGAAAGCTGAACCATTGTCTGAGCTAATTTCTGTCGGTATCCCAAACCTTGGGATCACTTCGTTTGTCAGAAATTTCACTACTGTTCCTGCCCCTTGATTATGTGCCTGGCATTTTACTATAGCCAGTGCTTTTGGTTTCATCAGCGCTTTTATTAGATCTAAAATCTGCTGACAGTGCTGTATGGGATCTCCATTGCTCTTTTTAAAACCTCTCTGTTTCCACACTGTAGATTACTCCCCAAGCTTGTATGTCCTGCTTCTTTCATTATTTTCCTTAGTGGCGTTACAATTTCAGCATATTCCCCAATCCAATCTGAACTATATCCTGTCAGTCCCAGAAACGTCATCATCTCTCTCACTGTCTGGGGCTTGGGAGCTTTAGTTATAGCCTCAATTTGATCCGGCGCTATCGCCTTCACTCCCTTGGATATCACTCTACCTAGGTATTCTACCTGTTGCTTGCAAAATTGCAGCTTCTTTCTAGATACCTTATGCCCTCCATGCGCCAGTCTCTCTAAAAGGGTTATGGTATCCTATTCACACTGTCCCTCACTTTCGGAGCAAATCAACAAATCATCCACATACTGTATCAATGTACTTTCCAACGATATGCCCTCTAGGTCCACCTTTAACACTTGATTAAATACGTGTGGTGAATGTTTAAATCCTTGAGGCATTCTAGTGTAGGTATACTGGTTGTTTCTGTATGTAAATGTAAATAGGTACTGACACTGATCTGCCAGGGGAACGCTGAAAAAAGCCGAACACAAATCAATCACCGAAAAATAGTCTGCTTCTGGTGGAACATTAGTCAAGAGCGTTGTGTGGGTTGGGAACTACCGCTGGCCAGTCCTCCACTACCTCATTCACCGCTCGCAAGTCATGCACCAGTCTCCATTTAGATTTATCCGCTTTAAGGACAGGTAACAGTGGGGTATTACATGGGCTGTCTGTCCTTAAATACTCCTGCCTCCAGTAGCCCCTGCATCGTTGGCGCTATTCCCTCTTCTGCCTCTGGTTTCAGGGGATAATGTGGTCTCCTGGGTGGAACTGCTCCCTTTTTCAGCTTTATTTCTACAGGACTAGCTGTTCTTATTTTTCCTACATCTGTGTCATGTTGCGACCACAGGATAGATGGTAACCTATCCAGCTTGTTATCTCTCTGCTGGCCTTCCTCCTTACCCAATAACGTCAGGTGTGGTTGGGGAGTTACTTCGACCTCCTTTGCTGTTCCTACCATATCTATATCTACCTCTATTTTAAAGTAGTCGTTGTCTCCCGATACCCACACCTGTGGCATAATTTCCCTCCACACTGCTACGATTCCAGCGTGCTTTACTAAGGGTCCTAGGTCTTTAGACTGATGTCCCTCATTTACTAGCAGCGTTATATGGGGCTCAGCTTCTGGTATCCTGTACCATTTCTCCAAGAAAGTATTCCACCTGACTTGCAGGGCTGCCCCTTGTCTCCCAATTACTATAGCTTCTCCTCTTAGGTGCTGCCGGTTACCTGCCTCCCTGTACCATCTCTCCTCTAACTCTCTGTTCTGAGTTTCGTCAAAAATCACTGTGCAATGTTACTCGGATTTGGGCGCTATGGCCTGGGGCAATATAGCCTGTATGCCCTTTTTCCATTTTTCCCAGATTTCCCAGATCTGATCTTCTATGTCTCCTATCCAAAAGACATTAGCTTTCTTGACTTCCCGCACTAGTAACTGAGCATTTACTCTTTCCACACTCAACCCACTTCTGGTACATTCTAATTTTAATTCTAGTTTTAATAAGGCATCTCTGCCTAGCAAATTCACCGGAGTTCCTTTGGACACTAATATTGGCAAAACTATTCCTTTGCTGCCCATCCTTAATCTCACTGGAGCTGTACATTGTGTCAACTGTGTTTTTTCCTGAGAACCCTACAGTCTTAATAGTCTTAATAAATTTTCCTGACATGGGAAGGTGAAGGGCATATTGCGGCTGTATGCAAGTATACGTGGCTCCAGTATCTATCATCATTGGTGTCAGCTGCCCTTCTAACACAACCTGAACAATGGGTTCCTCTTCTGCCTCCCTTGTTATCACTGGGTAGTGTCCCTTCCCACCTGGATTCTCTGGGCACCCCTAATGTCTTGCATAGGGGTTCACGGGTCCATTCGGCCCTGCGGGCTCTGGTCCTTGGCTAGACTGTGGTTCCCCTCTCATTGATTCCCGCTGGTATGTGATGGCCCATGGCCTAAGTGGATAGTCCCTTCTTATGTGTCCTGCTGGTTACATCCCCAGCACCGTCTCTGCATCTCTCTTCCCCCTTGTTTCCTTACTGGTCCTTCCTGCCCATAACCTCTCTGCCCCCCTCCTTGGGATTTCCAGTCCTGTCTGGGCTGCTGTTTAAATTTATCCTGTCCCTGATAGGGCATTTGTGGAAAAGCACCCCCAAAGACGTTTATTATTGGCATGGGATTTTCTGGGCCCTGTCTTACGGCACGACCGGTCCCTCCATATAATGGCATTTCATTAATTTCAACGGCTGTGCTTAAGTCGGTCATTGCTGGCAGCATCTTCTTGCCTTTTTCTTTTTCCTTCTTTTTAAGTTCTTCAAGCTGCATTTGTATCAGCTTTCTTTGCACTTCTTCTTGCTGCTCAGTCAACTTTCGTTTGTCTTTTCGATATTTTTCGACCGCATGGACTACGTGGTCCCTGAATTCCTGTGGGGTCATTGACATCAGTCCAACCACTTCCTCAAGTTTAGACTTAACTTGGGAAGGCATCGCATCCAAAACAGCATTTCGGAACATCCAAGTCATAAATGGGTTGCCTTCTACCTCTTGTTCAGTTTCCAGTCTCCACCTTTTCAACTGATTTTCTATATAGGCTGCTGGATTTTCAGTGTCTCCCAGTGGATCCCCTTTCATGGCTTTGGGGTCCATTTTGGGTGGATAGAGCTCCCTGAGGGCCCCCCATACCCTCTGCCTCACTGCGTCAAACCTGGCCCCGTCAATCAGTGTGCTGTCCGCATTCTGTATGCCAGCCGCTTCCATCAACTCTTGTAGTTTGGAGGTTCCCATCAGCCTTATCAGCAGCACCTTCAAATCTCCCATAGCCAACATTCGTCCCGTGGTTTCTTCCTCAAAGGCCCTAATCCACTTCCCTGCACCCTCATGTAGGCTGGGCAGGGTGTTTTTCAGCCCTTCCAGGCCCTGGGATCCCCAAGGAATATACTGCACTTGTCCCAATCCTTTTAATAACAACGGCATCATTCTCCCTTTCCTTTCCCACATCTCCTGACTCTCCTCCTCGCCTGACTCCCCATCTGTTTCTGAGCACGTTTTCACTGGCTGCCACATGATTCTTTCCAGGGTTTCCTATCTCCCTTGGCCTCCTCGTGGAGTTCTTTCTTTCTGCCTTGAGCTAGCATTTGCTTTGGCCCATGCGAAATCCTCAAACTCTCGTTGGAAATTCAGTCTGCGCTGTAATTCCCTAATCTCTCCCTCTGTTTCTAATATCTGCCTTTTCACTCTCTCTTTTCCCCTTCAAGGCTCCTGTCTCCTATCCTTTGCCTACATTCTCCGGCACCCTCTCTTTCGCTGCTTAACTCTTGCTCTCCCGACAAGTTACCTTCTGCTCTGGCCTGTTCAGTTCCGTGCCCATATAACAAAGATTTCTCTTCATCCCTTTTCGCTTTTAATTCCTGTAACCCTTTGATCTCTTCTACTATTTCCCATCTCTCCTGCTCTATCTTTGCCCTGTCTTCCTCTATTACCTTCCGTAGTTCCTCCCGCTCCTTTTCGTGATTCTTTCTTTCCTCCTCGGTATCCCAGACTTTAATTTCTCCATTTAGATCCACTCTTCCTGTTATCATCGGACACTGCTTAAGGGTTTCTTTCTCATAATAAGGAGGAGGTTTTTCTACGTCTTTCAGGTCTGGGTATAAAGCCGAAGCCGACTCCCTGTTATGCTTTTCCTTTTCTTTATCAGACTGCTCGTTTCGTTTCTCAATGTCTTTTTTACTTACTATTAATATACCTCCCGTCTTTCTTAATCTTTCTCCCTCCATCCTAAAGAGTTTTAACACTTCCATTTCTTGTTCCCTTTTTCCTTCTCTTAGATTTATCTTTGGGTTTGTGATTTTTAATTAGCGCTTCCATTTCCTCACATAAGCTTACATCAAATGTTCCTTCTCTTGGCCATTTTGTGACCAGTTCTTTAGTTTTTTCCCATTTTTCTGAAATTTCCACGATCTTACCTTGACACACCGGGAATTTTCTGCTCAATATTTCTACTGCTGTTCCTTTCTCTGTCATGTTGCTCTCTTTTTCCTTTTTCTATTATGGTATTTTTAGAATCTCACTACTTGCCTACTTAATAGTACTATTTTTCTAACTCTATTTCTATGCCTAGCCTTATGGTTTATCTCACCAGCGTCTGAATTCTCTATCAAACTATCTTTGTCTCTTACTACGTTCTGCCCGTGCAGACCCCTACTTGGGGCGGTATCCACAGAACCTTTTACACCTCGCCTATGCAGACCCTTACACTTCTTAAGGCAGTATTCACGAGGATTTTTAATTTGCACCTCGCCTATGCAGACCCTTACACTTCTTAAGGCGGTATTCACGAGGATTTTTAATTTGCACCTCGCCTATGCAGACCCTTACACTTCTTAAGGCGGTATTCACCAGGATTTTTAATTCTCCTTCCTTGCCTGTTCAGACCTTCGTTTCGTGCGAAGCGGTATCCACAGGGACTTACCAATACCATGTGGAATTTTCTTACTTAACTTATTATTACTTTATTCGTACTTACCCCCACTGCAGTGTTCTTGATTAATCCTCTGAGCCTCCTTTTATCCCCGATTCTGCCAGATTCTTTGGATCGGAGAGACCTTTCGGCGGTTGCTTCACACTTCTGAGTCCCCGAGACCCCCCAAAACCAACAGAATTCTTAGTCCGAATTATCGCAAAAAGCGCTCACTTTTTTCTTTGGGTGCACTCTTAATTCTGTTAGCCTCGTGAGGGTCCCCGAGGGACCGGGAAGCGTCCCAATCTGCCGTTCCCTTCCTCGCGGGTCTCTATCCGATCCTGTTCATGACGCCAATTTTGTCGTGGTTTCTCGTTTCTTACAAACAACAAGGAGACGCAGAAAATCCTTCAAGAAGTTTTAAACTTTAATTTGCAAATCAAAGCTGAGACAATCAGAAAGTTAGTAGCTGACTGCCCATCGAGGCTTGTACACAGCATTCTTTATAGCAATCTCCTATCTTAGCTACATTATCATATCCAGACGGCCTGTGATCACATGTCATCAATACATCCGCTCTCGACCTTCCACTATTGTTTTACTCCCCAATTTAATTATGTCCTAGTTTACTTTTTAGACCAGGTGTCCCCTCATCCCTAACCACAGTTATTTCTTAATTGGTCTTGTTTTGACATACTGCCACATATTTCATTACCTTACTCGCCACCGTTATCTTCCTACTTGGTTTCATTCTAGTTCTCTTCATGAATTAATAGTGATTAGGTCAAAAGTCATGGCTACATATTGAATACCCTCTAATCAGCTAGCAGTGGTTACATAGTAAATATAGAAAATATAATGTGTGCATTTGAGTGAATACTGAAATACTGTTGAGTAAATACTGTAAATACTGTAATACATAGAAAATACAATGTATGCGTTTACATTTTCCGATAGTATTCCGGGTTGATCTTGAAAAATGATGCCTCCTGACTTGAGATTTTTCCAGCACTTTGCAGAAGCCAGAAGTCAGAAACAAAAGCCATTTTGCTTTTGTTATGAAAATCTGACTTGCCCATGAAATGTTTGGTTAGTGTCAATGGCCGTGGTTAACATTGATATGTGTATGGTTTTAACTCTGTCCTGCTTGAGGTATCCACAATATAGCCTTAAAGGCTTTCATTGCATGCTAATTTGTATGTTGCAGAATTTTAGCTTAAACTGCAACAGCAAATTAGTGTATAATTTAGACAACTAAAAGTGGTTCACTATTGATGCTCATGTAATTTAGTGAGCAATCTATTTGCTTGTCAAAATATTTTTATCATCGTACTCAAACTGGGAAATGCCACTTAAAAAAATGGTTTGCGTTATCTTCTTGCTCTCTAGTCTTAAAGAGCTAGGGGAATTGGGTAGGTCAAATCATGAAATGAGAAAAGTGTTATTTTTATACAAGGTTTGTCTCTAATCTTAGTTTTGAAAATTGTTGATCAAATCTGAGTTATAAATTAAGATTGAATAGATTAGGACTTTATTTGATAGTATGGATATGGTTTGGATGCAGGTCGATGGGAGTAGGCAGTTCAAACGGTTCATCATAGACTAGATTGGCTGAAGGGGCTGTTTCTGCTGTATTTCTGAGTCTATGCAATCAAAATCAAATTCAAGTTTAATTATCATTCAGCCATACATAAAAACAGCAGAATAAAATAGTCCATTCTTTTGGTTTACAACTGATTTAATACTGTTGAATTTAATCTTAATAATACGATAGGCACTAATAGTTAACAATCTTGCATAAAGTCGATTGTGCTTTTTTTAACATACTATTTGTAACTGAATTGCTTTCAAAATTACTTTAAATTTAATATTTTAAATGTACATTTTGCTGCTTATTCCTTTTGAGGAATCCTTTGCATTATGTTGTAGAGTTCTAGCATCTGTCAAGAATGCGATAGATCAAAGTATTTATAATATGCAAAGTTGCAGTGTGGATTTATTTGCCTTCAGAGAAAAATGCAACTTGAACCCAGGGAATCGTGAGTGTAGGCATCCTAGATATTAGCTGTTCAGCAAAGCTGTTGTTGTACAAGCAATTGTTTAACACAAAGCTTTTTGAAAACAGTCTGCTTTGAAAGTCATTTGTTTAGTATTCTTCTTAGAATGATTACTCCAGTCAAAAACAAATATAGCAGGTAGGTAGGGTAGGAAAGAAAATCTGCTATACTTAATTGACTGGGGCATTGAGCATAAAAGTAGCTAAGCCATGTTGCAGCTGTTTATAACTTTGATTAGGCCACATTTGGAGTTCTCTGTGTGGCTGTGGTCACTGCACTACAGGAAGGATGGTGAGGATTGATTTGTACTGCATCAAGGTTGGCACAGACATTATGGGTTGAAGAACATCATCTGTTCTAAAGCAGCATTAAATAGTTTCAAATTTGTTAACCTGACTGGTTTTGCATTGGACATGAGACATGTATGTTGGCATTTATTCTCTAGATCTAATTGTTTCTGAGCTGATGGGACTGTTAAAGACTAATCACTTGGTAGATTTAGTCTCATGTACATCAATTGAAATAAGGGCAAAAGTGGCAGTGACGTGGAAAGGAGGTGTTGGCACAGGATTAGAATCTGGCCATTGGCCCATTTATTACAGAAATGCAATGGAAAATACAGCAAATCCTTGTAATTGCAGCAATTATGGAAAATTATCTTGCATCTTGCTATTTAATCACTTCTATAGCAAAAGCGAGTACATCTGACTGATCTCGGTCAAATGTTGTCCTCTTTTTTCCTTGTGTGCCATACTCTGCCAGAGCCTCAGCGACCACTTTTCAAGTGGTTGTCTTGGAGGAAAGATTCTGTGAGTGGTCCCCCATGTCCTTCTCACAGCGCAGTTATTTTTTTTACGAGGCCGAGTTGCGAGCTCAACACTCAACCCCGCACAGATGGAAAGCGTGCCCGGGAGTGGCCCGACTGGATTTGAACTCGGGAATCTTCAACCCGGAGTCCGTCGCTGATGTCACTGCGCTACCAGCCAGCCTAGAGTTGTCCTCTACTGGATTCATTTTCCACATTAGAATTTAATGCAGTTCACTAACTGTTAACAATTATTTTTTAATTGATTCATGGGTGGTTTCATGTTTAAGTTAATACTTTTGTGGTCCATATGGATTCTTCATTATTTTCCATGCATGATACTAGGACTTTTTTTTGGTAGTGAGATCATTTGGTACAGAAGACCGGCCCACGGACAGACCTGTTGCCCCAAGAGATGAAATTTATGAATACATTATCTTTCGAGGCAGTGATATCAAAGATATTACTGTGTGTGAACCTCCAAAGCCTCAACCCCAGGATCCTGCTATTGTACAGGTAAATATCTAAAGATTTTAAATAAGTTAATCTGGCTTTAAAGTCTTTGTGAAATTAAGTCTTTCTAGTATAGTAAATAACTCGAATATTATGTAATTATTGGCCTTGTTCACAAAAATCTTTAACAATGTGTGAGAGGAGGGACCAACAGAAATTGTTATTTTAAACAGAATTTTTTTTCCCTTTTTAAGTTAATGACTCATCCAAAGTAATTTTCTTACCTTTAAACTGATCCATTGGCTCTTGATGGTGATGGATTCTTGAGGTATTACTTGAATAATTCAACTTTTTGATTGAAGTCAACCACTTGTGCTTCATATTACCCCAACGATAAGGTAAATAAGTTGCCACACCGCCTTTCTCAGTTTAGGGCCATAAAAAAATAACCAGTTTAGCTTTCTCTGAAATTGTTTCTTAAAGTGATCTTGTGATATGTTGGTTCAGAAATTTACAGAAAGAACTGTGAATGTAACAACATGTAAGTGATATTGTAGGACCTAGTATGTGCCACTAATAGTGTCAGCATGACATAACTTTTTTATCTTCTAGTCTTCATTGAGCACTTCATCAAATGCTTCATATCAACCTCCTACGTCATACAGTCCTTTCCGAAGTATGACTCCATATAGCCAATTTGCTGGAGGATCCCTGGTTGGACAACAGTATGGTGCCACTGTGGGCTTAGGTCAGTGTACTGTCTGCTGCATAATTTGCATGTAATAATTGTATTTTAAGTAATATTACTGTATGAGTCCCAGAATGTCAATTCCAAGTCCCTGCTATTTTACAGATGGATAACTGAAAGATTTTTTTTTTCTCTTTGATGCTCTTAGTTGGTACACATTCAAAAATGCTTTACTAAGACTTGCTATGTAACTTCCAACTGTAGCTTTAGTTGAATCCAATGTGAAGTAAATAAAATAGTGATTAGTACATTGCCTCACAGTTTGCCAGATCCAAGTTGCAGTCACTTGTCCCTAGTGATTCATAATGTCTTTTTTAAAAAAGTCAATGAATGTGCTGAATTTAGTTGCAATAATTTACCAGATTTTCTTCAACTTCCACTAGACAAAGGTTAAGGCAAAGATCTGAATTATGGCTGTGATTTGGCATGTAAATATTTGTGTGTGTTTGTGTAATCACCTCTTAGAATGTTGTTCACGTCATTGCTTATTCAACTATTGCGTTGACTGTTGTGATTGCAAAACACCTAGTAATATTCTTAACAGTTTTGACAAAATAAGTGTCTTTAAAGCTGAAATGGTTGAGCCCCTTCAATTATTCCAAGTCTGTATAGAGGTCTGGTTTGTTTCTAAAGCTTCCTAGTAACACACTAAGGTGCTACTGCTACAGATGGGAATCCAAATTTGACTGCATCTGTAGACTTGGTTTCCAGAGTAGTTTTGAGTTAAGAAACCCATGATGTGAAATCATTTCTTGTTTTAAAACTAAATTTGATTTTAACAAGCTTGATTTGTGTATAAGATTGATTCCTTGTAGTCAAAATGTTTGGAAGTTTGATTTTTACAATAAAACTGAGTACTGCAATATTCTTCATCCTATGCCAGAGTATTTGGATCTTTGGAAAAAAAACACTGAATGGAATTTTGACTACTTTGTGACATTAGCACTACCCCCATTCCACTCATCCATCCATCTTTTTGAATTATCTGTTGCTGGAGATGAAGGTTCTGGTGGTAAATTCATTTTAGCTTACTGCTGGGTTTTTCACCTTTGGCTGCCTTTCTCCTCTAATTTTACTCTGATTTTGCGCCACATCGTATGTAATTTGTTGTTGTGGATTTTAAGATTACTTTTGACGATTAATGTCTAACGGAGTTATTGTAAAGTATCTTTAGAATTTGAAGATAATTTTTGTCAAAGTTGGCAGCATTGATCCTCTGGTTCCCTTTTTTTCTCTTTCCTGCACTCTTAACAGGATGTTCAACACCCACTCAAATCACAACTGTTTCTCAGTCCAGTACTGATAGTCCTCCCTCACCTCAACCAGCCTTTACAGAGCTTGAAATACCTCCTGATCCAGCACCTTTGCAGAAAAGCCAACTGATTTCTCAGGGTAACGTCTGTCTGTAGTCTGCTTAAGGTTGTTTGTTATTATACTAGGTAGATGGTATTCTGTCTTGCCATTCTGAAATGTGCCTTCATCCAGCATGTGGTACTTATTTGGATTTTTGTTTACTGAAGTATTTTTATCTAATTCATAAATATGATAAGAGACAAGCTCATCGTATGTATAGAATTCCAAAACAGTAGTCCAGGTGGATTCCATTTATTCCTAATTTGACTGTATCAAGTTTAGCCAGTTTGGTTTTAATTGACTTTTCACCTCTAAATGATATCAAACTTTTTATAAATATATTCTTTCAAATAGTTAATATTAAATTCTTGTTTTAAAAACCTAATGGTATGCAAGTAGTGAACTTGCGATTTGCTTGTCTCATCACTGGTGTTCAGGGATTTCATGACGGATGTATTGCAATGCTTTGTGTTTTTTTTCAGTTTCTTCATCCTTATTACCTATACTAATCTTTTGGCTTGCAGACGGAGTATGATAAGGGGAACACGTGGCCCTCCAATTTGGAGTAATGTGATCCTCTTGTAATACTTAAGCCATTCCATATATTTTTAAAGTTTTATTGCACTTAAAGCTGTATTTTTCTATTGAGATTTCCCTTCCAATTTTAAATAATGGAAATTCCATCACCAGTATTGAGTTGGGCATGTGCAATCACCATGTTGATTTGGTTCTTGTGCAGCTACTTTTATTCTGAGATGCAGTTGGTTCTTTGTTAGTTCCATTGTACTGGGCAGAAATATGATTTAGTGCATAAGTAGCTAACAGCTGACTTGAATAGATTGTTTCTTTGCTGATGTTCTAGAGCTTTGACCTGTTTCTATGTTGAAAGCTCCATGTAATTTTCCTGTACTGATTGTAGCAGGTATTTTAAAGAAAAGAGCTCCATCAGTCTGTTTGCATTTATTTGGGTAGAGTGGTGGGGGTGAGTGCTGGACACGATGGAGGGAACACCATTGTGGAATAGTTGACTTTGAAATATTTATCATCTTAATGCTTTAACACAATTAAATACAAATTCCAGTTTCATATGTAGGTGAAGAGCTGTAATCTAAAAGTTAACAATGTATGCTCTGAAGGTTTTTGGTACTGATGTTGCTGGAGCAGTGTGGAATAATTGAGCTGTCCTTTCAGTGGGTCCAAGCAAATATCTGTTCAAATGCCAAAATTTAACCTATTGCAAAGTTGGCCACTACTCTAGATTGGTGTTTTCTCTTGTGTACAGTAGCAGATGTTACTTCATAGCCTTTCCTGCTGAACAAAATAATCAGGTTCTTGAAGTCAGCCTTCTGAAATGATTAATGTTTTTTATGAAAACAAATACAGTAGATTTCTGAATAACAAGATGTTGCTAATAGTGGGTTCATTGTTCAGGATCATGTAAAAAAATTGCTTTCTATTGATTTGTTGCTACCCTATCCAAAGATGCACATGGTTGTCTTGTGCTTGGGTCTGTAGACCCTTTATCTGTGACATTATTGTCTGATGTAACTGCTGTACATCATGGTTAATTTCAAGCTGATGGCAACTGAAGTTCTGTTGGTACTTATTACAAAATGAAAATCTGTTTTATACTTCATGTACTTGGACAAAGATGTTCTTGTAGTTGAGTTTGGGATATGAGCCATTTACATTTTTTAGGTTTACTGCTTCTGATTTAAGTAGTGTCAAACATTCAGGTTCTTTAATAAGTTTGCATTTTTTTTGAATTAGTCAATTGTTTAAGCAGTCTAATTCTAGTAATCTTTCATATCCACAAACTAAGCTGTTGGCATTTGAAGGATCATCAGGCTTTTTGAAAATCATCTTGCGTGTTGTTAAGTTGGGTGATGTAAAATGTAGTTGGGAAGTTTGCTGCTGACCTAATTGATTAAACTAAATCTTGGTAGCTAATCTAGTTAGAGACTTTTTGAGCCATTCTGTATTAATTATTCACTACTAAACATTTTGGTACAAAGGAGGTAGAACTAAATGATTCCAAGTTTGTTTGAAATTGGACATTGATCAGTCTAGCAAAAATCTATATAAATATCTTCCAACCAGATTGGTTACTCTGCTCTATCACCTTACACGAATTTTAAAATTTAGTCTATCAGGGTGAAGCCATTTTCAGAGTGGAAGTGCATGACTCTGCAAATGCTTGAATCTGGAGCAGCAAACAAGCTGCTGGAAAAACCTAGCGAGTCGAGCAGCATCTGTGGTAGAAAAAGGAATTTCTGATATTTTGGGTCCAAACCTTGCATCAGGTCTGAAATGTCAATAATTTCTTCCCCACCCCCCACAAATGCTGCTCTGCTTGCTGAGTTCCTCCAGCTGGTTGGTTGATGCTCCATTTTAAGTGCTTTGATGTAAGTTCAATGTAATCCTTTATTCTTTCACAGTTATCTGGCCTGTTGAATCTATTTAAAATTGTTTGAAAGGGCTTAATCTTGCATATTGTTGTAATTATAATTGTAGGTTGTGATCTGGCTATACACAACTAATATTGGAGACTAGTTAAAGAACTGTTACAGTTTTTAACTTGGTCCCCAAAAGAACTCTGTCTCTCAACAGACAGGATTCTGTTCCCATATGGGTAATGCTGTGAATGCGAGCTTTGTTATCCTTGAGTTTAGTGTCAAAATTGTATAGCAGTCACATATTCTTCAGATTTGGATACCCTTGGCTAAGACTGTAGGTGCCAGTTCGGCTACATATTCAACAGCATTTTGTAATTGCAGCCTGTTTAAATATTGCTGCAAATGTTACTTTTTTTCCCCCCCTATTGGTTTTTTTTTGTCCCAGGGCTGTCCATTGCACCTCCTTCAGTAAATTTTTTTTCTCGCTCACTGAGTTAGACCCTTGTATCTTGAGCCTGCATTAACTTTTAATGACTGAGGTGTGCACTGTGTGTGTGTGTGTGTGTGTGTTTGTTTAAAACTTTTGTGTTGCTAGGCTATTCCCTTATCTGTCTGTTCTCAGCTGAGACGAGTGAAATTGATGGTTGGCATCAGTCTATATTGCAATCTAAATGATGGCTTCAGTCTTGATACTTGGAAAATTTCTCTCACCCAATACAGGATGCTGAGCAAGCAGTGTGACATATCTCTTGTAGTGGGAGAGCTGAGAGGGTGACTATGTACTTATTTAGATGAACTAAGGGAAATAATTTGAGATTAGCAGCCATTTATGATGATGGGTTAAATATTGAAATGGCAAAAGACTTTGGATTCTGGAAGTTCTGCCAAATAGGCAGCAATAAATATATCCCTATAGGGGTTTGGGACAGGTATCACACAAGAGTAAATATCTTGAAATTGGCTGAAGTTGCACAGTTGCTCATCATACATCAGGACCAGGGCACATTCAGTGAATGGCCTCCATCAGAATATAACATTGCACAATGTAAAATGGTTACGTAGGGAAGCCCTGCCTATGGAAAGACTGAAAAATATAATATATGGCAGCTTTGATGAACTACAAACCTTGGGTTTTGCCAGGTTTGTATTTGAATCCCTTTGTCAATATTTTAAATGAACATCCCCAAAAAAATCTCATTTCTAACAAATGGAGTACACTAAACCAGTTGTAGAGCTAAATATAATAGGTGTGTGGAGGACTTGCATTGTCAGTTTATGGATGGTGCACATAAAATGTTACCTGCTTAGTTCTCTGTTCCTGTTGGATGTTGAAATATTGTTTGTAAAAAGAGTGCATCTTAATTGTGCTTTTCAAAAAAGTAGTAAGTATTTCTGGTTATTCTGGTACAAGGCCAATAATTGAGTATTTGTTCATCCATTTGTGCGCTTTTTGAAATAAGTTAACTAACCAATGATCATTTTGCCACTACTACATTACTGCTGACTAGTAGCTCTTTTATTTCTTTGTTTATCAATAGAATCTCTTCTATTGCATGTAAACATGTTATGGATTGTGTTCAATTCCTCTTTGTAGTTGCTGAAATAAATTTCTCTATTTAGCAGCTACTGGTTTTCCATTTTTACCATCAAGACAAAGTCCTATGGTGGAACAAGGTGTGCAGACAAGTCCGACAGAGGGCCTTAACCAGAAGAACCTGCAACAGGATAAAATTGCTACCAGTATCAATCAGCAACCTGTTGGTCTGGAGCAAAAGAAAGGTAGATTTTCAGATTTGCAGCGGTGGTCACATCAAATTCTTCATGAAAAACCTGCATACCTTATTGTATTGTGTAGAATGTAGTTTTGCAGTTTATTGATTTGATTTTTTTTTATCTTGGTTAATCAGCCATCTGTCAAAGCTTGAGAACAGGCAGAAATATGTGCTGTACATTAAACTGTTCTAAGTTGAAGAATAGTAATGGGTGGTGAATTGTTTCCTTTTTCACAGTTGTTTCACTGCCTTTAATACAAAATCAAGCTCAAGTGAATGATGAGAATAAAAAGCCTCAACCTCAAAGGAGACGGACAGGTGAATATTTTGTTACTCTGCTGTTAGGCTTTTCGTGTGACTGTTTTATAATGTAGTGCTCTAAAATTGTGCAACCAGAAAGAATATTAACCAAATAAATAAATACAACGATTTTATGGAAATTGTATGTGCATTTCCAAAGAAGCTGCTTAGTTTTAAGATCCAAGCTAACATGAGCCAAACCTCAACCACGGTTTTCATGGGCTTATCTTAATATTTAGTTATTGAATGAATGCAACTTTGATTTTTTTTGTGTGTACGTGTATATATGTATGTGTGTGTGTATATGTGTGTATTTATTTATTTAGTTAGTTTGTTTCTGGTTCTCTATGTATAAATCCATTAAAAGACTACTGATGAGCCAAATTGATTATCTTGTATGGGTGGCTAGCACTCAGCTATCTGGCTTGAATACTTTCAAGTAAATAAATCTCGGGGGTAGTATATGATGACATATGTGTTTTGATAATAAACTTCCTGACTTTTGTCCAGAAACATTTTACTGAATAAAACTTTGAAATTTATTACACTGCAAAATTCAGAAGCAAACAAGAAGCAGCTGCTGCTGAAAGTGAAATAAATTTAAAGCAAAATATTTTGTTTAGAAAATATTAATTCAGATTTTACTGAGTTCTCTGTTGCTTGTACAGATTAGAGACTTTAAGTAGATTTGAAACAGTATTTAGTATCTAGTGCAAAATACTGAAGAGCTATGGGGTTAGCAAGTTATGACATTAGATTTTAGATATTTGATTCTCTAGACAAAATAAATTGTTAATACAAAAGCATATCCAATGATTTATTCTTTAATAAGGATATTTCTTCCCTAATTTCAAAAACCCATCAAAGCTTCTGAAGGAATTTGCTGAGGAAGTCGTACTTGATGACCTTTGAATTCTTACTGTTGCTGCCATTATGTCTGGTACTCTGTTAGTGTTACTGCCTGTGAAGAACTTGGTCACAACAAACTTGGAATGTGAATATACTAATTAGATGGTTGTGCTTTATTGTTTAAGCTGTTTCCTTTAACTGTTATTTTAGACATTCTTATAATATTTCATTACAGGCAATAGAAGAGTCAGAAACCGAGGAAGAGGACAAAACTTTTCTGGAAGTAATAAAGAAGCAACAATGAAGTTTGAAGGGGACTTTGATTTTGAAAGTGCAAATGCTCAGTTTAATAAGGAAGAGTTTGAAAAGGAGTTCCAAAACAAACTGAAAATTAAAGGTACTTCATTGCTACATATAAAAAGTGAATTGATCTGAAATTACTACACAGACAATTTGATTTTTGAAATATTCACTAGCGTCACATGGGTTTTGTCTCATCCATAAGGAAGAAGTGCTTAACCTTGATCCATTGCAATATGTGTGAAATATACATGTCAAGTATTTAAATTTTCATGATTTCTGCAATCAATCCACAGTGGATGTTTTCTACTTCAGTGCACACTTTGACTGGCCAAAGTTCTATCTCTCAGTATAAAAATGTGTGACTTGCACCTTGAATTAAGCAGAAGTTGAGGCATAAAGTTTTTGATTAATTTGGGTCGATATTTTGATTTCTGATTTTGAGCAGTTGACTGTCACAAGTATTGGGCTTGTGATTCGGACTGCAATAAATCAGTGACGAGAGAGAAAACATTCAAGTAAACTTGGGTACTGCTCCCTGCATAGATATACAGTAGGATAGCATGCAGTTTGAAGTGTACCTACCATAGGATAATTGTATGCATGTAATTGCAATTTTAACAACATGAAATGAAATACCTTTATAACTTTTTAGATGATATTGTACATAAAGGAGATAATGGCCAGCAAGAAGAGAAAGGAGATTCAATTGTAGAAACACTAAGTACGGAAGGAAAAAAAGAAGAGCCATCACTTGGACCCAACTGTTACTATGATAAAACAAAATCATTCTTTGATAATATTTCTACTGAGCCAAAGACAAGGTAAATCTTGTGCAGTTTACAATGATACATTAGATGGGAATGAGGAAAGTTCTTTGCACCTATTCAGATTCCAATTCAAGCTTGCCTTTTCAAATATGCTGTTTCCCACTTTTGGAACATTTACAGCTTGTTTCAAATTTGAATGTTCATGTTTTCCTTGTGGAGGTGCAAAACCTTGAACAAGTTCTAAATTTTCATTTGTAGAATAATACAGCACAGAAACAGACCCTTTGACCCACAGTGTTGTGCGAAGCTAGTGAAATGAGTAATCAATTATGCAACTAAACTAATTCTTTATACCTGTACAATGTCCATATCCTTCCATTTATTGCTCATTCGTATGGCTATGTCAGAACCCCTTGAACACCTCTATCATATTAATCATCATCATCACCACCACTCCAGCAGTGTATTCCAGTTTTCCTATGCATCTCCTTTGAACTTGCTCTTTCTCACCTTAAAACTTGTGTTAAGATATTAAGGGGAATCGGGTGATGAAGGGAAGACAGAACTGAATGGGGTGAGGGATTTTAAAATTTGAGTGCTTAGTCTGAGATTAATGATGTAGATTAGTGAGTATGGAGATCTTGGCTTGATGGGATATCATGCAATATTACTAGAGATTTGGATTGCAGTTGAGGTTAAAATGAGGGATAATTTGTAGTGCTTTGGAATAAGATTTTGGCAGATGAAGCAAGAACAGTCAGATGTTGCAGAATGGAAATATTGAATAAAAACAGAAAATACTAGAAATGCTCAACAGAGTTGGAGTTCAGAGCACCATTTAAGTCAGCAATTTTTGCAAGGCAGAGTAGAACTGAAATAAAGACCATTCCATTCATCCCACAAAAGATGAGCAGCTTGGACTCGTGCAGTGCTCATAGTTTCCCCTTGACCTGGGGAAAGTGAGTAGTGTTGAAAGAGGTTGCTTAATGTTAGGATGTGTTCAGCCTGGCAGGTTTGTTAACGGAGAGGAACTTGGTAGGGCTCAGTTCATGGGGAGGGAAAATTGGAAGCCCCTCAGACCCTATTGATAATGGGTTGAAGGGATAGAAACATTGCACTGCTAAGGTGAAGTTGTATTGGAAAGGGACTGAACCACGGGATAGAGGATGGAGTCGGGTATGAAGAAATAAGTTTATGGCAGTGTAGTGATTAGCATAACGCTATTACAATACCAGTGACTTGGGTTCATCTCTACTGAAAGAAATTTCTATGTTCTACGCTTGACTGTATGGGTTTCCTCAGTGCTTGATTTTCCTCCCACCCCCTAAAGACACATGGTTAATTGATCACATTGGAGTAAATGGGTGGCATGGGCTTGATGGACTGGAAGAGCCTGTTAGTATGTTCTGTCTGAAATAAGTTTATAATAATTGGGACTGTCTGGGCAATTTCACTTTTGGATCTTGGGAAGAAGGTAGAAGCGGACTGGCTGGGACACTACAATGTTGTAAACTTTGCCCAGAATTCAATTTTATTGTTTTCTTTGTTCAAACATTCTAATTTGTTGCTTAATTATTTTTTTCAACTGAAGCATTCCCTACTATATTGTCTGCTTTCCTTTCATCTCTTCAACTTCCAATAGACGTACGTGGGCAGAAGAAAGAAAGCTTAATACAGAAACATTTGGGATCTCTGCTAAATTTGTTCATGGACGTGGTTTCCGTGGAGGCTTCCGTGGTGGAAGAGGTCGTGGAGGTGGGAGAAGAACTTCTTCAATGCCAAGAAATAGTGGTGGCAGCAGAGTTTAGTTAAGGTAAAGCAGCAACGCCAGTTTTGATGTTTTTCTGTTTGGGAAAGAATCTTGGTCTGGGAGTGAAACAGAAATTAGTAAGACCTGGGGTTATCCATTCATGGTCCTGAATGTTTCAGCTGTTTCGAAGTGCAGTCAAAATTTTATTTTTAATACGTAAAATAAAGAAAAATGTTGGAAACACTCAATTGGTCAGGGACAATTTGTGGAAAGCAAGACATGAGTTGATGTTTCAGGACAAAGATCCTTTGTCAGCATTAGGTTAAAGAAAATAAATCTGTTGTAGAGAAGGTGAGAGAAAATGGAACTTTTTTTTACAGCTGCTGCCTGGCCCCTTGACTGTTGCCAACAGAAAAGATCCTGGAAATCTTGAGCAACAGACAGAAAATGCTAGAGAAACTTGGCAAGTCAGGTAGCGTCTTTGGAGGGGAATAAATACTTGACACCTTGGGCTAAGGCATTTCATTAAGACTGGAAAGGAAGAGAGTCAGAAGCTAGAACAAGGTGTTGAGGGAAAGGGGAGGAGTACAGACTAGGTGCTGCTGGGTGAGGGGAAAAGGTGTGAGGTAAGAAGATGGGAAGGAATAGATGCAAGAGATAAAGGGCTGAAGAAGGAATCTAATAGAGTTCAGTGGACAATAGAAGAAAGGGAAGGGGGGGAACAGAGGGGTGATGGGCAGATGAGAAGGGGCAAGTATAACCGAAACGGGGAATGGATAAAGAGAAGTGGGGGACTAATTAGTAGAAGTTAGAGAAATCGATATTTGTGCCATCAGGTTGGAGGTTACCCAGACAGATTGAAGGGTTGCTCCTTTAACCTGAGTGTGTTCTCATCGTGGCAGTAGAGGAGACGTGTCAGAATGGGAAGTCAAATTGAAATGGGTAGTCACCAAGAGAACCTTCCTTTTGAAACCGAGGGGAGGTGCCCTACAAAGCAGCCCCCAGCCTGCATCAGGTCCAGTTGATGTAGAGGAGACCTACTGCTTCCAGTAGCTTTTTCAGTTATTCAGCATTTTTGTTATTTTCATTGTTAAATATTTTGAATAAAAAGTACCTAGTAAGAATGGGAATGAAAGGGGATTAACATTGCCATTGCAAAGCACATAGTTGTACTACATGTTATCAGTTGGTGCTGTCCATGTTAGAATTTATCTCCATGATGTAGAAACTTTATGGTTTTACTACTTTGCCTTACTGTAGTGGGAAATCATTTCCACCTGCGCAGATTATCAATGTTGGCTTTACTTCTGTTTTGCAAGTAGCTTAATGAGGCTTGTCTTATGGATTAATTGAGGTTTATAGGTGCTGGATGTGTTGTCTTCATTGTGGCCCTTAGAATCCAGCTAAGATTTGCATCGATACTAATGATTGCATTCGTTCCACTTTGAGATGATTAGAAAAATGGTTTCTGAATGGGAAAACATGAAGATTGCATGTTTTAGCTTGTAAATATGGTGTTTTCTATAGGACCCAAATTCAAGTCTAGAATGCAAGGATGAGATATCTGCCTACCTGTAGGAGTCCTTAGCAAACTGAGTTTAGGAACACATGAACAATGACTATTGCATTAAAGTTGTAGTAAGTTTTTGTAGAATATGAAACAGCAAGATATAAGTGAACTATCAAGAACTGCAAGAAAGCTTTAATGCAACTAAAATGAATGTAAAACATTCTTGTGCACCTTTTCTGATTGAGTGCCTGATATAGAAATTTTATGCTACTGTACTGTGCAAAGTCTTAGGCACCATAAATTTTTAAATACATTTTTCTTTAGATATTTACTTTTGTCTTCTGCATTAGTGTCAGGTAAACAGAGCAAAATTTAGATTTCCAAACATTAATTTTCCGTAAACTTAAATGCTACAGAGATTTTTTTGTATTTCGTTAAAGAAAGTAACTTTAAGTAATAGCAACACACATCAAAGTTGCTGGTGAATGCAGCAGGCCAGGCAGCATCTCTAGGAAGAGGTATAGTCGACATTTCGGGCCGAGACCCTTCGTCAGGACTAACTGAAGGAAGAGCTAGTAACAGATTTGAAAGTGGGAGGAGGAGATCCAAAATGATAGGAGAAGACAGGAGGGGGAGGGATGCAGCCAAGAGCTGGACAGGTGATTGGCAAAAGGGATATGAGGGGATCATGGGACAGGAGGCCCAGGGAGAAGGGAAGGGGGGGGAACCCAGAGGATGGGCAAGGGGTATAGTCAGAGGGACAAAAAGGAGAGAGAGAGAGAGAAAAAGAAAGAGTGTGTGTATATAAATAAATAACGGATGGGGTACGAGGGGGAGGTGGGGCAGTAGCGGAAGTTAGAGAAGTCAATGTTCATGGCATCAGGTTGGAGGCTACCCAGACGGAATATAAGGTGTTGTTTCTCCAACCTGAGCATGGCTTCATCTTTACAGTAGAGGAGGCCGTGGATAGACAAATCAAGATGAAGCCACAATTAGGGTGGAGGAACAACACCTTATATTCCGTCTGGGTAGCCTCCAACCTGATGGCATGAACATTGACTTCTCCTTTTTCTCCCTCTGTCCCTCTGACTATACCCCTTGCCCATCCTTTGGGGTTTCCCCCCCTTCCCCCTTTTCCTTCTCCCTGGGCCTCCTGTCCCATGATCCCCTCATATCCCTTTTGCCAATCACCTGCCCAGCTCTTGGCTGCATCCCTCCCCCTCCTGTCTTCTCCTATCATTTTGGATCTCCCCCTCCCACTTCCAAATCTCTTACTAGCTCTTCCTTCAGTTCTGACGAAGGGTCTCGGCATGAAACGTCAACACTACCTCTTCCTAGGGATGCTGCCTGCCCTGCTGAGTTCACCAGCAACTTTGATGTGTGTTGTTTGAATTTCCAGCATCTGCAGAATTCCTCGTGTTAACATCAAGTAATAGACTGCTTTTCAAATTAAAAACTTGATTACTTTGTAGGTATCTAACCCAGTGTGTGATGAAACAAAAATAACAAACAGGTGCTAATGATCACTGACATGGGTTAAATGACATAAACTGGTTAACTGAAACAGAAACAGTAGAGAATTAATCAAACAGGGTGATGGACAACTAAACTAAAAGGTGAGGGTGTGGCAGATGTGACATCAATTCATCGTTCTTGCACCATGGCAAGAGTAAGCATAGCAACAAGGCACAATGTGGTCATTCTGCATCTGCAAGGTCTCTCCCTAGCAAAAATTTTGTGGCAGGTAGGAGTTTCAAGATGTACTGTCCAAGCTTTTCTGAAGAAGCACAAAGAAACAGGGAAGGTTGAGGACCACGAAAACCAAGTGCAGCAGACGAGACATTAAACTGACATTCCTTCTAAGTTGGAAGAAGTCCAGCACTATCAGCTTTAAACCTATATAAGCCACTGGAACGCAACCCCTTTGAATTTTTTTTACCGTCTGAAGAAGTCTTGTCAGAAGTAGTCTTCACAGAAGAATTGCTGTCAAGGAGCCATTTCTTGTAAGTGGAAACAAAGCCAAGAGACTCACCGGCGCACAAAAATACAAGGATTGTAGTGCTGAACAATGGCAGCAAGTGTTCTGGACTAATAAGTGAAAATTCAAAACTTTTTGCTCTGAGGGGAGGCAGTTTGGCCATACAAGAACTGGATAGTATTACATGGATGAGTGTCTGCAACCAACAGTGAAGGATAGTGGAGGTTCCCTGCAGATTTGGGGCTGCATTTCTGCAAATGAAGCTGGTGATCTGGTCAGAATTAATGGAATCCTCAATGTTGACAAGTACAATTACATTCTTGTCCATCATACAATCCACCTTACCATCAAAGAGGCATTTGATCAGTCCTGACTTCATTCTGCAGCAGGAAAGTGACCCCAAACTCACGGCCAAAGTCAGAAAGAACTACCTTCAGTGAAATGAACAAGGAATTCTGCAGTAGATTGTATGGCCTCCATGGAGCCCTGATTTCAACATCAAGACTACCTGGGATTACCAAGAGAGACAGAAGCGAGATTTGCAAAAATCTGCAGAAGGACTGTGGTAAGTTCTCCAAGGTGCTTGGAACAACCTACCAGCCAATTTTCTTATAAAACTATACAACAACATACCTAAAAAGAACTGATGCAGTTTTAAAGGAAAAAGGGTGGTCACACCAAATATTGATTTTAGTTTTTTAGTGTTTACTGCTCTTTATAGTATTTTTTTTAATATTTAGAAACTTAATTTCATTATCTTTGAAAGCATTTGACTTTGCAGAATTAAAAAAAAATGTACTTAAGACTTTTGCACAGTACTATATATCAGTACTATCCATTGAAGCAGGCATTGTCTATTACTATTTTATAGATTAGTTTTATTTGTATATAATTGGATACATGAGGTGGCTTATGTATTAAATGTTAGATATGGTCATGAAATAACTAGGAATCCAGATTATATGAGTATTTAACAGTAACACAAACAATGCTGGAGGAACTCAGCAGGCCAGGCCACATCTATGGAAAAGAGTAAACACTTTAGGCCAATATCCTTAATCAGGTCTCAGCCCAAAATGTCATTTTGTGTGTGTTGCTGTGGATTTCCAGCATCTGTAGATTTTCTCATGTTTGAGTATAACAGTGTTTAGTTTCTCTACATGAAAAAAATACATTTTAAATGATCAGCAAGCAACTTAGCCTGTGCCAAAGTTATTATTAAATAGTAATTTAGTTTTAGCCTTCTGAAATGCTCATGAACCGAATATTAAGAACATCTGTGTGCAGTGGCCTTGAGCCTCTGTACACCTTTTTTCATGGTCAATTTGTTGATTAATTCTTCACAGAGCAATCTGTATTTATAGACTGCCAGAAAGGATTAGTTGTTCTATATATTGAACATGCTGTCAGGCCTAGGATTCTGCTAGAATGTATCCATTACTCAAGCTATACAATGTAATTCTCAGAATTGAGCAACAGCCATTTATTTACAAAGCATCTTAAGTCTGCAACTTCAGTCTTGTCACTTTTTTGTGTATACTTTGTTTTTTTGTATTTTACTTTGATTCCTATTTTTGTAGTTGGCTGCTCACCTAAAAATTACTTTGTAATGAGGGTAAAGATGATTTACTTGGTTGCATTTAGGACAGTGTAAATATTGATGATGGAGATCACTTGAAGTTGCAACAATGGTTGCATCATCAAATTGTATCTTGGTTTTTTTACTTGTGAAATTGATAAACTACATGCAAATGCAGAGCACGTTTTTCAAGTGTAGTCTTTCTGTACCTTAGAAGCATAGCTGAACACATGAGAATGTTGTATCTGCATCAAACTAATTTGCTGTTTTGTTTTTCAGAAACTGCTGTGAAGTTTTTTTTTGAATTGTGCATGTGTAAATGCACAAAAAGTGGCACTACGGATGTGACTTGTGAACTAATGAGAATACAGTTTTGTTTGAATAAACCCAAAGGAGTTACGGGCAAGCTACTTGTAAAATATTGTTTCTGGTATCCTGCCAATAAGATTTTGTATTGATGATCAGAGCTCCTTTCTGCGGGAGATGAATGTATTTATTTTGGGTTAACTGTTTAACAGGTGAAGGAGTAATTGTGTGAAACTGGCTAGTTTGTGCAGTTGCGCAAAGAAAGCTTAATATATTATTTTGAACACAATTATATGTTGTAACTGTTGATCCATATGGTCAGGATTGACACCAGCCCTCCATCACAAAGAAAAAGCAACTTAGAAAGAAGTATCTTAAATGCCTAAAACATTTCTCACCCATGCAGTTTGACATCAGATCCATCTGGTACCTAAGTGTAAGACTAGTGTCTGTAATGAGTATGAATGAGGGTATAATGAATAATGGTAAACAGATTTAGCATAAAGTTACCATATTTGTATGCACTTGGAATTTGGTAACTTCACTATTTTTTGTTTTTGAATCTTTTACAGTGCAAAACTTTGCTATGGTCATGTAATTTGAGGAATTGTAAACAATGGCTTGTTTTCAAGAGCATCTCAACTTTGAGATTGGAAGTGCTTTTCAATGTACCCTCACAAGGATTAAAATGACTTCATTGTATCTTACACTTGTCAGATACAGTATTTTATATTGGTACCTTTTTGATTCCTGGAGATCTGCTATAGGTCAATTGGTGTTAAACTTGATTGCTTCTGTTTACATAGTTAGCCCAGTTCTCCTGGTAGATTGCAGATTTGTTAATAAAGGAGTTGAGTTTGCATCTGAGGCTGCTTAAGAATGACGGTTTCCTGGAATCTAATCATGTTTTACCACCATAAAATACTGTAACTGAAATCCATTTGGAAATGAATGTCAGTTCAGATGGTGTAAATATTCTCAATGGACTTTATCAACAAGAAGCCTTCATGATACACTGCAGTGTTTTTGTACAATGAAGTTGGTGTAATGCTAATGGAAGCCAACAGCTAAGAAATTTCTCCAGGGGCATCGATTTGATTATTAAATTTCCTGGGATGCAGCATGTGCATAAGTATAGTTTATTCTATCTGGCAAACATCTGATTTATGAGTGTGCTGGACTTGTACTTGAGCTCTTTATTTCCATGCTACAAGTGTTACAAATTGCATGGAATACCAGACATAAAACTCATTTGAATGTTCACTGCACTCTGCAGACTAGTGATTTTTGAAAAGTATGTGCAGCACTGATCTGTACAAAACTAACATTTTGAATATGTTCAGATACCAGTAGGTGTTTGAATATATTTTTTCACAAATATTTGGCACTTGTTGATCTGGGAAGAGATCACTGCCTTTGGTGGAAGATCATTGCCTTTGGTTAATTGTTTAGTATGCAAGCCTGTTATTGTGCACATTTTTTTTGTTTGAAATTTTGAAGACATTACAATGTCACAAAGCCATGGTAATTGCACTCTTGTAGCAATAAATTGTGTGAAATACACTTTAACATTGGGCAAATTTCCCAGTGATTTAATAAATGACAGATAAAGAACATTCTTGTATCTTATTTTAACTGATACTGTGTTTAACCTGAAGTGTGAATTACTTGTTGGTATTGCTAAAATGGCCTTGAGATAGGAAGCAAGAGCAAAGTAAAGTTTTGTATAGCAGTGGAATAGAGGAGAGATCCACTTTCTGTTGTATATCATTCATCTTAATCACACTTTCAATTTGCAAGTAGTTAAAGGATAAGCAAATAAAACTTCCCCCTTGATTGTGTTTCAGACTAGTCCACAATACTACTTGCATCCACTGGCATATTTTCTAACACCTCCCTGAGATTTGAACACTGGACAAGAAATTCAACAGCATTGCCTGATTTGAGGTGGGGATTGCGGACTTCGGAATCATTTAACTGCAGTAAGCTTTAGATGCAAATCAATGTATTGCAACCACAGCAAATTCATAAAACCTAGATAAATCATGTGCAAAGCAAGTTTAAATATTCAGTTGAGGCACAATTCTTCAGTTTATTCCCATAATTGCAATTAGTAAATACAGGAGAGTTTTATATTTTTAAAAAAGCTTTAGGTTTTTGGCGCCTTTTTCTTTTCAGCTTCTTCCCGTTCTTTCTCAATTTCTGAAACGTACTTCTCAATTTCCTCAGGATTTAGGATCTATAAAAACAAATACTTATTCATTTATATCTTAGTGAAGCTGTATATGCAATAAACTAGTTAAAGTGCCACTACGGATGTGACTTGTGAACTAATGAGAATACAATTTGGTTTGAATAAACCCAAAGGAGTTAAGGGCAAGCTACTTGTAAAATATGAAGGAAATAAAATTCTGCCATTTTAAATTCTGTAAATTCAGTTAATTTTAAAGTGACAGATATCCTGTATTGTTCAAAGTTGCTTTCTCGATTGTTTGATAAACCACCAGAATCAGAACAGGACATTATTACCTTTAAAAGTACCACAAATGGAAGATTTATTTACATTATATTGTCTCATAATTATTAAAATGGCTAAGAGAAAACAGTTGTCTACTGGGGACAAGTACATAGAGATGGGATGGATGTTCTCTAGGATAGGGAAGCTATGTTGTAATTTTTGGGTCAACATTCATATACTGAGTTGTAAGCACAAATAAAGATCACAATGACAATTATGATCCTTACACAAAGTGTCACAGGGAAAGTGAAACAATGAAACACTTTAAATTGAAAGTAGTGGAATAATGCAAAGAACTGGATATAGATATTATTCAAATAAGGTACATATAAAGGGAAATAAAACAAGATCTGATTTTTACAATGTTCAATGTAAAATGAAGACAAGGAAACAACCAATAAAAATGAACACCATAAATTTGTCCTGTATTGTATAAGCAACAGTAAAACTCATGAGAGCAAGTTGGTATTTTAATGCAAAATTTCCAAAGTTGCTGTGATTAGCAGCCTTTGTATTAAGATACTCACTGAAACAGGAACTTAAGCTATTTATGAACCAGTGCTACCAAAAATCTAATACTGAGTTAAATATTAACTGCTTAGCATATTCCATCCCTTATTTAAAATTAATGTTTAAATGAGAGTATTTTCAATGTAATTTTTCAGCTTCCATTGTTTTAAATTTAAAATCGTTTTGTTTCTAGGAGTGCTCTCATCTGATTGGTCTACAGTTAATTTTAGTGCTAACTAGCAGAAATGATTTAGAATTGAAGTTCTGTAATAATAGCAATAAATGGTAAAAGGTAAGTTCATACCACAAATTTGATCTTTAAGGTTTTTTGAGAGAATGAACATTTTTCTCTAACTGCAAACTGAACAATTATGTAAATTTACTGTGGTTATAAGGGATTTTTAATTGGATAAAGTAAGGTGACTTGCCATTTGGTATTTTACTGTTAAGTCTTTTAAAGTAAAGCAATATGGGAAATTTTGGGTTATCATATGGATATGAACAGGAATGGATAGATTAAACAGTCAAAGAATAAATAAAATCAAGATTAAAATCAATTAAGATTATAACATTCCTTACCCTTAAGAGTTGTTCATGCTTCATCACCGCTAATTCAATGTGTTTTCCTCCAGACTGTACAACCTTAAAAAAAAGTTTAATAGTTGATATTTCCCCCTTTTGTATTAAAATTTAAAAAAAACATAATATTTCATGTCACACCAATACACCAGCAAATTCCTAATATGTAAATGTATATGGCAAATAAAGTTGACCTTTGATTAACAAGCTTTCAGAATCATAAGGATTGATTTGATATTAAATAGAAACTGCCATAAGATTCCTCAACTTATTTGACTGGTATTTTACAGGCTAATACTGACAACATTTTCTCTGTATCCAGTTATTACTTTCACTGAAACCATTTACCTCCAATAAAGCTTTTATTGCAAGCTTTATGGTACCACTGTCTGTGGCAGTAGCTTCTTCAGTGTAGTTTTTCTCCAAGAATTCTCTGACAGTCTTTGCACTTCTCCCTATGGCATTGGCCTAAATGTAAAAAAAGTAATCATAGTCATGAAATGTGAAACCTTTGTTTTAAAACGGAAGCTAAATTGTGCATTCAAGTTGAATGTATTTACGTTTTTAATATAGAAATTTACAGCACATGACAGGCCTTTCAGCCCACAATGTTGTGCCGACTACGTAACCTGCTCTAGAGACTGCCTAGAATTTCCTTAGCACATAGCTCTCTGTTTTTAAGTTCCATGTACCTATCTAAGAGGCTCTTAAAAGACCCTATTGTATCCACTTCTACCACCCACACCACCACTGTATGGAAAAACTTACCCCTGACATCCCCTCGGTACCCATTTCCAAGCACCTTAAAACTATGCCCCCTTGTGCTAGCTATTTCAGCCCTGGGGAAAAAAGGCTTTGGCTATCCACATGATCAATACCTCTCATCATACACCTCTATCAGGTCACTTCTCATCCTCCGTTGCTCCAAGGAGAAAAGGCAGAGTTCATTTAACCTAGTCTTATAAGGCATGTTTTCCAATCCAGGCAACATACTTGTAAATTTCCTCTGCACACACTCTATAGTATCCACATCCTTCCTGTAGTAAGGTGACCAGTACTCCAAGTAGGGTCTGACCAAGGTCCTATACAGCTGTAACATGACCTCATGGTTCTTGAACTCAATCCCATGGTTGATGAATGCCAACACAGCATGCACCTTCTTAACACTTGTGTCAACCTATGCAACAGCTTTGAGTGTCCAATAGACACAGACCCCAAGATCTCCCAGATCCTTCACCCTGCCAAGAGTCTTACCATTTATATTATATTTCATCTTCAAATGGACCTACCAAAATGAACCACTCCACATTTATCTGGGTTGAAGTCCATCTGCCACTTCTCAGCCCAGTTCTGCATCCTATCAATGTCCTGCTGTAACCTCTGACAACCTTCCAGACTATCAAGAGCACTTGTGAGTTATGTTCCGGCTGGACTTAGTACTTAAACTGCTGGAGAACAGTGTGGAAAGAACAGGTGCTGTTTTCTCCCGGTATGGATTAGTTTTTAGTTCCAAGTGCTTCTGTCACCTTTTGTCACCCTGCAACCTTATCCTTCAATCTCTTTGAATTATGGAGGACAGCATGTGTATAAACATCTCTCTCCAGCAGACTTCATCATGACTCCAGTATTTCTACTATTTTTTAATGTTCCTTAATTGTACAGATGATCTTTTATGTTCTATCTCTGAGCAGCAGTGAACCATCTGATTGGCCTATCAGAGTTCTCATTGGGAACTAGTTGACTTGATCAGCATTTCTGATCTGGCTATTGTTCATGATTGCAGTTACCGGTAATTTAAAAAATATATATATCTACAACACCCCCAACCTTTGTGTCATCAGCAAACTTACTAATCCACCCTTCTACTTCTTCATCCAGGTCATTTATAAAAATCACAGAAAGGTGCTGTAAAAATCACAACAAGGCCCAGAACAGATCCCTGCAGAACACCACCGGTCACCAACCTCCATGCAGAATTTTTCAACTTACTTTCTTCTATTAGGTATTAAACAGTAGTCCCTTTTGGTGTTCTGGATGGCTTAGCATTATAATTTTTCATCTCACTTCTGAATCCAGCCCAGATAGATGGTAATGAATTCCCTTCTAAGTGTCTAGAAGGTCCCTAGCAAGAATGTCTGTTGCCTAGCATATGTAAAAAAATATATTTAGCATAAGTAAGACTTGTTGTGTGCTACTAATTCAAAAAGGCCATCTTCAACTAAAAATTAACCAGAGGGGACTGTATTTTGCAAACTATTTACCTTCCATTCATGGTAGGTGCCTGATGGATCAGTCTGATATAGTCGTGCTGTTCCATCAAAGTCAAAACCCACAATCAGTGCAGAAATACCAAATGGTCTGCGTCCATTACTTTGTGTATAACGCTGTAAACAATTTAGAAATGCATATTAACTCAAATAAATTTTGCACAAACAAGGTAATCCTTTAATAAATTATTTATTAGAACAAAGCAGCAAATGAAAAGCATACTAAAATTGGCAGCAGTAGAAAAATAGCAATAAGATATACAGATGGGCAAAGTTCACACACAATTCACATCACGATACATAGGCTTGCAGCCTTTAATTTAAAAAAGGAAAGTTACTCTGTAGAGAACAGTATTTAAACTAACACTAACATAGTACAGAGTATGCAGTTAAGTTAAATTGTAGGAATTGGATCAAAATATAAAGGATAAGAATATTGAGATGTAAAGTTACAAATTATTACTTACGGTTTCAGAAATTCCATTGTGTATTATGACAGTAAAATTCAAGCTCTCTGCAATTACACAAATTTTGTTTAAAATAAAACTTTAAGCTAATGTAATCATTTACCTGTTTCAAACTGGCAATAAAGCGTGTGATGTATTCAACTGTGACTGGATCTTCTACCGTGAGTCTATGGCTTTGACACTCCACACGAGCTCTATTTATCACTATTCGGGCGTCAGCTGTGAGTCCTATAAAAGAAATCAAAAGACAACATTTATGTTTGACACTCTTCAAATATTATTTGACCATAATAAAGTATAGCAAGCCCTCTGACTACAATCACTGTCCTGTGGGTGCAATTTTGGTTTTGATAAAAGATTCTTTAAACTAGATCAAATCCAAGGAATAACAATCCACTAAGTAAAAATCCTGTCTGTTGTAAGAAGTTTTCTTAAAAAATAATTTCAAAAGACTGGGATACAAAATTACCACAAATACTATTTTCAAAATTGGTTCTTCCACTTACTCAGTATTCACAAGTTGTATAAGATATTATTTCTCCTCCACCCTAGAGTGAGATTTTTCAATTAAATATGTAAAGTCTTTCACTAACATTTGAGAATTAAGATTCTGGAGTAAGTTAACCAAAATAATGGGAGAATAAAATTACATTAGTTCAAGTGGGTGCTTAATTGTCAGTATAGACACAATGGCCAAGAGGGATTGCTACTGTGTTCTGCCATTAGTGCCACATGACTTTCAAAAACTTCAGTAACTTTTTCTAATGTATATTCATGTACACAAGTTCATCCAATTTTATGGAATATTTATCCTATAGCCAATGACATTTAAAAGAATATTTACTGTATTATGTATAATTTATCTGTTTCCTTCAGCTGTCTACATTGTACAAGTATTGTAATATAGGAAAACAGATTATTATCTGAATGGTGGCCGATTAGGAAAAGGGGAGGTGCAACGAGACCTGGGTGTCATTATACACCAGTCATTGAAAGTGGGCATGCAGGTACAGCAGGCGGTGAAAAAGGCGAACGGTATGCTGGCATTTATAGCGAGAGGATTCGAGTACAGGAGCAGGGAGGTACTACTGCAGTTGTACAAGGCCTTGGTGAGACCACACCTGGAGTATTGTGTGCAGTTTTGGTCCCCTAATCTGAGGAAAGACATCTTTGCCATAGAGGGAGTACAAAGAAGGTTCACCAGATTGATTCCTGGGATGGCAGGTCTTTCATATGAAGAAAGACTGGATGAACTGGGCTTGTACTCGTTGGAATTTAGAAGATTGAGGGGGGATCTGATTGAAACGTATAAGATCCTAAAGGGATTGGACAGGCTAGATGCGGGAAGATTGTTCCCGATGTTGGGGAGGTCTAGAACGAGGGGTCACAGTTTGAGGATAGAGGGGAAGCCTTTTAGGACCGAGGTTAGGAAAAACTTCTTCACACAGAGAGTGGTGAATCTGTGGAATTCTCTGCCACAGCAAACTGTTGAGGCCAGTTCATTAGCTATGTTTAAAAGGAAGTTAGATATGGCCCTTGTGGCTACAGGGGTCAGGGGGTATGGAGGGAAGGCTGGGTTCTGAGTTGGATGATCAGCCATGATCATAATAAATGGCGGTGCAGGCTCGAAGGGTCGAATGGCCTACTCCTGCACCTATTTTCTATGTTTCTATATTTCCTTGTCTGTAAAACACTGATCACATATGGTGACAAAAAGTGCCATTTTCAAATATAATAATTACAACAAAAAGTTTGCTGAGCTGTTACAGGTCCAGCTTTGTGACTACGACACTTGATTCTTCAACCAGTGGATGAAATGACAATTTTTTGATTAAAAAAATTAAGATACTGAAGAGCTATTTCAAGATTATTCTTAAAACACTAGAACCAACCTGCAAAGGCCATACAAACATTGTCATCCAATACACAGATCTTCCTTACAGTTCTTTCATCTTGCAATTTGGCTACAGATTTCTTTTCCACTCCGAGGACCACAATTCCTTTTCCTCGCACACCAACCTACCATGTAAAAGATTAAAGTATTACAGTAGTCCTAAAATTATCTGGCCATTGCACAAACTAATGGTGGGAATGCAATGTGCCCATACATAAATGATTATATCAACAAAGTGGTGATTGGATGTGTCTATTCTTCCTTTGGCCTTGCACTGCTTCTGCTGAATGGGCCAAGAATTTTTTTTAGTATGAAAAGAACTACTTTATACAATACTTAATACATTAAAAGAAAAGTCTGGATTTACTATATCTGAACAACGAATCTAATTTCAATTTCACGTACAAAAGATGTTGCGAGGAGACAAATGTTACTATTGCTCTCTCGGAATAACATTACAGTAACTACAGACGGATTCGCGTCTGCTTTCACAACGGAACACAAGACCTAATTTCACGCCACATCGGCACAGAATGTTTCACGAACAAGAGAAAATCTGCAGACGCTGGAAATCCGAGCAACACACACAAAATGCTGAAGGAACTCAGCAGGTCAGGCAGCATCTACGAAAAAGAGTACAGTCGACGTTTCCTGAAGGGTCTCGGCCCGAAACGTCCGCACCGTACCCATTTCTATTAATGCTGCCTGGCCTGCTGAGTTCTCCAACACTTTGAGAATGTTTCACGAAACGGAAATCAGATCAACTGCGAATGTCAGGAGTTATGACAGCAGATGTAGTTCAGGCAGCGAGCACTGGAGGAGCTCGGGCACTACCAGGAAATGCGAACACCAACGCTCAGTGTTGTGGAACACTCTCGTTTGGAAATAAACTCAGCAACAGACAATCAAATTGCAGGGCTTTGGATTAAGAATGGGATCGCAATGGGCCGATCGGTTCGGTTTTCATAAATCCAAGCTTACTCTGAGAGGAGTTTGAGGACAATGCAAAGTCCCAGTGACTCTGCAGTTTTCAGTCCTTCCTGTTGGATTTTGTAAATCTGTGCCTGCCGCATAAATTTAAAAGACATTTCCCCACACCCTACTCTGTTCCGGGGTCCGGCCTATGGTTGCAGAGAAAAGTCCCGGAACCCGCCGAAGGATGGAACTGGGGTGGGAGAAGGGTTAGGGCACAGGCCTCATTTAGCCTCTGCGCTCGAGTACTCACCGCCGCCGAGCCTTTCTTCACCGCCTCCTGTGCGTACTCCACCTGGAAGAGGTGGCCGTCCGGCGAGAAGACGGTGATGGCGCGGTCGTAGCTGGAGCTCATGGCGCGCGCGCGCGTGGGGCCGTGGAAACGGGCGGGCGAAAGAACCGGCGCGAGAGCCCCCCCACGATAAAACCAACCGCCACAGCAACACGAGCCCGGTGCGCGCGAGAGCGAAACTGAAACCGAGCCACTTGTACCCCCTACGATCGTCGAATCATCCCGCCCGCCCCTTCCGCCTCGGCGCCGTCCACTCGCCGCGCGGGGGGGGTGGGGGGAGGAGCGTTGCGGGAGGTGGAGCCTCCAGCCGCCCGTGTCGCTGCCCCGGTCCTTCAGCAGCTGCAGCCGCTGCTCAGCAACTGCCCGACCGCCGCGTCCGCAGTCACCAGCGCCGCTTCTACCCCCGTGTCAGCATCGCCGGGAATCGAGTTAGATCAAATACAACGTAAGCCTGTGGAAAACAAGCATCATGTCGGTGGCCTTTGCATCAGCTCGTCAGCGGGGGAAAGGGGAGGTCACTCAAGCTACCATTCAAAAGGTAAACGTCTTATTATTTATATTGCATTCTGTTATTCTCGGCGGAAAAATCTGCAAATGGCAATTATTAATTTTTAAAAATGAAATTCCTTGCCCGGAGTGCAATTCAGCAATTGTCATTTATTCTTCGGAAGAGATGGTCCATTTCGTTCAGTTTTGAAATGCGGGATTTCATCTTTACAGATTCTGATTGGGGACAGTAGTGATATCCACCCCCCCCCTCCTCCCCCAACTCTTAGGATTGTGAATGCAGCAGCTCTGAACAAAGCAAGGTGTGATGATAGTGCAGACACATGGGGCAAAGGAGGTTAAGGAGCTAGTGCATCATTCTATTTCATTGTTTAAAATGTAGATATTTGATTTTCCTTTCTTTCTTAATCTGTAAAATAACACTGATCACATGTACTTAACCAAACCATTGCGCCCTTATTATTGACAGGTGATTTTTTAACGCGCGCGTTTATCTCAAATAATGCCAAATGTGCATGCAGTTAGTTATATTTCCTATTTGCAGTGTTTGAAAGCCGGTAAATCACTGAATGATATATATTTTCTCTAACACTTTCCCTAAAAATAATTGCAATTCCGATCAAATAAACCCTGCGTATTTTTTTCAAGGAAACATCTAAGACCGATAGGGTGCTAAGCCATACAATCAACGATTGATTCATGTAAGTGCTAATTTAGTCAGGAATGGAAATGCTAAAATGGTGAAGGAGGTTGTGTTTTATGTTGCAGATTGACTCATTTATTAAATTATTATGAGAACGTATCTGAGTAATGAACTGAAACTTACAATCTGCGAATAGTTTAACAATTCTTCCAAATGGAGTTGCTTTGTAAAGAGGACCATATTCATGATGCTGATGGAAGCTTCTTGCAACCTCGGTTTCTGACGGGTTAAGACGATGTACAGTGGGCAACGAAGCATTAGATTTTTTATTCAATTCCCCCCTCTCCTCCCCACTCGTGCTGCATATAACCAAACTTTATCCAGATGCTGCCTTGCATTGAGTTAGGCATTGGTGGTAACGAAGGAGCCGGAATAGGTGAGTGGAGTAGAGTGGAGGGGCGTGAGGGCTTGGGAGGGGAGGGCGATGCCGTGTTGGTGGGAAAATGATGGCAGTTTCGCGGATTAATAATGGCGAAGAAAAGGTGTCAGTGCAGACAGCGATCAACACCTCATCAGCATCCCGCTCAGCAAACCATCGTGCTGCCATCCGATGGAGAGGGAGCATTGTTGCTAAACACCCAGCACTTCGCATCTGTCTCTGTCACTGCCGATGAGAACACCCTCGCTCATGCTAACTGCGCTGCAATCATATCTCAGCGCGGATTTCCCTCTGATGTGTGCAGCCGGTTAACCAGATCGATATCTCGTTATTTATCAGGATCGAACTGATTATTTTCGGTGTATCGCGCGCGCCTTCGGCATAACGGAGCACAAAGAGCTCAAACGGCAAATTAGATAGGATGCTCATCTGCCTTCGTGTTATATGTGCCAGGATTTAGCCAAGTAACCAGCAGTGTTAATATTTTGCATGATTTCGCTCCCTCTTTCTGTAGCTTTCTGCCATCTTGCTTTTCCTGGAAGAAATGACAAATAAATAGTGGAAGTTTTAAAGAGGCTAATTGCATATAATTTCAGAAAAAAAGTTAGTCATTTTGAAATATCAGGCCAATAGTCTATTTAATTTTCTATTTTAAGATGAGATACAAAGTTAGTATTACGGGCAACTATTTGAAGAATAATAGGCAAAGGTTTCCTGTTGAATTGAGAAGTTGAAAGTCAAAACAAATAGCAAAGTTTTATGATTTATACATGTATAAAACGGAATGAGTGATTAGTTTTACATAGATTCTTAATTTTCTCTTCCCTTCCTAATTCCATCCCATGTGCAGCTATTGTATCTCAAGATCTTCATGGTCTAGTTCTCCAGATTCTGAAAATGTGTCCATTGAGAATAGAGGATTTCATTGTGGAACAATCTGATTTTGCATTTGTGCCAATGGACCAAATAATTAATTTTAGGGTTATCTAATTCTCAAATAAAGAAATGATAGATGGAACCAGCAAATTTTAAAAGATCTAGTGTTGATTAGTTAGATAGATAGATAGATAGACATACTTTATTGATCCCGAGGAAAATTGGGTTTCGTTACAGTTGCACCAACCAAGAATAGAGTATAAATATATCAATATAAAACCATAAATAATTAAATAATAATATGTAAATTATGCCAGATGGAAATAAGTCCAGAACCAGCCTATTGGCTCAGGGTGTCTGACCCTCCAAGGGAGGAGTTGTAAAGTTTGATAGCCACAGGCAGGAATGACTTCCTATGACGCTCAGTGTTGCATCTTGGTGGAATGAGTCTCTGGCTGAATGTACTCCTGTGCCCAACCAGTACATTATGTGGTGGATGGGAGAAATTGTCCAAGATGGCATGCAACTTGGACAGCATCCTCTTTTCAGACACCACCGTCAGAGAGTCCAGTTCCATCCCCACAACATCACTGGCCTTATGAATGAGTTTGTTGATTCTGTTGGTGTCTGCTACCTCAGCCTGCTGCCCCGGCACACAACAGCAAACATGATAGCACTGGCCACCACAGACTCGTAGAACATCCTCAGCATCGTGTCTGAAAAGAGGATGCTGTCCAAGTTGCATGCCATCTTGGACAATGTCTCTCATCCACTACATAATGTATTGGTTGGGCACAGGAGTACATTCAGCTAGAGACTCATGAAAGTACTGAATAGTTAGCTAGAATATACCTTCTAAACATTTTGATTTGGTTGGTGGAATTTTCAGTAATTGGTTGCCTCTAAATACATATGTCACTTGGTTCCAACTCCCGGTAAAAACTAAGTTGGCTGAGTCTTCACTAATTCTATTGCCAGGCTGACTGAAGAGTAGTGTGTCGTTGTTCGTAGAATGACAGAAGAGAAGAATCTCATTCTTCCATTTTAAAGAATTGATAGTTAGACCAGATGATCAAAGAATACTGTTTTTTTTTTCCAGAAATAGCCCTAACCCTTCATTTCTCTGGAATTTGATATGGAACGTTATATATTTTTGGTATGTCTGATAAATAAGTTGCTCTCAAGTGATCAACAGAAGGTTGTCCCAGCTGTCAACAGAAAACTGGTTTCCTTTGTAGATCAAATATAACTTTTAAGCTCCTAATTAGAAACCTATTTCGAAGCTCTGTATTTCCATCAGTACGGAGGTTGAAGCTGTTTTTCATCTTTGCATTTGGTCAGCAAAACAGATATTTTAATATAAGGGACTTCAAATACTTTTAACAATTACACTGAACTACAATTGTAAAGCAGGTAATAATTTGGAGGCTGATCTGTAAACATATTTGTTTACCATGAGTATTGTTTTAATAATCCATCAGAACTGCACCCCATTTGAGTATAATTACATGTTAATAGTACTAAATTATACTATATTGTAAGATTTGGTTTCTGTTTCTTCTATATAACTGAAATATTTTTAATTATTTCTGATTTTAGATGTTGGATGAAAACAATCATTTGATACAGTGTATCATGGATTACCAGAGTAAAGGCAAAACTGCAGAGTGTTCTCAGTAAGTTTGTTGTCACTTTGAACATTGTTTTAAGTGAAAATGCCAAAGTCTCATTTAACATCCTATCTACCAGAAGAGAAGTAAATATCACTGCATCTGGAATATGAAAGGCTTGATTTTTTAATGCTGGGGAGGTGGTGGGATTGAAGTGAAGTTGCTTGGAAATGTTTTCTGTGTCTGACAACATTGTAGTAGCATTAAATTAGCCACGTTCTTAAAGTTGACATTTATTGGTTGGGGCTAGTTTAATTCTCACTCCTGAGGTATCATTAAGATAACTGTGAACTACCACAGTTCTGATTTGGCAATCTTTATCCAACATAAGTAGTCAGATATCTGGTTGTGTTTGTAGCTAATGAGATTAGAATTGTAACAGCAGTGAAAGATCTGGTGTTACTCAAATCTAAAAGTTTCTTCCAGATGTAACAGTATTGTTAATGATTTAACAGTGATTCAATGTTTTTAAATGTTAAAACTTTTTTGTAGAAATATTACTATCCGTGGAGGATGGGACTGCTGTTCAGATCAGATGTTCAGGTAGCTGTAGGAAAGCTTACCACTAAAAAAACTCGTAAGATTATACTTTTTCAGAAAATCTAATGAGTAGTCTTAGATGGTGTTGCTAATTGTATGAATGGTTGACTTTGATGGTTTGTGGTGCTGCTAAATCCCACAATTGACTTGCAATACTGTACCTCCCTGTCCCCACCCCAACAAAGTATATGTTTTATACTATATGTTCTATCCCTGTAGAATAAAGTTTGAATTTAATCATTTGCTGACTCTACAATTCTGTAGATATTTGGTTACCAGCATAAGACCTGCATGGTTCGCTGCAGCCTTTTGTAAATACATGGAAAGTACTCTAAAGTCAACTTTTTGTATTGCAAAACTCTTTAAGTTGAAAATAAAATAAAAAATTCTGTGGTAAAAGGAAGCAGATTACAACTTGCACTGGGCAGAAATGAAGCAGCAGAAACCTTTGTTCTCTCTCCAGTTTAAATAAAATATAGTTAATTGATCATTATACTCCACCAAGCACACTCTAAAAGAGTGCCATTATTAATTGAATCTCCTCCACTCCTATTCCTAGCAGTGTATTCCAAACCCAATCCAAAAATAATATTTTCCTTATGTCTCTTCTGGATTTTGTGCCTTAGTCTTTAGTCTGTCTCTCCAAGCTATAGATTTCTCCACCAATGGAAACACTTTCTCTCTATCTAATTAAATTGTACCCTTTTGATACAGATATACTTTGAATAACTGTAACAAAAATTCAAAGTAAATTTATTGTTGAAGTATGTATATGTTACCATGTGCAGTACTGTGCAAAAGTCTTAGGTACATATAAGATTTTTGCAATGTAGTATACAGTAGTAATTTTAGGTATTGCACTGTACTGCTGCAAAAAAAAACAAATTTCCTGACATATGTAAGTGATGATAAACTTGATTCTGATATGGATCTCTGTTGTGGACTAAGAGTGGGGAATCATGATTGGGAAAAGGGGTAGGGAGAGGGGAGGGAGCGGGAAGGATATTCTGTAATGATCAGTAAACAAATTGTTTGGAATCAATTTGGTCTCTCAGGACTGGGTGTGATAGCACCCCTGCCACCTTCCCTACCACTCCTGGCAGTCCTTCTCTGCTACCTGTCCCATTCCCCTCCATTGGCACTCCACCCTCCTCATTCCAAACATCCTTTGCTCCTGACAGATTTGCAGAATCGCTCCCTGCTCCACATTGACAAAGTTCAAAGTAAACTTATTATCAAAGTACATATATATCACCTAATATTCATTTTCTTGAGGCCATACTCAATAAATCCATAATAGAATAATAACCACAACAGAATTAGTGAAAGACCACACTAATTATCCCTTTAGTTCAAGAGCCAAATGATTGAGGGTATAACTGTTCCTGAACCTGGTGGTGTAAATACTGAGGCTTGTGTCCCTTTTTCCTGATGGCAGCAGTGAGAAGAGAGCATGATTCGGGTGGTGGTGGTGGTGGGGTGGTTTCTGATGATGGATGCTGCTTTTCTGCAATAACGCTTGGTGTAGATATGCTCAATGCTGGGGGGCGGGGGGCTTTGCCTGTCATGGACTGGGCTATACCCATGACTTTTTGTAGGAATTTCCATTCAAAGGCATTGGTGTTTCCATACCAGGCTATGATGCACCCAGTCAATATACTCTTGACTACACACCTACAGAAGTTTGGCAACTTTTAGATGTCATGCTGAATCTTCACAAACAGAGGTGCTACCTTGCTTTCTTCGTAATTGTATGCGTACTGGGCACAGGGCACACCCTCTGAAATTATAACACCAAGGAATTTAAAGTTGTTGACCCTCTCCACTTCTGATGTTCCGATGAGGACTGCCTCATGGACCTCTGGTTTACTCCTCCTGAAGACATTGAGTAAGAGGTTGTTGTTGTGGAACCACACAGCCAGATTTTCAGTCTTCCTACTACATGCTGACTCATCACCACCTTTGATTTAGCCAACAACAATAGTGTCATCAGCAAACTCAAATATGGCATTGGAGCCACATAGTGATAGGCATCAAATGAGTAAAACAGCCCTGTGGCGCACCTGTGTTGATGATGAGTGTGAAGGTGATGTTGGAGCCAATCCATACTAACTGTGGTCTGCAAGTGAAGGAATGAAGGATCTAGTTGGACAGAAGGTACTGAGACCCTGGTCTTAGTGATGAATTTTGATGGGGTGATGGTGTTGAATGCTGAGCTGTAGTCAATGACAAGCTTTGTGACATATGCATTTTCATTTTCCAGGTTTTCTGGTTTCCTTGTGGCCACCCCGTCCCAGAAAGACCATTATCATCACATAATGAAAGTCCCTCATCCATGTAATCATTTTGTCAAACACCTTTGAAACTTCTTTAACATTCATGCTTTTTATAGAGTGATACTTGGAATGTGACACAAAGTTTTAGTTGTGATCAAATACTTAGCTTTTTTGTTCTTTGCCTCTGCTTATAAAGCCCAGGATCCTCAAGGCTTTTCTCAACAATTTTCTTAACCTCCACTGTCACTTCCATCAAAATCATGCATGTACATCACCACATCTGTATCCCTTTTACAATTGTGTTATCTAGTTTATATGTCATATTTCTATCATTCCTATCAGAGTAGTTCTCATTTTTTCAGCATTAAATTTTATCTACCAGCTCTCCTTCCTTTCTACCATCTATGATATATTCATGAAATGTGTTGCTCTCCTCCATCAGTCCTGATGAAGGGTCTTGACCCAAAATAACGACTCTGTTCCTTTCCATAGATACTGCCTGACCTGCTGAGTTCCTTGAACATTTTCTGTGTGTTACCTTGGACCTCCAGCATTTAGAGAATCTCTTGTATTTGTGCTATACTTGTAACAGTTAACTATGCTTCTAAGTTTTATGTAATTTGGAAATTGTGGCCTGTACACCCAAGTCCAAATTATTGTATATGTCAATAAAAAGCTGCGGGTTTAGTACCAATCTTTGCAGAACTCAGCTGTGCATATTCGTCCCTATCACTATTCCTAAAGAAGACTTTATAGGATCATTTTAGATGTATAAAACTTTACAAGTATAACCATTATTATTTTGAATGCGGGTTGGAATAGCATAGTCAACCACTGGACGTTTGTTCTACATTAACTTAGATCATGGCTGGTTGCTATCTTAATTTCATTTACTTGCCTTGATTTCATAATTTGTTAATACCCTTAAAATTTTGAATTGACCCTCAACTTCACAGATCTTTGGCACCAAGGACCCGTTATCTTTTGTGCATAATCTAACTTTTGACATCATCCTTGACAATGGCACCATTTTTAATGTAATGCCCAATTCCTAGATTGTTGCAGCAGAGGAAGTGGTATCTATCTGGCTACTCTAACAAATTATTTTACTCATCTGAATCAATTAATTTTTTTTTTTTGCTTGCGTTTTGATTGCTCACATTGAATGTCTCAGTGCTTGATTTTTCTGTCCTGCATTCCATCTTACTGATGTTCTTTTGTCTCCCATTATAGTAATTACTATTATCACTGTTTAGTGTCTTGGATATAATTTTGTCTCTTTAGTAATCTGGTTTTCTTTTCTTTCCTTAAAATAAACCGGGAAGTGGGAATTTATGAAATGATAGCTAGAAGAGTATTTATTAGGGAATAGATCCTTCAAAAAGGAATTACTTCTTGAGCGTTAAGCATATTCCATGGGTCAATTACCAGAGTCTAAATATTTAATGAGGAAGGAAAGTATGGATGAATATTTATTGCTTAAAGCTTACTTTTTAAAGTGTTATAATAGTTTCAGTAGAATGGTTTATCATTTTAGTTATTGTTATGAAAGCATCAATGCATAATGCTAAGGGAGCACATCCGTGTCTTCTAGAGCAGTTGATGGTGTTTTGAATTCAAAGTTCACAGTAAATTTATTATTAAAATACATATACATCATCATATACAATCCTGAGATTCATTTCCTTGCGGGTATTCACAAGTTTTGCTGCTGCTTATGCGTCGGGGGGGGAGCTGGGGGGGGCTTTGGGGTTCTAATATTTAACTGTCATTCACCCTTTGGGGGCACTCTGTTTTCATGGATGGTTGCGAAGAAAAAGTATTTCAGGATGTATACTGTATACATTTCTCTAACATTAAATGTACCTTTGAAACCTTTAAATACAAAGAAACACAATGGAGTCAATGAAAGACTGCACACAACAAGATAGATAAACAACCAGTGTGCAAAATAAAACAACTGTGCAAATACAAAAGGAAAAATAATAAATAAATAAATGAGATGAAGAGTCCATTAAATTGTGTCCATAGGTTGTGGGAACAGTCAGTTTTGGGGTGACTGAAGATGAATGAAGTTATCCCCTCTGGTTCAAGAGCCTGATGGTTGAGGGGTAATATCTGTTCCTGAACTTGGACCCAAGTATCCTTCCTGATAGCAGCAGTGAGAAGAGAGCATGGCCTGGATAGTGGGGGCCTTGATGATGGAAACTGTTTTCCTGCAACTGCACTCCATGTAAATGTGCTCAAAGGTGCTCTGTATCCATTACTGTTTGTAAGCTTTTCCGTTCAAGGGCATTGGTGTTTCCATACCAGGCCATCATACAACCAGTCAATATACTCTCCAAAGTTCGAAGTAAAATTTATTATCAGAGTACATACTGTACATGTCACCACATACAGCCCTGAAATTCTTTTTCCTGCAGGCATACTCAGCAAATCTATAGAATAGTAACTGTAAGCAGGATTAATGGAAGAGCAAGAGCATAGAAGACAACAAACTCCGCAAATACAAATATAAACAAGATAAAGAGTCCTTAAAGTGAGATCATTGGTGTGGGAACATCTCAATTATTGAGTGTAGTTATCCTCTTTTTCATGAGCCTGATGGTTGAGAGGTAGTAACTGTTCTTGAATCTGGTGGTGTGAGTCCTGAGGCACTTATACCTGATGGCAACATCAAGAAAAGAGCATGGGCTGGGTGGCGAGGATCTTTGATGATGGATACTGCTTTAGTACGATGTTATAGATGTGCTCAATGGCTTGAAGGGCTTTGTCCATGATGTACTAGGCCAAATCCACTACCTTTTGTAGGATTTTCCACTCAAAAGCATTTGGTGTCCCATACTAGGCTGTAATGTAGCCAGTCAGTACACTTTCCACCACACATCTATAGAAGTTTGTCAGGGTTTTGATGTCATGCTGAATCTCCGCAGACTCTGAAGGAAGTAGAGCCACTGTCATGGTGGGTCCAGGACAGGTCCTCTGAGATAGTGAGACCCAGGAATTTAAAGTTACTGACCCTCTCCACCTCTGATCCTCCAATGAGTACAGTATTGGCTCATGGATCTCTGGTTTCCCTTTCCTGAAATCTACAGTCAGTTTCTTGATCTTATTGACATTGAGTGAGAGGTCGTTGTTTTGACACCACTCAGCCAAATTTTCAGTCTCTGTCCTGTTTGCTGATTCATCACCGCCTTTGATATGGCCCACAACAGTGGTGTCATCAGCAGACTTGTATATGGTGTTGGAGCTGTACTTGGCCTCACTGTCATACGAACCTGAGATTAGTTTTCTTGTAGGCATTCATAGTAAATATAAAGAAACACAATATAATCTATGAAAAACTGCACACAGCGAAGGTAGACAAACAACCCATGTAAAATGCGACATATTGTGCAAAAGAGGAGAAAAAATAATAATAAGTCAGTAATATGTATTGAGAACATGCATTGTAGAGTCCTTGAAAGTGGGTCTATAGGTTGTGGAATCAGTTGAGTGTTGGGGGTCAGTGAAGTTATCCACTGTGGTTTAAGAGCCTGATGGTTGAGGGGTAATAGGAGTCCCTGAATCTGGTTTTGTGGGTGCTGAGGCTCCTGTACATCCATGCTGCTGGGAACAGTAAGAAGAGAGCATGTCCTGGATGGTGGGGGTCCTGCATGCTGCTTCCTGCAACAGTGCTCCTTGTAGAGATGCTCAATAGTGCAGAGGGTTTTACCTGTGATGGACTAGGTCATATGCTGATTTGTACTCACTTTTCATCTAGCCAACAACAGTGGTGTTATCAGCAAACTTAAAAATGGCATTGGAGCTATAATTACACAGTTGTTCCAGGAAACAGTACTTGGTTTGCTAAATCCAATTATTAACATCAATTAGATTTACAAGAATGGTCCAGCTGATGACAGGGCAAAAAGGAGGAAGAGAAGTAATGTGGGAGCTTCTGTTGCTCCGTATCAGGGATTCCCAACCTTTTTTATGTGAGAGGTCTGTGGTCACCAGGTTGGGAACCCATGATCATTCATTTTATTTGTCATGTTCCATTTCCGGGTCAGAAGTTTACGTCTTGGACTTATAGAATGCCTGATGCCAACTCTGTAATTTTAAGGAATTCTACATTTTTAGAGACTCAAGTCTTCATTTCAGGTTTGACTCAAGTAGTATAAGTGCAGATATTTGTGGGAGGCAGGGTATATGTACATATAATGTAAATTCATATGTACATAGCCAGCTTACAAGATAAAGTACTTTACATCGAAAGGTAGTTTGAAATTCAGGCAGTAAGTCTGTCACATGCTGCAGCACTTAATTTGCTCAGATGATTATATTTTCCCTCCCAGTTATTGATATTATTTGTAGGAATATCTAGAAATAGTTGTGTCAAAGGCTTTTAGTTGATGAAGAATGGATTGAAGTGATTTTAAATTAATGTAAAATCCAAAGGAAAATTATGATGCTTTAAAATGAAAGGAGTGTGGCAGAATGAAATTCAATGATTTTTGCATGTTCTGAAATGTTGAAAGTTATTAAGACTTCAGAAGTTAATATAATTTTGAAATGTTTATAAATTTAATAAGTTAACTAATTTTACTAAATGGAAGAAGTGTATTAAGAAATATCCTTCTGGATCCCCTTTGGATAAAAAGTTGGTGATTAATTAGATACAGAAATACAATGAGCTGCATAATTAATTAAATATGGATTTTGATGCCTTCTCATACTTAATTTCCCTCCCTATTTAAACCATGTGCATAAGATAGGAGCAGAATTAGGCCATTTGGCCCATTGAGTCTGCTCCACCATTTCATCATAGCTGATCCATTTTCCCTCTCAGCCCCAGTTTCCTGCCTTCTCCCTATATCCCTTCATGCCCTGACCAATATACTCTGAATTTAAGGAGGAATTATCTACTATGTTGCTATTATCAATTAAAGCACAAATCTAGCAGCTAACTATAGTTTAAGATTTCGCTTGTGATGCTATGTTCTTAAAATTTTCCCTTGCCTACTGTTCTATTTTATTGACTCTTTTCTGATTTTACATATTTCATTCTACTCAGTATTTGGAGCATTAAAGTTCTTGCTTCCTGACATGTTAGAGGATGGCAGTGAGCTACTTCCAGTCAATAGACACTGAGTCACTGAGGAGGATCCGCTGCAATTAGTATTGCTTATTTTGCACAATTTGGAGTTTATTTCTCCTGGGATGTGCATCAATGTACACAAGATAATTATGTGATGAAAATTCATTTGTCATTAAAGATAATTCATGCCATGCCACTGTTTTGAACAGTGAGATCTGATGAATGTAGTTCTTTACATAAAAAGGGAAATCAACAAACTAACCTGATCTCAGGCATGGAATGCAGTTCCATGGAAGAAAATCATTACAGTCATTTTACTGATATAAATTTAATGTTAAAATCTAAGGACATCACTTTAGAATAAGAGGAGGATAGAAGTAATTAGTTTCTAATTAAGAAGCAGGTCCACTTGAGCAGACTCATCCTTAAGCAAAATAATAAAATATCTGTGAATAAATATTTGGACTTGCCAACATTAACAGTCATTCTGTTTGATAAGATCATTTATCTTCCATTGGAAGAAAAGTGCAAGTGAAGAAGGTGTATTAGGGAATGTTCCCAAGGACCCTTCTTAAAGGACTGAGCTTGCTGAAATATACTTTGTATGTTATGGAAGTTTTGTGGATAAGTTATGATGATGGCAATAAAATAAATAATGAAGTTGTATTACTCTTTGTTATGAAGGTTTATTCTTGTCGGCATCTTGGTTAGCTAATAGATGATTCACTGTAAGCTGCTTTATTCAAGCAAAATATTGGCAAATGATAGATGCTACTTTTTATATTTTTCTTAAGTGCTAGCTTTAAAGGCTAAATACTATTAAGAGTATTAGTTATTCTAAACATGCGAAAGTTTGCAGATGATGGAAACAACCATCCAAAACAACCCCCATAAAATGCTGGAGGAACTCAGCAGGCCAGGCAGCATCTATGGAAATGTATAAGCAGTGGATGTTTTGGGTGGAGACCCTTCTTCAGGACTGAAAAGAAAAAGAGAAGATGCCACAATATAAAGGTGGGGGAAGGGAAAGGAGGCTAGCTGGATGGTGATAGATGAAGCCAGGTGGGTGGGGAAAAATCAAGGGCTGGAGAAGAAATAATCTGATAGGAGAGGGGAGTGGACCATAGGAGAAAGGGAAGAAGGAGGGGACCCGGGGGAAGTGATAGGCAGGCGAGAGTGGGGAATAGAGAAAGACAGGATGGGGGATATTTTTTCCGGAAGGAGAAATTGATATTCATGCCATCAGGTTGGAGGCTACCTGGACAGAGTATAGGGTCTTCCCCCTTCACCCCGAGGGTGGCCTCATCATGGCACAAGAGGAGGCCATGGACCAACATGTCAGAACGGGAATGAGAATTGGAAATAACATTCTCGTCTTGGTATTGTATGCCTGTTGTTTCTGGGTGTACATTCCAGAGACAATACTTATTCTTAGATTTGTTTTCAAGATTTGGGCATTGCAGCAAGGCCAGCATTTATTGTCAATTCTTAATTGTTCTTAAGAAGGTTCTGGTGAGCTGCCTTTGTAATTATTACGGACCTTTTGGTGAAGATACTGCCATACTGCTTTTGTACAGGGATTTCCAGGATTGAGACTCCAGGTGATGAAGGGAAAATAAGATATATCCTAGTCAGGATGAGAGGAACTTGGAGGTTTTGGCTTTCCCATTTATACTCTGTTCTTCCCCTTTTTGATGAGTTTAATAGGTGTATCCAAGTATTTGGGTGAGTAACTGCAGTGCATTTTGCAGATGTTTTTAGAGAGGCTCTAAAAAACCCTAAAAAAGCCCAGGTTTTTTTTTTAGAGAGGCTCTGTAGCCTCTGTGCATCAGTTGGATGGAATTAATTTTAAGTGTGCCAAATGGGTTAACATTTAAGTAGGGGAAGGGGGGTTCATTATCCGGGATAGTGTTGAGATTCTTGAGAACTGTTGTCACTGCACTCACTCAGCCGAGCAGAGTATATTCCATCACACCGAATTTGTGAATGTTGATGATGGAAAAGCATTGATGTGTCAGGAAATGAGTCACCCAACACCTGATCTGCTCTGAGATCTGTGATATTTCTCTGATTGGTCCACTTGAGTTTCTGATCACTGGTGATCTCCAGGGAATTGATGGTGGAGGACTGAGTCATTGAATGACGACAATTCCTCCTTAGTGATAGTTGTTACCTAGCACCTTTGTGGCAGAAATGTTATTTGCTGCTCATCAGCTCCAGGTTTTGCTGTCTGCAGGCAGAAGCTGTACTATTTACTGAGAAGTTGCAAAAGGAATTGTATATTTTTCAGTTAAAAATGAACATCCCATTTCTGACCTTGTAATGGAAGGATAACAGTGGATGAAGCACCTGAAGATGACAGAGGAACTCATACAGTGTTGTCTAGGGCCAAGATGATTGACCTCTTGCAATGCAACTAGGTGTAACTAGAGTATTTCCCCTTTATTGCCCTTTGACATCAGTTTTTACCAGGATGGCATAGCCACTGAAATAGTACTTTGATATCAAAAGGAGTTACTCCCAAATCATCTGTAGAATTATGTTCTTTTGTCCAAATGAGCCAATATTGTGATCACTCCCCAACCTTTCTCACGCTACATCAATGACTGCATTGGTGCTGCTTCCTGCACCCATGAGGAGCTCATTGACGTCATCAACTTTGCCTCCAGCTTCCACCCTGCCTTCAATTTGCCTGGCCCATTTCCTACACCTTCCTCCCTTTTCTCAATCTCTCTGTCTCTATCTCTAGAGACAACTTATTTACTGATGTCTATTATAAACTCACTGACTCTCACAGTTGCCTGGAGAATACCACTTCCCACCCTGTTACTGGGAAAAATGCCAACCCCTTCTCTCAATTCCTCCGTCTCCGCCACACCTGCTTTCAGGATGAGGCTTTTCATTCCAGAACTATGAAGATGTCCTCCTTTTTCAAAGAAAATGATTCCCTTCTCCACCATCAGTGCTGCCCTCAACCACATCTCTTCCACTACACGCAGTTCTGCCCTCATGCCATCCTTCTGCCACGGTACCAGGGATAGGGTTCTTCTTGTCCTCACCTACCACCGCACCAGCCACCACATCCAACATGTAATTCTCCGTAACTTCCTCCATCTCTAATGGGATCCCACCACTAAGCTCATCTTTCCCTACCCCCCTACCCCACTTTCTGCTTTCCACAGGGATTACTCCCTATGCGACTCTCTTGTCCCTTCGTCCCTCCCCACTGATCTCCCTCCTGGCACTGATCCTTGCAAGAGGAACAAGTACTACACCTGCCCCTACACCCCCTCCCTCACTACTATTCAGGACTCCAAATAGTCCTTCCAGGTGATGTGTCGCTTCATCTGTGAGTCTTTTGGGGTAATATACAATGTTCAGTGTTTCCAGTGTGGCCTCCTGTGTATTAATGAGACCCGACATAGATTGGGAGACCACTTTGTGGAGCACGTATGCTCCATCCGCCAGAAAAAGCAGGATCTCCCAGTGACCACCCATTTTAGTCCCATTTCCCATTCCCATTCTGTCGTGTCAGTCCATGGCTTCCTTTGTTGCCGCGATGAGGCCACGCTCAGGTTGGAGGAACAACACCTTTTATTCTGTCCAGATAGCCTCCAACCTGATGGCATGAACATCAATTTCTCAAACTTCCAGTAATGCCTCCCCCCTCACCAGTCCCCGTTCTCATTTTCCTCTCTCACCTTATCTCCTTGCCTGTTCATAGCCTTACTCTGGTCCTCTTCCCCCTTCCCTTTCTCCATGGCCTTCTGTCCTCTCCTATCAGATTCGCCCTTCTCCAGCCCTCGATTTCTTTCACCAATCGACTTACCAGTCCTTTATTTCACCTCTCCCACCCCTCCCCCCATTTTCTTGCTCTGACTTCTCATCTTTTTTCTCCAGTTCTGATGAAGCTTTGTGGAAAACATTGGAACCAGAAATGCAATTTTCATGCTACAGATGATCTGTGAATGAGCCATCCAAGTGCAAAAAGACATCTACCTATGTTTCATCGACTATACAAAAGCTTTTGACACTGTCAGACACCAAGATCTTCTGGAAATGCTTCAAGATCTTGACATAGATGGAAAAGATTACGTTTATTAAGAAACTTATACTGGGACCAGACAGCATCCATCAGAATAGAAGGAGAAGTGAGTGAGTATGTGAATATCATAAGAGGAGTCAGGCAAGGTTGTGTCTTTTCGCCAGACTTATTCAACCTGTATAGTGAAGATATCTTGAGAAGTATCAAAGGCATCAAAGGATTCACAATTGGAGGTCACAATATAAATAACATCAGATATGCTGATGACATCGTGGTAATAGCTGACTCAGAAACAAAACTTCAAGAACTACTCACTATAGTGGCAGCAGAAAGTAATCGCAGAGGCCTTTCAATCAACACCAAGAAGACAGAAAGCATGGTCATTTCCAGAAAGACAAATATCCCATAATGTGTGATCAAGATCGGAAATACAAACATCAAACAAGTCAACAAATTCAGATATCTTGGCAGCCTAATAACAAGGGATGGCAGGTGCGACACAGATATCAAATACAGAATAGCAATAGTGAAAGAAGCTTTCCAAAAAATGAAGACCATATTAACAGACAGAAAGATTAGCACGTACACTAAAAACAGAATACTGCAGTGCTACATTTACTCTATCCTGACTTATGGAAGTGAATGCTGGACCATTTCCCCAGCAATGGAAAAGAGACTAGAAGCAGCTGAATTATGGTTCTACAGGAGAATGTTAAAAATATCATGGACCATACACACACATCAAATGAAGAAGTTCTTAGAAGAGCCCAAGCAGTTCGATCTCTCATACCAACAATAAGAGAAAGACAACTCAGTTTCCTAGGACATATCATGCAGAAAGATGAACTAGAAAAATTCATACTCTCTGGAAAGATCGAGGGGAGCAAACCCAGAGGAAGACCTCGGCTTATGTACATCAAAAACCTAGCCAGGTGGCTACACGTCGAGGAAATGGAAGTCATCCAAAGAATGAGGGATAGATCTACATGAAAAACCATGGTCACCAGTGTCTGCATCGGATATGGTACCTAGACAGACAGACAGTCTGATAAAGGCTCTCAGCCCGAAACGTCGACTGTTTACTCTTTTCCATAGACGCTGCCTAACTTGCTGAGTTCCTTCAGTTTTTTGTGTGTGTTGCTCGGATTTCCAGCATCTGCAGATTTTCTCTTGTTTCAGAATCAATGAAAGGTTGCACTCAACAGGACAGATAAAAACCAATGTGCAAAAAAAACTCTGCAAATAAAAAAAGAAAGAGAAAAAGAGAAAATAGTAACAAATAAACAATAAATATTGAGAACGTGAGATGATGAGTCCTTGAAAGTGAGTTCATAGGTTCTGGGTGCAGTTCAGTGATGGAGTGAGTGAAATTATTTTCTCTGATTCAAGAGGCTGATGGTTGACAGGTAATAACTGAACCTGGTGATATGGGTCCTGAGGCTCCTGTACCTCTTACCTGAAGGCAACAGTGAGGATAGAGCATGGCCTAGATTGTGGGGGTCCCTGCTTTCCTGTGACAGTGCTCCATGAACAAGAGCTCAATGGTGGGGAGGGCTTTACTTGTGATGAACTGGGCTGTATCCACGAATTTTTGTAGGATTTTCCATTGAAGGGCGTTGGTGTTTCTATACCTGTCTGTGATGCAGCCAGTCAATATACTCTGCACTACAGATCAATGGAAGATTGTCAAAGTTTTGGATGACATGCTAAATCTTCACAAACTTCTAGGAAAGTAAAGGTGGTGCTGTGCTTTGTTTGTAATGGCACTAATGTGTTGGACCCAGGACAGATCCTATGAAATGATAATCACCAAGGAATTTAAAGTTGTTGACCCTCTCCATTTCTGGTTCCCCAATGAGGATTGACTCATAGACCTCTGGTTTCCTTCTCCTGAAGTCAATAATCACCTCCTTGGTCTTGCTGACATTGCATGAGAGATTTTTTCTGTGGCACCACTCAGCCTGATTTTCAGTCTCCATGCTGTATTCTGATTCGTCACCATCTTTGATTCTGCCAGCAGCTGTGGTTTCATCGGCAAACTTGAGTATGGTATTGGAGCTATGGTTAGTCTCACAGTCTTTAAGCATAAAGTGAGTAGAGCAGGGGTTTAAGCATACAGCTTTGTGGTGCACCTTTGCTGAGGGAGATTGTGGAGGAGATGTTGTTGCCAATCTGACTATCTGGGGTCTGCAAGTGAGAAAACTGAGGATCCAGTTGCATAAGGAGGTATTGAGGTGTAGGACTTGAACCATATTGATTAGTTTTGAAGGCAAGATAGTATTAAATGCGGAGCTATAGTCAATGACGAGCATCCTGATGTATGCATCTTTACTGTCCAGATGTTCCAGGATTGTGTGAAGAGTCAATGAAATAGCATCTACTGTTGACCTGTTATGACAGTAGGCAAATTGGAGTGGATCCAAGTCTCTTTTCAGGCAGGAGTTGATATGTTTCATCATCACCCTCTCAAAGCACTTCATCACAGTTGATGTAAGTGCTACTGGACAATAATTGTTGAGGCAGGTTACCCTGTTCATCTTGGGTACCAATATAATTGAAGCCTGCTTGAAGTAGGTACCTCAGACTTCCAAAGCGAGAGATTAAAGATTTTAGTGAATACTCCAGTCTGTTGATCAGCATAGGTCACAGATACCTTGTATGGGCCGAATACTTTATGTGGGTTCACACTCCTGAAGGATGCATTCATATCGACCTCAGAGACAGAAATCACAGGGTCATGGGGTTTGTGGGAATTCATGCAACTATCTCCATGGTTTGATGATCAAAGCAAGCATAAAAGGCATTGAATTCTTCTGGGAATGAAGCCTTGTTGTTACCTATGTCACTTGGTTTCAGTTTGTAAGAGATAATAGTATTCGAGCACTACCACAACTCTCAAGCATCCTTCAGTGATTCAGGTTTGGTCCAGAATTGTCACTCCACACATGAGGTGGCTTTCTGGAGATCATACATAACTGGACTCCTTGTATTTAACTTGATCCCCAGACCTGAATGCCACTGATCTAGCCTTCAGCAGATTACAGAAGTCATGGTTCATCAAGGGCTTCTGGTTAGGGAAGACTCTGAATTATTTTGTGGGGACACACTCATCAACAACAGTTTTTACTAAGCCTATGACAATCGTGGTGTATTTGTTCGGGTCCTCTGATGAGTTTTTGATCATGGACCAGTCTACCAACTCAAAGTTATCCTGTAGCCACTCCTCAGCTTCCTTCAACCACCTCTTTGTTGTCCTTATCTCTGCAGCCTTGTTCTTTACCCTCTGCCTATATGCAGGTAGGAGGAGAACAGTTAAGTGCCCAGATTTCTTGAAGTACGGTCTAGACATGGAACAGTAGGCATTCCTAATCGTAGGAATTCCTAATCATAAGAGTAGGTCAGAGCCCCTCAATCCTATCACCGTTTAATGTGATTATGCTTAATCTGCCCCAGGCTTAATCTGTTCTTTGCCAGCTGCCCACAAACTTTATGTCCCTGATCTTACAGAATACATTGATTTCCTTGAATAGACACAATGATTTGCTCCCATAACTTTCCAGGGATTCACCATCATCAGAGAGAAGTTCCTCTGCACCTCAGTTTTAAATGAATACCCCTTAAATTTGTAACTATATTCCCACCACTGGAACTTGGTCCTGCATTGCTGCCTCACCAGCATGCCACCTCATTTTTAAGTGTGCTTGTTTCTGCACCAAACATGCATTTCTACACAACTATTAGAACCATGGTTGTTTCCATGGTTTGTTAGTAATGACAAAGTGAGGAATTGCCAAACCACGAATTTGCAGATGGTGGTAAATGTTGCTATTATTTGTCTACAATGTATCATGGGTGCCTAATTTTGACCTGCAAGTTGTGTAACTGTTCATGTTGTTTGAGGAGTTTAAGACTAAAACAAAAATTATTAAAATGAATGAATGTTGCACCAATGTGAGGAGGCAAAATTTCTGATAGACTGTCAGGCACTTTGAAATACTGTATCTTTAAAATTGCATACAGGTTAAACCATTTTCCTGCAGTGTGGTACTCATTGAGTTCTGTGAACATATTTACAGTTAAGTAATCAATATGAGACTACATTACATTTAGAAACACTCCGAAATGAGCTGAAGTCCACTAATAATGTCTGCTTAAGTTAGGAAGTAATGACTTGTATTTATTCTGTCTTTGGAGGCCTGTAGAAAGCCTTGGAAATTTAATTCTGGGTAATTCAGTTCTGATGAATGGTGTTGGACTTGAACTTCTCTTTCCATTGATGCTGCCTGACCTGCTGACTGTTTCCAGCATTTCCTGTTTTTACTTCAAATTTAAAGCATTTTTCAGAGTTTTTGTTTTCATTTATTATTATAGATTTTAGTTATTAATTATAGCTTGTGCAGACTTCAGTAATGAAACTGGATGACAGGAAATCCGTGCAGGAGAGTAGAAAAGCTGTTGCACTGGGGCAGTCCCAATCTCGCATGCTCAGGAGTCCAGGTCCAGTGGTAAGAATGAACATCACAAACTGGGGTCACCTTCATTGCAGTGGCTAGCTATAACGTCTGCTGTGCCTTGTGATGCCCTTCATTCTCCACGGAGTGCTGTAATGCTGCCTTCCCTACTGTTGGATCTCACTGTAGATCTCATCTGCCAGTCTACTGGAGCTGACTTTGCATGCTAGGACAGGCATGTCCCTATCTCCCCAGGATATTGGGCCACTGGCTACCCACACCTGGTTTACCTTGCCTGGATTTGGTTGCTGTTTCATGCAAATGGCTACTTAGAGCCACAGGTGAGAGCTGAGTGTCTGGTAGGGACCAAAGATGACTGTGCTGCCCTGAATGGAAATGACAAGCCCCTTCAGCAGAGATGCTTTCCCTCCCTGGACACCCCATACACCCCATTAATGAAATTACACATGAGTTTATTGTTAATGTTCACATTTGATGGAAAGATTTGTATGGACAGTATTTCTCCTTAATTTTTCAAATGAGCTGTATTCTTCCATTTCTTAGATATCAACAGATGCTGCACAGAAACTTGGTTTACTTGGCAACAATAGCAGATTCTAATCAAAACATGCAATCGTTACTACCTGCTGTAAGTAATACACCATTAGTTCCATAATAAAGGTTGTAACAAAACCAATTAGAAAAACAATTGTGAATGAGATTTTTTGATTCTTTTTTCTATTAATTCCTCTACCTTCAACTGTGACTGTTACTTGGGTAGTATATGCCATAGAGTTGTGCATTTGCAATTTCACTTATGGCCTTTTGCTATAGTAATTAACTACCTATGCTTTGGAAAATAGCAAAATTAGTTTTCAATCATTATTATGCTCCCTATGTTGATTTGATTTTCCCTTGTGCTGTGGATCTTTTGCATTGTTAGAATGTCTTGTAATAAACTGGTTGTGCTTTAATATTTATATAAAGCATTGGAAGTATTGCATGAAATCATTTTGCATTAAGCAATAATTTTGTTGCCTATATATCTATGTTCCATTTATTTTTACGGTTTTGAGTAGGATCTTCCAAGCTTTTCAGCCAGATTTTACAAACCCTTGTTTAAAGGGGTAAGACATTTTCACATAACTTCTTAGTCTTCCTAAGTTTTAAGTATTTGGTATCAACAAAAGGGGGATATAATTAACTATCAGATTTCAAATCTGCGGTAAGATTTCTTATTTATTTAACTTATGGATTGTTTTCTGTCAACAAAAGTAAATTTATGCTTTAGAACATTAAAAATACCTTTCTTAAAGTGAACCAAGACCATAAGATAAGAGCAGAATTAGGCCATTTGGCCCATCAAGCCTACTTGCCATTTCATCAAGGCTGATCCATTTTTCCTCAGACCCAACTTCCCTCCTTCCACCTACATCCCTTCATGCCTGACCAATCAAGAATCTATCAATCTCTGCCTTAAATACACATAAAGACTTGGCCTCCACAGCTCCCTGTGGGAACAAATTACACAGATTCACCATTCTCTGGCTAAAGAAATTCCTCTTCATCTGTCCTAAAAGAACACCTCTCTATTCTGAGACTGTGTCCTCTGGTATTAGACCCTCTCACCATCCTCCTCACATGCAGTCTGTCAAGGCCTTTCACGATTCGATAGGTTTCAATGAGGTCACCCCTCATTCTTCTGAATTCCAGTGAATACTGGTCCAGAACCATCAAACACACTTCATATAACAAGCTGTTCAAACCTGGAATCATCTTTGTGAACCTCCTTTGAACTCTCTCCATTTTCAGCACATCCTTTCTAAGATAAGGGGAACAAAACTGCTCACAGTACTCCAAATGAGGCCTAACCAGTGCTTTATAAAGTCTCAACATTACATCCTTCCTTTTATATTCTAGTCCTTTTGAATTGAATGCCAACATTGCATTTGCCTTCCTCACTACAGACTCAACCTGCAAATTAACCCGTAGGGAATTCTGCACAAGGACTTCCAAATCCCCTTGTGCCTCAGATTTTTGTATTTTCTCTCCATTTTGAAAATAGTCACCCTTTTTATTTCTTCTATCAAAGTGCATGACCATTCACTTCCCAACACTGCTTACTACCTGCAATTTCTTTGCCTATTCTTCTAATCTGTCTAAGTCCTTTTGTAGCACTTCTACTTCCACAAAAACTACCTGTCCCTCCACCTATCTTTGTATCATCTGTAAAGTTTGCAACAAAGCCATCAATTCCATCATCCAAATCATTTGACATATAATGTAAAAAGAACTGGTCCCAACACAGACCCCTGTGGAACATCAGTAGTCACCGGCTGCTCACCAGAAAAGACTTCCTTTACTCCCACTCTTTGCCTCCTGCCAATCAGCCACTGCTTTATCCTTGCTAGTATCTTGTTAAGCTACCTCATGTGCGGCACCATGTTACAGGCCTTCTGAAAATCCAAGTACACAGCAGAAACCAATTCTCCTTTGTCTATCCTGCTTGTTATTTCTTCAAAGAATTTCAACAGATTTGTCAGGCAAGGTTTTCCCTTGAGGAAGACATGTTGACTATGCCCTATTTTATCATGTGCCTCCAATTACCCTGAGATATTATCCTTAATAATTGACTCGAACATTTTCCCAACCACTGAGGTCAGACTAACTGGCCTATAGTTTCCTTTTTTCTGCATCCCTCCCTTCTTGAAGAGTGGAGTGACATTTGCAATTTTTTAGTCTTCCGGAACCATTCCAGAATCTAGTGATTCTTGAAAGATCATTACTGATGTCTGCACAATCTCTTCAGCTACCTCTTTCAGAACTCTGGGGTGTACACCATCTGGTCCAGGTGACCTATCTACCTTCAGACCTTCCAGTTTCCCAAGAACCTTCTCTCTAGTAATGCTAACTTCACACACTTCATGACTACTGACACCTGGATCTTCCACCATACTGCTAGTGTCTTCCACAATGAAGACTGATGCAAAATACTTATTCAGTTTGTCCACCATTTCCTTGTTCCTCATTACTACCACTCTAGTACTGTCTTTCAGTGGTCCAATATCCACTCTCACCTCTTTTTTACACTTTATCTATCTGTAGAAACTTTTGGTACCCTCTTTAATACAATTGGCTAGCTTACTTTCGTATTCCATCTTTACCTTCTTATTGACTTTTTTTAGTTGCCTTCTTTTGGATTTTAAAAGCTACCCAATCCTCTAACTTACCACTAATTTTTGCTCTATTATATGCCCTCTCTTTGGCTTTTGGGTTGGCCCTGACTTCTCTTGTTAGCCATGGTTGTGTCATCTTGCCCTTAGAATACTTCTTCATCTTTGAGATGTATATATCCTGTGACTTCTGAAGTGCTTCCAGAAATTCCAGCCATTGCTGCTCTGCTGTCATCACTGCCAGTGTTCTTTTCCAATCAATTATGGCCAAGTCCTCTCTCATGCCTCTGTAATTCCCTTTTACTCCACTCTAATACTGATGCATCTGACTTTGGCTTCTCCTTCTCAAATTTCTGGGTGAGTTTGATCATATTAAGAACACTTGTCCCTAAGGGTTCTTTTACCTTAAGCTCTCTAATCAATTCCAGTTCATTACACAACACCCAATCCAGAATAGCTGATGCCCTAGATGGCTCCAAAAAGCCGTCATGCAGGCATGCTAGATATTCCCCCTCTTGGAATCCAGCACCAATCTGATTTTCCCCATCTACCTGCATATTGAAATCTCTCATGACTATTGTAACATTGCCTTTTTGGCATGCATGTAATATCTACCATTGTAACTTGTAGACCACATCTTAATACTGTTTGGGAGTCTCTATGTAACTCCCATCAGGATCTTTTTACCCTTGCAGTTACTAAGCTCTCACCACAACAATTCAACACCTTCCGACCCTATGTTACCTCTTTCTAATGATTTAATTTCATTTTTTACCAACAGAGCCATGCCACCCCTCTGCCTTCCTGCCTGTCCTTTTGATACAATGTGCATCCTTGGACATTAAGCTCTCAGCTACATTATTCTTTCAGCATGATTCAGTGATGCCTACAACATCATACTTGCCAGTCTGTAACTGTGCTACAAGTTAATCAACCTTATTCTGTATACTGCACGCATTCAAATATAACACCTTCAGTCTAGTGTTCATCCCTTTCAATTTCGTTTCCTATTGACTGCAATTTTGCCCTATCATCAGCCTCTCTTTGCTAGTATTCTCACGTTGCCTCTGTTTGTAAACCAACTACCTCATCTTCAGCACTAGCACTCCAGTTCCCATCCCACTGCCAAATTAGTTTAAACCCACCTGAACAACTCTAGACAACCTGCCTGCAAGGATATAGGACCTCCTCAGGTTCAGGTGTAACATGTCCCTTTTGTGCAGTTCATACCTTCCCCAGAAGAGATCCCAGTGATGCATAAATCTGAACCCCTGCCCCCTGCACCAGTTGGTCAGCTATGCATTCACCTGCCAAGTCACCCTATTCTTGCCCTCACTGGCATGTGACACAGGCAGTAATCCAGAGATTACTACCCAGAGGTACTGTTTCTCAGATATCTACCTAGCTCCCTGAAATATCTTTTTAGGGCCTCCTCACCTTGTCTACCTGTGTCATTGATGCCAGTATGTACCAAGACTTCTGACTGCTCCCCCTTACCATTGAAAATACCATGGTCACGATCCAAGACATCCCTGATCCTGGCACCAGGGAGGCAACATGCCATCTGGGCATCTGTATTGAGGCAACAGAACCTCATCTATGTTCCTCTGACGAAGGAATCTCCTATCAACACTGCAGTCCTCTTCACCTCTCTGCTCTTCTGAGCCACAGCACGAGACTCAGTGCCAGAGACCTGGTCACTGTAGTTCCCCCTGGTAGGTCAACAACTCAATAATATCTGAAGTTGTATACTCATTGTTGAGGGGAATGGCCACAGGTGTACTATGCACTGGCTGTGCATTTTCCCTCCTTCTCCTGACAGTCATCCAGTTACTCTGCAAGCTAGGGGTAACTACCTACCTGTAGCTCCCATCTGTCACCTCCTCATTCTTCCATATGAGCTGAAGGTCATCAAGCTCCTGCTCCAGTTCCTTAATATGTTCTCTCAGGACTGGAGGTCTCCCAGACTTCCCACATCACACACACAGTACAAAACACTGCCCTTGGAGCCATTCTCACTAAACTACTATGCCTAATAGATGAGGAATTAAATAATAAGAACAGAGAGAGAGAGAGAGAGTAACTTAAAAGTCAATTTACCTCACCCAAGCCTGGTCTTGTATAAGCCTGATGAGCCAAAGCCACTCTAAAGACTGGCACACTCCTGTCTGTCTGTCTGTATCTTGTTTTACAGCGGTTGGCATCCAGCTTAATGGTGCATTACCGCCACTCTCTGCTCCAGAATGTGCACTAGACATACATTCTAAATCCCTTCACCCAATCTCTCTCACGCACGCACGCACGCACGCACGCACGCACGCGCACACACACACACACAACCAGCACACTCCATAAGAAGGGCTGCTCTAAGAATGGCTGCACCACTTACACTTGAATTATTCTTATTGGCCCTTTCTAATAAATCCCTCTTGATGATTGGTTGCTCCTCAACTCAGAGAAACTGCTGCAAAGCTCTGCTTTTAAAATTTCTATCTCCATTTTGATTAAAAAGTAGCTCTTTTTATGCACCAAGGATGAATAACTATACTAATATTGTCTTTAATACTAAGTGTATAAGCTATAGTCTTCAGAAAATGATTTCTGAATTTATGGATGATACACAATACTTAGTAATCTGGCATTTTTATTCTTTTTAACTGATTTATAAATATGAAATTATACAGAGTACCTAAATTAATTTTAAAAGATAATTTTTCCCTTCACTTTGCATTCTTCAGAGATTCGAAGTCACTTTTCAGTTCTTAGTGCACTTACAAATATGATTTGCAATGATGAAAAAAGCTGCCATATATCTGTAAGGTTTTACTAGAGCTTTTGTAGCACTTGATAAAGTCAGTCTTAATATCTGATACAATACTACACATGTATATGTATTTATTGAAAATCCAAGAATAATAAAGAAGTACTAGATACATTCTCCATGTACCTCAGCAAATGAAACAATAAAAGGAGGTTATGCACATTTGCACACAGTTTGTGAGGAGAGATGATTTAAGGCAGTACCTCTCACTTCATTACAAGTTTACTCTTTTGACATGAAGTTGTTAACTTTTAATGCAGTAGAGCTTGGTCTCTGTGCAAAACCCTAGGCAATCAGCATCAAGTAGTTTTCTGTTTGGGTAAGGTGAATATAGTTGGTGTACTGCTGCTGAACTTGGACTTATTACCAAAGGAAAGGGAACTTTGGAGTTGTCTATCTTGTGGCACCATAGGCAGTGTTGTCCACCCTTTTATTGGTGTAGCTGAGATTAGGCAGGGGTTGGTTATCAAGCTAAACCTATTTCTAGCTATATGAATTTTACACTAGCATAGATACCAAGTCAACAGAAACATCTGTTGGTTCCTAATGGAGCAAGAATGAATATTGATTCTTCAAAGTGCTGTTGAATAGAGTCGACTACTGACTCCTCAGTGTAGTAACTGAGGGAATGCTGCATACATTTTTCAAGATCCAATGATACTTGATGAAGAGACATCTGTACGCCAAGTAACATTACTCTTTCAGTCAGGCACGGCTAATAATATAATATGTACTCATTCATTTGTTTCCTGAATGTCAAAATCATATCACAAAATTTAGCTGCACATTTTGCCTCGATAATAACCGTTTAATAAAATTTCATTCGGACGGTTTTGGGATGCCGAGAGAGTATGAAATGGAGTTGTATAAATACACAAGTACTGTATTTATTATCTCTATATGAATGTAATATTCTTCCTCTAGAATTTTCTTAGTGGATGAATATCATAACTGTTATGTATTTAATATTTCAGCAGTATTTGCGTAATGTTGTGTTATATGGTTTTAAGGGTCCTTTGTTGTTTACGTGTTATGTGTAAAAGTACATCCACGGCATATGTCATTACACCACAATGTCATATGTACGCATCTCTCTAAAAGCAGATGTAAGAACATACATAAGTTATTCCTGGCTCCATGGTTTCCTTTCAATTAGTTCTTATACTTTGCTGTTACTAAACATAACAATAACTACTTCTAGAATAAAATAATTTTTGTGATTGTCTTATAAGTATCTAAAATCTGAATTTCAATATTTTTGCCCTCTTTTCTATAAATATTAGGCAATGCATTCATATATTTTTAAAATGCAGTTTTTAATTCTGTTTCTGTATTCCTACCATTTCAATTTTCTTAGCCACCTTCCCAAAACATGTCTATGGGACCAGGAGGAATGAATCTGTCTGGATCAAATCAAGCTTTGCATTCACAGAATGTTGCTAATGACACTATGGGGGGTGGAATTCCGCCTTCTCCACTAATGCAGAGCCAGATGAGCAATGGTAGGTTCTAACAGTTTTAGTTATTTATAGTTTGTAGCAATTTGTTAATACTGGGACCTGCTAAATCACCACGCTGGAAGTAGTAGAATTCAGATTTGCTTTATCTCTGACGTAAAGATTTACAGAAAATGATCTCCTGTTACAACATCAGCCTGTCCCGGTAAAGTTTTGAAGTTAACATCCAAATCCAGATTATACGTAATAAATTCTCTCCATTTTTGTATGAACTTTTGAAGGTCTTTTCTATGCTTTTCATTTGCTTCAAATATAGATTCATTAGTAAAGAAAATACTATTGCAGTGCTAAATGAGAACAGTCAGTACAACCTATCCATATAAACAATGGCTAAAATCTGTCATTTATGAAATTCTTCAATCTTACTAAATTTAACATTCTGATTGTTTGCTGAGTAGTCAGGTTTATCCAGTAATACTGGTGCGTCTTCCATGCCTTACTTGCAGAAGATTGGAAGGTGGAATGGTAGGGTATTAATAGATAGTTTTACAAAAAGTTTATTTGCCATGGTATTGCTCACAATAAAGCACAGTTTATCTTTCTTTCCTGCTTCTAACATCCCTCTGTGTTTGTGAATCACTTTTGTATTTCCCCTCCCTAATATTTTGATTTCATTTTTTTCTCTCTATTTTATCTCTTTCTCCTCTATACTTATCTATAAATGACCTTTTTCCTTCCTCTTTCTCATCACTGGGAAATATAGGCTGTCATTGGAGGAGAAATCTAATGAAAATGGTAAGTAGGTTTCGGAGATAGGGATTTGGTCAGAGTGATGGATATTGGTACCACAAGACTATGGCATAGAAAGAGTGTGAAGTTGTTATCAGTCTGTTATTATGTGACTCACTATTACAGCTACACACCCTAGTTCCAGTTTTCATCCTTCTATCAACCACATCACTCAGCCATTTTAGAAGAAGACTTCAAAACTGCAGCCAACATATCAGTGAAAAAATTGAAATTTCCTGATTGGGCAGTCTCAGTATCCATAGAGGAGCATTGATTAACTTGATGTCCACCTTGGGTGAGATGGGGTGGGGTTTCATTCCTGAGAGTGGCATTGCTGTTTTCAGTAAAACTCATCCAAAATTTTGGCTGATTTAGGAAGCAATCAAATGATATTCTGAGACATTCAACATCCAAAGTACCAATGGGCAGAATCTATCATTGCTGTGCCTGTTGATACTTTCAAGTGCCTGTGTCACTGGTCCTTTAAAGAACTGTTGCTGTGTGATCTGAACTGTGTGATTTGTCACTTCTTTCCCGGATAATATGAATTTAGATGTTTAGCTTAAGAGATTTAGCATGGGGCTTGGGTCCGTATACTTTTCTATAATGCAGAGTAGCCAGAGTGTTTTGCCACAGTTCACTTTAATTTTATTTTGAGGGTACTGGTTGAATCCAGATATGAGTTGCTATTGTGCACATTTTATTGATTTTGATTAGCACTCATTTGGTCTCTGAAAACTTCCCTACATTTTTTTTGTTATATTAGCATCACAAAGCAACTGAAATATATGGAAGACTTTTACCCATTGACTTAGACTTTAACTGAGTCCGGGCTGCTGAGCTATGTACCACAGAAATGGATGATCCTAGAGGTGATTGGAACAAATTATTGTGACTGAGTATGGTTCTATTCTTTTCTTAGGTCCTTCTCATGTTTCAGTGCAACAGTCAGGACCAACCACAATACCAAGTTCTTCAATGAATATGCCTGTAAGTAACCATGGAACACCAGGTGGTTATAGTCATTCTGTACCCTCTTCACAAGGCATGCAGATGCAGGGTCAGAGTCAATCGCTGGCAAACTATGGATCCCGGACAAACATGAGCATGCAAACCAGTCAAGGTAAACATTTAAAAATCACCATGTCACATTATTTAGTGAATAACATTGGTATTGATCATTTTTGCTCTTTGGTGCTGAATCTGCTACATTTCTGTAGGTTTATTTGGGGGTTTAATTCCTCCTTGAACAGAATGCCGAAAGAAAAGCAGGGCTAGCAATGCAATCATGCAGTATTTTGTTCAGCATTACATGACTGAAAATTCCTTAGACTCAGTTGCAGAATGTTGGCCAAGGGCTGCCTGGAGTGATTCAACCTCTTACACTTAATGCAATTTCGGTTAGCCACAAACAGGATGACTTAATTTGTCATGTAACACTTTCTTAGAGCATTGTTTCAGGAACAGGACATGATAAATCTCTCTGTGAATGAACTTCATGAAGCATTACCAGCAAAGCCAACTTTTAACGCTGCATTGCCAGATTGGTACTCAAGTAAAGTAATTCCTGTACGTGGCCCTCAGCTTTCGGTGCCCCAAAAGGGCACTGAGATCCCACCCTCAATGTGCCAATGCCTAGCTCCTTCAGTCTGCAAGTTTTTCTGATGTTTCAAGTCCACAGGTAGTAGCCTGGATCTATACTACACCCCTGGTTATTTACTTCATTAACTTACCTACATAAAGAACATAAGAAACAGGAGCAGGAGTCAGCCATTTGCCCTGTTGAGCTTGTTCTGACATTCAATAAGATCATGGCTGATCCAGCTGTGATCTCAGATCCACCTACCTGTCTTTTCCCCATACATTTAATTGCCCTGTTATGTAAAAGTGTAGTATGTAATTATCAGTTAAGTAATTTTAACAACAGTTAGTAACTGATCCTGAACCTGGTGGTATGGGACCCAAGGCTTCTGTAATTATGATAGTAGTGAGAAGAGCATGTTCTGGATGGTGGGGGCTTTGCTGATGGATGTTGCTTTCCTGTGGCAGCGCTTCATGTAAAAATTTACTCAATGGTGTGGAGAGCTGTGCCTGTAATGGATTGGGCTGTGTCCTTCATTTTCTGTAGCCTGTTCTGTTCCTGGACATGGTGTTTCCATTCCAGACCATGATGCAACCAGTTAGGATCTTCTCCAAAAGAGTATCCATCGCATATTCTCTGCTGGTTGAGCGGTGTTGCAACAACAACCTTGCACTCAATGTAAGTGAGACCAAGGAATTGATTGGACTTCAGGAAGGGAAACTTAAGAGAACACACATCAGTCATCATTGAGGGGTCAGCAGTGGAAAAGGTGAGCAGTTTCAAGTTCCTGGATGTCAACATCTCTGAAGATCTATTGTGGGCCCAACATATTGATGCAATTACAAAAAGCACAATAGCAGCTATATTGCATTAGGAGTTTGAAGGGATTTAGTATGTCACCAAAGCCTCTAGCAAATTTCTACAGACATACCATGGAGAGTATTGAAACTGGTTGCATCACCATCTGGTATGGAGGGGCCACTGCTCAGAATCAGAAAAAGCTGTAGAAAGCCGTAAATTCAGCTAGCTCCATCATAGGCACGAGCCTCACCAGCATTCAAGGATGTCTTCGAAAGGCAATGATTCAAAAAGATGGCATGCATCATTAAGAACTCCCATCGCCTAGGACATGCCCTCTCCTCTTTGGTACAATCAAGGAGGAGGTACAGAAGTCTGAAGTCACACTCTCAATGTTTCAGAAACAGGTTCTTCCCTTCCATTGACAAAAAAGAGAAAATCTGCAGATGCTGGAAACCCACAACACATACACAGAAAATGCTGAAGGAACTTGGCAAGCCAGGCAACATCTATGGAAAAGAGTACAGTCAGTGTTTCGGACTGAGACCCTTCAGCAGGACCTCAAGTTCCAGCAACATCCTTGAAAATTTTTTCTGTACTCTTTCAGTCTTATCAGAAAATCAGTTCTGGGAACAGCACTGATTTGTGTCTTCACAAAGAAGACATTTGAAGAGAATGGAAAATGTGTTTTTTTTTCCAAAAAACTGATACTTGGTTTAAAAGGAAAATAAATTGGAAAAAAAAATGTCAATGAGCATTGGGGAGGTGAAAGGTTGAAGATCAAGAGATAGTTTTAATACAAGGGTTCCCAACTGGGGTCCACTGACCCCTCGGTTAATGATAAGGATCCATGACATAAAGAAGGTTGGGAACCCCTGGTTGAAAAGATGAGCTTGATAGATGATGGTCTTTCACTTCAAAGACCTCTGGTACTCTAAAATAAAATGGGATTGATTTATTTTTGCAATGGGTATGGAACATACAACAGAGTGCATAGACCAGTACATTACAGGAACTCGCCTTTCAGCCCCTAATGTTGTGTCAAACCAATTTAATTAGTAATCAAATGGCTATCTGCTTTGCCTGCACAATCGCTCTGCCTACACAATGTCCATATTATTCCATTTTCCTCACATATGTGTGTATCTCAATGTTTCTTAAAAGTCCATAATGTATCTGCCTCTACCACTACCCCAGGCAGCACATTCCAGGCACCCACACTCTCTATGTGTAAAAAAAAACAACTTGCCCCTCGCAATACTATCTTGTCTATCTATGCAAACCTCTGTCAGATCACCCCTTAGCCTCTGCAGAGAATACAACTTGTTTATGCTAATAACTCAAATTGCTCCTAATTGTATATATTTGCACTGAATTGGTAACCTTCCCATTGGATAGCTTGTGAGGTAGGTTTGAAAGGCAGAATAGGTCATACTCTTACCTGCTTCCTGTACAATGGCACAGTCTTCAGTCGTTCCAACTTTACCATTCATGAGTAATGAAGCAAGGGAGCTTGTATTAGGTTATTATTTAAGCACATTGTTGAAGGGAAAGTAGCAGGAGTTCTACATTAGCTGTTTTACCTGAAGAAGGTGTCAAAAATGACAAGTATTAGTGATGGACAATTGATTCGAAGAGAGAAATGGCTTTGCACAGGTCAGGGAGAAGAGTTTAAAAAATGCGATTTTTGCAGGGTTCAGCGCATCAGCAGCGGTCCAGTCGATTCGAAGAGAGAGCTTTGCACAGGTCGGGGAGAAGAGTTTTAAAAAACAAGTGCTTCATGGGGCTCAGCGCATTAGCAGCAGACCAGTTCATTTGCGATTCATTAGCAGGAACAAATAAAAGTAAAGCAGGGACAAAGCAGAGTGGCCATTGTGTGTGTGGACCAGTGTAGGAGTGGGAACTTGAGGTTTTTGGTAACCACATCTGCAGCAAGTGTTGGCTGCTCGAGGAACTTGGGCTCAAAGTTGATGACCTGGAATCTGAGCTTCAAACAATGAGTGTAAGGGCACTTTATTTGAATGCCCATAATATTCAAAACAAGGTCAGTGAACTTGTGGCACAAATCATTACTAAGAGGTATGATTTAGTGATCATTGCAGAGACGTGGTTGCAGGGTGGAGAGGATTGGGAATTTAAATATCCAAAGATATCCAGGTAATACGGAAGGATAGACAGGAAGTTAATGGAGGTGGGGTAGTGCTTTTAATTAAGGATGAGATCAGGACAATAGTGAGAGACAATGTAAGATCTAAGGAGCAGAATGTTGAAGGGAATTTAAAGGGTAAAATAATTACTATTGGGAATTGTCTATCAGCCACCGAATAATAATATTACAGTGGCACAGGCAATAAACAGAGAAATATCTGAGGCATGTAAGAATGGAACAGCAGTTATCATGGGAAACTTTAAGTTGCACAATAGATTGGGTGAATCAAGTTGGTTGAGGCAGTCTTGAGGTGGACTTCATAGAATGCATCCATAATGGTTTTCTTGAACAACATGTTACTGAACCTACAAGGCAACGTGTTATCTTAGATCTAATCCTGTGCAATGAGACAGGCAAAATTAGTGATCTTGTAGTTAGGGATCCTCTTGGAAAGAGTGATCACAGTATGACTGTATTTCTCAAACAAATGGAGGGTGCAATATTTTGATCGAAAACCAACGTATTATGCCTTAACAATGGAGACTACAATGGGATGAGGGAGGATTTGGCTAGTGTAGACTGGGAACACAGGCCATAGGGTGGGACAGTTGAGGAACAGTGGAAGACTGACACTTTTTATGGTGTTCAACAAAATTATATTCCAGTTAAAAGCAAGGATAGAAAAGGTGGGGAGAGCCAGCCTTGGATAACTAAGGAAATAAAAGAAGGCATCAAACTTACAGCTCGTGCATACAAAGGCGTTAAGAGTAGTGGGAAGCTGGAAGATTGGGAAAACTTTAAAAAGTAACAAAGTACCACAAAGCAAGCAATAAAGAAAGGGAATCTAGATCATGAAAATAAACTAGCACAAAATATAAAAATAGATAGTAAAAGATTTATAATTATATAATGCGGAAAAGGGTGGCTACAGTGAATGTAGGTCTCTTGGAGGACAAGAAGGGGGGATTGATATTGGGTAATGACGAAATGGCCAAGGCTTTGAATGAATATTTTGTGTCGGTCTTTATGGTGGAGGACACATCTGACATGCCAAGGAGAGATGTTATGGATGTGATGGGAGGTAAGGACCTTGATATAATAGCTATCACTAATGAGGTAGTGCTGAGCAAACTTGAGGGCCTGAAAATAGGTAAGTCCCCTGGTCCTGATGGAACACATCCCAGGATACTAAAAGAAATGGAAGAAGTTATAGTAGAGGCTCTGGACTCTGGGCAGGTCCTGGTGGATTGGAAGATGACAAATATCACACCACTGTTCAAAAAAGGATGTAGGCAAAAGGCAAGTTACTATAGGCCAGTTATTTTAACACCTGTGGTTGGGAAATGGTTGAAGCTATCATTAAAGAAGAAATAGCAAGGTATCTGGAAAGAAATGGATCCATCAGGCAGACGCAGCATGGATTCAGCTAAGGCAGGTCCCGTTTGACAAACTTACTGGAGTTGTTTGAGGATACTATATTGAGTGCAGTGGATAGAGGGGAACAGATGGATGTTATTTACTTGGATTTCCAGAAGGTGTTTAATAAGTTGCCACATAAAAAGTAAGGATGCATAGAGTTGGGGGTGGTATATTAGCATGGATAGAGGGTTGGTTAATGAATAGAAAGCAGTGAGTTGGGATACATGGGTGTTACTCTGGTTGGCAATCAGTGGTGAGTGGCATGCCGCAGAGGTCGGTGCTAGGCCCACAACTGTTCATGATATACATTAACGATCTGGAAGAGGGGACCATGTGTAGTGTATCTAAGTTTGCTGATGATATTAAATTGAGTGGAAAAGCAAATTGTGTAGAAGATACGGAAAGTCTGCAGAGAGATATAGGTAAGTTAACTGAGTGGGCAAGGATCTGGCAGATGGAGTACAATGTTAGTAAATGTGAGGTCATCCACTTTGGAAGGAAAAATGAAAGAACAGATTAGTATTTAAATAGTAAAAAATTGCAGCATGCTGCTGTGCAGAGGTACTTGGGAGTGCTTGTGCATGGATCGCAAAAGCCTGGTTTGCAGGTGCAGCAGGCTATCAAGAAGGCAAATGCAATTTTGTCCTTCATTGCTAGAGGGATTGAATTTAAGAGTAGGGAGGTTATGCTGCAACTGTACAGGTGAGGCCACAGCTGGAGAACTGCGTGCAGTTCTGATCTCCTTACTTGAGGAAGGATATACTGGCTTTGGAGGCGGTGCAGGGGAGTTGACCATGTTGATTCCAGAGATGAGGGGGGGTTAAACAATGACGAGAGTTTGAGTTGCCTGGTACGGTACTTGCTGGAATTCAGAAGAATGAGAGGAGATCTTATAGAAACATATAAAATTATGAAAGGGATACATAAGATAGAGAGGCAAGAAAGTTGTTTCCACTGGTAGGTGAGACTAGAACTGGGGACATAGCCTCAGGATTCGGGGGAGTAGATTTAGGACAGAGATGAGGAGGAACTGCTTTTCCCAGAGAGTGGTGAATCTGTGGAATTCTCTGCCCAATGAAGCAGTGGAGACTACCTCAGTTTTTAGGAGAAGGTTGGATAGATTTTTGCATAGTAGGGGAATTAAAGGTTTTGGGGAAAAGACAGGTAGGTGGAGATGAGTCCATGACCAGATCAGCCATGATCTTATTGAATGGCGGAGCAGCCTCGACAGGCCAGATGGCCTACTTCTGCTCCTATTTCTTATGTTCTTATAAGTATCACATTAAAAGTGAGAACTTGATTTTCAAGACTTCTTTTTTGAAACATTCCACAACTGTATATTCTTATCAGAAAACTACAACAAACAAATGGAAACAAAGAAGCTTTAAGAAATAAAAATACTTTTACATTGGAGAATAGCAAAATATACATACATTTATGAGATGATTTGAACCAGTTTAGTGATTGAACCCAAAGTGATACCAATTTTGATACTAGATATAAACACTCAAGCATGGCCTAATTCATCTTTCTGGAATTTAATGCAACTTTGTTGCACTACTTTTGCATTTAAATCTTCTGATGTATAAACAAAATAGTTACAGCTATGTCTAGTGTTTGGCTCAGTGGGTACAATGTAATACTAAATTAATCAAAATGTTCCCAGTTTTATGCTGGCTTTTCTCAGTAAGATCATTTGAAAGAACACTGCAAATACTGGTGTCATTGGGTTAGAAAAATAGGGGCATGAGGAGAGGTGGTATGGAGCTTCCAGTAGTATCCACGACTGATTAACCTAATTGGTAGCCAATTAATGTTGCATATTTGTGTTGTTTGTGAGATAGTTGAGTTTTGATGTCCCATCATGTTTATGGTGCTGCTTATCTAGGAATTAATCGTATAGCTAATTCAGCGAAAGAAGAGCCAGTAAGAATTGAAACAAGGGGCATTCAAGCATTAAGGGTCATCGAGAGAGAGAAGGGGAATTTTGGGAGCAGGATCAGGAGAAAGTTCATATTTGTTGATCAGAGCCAAAGTTTCCTCTATTTTTTTCAGCCACACTGACCAATCATTGCTCTGAGCAGGAAATTTTTACATGGCCCAAAAACTGCACGGCATATTAAATGTGCTTTTTTTTTGTAATCTGCTTATTATGAATATTTAGAATGAAAATAGAAAAAAATCTCATACTTTTGATTTCATTTATTAATTGAAGGGTATAATGAAATACAGGGGAACTAAGAAAATCTTTCACATTTCATAAACTTTTTCTCATCTGTCTTTAAACATTGTTCAGATTAATTTTGCATCCAGATGAAAGATACATCTTCATCTTCATTAGATCATTCAAGTGTTCTACTTCTAGTCTTTTACTGGATTTACATCTGATTAAATTCATAACACTGAATCCATGTTTGCAGTCAGGAGGACTACAAGCTTGAAATGTTCCAACAATGTCAACAAGATTTGACAATTTTTCAAATTCTTCGTTTCTAAGCACATAGTTCAACATATCAGTGAATGTCTTAAGTGAACCAGCCCTGACTTTCACAGAAATGACAAATTTGAAATTACAGTATTGCTGTGATATTATTGAGGCAGTGCTTTCATCGTAGTTCGTAATAGTAGTTGAGTATTTTTTGTCAATCATACAACATTCTCTTTTCCAAATTCAAAATTTGTTGCATTTGCCATAGCCACAGGGTTAAAGGATTGCCATTCTCTTAACTCATCATCAAGAAATCTGTTACCCGAGTTATTACACACACATTGAATGAATCAAAAAATAGGAGCATCAGAACTTATAGTTGCAAGCAGATCTTTCACTTTGTCATTCCAATAAACTATATCGCCAAGATACTATGACCATAACTTGTTAATTTTTGCTTCTGCATACTGCAGTGCTCCAAATATACTCAAGCAACTTTTCTGAAGGAATTTACAAAGAGATGCCAGATCTTCTAAAGCATCATTAAGAACAGTTTATGCTACTCGATATTGTGGATTGGTCAAAATCTTCAGGCAATAACTGCTAATTGGATTGTTTAATTCATAACTTGCTCTTTGCAATACTGGATCAAAACCTTGCAATTCCTCATCAAAGCAGTAACAGCAAAATGTCTTGACAGCCATCTTACTTTGGTTAGTGGTCTAAACAACAACATCACATTCTGTGACATTAGCTAATCTAGCTTTCCTTTTTTAACCAACAATCTGCTGAACATAGTATACAGTACACTGTTCATAGCAGTGTTTCTATATCCTACATAATTGATACTTTTATCCATGCATTGTCTAATCCCAGGTTTTCTCTGTGTGCAGTGCAATTTTGCTCAGAGAGCTATTTTATTTCTTGTCAAAGAATTACTGTCATACCATTATTCTTTCCAAGTGTAACATTTGTCCCATCTGACGTAAACATCACCCCCTTTTGAATGTCAAGATTGTTGTTGATATAACATTTTTAAAAATTGCTTTCACAATAGTGATACCTACATTCAGGTAGTTTCAGAATACCCACAAAACAGTCTTAGTAAGTTTTGCTTTCCAGTTGAAACTTAAAATACAAAATTAACTTTTTCTGTATAGTAGTGTCTATACCTTCGTTAGCAATTAGTGTATGGAAAGTAGATTTCCACAAATTGACCATTATCTGCTTCTGATACATTCAGCAAGTTCAAACATATAGTTCTTGCTGTACCAATGTATTTAGCCACATGTGCATGAATTTCCAGCACAGAATACAGAGAAGCATTAATTTTAATTGCTAAGGTAATGTTATCAATAACCACTTAGACCATGTTAGAGTTAGATATTTTTGCGTATCTTTTTTCACTCTTGCTTCATGCTCTTTTGGAGTTTCAGTTAACATGCACAAAATTCCACATTTCTTCTGGCTGTGTAGGTTGGTAACTATCTGTATGGATTCTCTGGTTAAGATGTCATTTAAGTAGTTTAACTTCAGTTCTTCCCATTTTCTTTTCCACTGCTAAACTGGCCCCCAACATTTGCTTTTGCACAACTGGTACATACAACATCGCCAGTATGTAAAAATATCAACAATTTTTTTTTGATTTTGATGAAATACGATAGTTCAGGATCTATGAGTTGCAAAAGCCATTCTATCATAAATTTTGTTCAAGCTTTGTTCTTCAAAGCACTTCCTTCTGCTTTTCTTTTCGACATCCTTAGGATACTGAAAATAATAATGGTCATTATTTGAGAATACTAAAAATAATTATTATTTGAAAAATTTAATAAGGTAAGTCAAAAGTTATGATTTTAATAAAATAACCACAGTCATGCAAACAATTTTACCGAAATGAATTTTTACTTTGTTCTGACAAGATTTTATTAAAAGTTCTTATTAGATTATGATTATTTGGAAGATTACCTACCAAGAATTTCAGAATATAGATTTTTTCACACCAAAGCAACAAAAATGCATCTTGCAATGCAAGTAAACTATGTCAGGCAGTCAAATTAACTAACAGGCACAATGGCAAAAATGAAAATGTTTTGACTAGATGGGGTCAGCGTACAGCAGACCAGTGGTTTACTGACAATGAGCTACCAACTTCCATTTTGTTTATTGTTACAGATTGTAACAGTGTTATAATTTGAAATGTTGAAAATGTAAATATGTTGAAGCTCTAAAATGTTTCAAAGTCAAGGTTGTACTACATTTATTACTTAGATTTCAAAATTAAATTAGCATAATTTCAAAATTATATTTACATTTATATGAAAGAAAATTTCAACTGTGCAACAACAAAGGCATGTCCGTGGGAGCATTTCAGTTACTGTGCACCCATGCAGCTTAGGCGACACAGTGATAAGAGCATATATTTATCCTTATGCTTGCTTATATTGCAAAAGTTGGGATGGGAAAGAGCAAAAACTATGTGTAAATGTCTCAATCTATTCTGCTAATTCCTGACCTTAAATAGTATGTAGAAATTTTAGTATCTAAAAACTAGAATCAAACACACTTTTAAACCATGCAACTGTGACTAGCATTGTAGAACGTTGGTAGTAGTCATTGTCAGTGGACACCACCAATTGTTATTTTCTAGGTCTGATACATATTCTGACTTTATTGAAATTTATTGGCTGTATTCCTTTATATTATTTATTATGAACTCAATAAACTTTTAACCGGAGCCAACTTGAGATTAAATAATGGAGATCAATCACCTCATTGATGGCATGGATTTTGTTGTGTCATCAAAATGAGGATAACTTCCAATTTGCTGCTTTTATTGGAAAATACCTCACTGGTTATGAAGCACAAAGAGATATTCAGATGATATAAAATGTGCAAGTAATCTTTAACAGAGCTACTCATTTAAGTTTATCTTTCAGTTTCCATGATACACCAGCAAGCTGCAACCCCACATTACAATACACCGCAAGGAGGTGGACAACATTACCAGGGACAATCGACTATGGGAATGATGGGTCAGAGTAACCAAGGCAGCAACATTATGGGGCAAAGGCCAATGGGTCCTTATAGATCAACACAACAAGGTAAGGTGTACATGGTTACATTTTGATGCAAAACTAATGATACTTTTTTCCAGTGTAATCATTCTTTTCTTGATTCTGTCAAGGTATACTGGAGGATGCATGTAGTGTGCAACACAGGTAAATAGTATTGTAAACAGCTTGCTGTCCTAATTTACAACACCTCAGTGATGGCAGGGCAATAGTCTCACAGCCTGAGGGAAGAAGCGTTATCATTGACAGTCCTAGTCCTGATGCTTCTGTACTTTCTTCATGATGGTAGTGAACCAAAGAGATTGTGGGATGGATGGCAGGGATCCTCAACAATGCTTTGGACCCTTGCCTTGCAATGCTCCCAGTAAATGTCACAAATAGAGGGGAGGGAGACCCTGAAGATCCTCTTGGCTGTTTTTACTATTATCTATAGGGTCTTGCAGTCCAATGCCTTGCAATCTCCTTACCACACAATGCCTTGCAACCTCCTTACCACACAATGCCTTGCAACCTCCTTACCACACAATGATGCAGCCGTAGATACACTCTTAATGGTGCTTCTGTAGAAAGTTGTTAGAATAGGATGAGGAGATTCATGTGCCTTAATGTCCTCAGAAAGTGTAGATGCTGTTGTACCTTCTTGACTCGTGAAGAGGTATTGGGTTAGATTTCCATTACTTGCACACCATGGAACTTCGTTCATTTCATTCTCTCATGGCAGAGCTATTGATGTGCAATGGAAAATGGTTGACCTGTGCCTTCCTGAAGTCCACAATCATCTCTCTTGTCTTGTCCCATGTTGAGACTCGGGTTGTTGTTCTTGCACCATTTGATAAGCACTTTACCTCTTCACTGTATGCTGACTCATCATTGTTGTTGATGGGGCCAACCATTGTAGAATTTCAATGCGAATTTCGTGATTTGGTTTCAGCTGAATCTAGCAATGCAGTTATGAATTAGTAGTGTGAGCAGCAGTGGGCTGAGCACACAGCTATGGTGGACACCACTTCTCAGATTGATGGAGCTTGAGATGTTGCTGCCAACTCAGTCTGACTGAGTGTGGTAAACCATGTATATATGTTGTAACTTGGTTACCTGTCTGGACACACCCCTCTGCTGACTGCCCCTGTGGCTCCTCCCACAGAGTCCTATATAAAGGTGTTTGCCCTGCCCCTCCCCCTCAGTCCGGGGGCAAACACTCACTGTGGAGGTCGTATTGTACAGCGAATAAAAGCCTTTCAGTATTTTACCAAACCTCAGTCTTTTGGAGTAATTGAAGGCGCTTCAATTTTATTCACTGTACGTTTTAAAACATGGAACAGTCCCTGAGACGAGAAAAATTAGACCTCAATCCACAAACACCTGAAGCTGGAAATGCTTTCGAACTCTGGCTGGCCTGCTTCGAAGAGTATCTAGAGGAGATTAAAGCGACCGACCCCGTAGCGAAGCGCAGAGTTCTACTCTCCAGGGTCAGTCCACGGGTCTATTCGGTGATCAGAGACCAGCCGAACTACGACGGCACAATGAACACACTCAAAAGACAATACCTGCGGCCGATAAACAGCGACTATGCTAGGCACCGTTTAGCGACACGGCAACAACGCCCCAGGGAATCGAGTGCTGAATTCGACCAGGCCCTACGGACACTCTTGCGAGCCTGCAATTGCCAGAAGCTGACGGCGGTGCAGCATGCAGAACTCCTAGTGAGGGACGCCTTCGTCACGGGGACCAGGTCAGTGTACGTGAACCAGCGGCTGCTAGAAAAAGCCAATCTTACCCTAAGTTCGGCGATGGAGCTGGCTGATACGTTGGAGGCCGCTCTGCATAACTCCGAGGCTCTCCAGGCACACGATCCCCCGATGGCCTTGTGGGTGCCGCAGACCCTGCAACCTGCCGGCGAATCGACCTCGGCTGCCGCCAGTCATGAGTCCGCGAAGTGCTACTTCTGCGGACTGGAGAAGCACCCCCGGAAACGCTGCCCGGCTCGACAAGCTACCTGCTCCAGCTGCGGAAAGAAGGGCCACTTCGCCAAGGTCTGTAAGTCAAAACCGCGAGCGGGATCGAGCAGCACCGCGTGCGAGACGTGGGGGTCGCCATCTTGCCTGCTGCCATCTTCCCTGCACGCCACCACCACGTGCGAGACATGGGGGCGGCCATCTTGGTCGGCGCCACCTCCCACCGCCTACGACCAACGGGTGCTCATGGGGCACACCACCACGCCGGACCAAGACAGCGACCCCACCCTGGCTTCCGTGACCCTCGACCAAAGCGCTCCCCACCAGCTCGCAAGGTCAATGATGGACATCCTGGTGGAGGGGCACAGGACAAGCTGCCTGTTTGACACAGGCAGCATGGAGAGTTTTATCCACCCGGCCACGGTGCAGCATTGTGGACTCATGATACGGCCGGTAAGTCGGAGGGTCACCATGGCCTCCAGGTAGCATACAACAGATATCCGGGGGGGGGGTTGTGTAGCAACACTAGTGGTGCAGGGCACAGAATATCGGGACTTTACGTTTACTGGTCTTGCCTCAACTGTGTGCCCCTGTGCTGTTGGGGTTGGACTTCCAGAGCCACCTGAAAAGCGTGACAATGAAGTATGATGGGCCCCTCCCGCCAATTACTGTCATAAATCCCCTGTTTTGTAGAGATATGTCACGTACCCTGCTACTGACCACACACACACACCGACCCGCGCATCCCACCCAACATCATGCCAACTGCCACACTACCGACACCACTTGCGGCCTCTCCACCCTCAGGATCCCTCCCCCACCGCTGTTCGCCAACCTGACCCCCGACTGTAAACCTGTTGCAACTAAAAGCAGGAGGTACAGCGCGAGGGACAGAGCTTTCATTAAGTCGGAGGTGCAGCGGCTGCTCAGGGAGGGGGTCATTGAGGCAAGCACAAGTCCTTGGAGGGCGCAGGTGGTGGTTGTTCGGAACGGGGAGAAGAATAGGATGGTCGTGGACTATAGCCAGACCATCAATAGGTTCACGCAGCTCGACGCGTACCCTGTACCCCGCATCACGGATATGGTCAATCAGATAGCACAGTACAAGGTGTACTCGACCATAGACCTAAAATCCGCTTACCATCAGCTCCCCATCCGCCGGGAGGACGGCCCTTACACTGCCTTCGAGGCGGACGGCAGGCTTTATCAATTCCTGCGCGTCCCCTTTGGTGTCACGAATGGTGTATCTGTCTTCCAGAGGGCAATGGACCGGATGGTGGACCAGTGCCAACTGAAGGCCACGTTCCCAAATCCGGATAACATCACCATCTGCGGTCACGACCAGCAGGATCACGACAACAACCTCCAAAAATTTCTCCAAGCGGCCAAATCTTTCAACCTCACCTATAACAAGGACAAGTGTGTATTTGGGACCACCCGACTTGCTATCCTTGGGTGTGTCGTGAAGAATGGAGTCATTGGCCCTGACCCCGACCGTATGCGTCCCTTGTTGGAACTCCCTCTTCCCAATACCCTCAGAGCCCTCAAAAGGTGCCTGGGCTTCTTTTCATATTACGCCCAATGGGTCTCTAACTATGCAGACAAGGCCACCACATTCCCCCTCTCTGCTGAGGCCCACGCGGCCTTCAACCGCGTAAAAGGGGACATTGCCAAAGCAGCAATGCATGCGATGGATGAGGCCATTCCCTTCCAAGTAGAGAGTAACGCCTCTGACTTTGCATTGGCTGCTACCCTCAACCAGGCAGGAAGACCAGTGGCGTTCTTCTCCCGTACCCTTCAAGGCCCTGAAATTCGGCACTCTGCGGTAGAGAAAGAGGCCCAGGCCATAGTGGAAGCTATAAGGCACTGGAGGCACTATCTTGCCGGCAAAAAGTTCACCCTGCTAACTGACCAGTGCTCAGTCGCATTCATGTTTAATAATAAGCAGCGGAGCAAAATAAAAAATGATAAAATTCTGAGGTGGAGAATCGAACTCTCCACCTACAACTATGACATCATGTACAGGCCTGGGAAGCTCAACGAACCCTCCGATGCCCTATCCCGGGGAACATGCGCCAGCGCGCAGATCGACTATAAGCCCTACATGTAGACCTTTGCCACCCGGGAGTCACCCGGCTTTTCCACTTGGTGAAAGCCCGGAACCTGCCTTACTCCCTTGAGGAGATCAGGATGATGACCAGGGACTGCCAAGTCTGCGCAGAGTGCAAACCACACTTCTACTGACCCGAAAAGGCACCATTCATCAAGGCCACTCGCCCCTTTGAGCGACTGAGTGTTGACTTTAAGGGCCCCCTTCCCTCCACCAACCGCAATGTGTACTTTCTTAACGTAATTGACGAGTACTCGCGGTTCCCCTTCACCATCCCCTGCCCCGACACCACTACCACGTCACTTATAAAAGCCCTGCGCAAGCTCTTCACTCTGTTCGGATACTCATGCTATATCCACAGTGACAGAGGGTCCTCGTTTATGAGTGACGAGCTGCGCCAATATCTACTAGCTAGGGGAATTGCAACCAGTAGGACCACGAGCTATAATCCCCGGGGGAATGGACAGGTAGAGAAGGAGAATGGCACAGTGTGGAAAGCCACACTCTTAGCCCTCAGGTCAAAGGGACTGCCGGTCTCCCGCTGGCAGGAGGTCCTTCCCGAGGCACTCCACTCCATCCGCTCCCTGTTATGCACAGCCACCAATGCCACCCCTCATGAGCGGCTCTTTTCTTTTCCCAGAAAATCGACCACTGGAACCACCCTACCATCTTGGCTGACATCCCCGGGGCCAGTGCTGCTCTGGAAACATGCGAGGAGCAATAAATACTCCCCGATAGTCGAGAGGGTTCACTTACTTCATGCGAACCCCCAGTACGTGGTTTTACCTGATGGGCGGGAGGACACGGTCTCCATCCGCGACCTGGCGCCCGCAGGAGCTCCGGGCCCCTACCCTGAACACTCCGTGGTGACTATTGACCCCGTACCCACCAATGTATGTACCTACGAGACACCGTGCACCCCAAACCCTATACAGACACCACACGACACTCTCATACCGGGCGCGACGCACACGCACGAGGGATTACCGACGCCTAATGTGCTGGCACCTGAAGTCAGGCCGGAGCCAGCACAACCGCCATCGCCGGTGCAATCACCGCCGGTGCTACGTAGATCACAGCGACGGACTCGACCGCCTGATAGACTTAACCTGTAAATATACTTCTTGTAAATATTGTCAGTCACTTCACCCCGCGGGACTCTTTTTAAAAAAAAGGAGGGGTGAATGTGGTAAACCATGTATATATGTTGTAACTCGGTTGCCTGTCTGGACACACACCTCTGCTGACTGCCCCTGTGGCTCCTCCCACAGAGTCCTGTGTAGAGGTGTTCGCCTTGCCCCTCCCCCTCAGTCCGGGGGCAGACACTCACTGTGGAGGTCGTATTGTACAGCGAATAAAAGCCTTTCAGTATTTTACCAAACCTCAGTCTTTTGGAGTAATTGAAGGTGCTTCACTGAGGTCTTTCGGTCATGAAATCTAACATCCAATTACAGTAAGGGGTTTTGAGCCCCACCGTTGACACCCTCTGAGGGATAATCATGCTAAATGCCTAAGTCAATCCTGGCTTGTGAGGCATCATTTTCTTGGTGGACTGGATGAATAGAAGGCCAAGGCAATGGCATTATCAGTGGACTGATTTGAGTGGTAGACTAACTGGAGATGGTCCAATGTAACTGAAAGATGGGATTTTATATGATTTATTACTAGCTACTCAAAGCACTTCATTGTTATTAAAGTCAGTGCCATTGGGTGGTAATTGTTTAGGCCAGTTACCATCGCTCTCTTGGGATGATGGTGGCTGCCTTGAAGCCTGCAGAGACGGTGAACTATGTTAGAGAGATGTTAAACATGGCCATTAAGATATTGTTTAGCAGTGACACACAGTCCCACAACACCTGATTATTTTTTTTAAATATACAATCATCATCATCATCATTATGTGCTGTGTCATTTCACAGAGGTTATCGTGGTCTTATGATCATGATTGTTCTTTGGAAATTTTTCTACAGAATTGGTTTGCTGTTGCCTTCTTCTGGGGAGTGTCTTTACAAGACAGGTGACCCCAGTCATTATCACTATTCTTTAGAGATTATCTGCCTGGCGTCAGTGATCGCATAACCAGGACTTGTGATATGCACCAGCTGCTTATATGGCCATTCACCACCTGCTCTTATGGCTTCATGCATCCTAATTGGCAGGCTAAGCAGGTGCTACACCTTGCCCAAGGATGACCTGCAGGCTAGCGGAGGGAGAGAGTGCTTAACACCTCCTTTGGAATAGATATATCTCCACCCTGCCACCCCTTTTATACAATAACTTTGAGAGAAGGAAATTCAGTAATGTGAATTTGCTGGGTAATCTGCCAGTTGAACCTAAGAGAGGTTTCTAGCACAGAAGCTCATTCATTTCAATGAAGACAGACAATTGTGAAGGATAAGAGTAAGGTAATTTACTTTTATTTGAATTATTTAAATTTTAAATTGTTAGTTTTTTACTATTAAGGATTTTCAGTTTTATTGTTTTTCAGTGCTACTGAATGTCAAGGATAGATTTGATAATTGGCCAAACTAGGCAGGTGATTATCAAAGGTGTTTAGTTGTTTCATGGATTGGGCTTCTTCTGGCCTGACTCTTAACAGCATTACTCTGCCTGAGGTGCTGCTACTATGCATGGCCTCATCAGTTTGGACTGTGTGAGCTTCTGCAAGCAGTTTCCTGACAAGAGATCCACAAAAGGGCAGGCTCCTTGCTGTAGGCAGCATGATCTAGTTTGGTGTTTAACTGATGTACACTACCTGACACTTCTTGAAGCTGGTTATCTTCCTTAAAGGGATAGTGCAAATAGATCCAAGCCAAATTACTTCTATAGCTGCTTCATATTTTAATTATCTCAACAAACTTTTAGGGATTAATTACAGTTTGAAGTTAGCAATTATTTTTCTTTTCCTAAGATTATTAAATGGTCAGATGTTGGTATATTATAAAAAAGTATTGTGTATATAGTGACAAATGTTTCTAATTGCTTTTTGCTATATTAAAATTTTTTTTTGATGGACTCCTGTACAAATCTGTTCTTGAGAGTAAACAAGCTGGTAATTTCTAAGTGCAATGGTAATTGGTTTTACCTTGCTGTACATTTCTTGCGCACCAAATCTGTGTAACATAGCATTGTCCTGGATAGTTGGAAGGACCTAACATGGCTGTGCTGCTACCTTTTCTGTCTAATCTTGCCTGAGAGTTACTACATTAATTCTGTAAGGGCATTTGATAGCCTGCGTACAACTGGCTAGAAATCCATCCACAGAGAGTGGTGTTGGAAAATTGCCAACTCAGAATAGAGCAATTTTAAGTAATTTTTAAAATTGGCATCCATGGGGAAATTTCTCTTTTTTAAGCATTTTTCCACCATAAAATACCTTGAAATTACTTTGGCAGTAGTGCAAAATTCATCTGCATTGAGATTTTTAAACTCACATGAAAAATGATAGTTGCATACACACAGGACAAGATCCTTTTGTACTGTTTAAAGTATTAACACTTTAAATTATTTGTTCTCATTGAGATCAATCATCTCCTGTAACCCTTAATACAACCTCCTTTGTGGCCTGACTGCTTTGCTAATGGAAGTTATAGTAAGTCTTAGCTTCCCAGCCTTAGGATGCTGCTGTTGATCTCTGCGATATCTTGTAATTTGCTGTCCTTTTGGGAGTTTACCCAAACTCCATGCTGGTGGGAAAACATCATAATCTACATTTCCTTCATACCATGTGAACAGACAGAGTTGCCACATGCGTTTGTCTGTATTACAAGAATCTCTGCTAGAGAGCTGTTAATGGACAATATTACAAATTACAAGAGCGAAGGTGCTCAAAAAGCTGAAAAACCTAAGGGTACATGTCACCCGGACCAGATGAACTGCACGCTAGGGTTCTGGAAGAGGTAGCAGTAGAGGTAGTGGAGGCATTAGTAGAGGCATCTTTGAAAACTCATTGGACTTTAGCATGGTGCCAGAAGACTGGAAATTTGCAAATGTCACTCCACTCTTTAAAAAAGGAAGAAGGCAGCAGAAAGGAAATTATAGGCCAGTTAGCCTGACCTCAGTGGTTGGGAAGATGTTGGAGTCTATTTTTAAGGATGAGATTATGGAGTACTTAGTGACATAGGACAAGATAGGACAAAGTTGGCAAGGTTAGCTAGAGGGTGGTGAATTTGTGGAATTTGTTACCACAGGCAGCTATGGAGGCCAGGTCGTTGGGTGTATTTAAGGCAGAGCTTGATAAGTTCTTGATTGGACATGGCATCAAAGGTTACGGGGAGAAGGCCAGGGAGTGGTGCTGAGGAAGTGAAAAAGGATCAGACATGATTGAATGGTGGAGCAAACTCGATTGTCCAAATGGCCTAATTCTGCTCCTATGTCTTATAGTCTTATGTATATGTACATTGAGAGATGTCCCTGCTAATCTCCTGGTGAAAACCACTATCCCGGATAGTCATATTGTCCTCTGCATAAAGAAAATGCCTCTTGTAGGGCTTATAACTAGTGTGACCTGGTCTCCTGTCTCTGAAGCATTCATTTATTCAGTAGCAACACTCCCAACAGTCACATCAAAAGCTGGATGATAAGATTGTATCTGCTGGGTTGTGTGCAGATACATCTGAGAAATTACAACATGTCATAACAAAAAGCCAAGTTGTATCCAGCTTTCTCAATTTCAGTGGGGTGTTACGCAGAAAATTCAGGTGATGCCTTTCCATGAACCTTACAACTGTATTTCCCTTTGTTTTTGTGATTTTCATCGACTTTAGGGCAACACAGTTTTATACCGGAGGAGGCTATGGGGTCTCCCAGCAGTTCAGTCACATTCTCCCTTATTTCTCCTTAGCCCTGTAAGTTATTCTTTCCCACATTTTCATTAACTCCATTTAATCCTTTCACCATTTAATAATTATACTAAGAGATAATTTGCAGTAGCCAATTAATCTCACAATACATCTTTGTTGAGGTGCTGTCTTCATGAAGTCTGCAAACTCACCTTGCGATTATGTAAATGTTCATCAGTACTTCTGTGTCTTCCTGCATCTCAAAGATCCTAGGGGCAGTGAGGAAGCAGCAATGACTCCTGTGCACATCTGTGCCAAAAGAACTCAGAATTTATTTGTAAGCCAATTAGTACATGTTTTTAAACAATAGAAATAAAGATAGGAAAAGATAATAAGAGTACTAAGAACTCACTGTCACCTGTCATGCACGTTTGCACTAAATTAAAATTTACATTTGAGAATAAAGTTTAATCTCTTCCCAGTTCAGTCATTTGGGTAACTCTTTTTGTTTCCTGTCTCACATCTGTTAAACATTCTCCCAGTTGAATCTAAAATTTTAGTAGCTCACAACAATTTCAAAAATAAGAGTAAAACCAAGTCTTAATTCAGAATTGCTGTGCTCAAACTATAGGATAATTTATTTTTTAATTAAAAAAAAACAAGTAAGCATTGAGAGCCTGATGAGAGAAAGCAAAATAAGCTTGAATTTACATGTTGCAGCAGTATAAAATAGTGGATAGGCCATTTTGAAGTATTGTACCCAGTTCTGATCACTGCATTTATAGGAGATTTTGAAGAGGGCGTACCAGAGGTTCACCAGAATAGGGTCTTGATTGGTGAGTATTAGCTAAAAGGAGAGGTTGAACAAACTTGGTTTGTTTTTGATGGAGTATTGGAGGCTGAGGAGCAACGTGATAGAGGTTTAGAAAATAATTATAGGCATTAATAGGATAGATATTTGGTCTTTTGTGTAGAATAGAAAAATCAAATACGAGAAAGATAGTCTTAAGTGAGAAGGGGCAAGTTTTCTTGTACAAAGCCTGAAATATGCTGCTAAGGAAAGTGGTAGAAGCAACATTTTAAGAAGCATTTAAACAGACTCATGAATAGGCAAGGAATAGATAGATTTGCACTTTGTGCAATCAAATGGATTTCATTTAGATTGGTGTCATGATCAGTGTTGTCAAGTAGGCTTGAAGGGCCTATTGTTCAACTTGACAAATTATTTTCTGACAAACTGCAGTAGCTAATTTGTACACATTAAAGTCCAATAAATGAGAATGTTAACGTTTCAGTGATGTTGGTTGAAGCATAAGTCTTGGTCAGAACATCAGGGGAACACCATAGACTCTTGAATATTTTTATGGGAGATAACTAGTTTCCAGTTTATTATCTCAGCTGAAGAACAGTTTCCAAGGACCATGGCAATAATTGAAACAAATAAAGCAAATCTAATGTCCAGTACATCAAACATTGACAGATGGAAATCTGTATTATTTGAATTTTTGGATAAATGTCGTGATGGCCACCAAGCAGTTAGAGTAAATGCTTCTAAATAGTGAGACAGAGCAAAGCATGGTTAAAATCTTAAAGACTTGAGTATGTTTAAAAGTAGAATTTGTGATAAGTTTAGATGTAGGAATGTAGCCAGGAAGAGTTTAAATTTGTACAGTTCCTTATGTAATTTACTCAATTGTTAAAACCTATGCTTCTGGTTACTGAGGCTGGACTGTGAAATGTAACATGAATATAAGCTACAATATGCCATGGGTAATCCATTCGAAACTTGCTCCTGCCACTATGCTAGATGCTGCTAGCACAATTGTATCACTTGTTTGTTATGACATTTCATATAACAATAATATACTTTCAATCTTCAGATAACAATTCAATATTTTTTCCTGAGCAAAGAACATTCAGTAATTTTCTTGTGTACATGTTAAGTTTTTAGGTGAAAACATGGCTGAATAAATTGTCTATATGCAGAACATGGCTGAATAAATTGTCTATATGCAGAACATGACTTTGAAACACAAAACTGCAACAAAATTATCAAACTGGTTACCGTTTCTTCTTTGGTTTTGCAGGGTCTTCTCAGCAATACATTGGACAGGAAGATTACTATGGTGAGCAATATGGACATGCCCAAGGACCCACAGATACCATTAATCAACAGTATTATCCTGATGGTACATTTTTTTTCCCTTAGACTGCCATTCATATTTGTAATGTGAAAATTTTATCTAACTAGATAAAGATTTATCTACCAGTAAATCATTTGCTCTTCAAACTGCTAACTTAAGTGTATTGAAACTGCATAATATTAAAAGTCTGAGATGATTAAAAGTTATTTTTGACAAATTTTATAATGTTGCTTAATGTATTATGTGGTGTAAGGAAGTATTGCTTTGTAAATTTCAAGGAAAAATCATTTTGGTAGAAGAACAAATTGCCACCTTACATATTTTCATGTGGCAACCTGGTTTTGACAGATTTTTTTCCTCAAAATTCTGACCCTGCCTACTTGTGTTTAAGGAGCTATCTTTCTGAATACATTTGTTTATTGCATTATAAAGCTGCAATTAATTTTTTTTAACTGCATCAATTTAGTTGACCTGATCAATTTTATTAAGGTTTAGCTTAACTTCTAGGTGTGACCCTATGTTAAAATGAACGCTCTCATTTGCCTTTTGAAAGGCATCTGAACTTTTGGGTCACTCTTCCCTTAGATTTTGTAAAAACCACTGTATATTTGTCTCTTCTCATTATTCTTACCAACATGAATCATTTTAAACATGTTATTTTTCAAGCATATGTTTACTTAATTGATATAGACTTCCAAAGTCTCTTCTTTCTCATTGTTTACTGCATTTCCAACTTTTGTACCATCCACAAATATATAAAATTACCCAAGACCAGGTAATAATGGATCAAAACGGTAGTGATTTAATTTTCCTAAATTAAAAATTATTTATTTTTATTTAGAGAGGAGGATAGCCATGAGTAACTTCTGACTTAATTGATTGTGGGATGTATGGTCAACATTTTACATGATTGGTGAGACCTCTCTATCTTTGCAACTTTTAAACAAGAGACAATTGATTACAATTACATGCACATATATTATGAACATAAAAGATGAGATTATTTCAATGTGATTTTGAGTAGAGTAGTTATATTTTCCCTTGAGGTGATTTAGAAATTTATTTCATTCAAAGACTTTAATTGTACAACATTGTAAAATAATTCATTTTCTTCCTGCAACATGCCCTGTAGGTCATAGTGAATATGCATACCAACAATCTTATGCAGAACAAGGATACGAGAGGTCATTTGAGGAATCCTCACAACATTATTATGAAGGAGGTAATATGAATAAATATACATCATTATGCAGCTAAAACTGCATAATGCAGTTATAATGCAGTGAGGAAAATGGAAGGATATGGACATTATGTAGGCATAAGGGATTAGTGTAGTTGGCCACTTGATTATTAATTTATTTGGTTTGGCACTGCCTTGTGGGCCTTAAGTCCGTTCCTGTGCCGTACTGTTCTATGTTCTATGTAAAACTCAAATGGTTAACTACGATTTCTGCTGCACAAACATACAGTTGAAAGTATAATAATAGATGAATATCTCATATATATATATTAAGGTTAACAGATATATAGTTTTAGGGGGATGAGATTTGAAATACTTAAATCCATTTGACTTAAAACTGCAACTTTTCATTTACTCTCATTTAAAATTTAGACGTCGCTTACAAAGGTATATTTATTGCAAATCCCTGAATGCCCATTGGAAGATGATGGTGACCATCCTTGAACCACTGCAACCTGCTGAAAGTACTACTATAGAGGTGCACTAGGGAGTTCCAGGATTTGGGCTTAATGATGACAGATGAATTAGGATCTATTTTCAGGTCAAATTGGAGGATGATTTAAAGGAGAACTTTTGGGTGGCAGTGTCCCCATTTGCTTGTTGCACTTGGTCTTTGAATTAGTCAGAATTGTTGGGTTGAAAGGAACGATTGAAGAAGGCTTAATGAATTACTGACAGTGTATTTAAAGGTGATGTATATGGACCCAATGCACAAAACAACCATATCTGCTTGACAGCACTTCATTAAAAGTAACATTTGTCTGCACAGACAAGGGGAAATTTCAGAAAAATTCAGAGTATGGCTAACAAAATGATTTTCTCTGATTTTGCAAATAATTTTTCACTAATACCAGCATTCTTGATGGCCTGATCTACTATACATAGTGATAAGGGCTTCAACTTATCGACAGAGGAAACTTCTGGAAAATTACTTGATTTTGTTAACTTATTTATATAAGTAAATAGATGAATGCTATTATGGGACCTGAACAGCATCTATGTAGGTGAAATTGTATGCTGGTTTTCTGTGAGTTCTTTTGGTTTGTAGAACTTGTATTTAATTCATAAGGCATATTGCAGGCAAGATTGGATTTCATTACCTCCCTCCAGTAAACGACCGCAATCAAGCAAGCTGTAAGGAGGATGGTCTAAAGATTTGGTTTTCAGAAGATGACAGAGGGATTTTTAGCATGTATTTCAATGTTGCAAGAGTCTGATAGCTAAAGGCATCCTGATGCAAATGATAAAGGGCAAGGATATGAACCATTAAGGGTCAAAGGAGGTTAAAATGAACAGCATTGCTTTGGGTGGATTCAGGTTGGGAAGATCTGTGAAAGGGAGGTTAGCCAGGACACACTTGAATGAAAAATGTAAAAGGAGTGGCTGATGATTTAGGGAATAGAGATATGAGCCATGTTGGAGTTTCTGAAAAAACGTTAGGATGGAAAAGTCCATGGGGATGGACTGCATATACCCCAGGTTACGATGGGAAGTGAGGCAAAGGATTGCTGCATGGTTGGCAATGATCTTTATGTCCTCATTAGCCACACTCTGGTACCAGTGAATTGGACAATGGCAAATTTTGTTCCAATGTTCAAGAAAGGTAATGGGGACAGTCCTGGGAATTATAGACCAATGGGTCTTATGTTGGTGCTGGGCAAACGATTGAAGAGGATTCTTAGGGACAGGATTAATGAGCATTTGGAGAAGCATAGTCTTATTAGGGATGGTCAGCACAGCTATGTGCCTCACAAGCTTAAATGAGTTCTTCAAGGAGGTAACAAAACAAATTAATGACAGTAGAGTAGTGGATGTGGTGTATATCAATTTTAGTAAGTCATTGATAAGGTTCTCTGTGGTAGGCTCATCCACAAAAACATGGGGCATGGAATCCATGGAAATTTAGCTGTGTGGATTTGGAATTGGCTTGCCCACAGAAGGCAGTGTGTGGTAGTAGATGGAGTGTATTCTGCCTGGAGGTTGGTAGTAATGTTCTGTAGGGATCTATCCTTGGATCCCTGCTCTTTGTGATCTTTTTATAAATGACTTGGATAAGGAACTAGAAGGATAGGATTTGCAGATGATTCGAAGGACAGAGTTGTTGTGGATAGTGTAGAAGGTTGTCATAGTTTATAATGGCATATAGACAGGACACAAAGTTGGGTGGAGAAGTGGCAAGTGGAGTTCAATCTAGGAAAGTGTGAAATTATACAGTTTGGAAGACCAAACTTGAAGGTGGAGTACAAAGTTAATGGTAGATTTCATAGCAGTGTGGCAGAACAAAGGGATTTTGCTGTCCTTGTCCATTGATCTTTCAAAGTTGCTGGTGTGCTGGCTTTGTTGTCAGTCAGCAGATTGAGTTCAAGAACTGCAAGGTAATGTTGCAGCATTATAGAATTCTGGTTAGACCACACTTGGAATATTGTGTTCATTTCTGGTCACCTCATTATAGGAAAGATGAGGAAGTTTTAGAGAAGGTACAAGGAAATTTACCAGGATGCTGCTTGGATTAGAGAGCATATTTTATGAGGATAGACTGAGCAAGCTAGGGCTTTTCCCTTTGGAGCGACAGAGGATGGAAGCAACTCGATAGAGGTGTATAAGGTTATTAGACAACAGGGTGACCCATTGGGGCACCCTTTGAGAGAAGGGTAGTGTAGTCTGATGTGACCAGAATGAACATTAAATTTTCCTGAATGCTATTGATATCACTTTGCTTTGGAAACTGAAGTAGAAAACCTCAGTTTATTAAAGAAGAACGACGCATAGCAAACCAAATATAGCTGCTGTTCATTTAACAAAGGACACTTTCGATGGCATCATTTCTGGTTTATCTACCACCCTTGTGCCTCTTGTCATTCCGAAGACGTGCTGCCCTTTCATCTCCCGTCTCTTCAGCTCTTGTATGTCTCTCCTCTTCTGTCTCTTCTTCTCTCATCTTTTTTTGACCTGACTCTTTAATCCTGGAGTCATGCTTCCCCGGCCTCATCCGATTCTTGTTCTCTCCCTCTCCTTGCCACTTCCCGACGATGTTTGGCGTTATCTCTTGACCATAATGTCCCCCTTCCCTTTCCAGGCGGCATAATTAGGCTGACCATTTTTTTTATCCTAATGCTGGATAGAAGATATGAAGCACTAACACCAAAGGATGCTGATTATTCTTGATGATGTGGTTGGTGCTCTCCTAAATGGATGTGATATAGTCACCGCTGTCCTTTAACTGCAGCAAAGGGTTTTATAGGTGTCTCGAAGTACGTTATTACAATAAGATTTAATCATCTCTTATTGATGGGTGGCAGTTAGATCTGTCCCAATCCTGCACATGCTGATGGTGATGAGCAGAATGTGACCTCTTGAAATAGAGCTGCCCTGCCCTTTTGCTCCGGTAGGTGTCGCTGCTGAGGCTGGCCGTGCGCATTCGCGGGCTGTCGTGTCCCGATTTCCATGATGGCCAATCGGATCTCGGGTGAAAGCCAGTCTGTTGATTTTTGGTGAATGAGCAATTTTATACGAATATATAACCCTGAACTTTGCCTTCATTCCGTAAGTTAGCGCATTTTAATTTGATTTAGCCAAAAATAGTGCCGCTGTAATGCACCATTTGCGCTAATTGGAGGTCGGTCGCAAACGGACAGAGCATGAGAGTTTTAGTAGTATATAATCAAGAGTCATAGAGAGAGTGGACAGTTAGCACTTTTTCCCCAGGGCAACATTGGCCAATACCAAAAGATATCCATTTAAGGTGAATGGAGGAAAGTTTAAGAGAGATGTTAGAGATAGTTTTTTTTTAACAGAGTAGTGCATCCCTACAATGCACTGCTAATGGTGGTGGTAGAAGATTATACAGTAGAGACATTTAAAAGAATCTCAGGTACATGGAGTTAAAAAAAATGGAGGATTATGGCTTGTGTAGGAGGGAAGGGTTATCTTAATAGTGTAGGAGGTTTATATAGGTCGGCACAATATCAAAGGTCTAAGAGTCCATACAATGCTGTACTATTTTGGGTTCTGTGAGTCTGGGTCCATAAAAGCAATTTTAATTGGTGCTTCATTTTGAATATTTACTGTACTTACTCTCTGATGTGATGATCTGGTCCTGTTAAACATTAGTTATATCCAGATGGTAATGATATAATAAAGACAAATGCAACCTGACACGTTTTAGTGAACTGAATAAGAAGTTAAGTTTGGTGGTTTGGGGAATGGAAAATTGTTGTGGGTGGGTAAAGAATTAGACAATTGGTGACTAGGGAAGATTGGAACTCTGCTCTTACACTTTTTGGACTTGGATTGAATTAGATGAAAGTCAGCCTAGACTACTTATTTTTGGTAACAAAACTTAAAGGCCTTTGAGTAGAATAAACTGAAATGGTTGTTTGTGCTTCAGTGCCAGTGGTACGATGCTGGATATCATTGCACAATTTTTGAAATTCAGTAAGTCTTCAAAAAGGAACCTAGCCTGCCATGTACTGCCCACTTCTGATTTTAATACAAGTTGAAAAGTTAACCAGTGCTACATCAATATATATGTTACTAAAACGCGGCTTTCAATTTTACAATATTCCATTCTCAACTCCTCTTGCCCAGTCATTGGCAATCCAACATGTGAAAGGAGAAGATAGGATCTGGATCCCTAAGATAAGCATGTATACAGTGTTGAATGAATATTAGCAAAAGAAATTGTTTCCTCTATGCCCACCAATTCACACAGTAAAACTGACATCCTACCCCCTCATCACCGTCTGTAACATGTCTTCCTGTAATGTCTCCAAGTCTACCATTCTTCTCTGTCCAACCATTGCCGCGGGATCTACCTGCTTTCATCATTTAGGGCCATCTACTGCCTACTTCTTTTGATGAGCTCCTATCCAGTCAGTCTCACTACCTATAGACAGGAAACAAGGAGGGAGAAAAAACAACAAAATGTGTAGTTTATTTGGGGACCTTTTCTTCCTGGCTTCACAACTTCCCATGTCAACTCCCAAATTTCCAGTCCTGCTCTGGATGAAGCCATAGCTTGCTTTAGAAGTTGGAGAAAAATCAGAGAGCAGTAGTTGGCATGTACTGTTGAGTGTTTGTATCAGAAGCAGCAATGCTTCTCATGCCATGATCTCATGTATAGCATACAGCAGAATATAGATCAGTTGCAATTAAGGGCAGAGAAATGGCAGGTGGAGGTTAACCCAATAAAAAAAGTATTACACTTTGGGAGATCAACTGTAAAGATACAGTACCTTGTTAATGGAAGGACCCTTAACAATATTGATGAGCAAAGGAATAATGGGGTTTCAGCTCACACTTCCCTTAAAGTGGTGATTCAGGTTGATAGGGTGGTAGAGAAGGCATATGGCATGCTCGCCTTGATTAGTTCAAGAATGGGGAGGTTGCAGCTTTATAAAACCATTTTAAGCCACATCTGAAGTATTGCATTCAATTCTGGTTCCTGTATTATAGAATGAATGTCAAGGCTTTGATGAGTGTGCAGAAGAGTTTTGCCAGGATACTGCCTGGATTAGAGGGCATGTTCTTATATGGAGAGGCTAGACAAACTTGGTGTTTTATTTTCTCTAAAACGGCAGTGGCTGAGGGAAGATCTGATTGTAGTTTATAAAATTTTGAGAGGCATTGATGGACAGTCAGTGTATTTTTCCCCAGAGTTGAAATGCCTAATACCCGAGGGCATGCATTTAAGGTGAGAGGGGATAAGTTCAAAGGATATGTGTGCAGCAAGATTTTTTTTACACTTAGAGTGGTGGGTCTCTGGAATGTGCTGTCTGGAGTGGTTGTGGAGGCAAACATGATAGGGGTGTTCAAGAGGCTCTTAGATAGGTTCATGAGTGTGTATGAAATGGAAGTATATAGCATTGTATAGGCAGAAAGGATTAGTTTAGTTGGGCACTTGATTACTAACTTAGTTCAGCACAGCATTGTGGTTGATTGGCCTGTTCCTGTGCTGTACATATGCTATATGTTTTACAGTATGTTAATAAATCATGATAGTGGCAAAATAATCTGATAGAATGTTTGAAGCAAAACAAAACTTCAGTGTACTAAAAATGCTGGAAGAACTCAGCAGGGTAAACATCATGAATGGGGAGAGAAGCAGATGATGTTTCATGTAAAGATAGAACAATAGAACTATGAAAGAGAGTAGATGAGCATTTTTTAATGTTGCAAAATTAGAGGAGTGGAGAGAACAGAGGGGACGTATGTGATAGGGTACAGACTAAGTTATCATAATATCAATTATTTTAAAGGAACTGGCTGTTAAAGACAACAAGAGAGATAAAGTGGTGGTCACCTGCAAATATTAAGTCCCGAGGGCTGTTGTATACCTGGACAGAGGGTGAGGTGCTTTTCCACGAGTTTATGTTGGCACTTGTAGGAGACCTAAGAAATGGAGGTCAGAATCAAGTGGGACAAATGGTCAAAGAGCAGATGACTGGAAGTTCAGGACTGGCTTGTGAACTGAGTAATGATTCTCGACAAAGTGGTTACTTAACCTGCCTTTAGTTTCTGCAGTGCAGAGAAGACTATGTCTTGAGCATCAAGGTGTATAACGAAGGATTCTTAACATGAAATATTGAATCTATTTCTCTTCCCAAAAATGCTGCATGACCTGCTGAATGCTTTCACCATCTTCTGTTTTAATTTCTGATACCATTCGTACCTAATAATGCATTATTTCCTACAGAATCACTGACGATCAGAAATTGCAGTATTATAGTTTGATTTGGAATGAGTATGTAGTTATTTTGAAGATTTTGAATGGTTGTGTTTTACTACTTTGACAGTAAGGACAACAAGATTTAACAGCCTATTCTGACATTTATCCAGGCAATTCACAATATGCCCAACAACAAACTGCTTACCAGCAGGGACCAACCCAGCAGCAGACTTACACCCAGCAGCAATATCCTTCCCAACAGAGCTATCCAGGACAACAACAAGGATATGGTGAGTGGAAGAAAAATACCAATGATAAATTATGAATGCTTAATATACAGATAATGCAGAAGCAGATTGTCATAATGTGTTTGAAACCTGTTTATATTTGGCCTGTAGAAGATACATCTGAGTTTGTTAATAACTATCCAGATCACAATTCAAAAGCTTGAAGCACAGTACCACATCTGCAGCAAACCAGACCCCACAGACTATCATAAGTCTCATTGAATTCTGCTGTTTCATTTCTAAAGCATTTTTTTTTCAAAAAGAAATGCAGGTTGGTATCTGGAGAACCTCAGATCTCATACTTAGCAGATAACCATGAAACTCTATGGGAATTTAGGCATTACTGTTCTTGTGGATTCTGGATAACAATATACAGCTAGGAGATTTAAGTTGTTGGCAATTTTATCTGAGCTGAGAGTTTGTCTCCATACATGCATTTTGTGCTCAGTTCCTTGATAATGTTCTGCAGATTTTAATGTTGTATTGGTTTCCATCAACAAAGCTGCATAACACTTGCCTAAATAAAACTGTTTTGACTCAGAAATATGAGAGTAAGTATCTAATTTTTCTTCTTGCAAAGAATGGTAGGGGAAATTTGTTTGGAAGAATCATAACCACTTAGTGGTCCGCTTTCCATTCATTTATAACCGATACACAGGCAAGTAGTTTTCTACTATTTCAGCAAGCTTATTGTTAAGAAACTTGTGAGGTATCTCAATTTCCTACAGTAGTTTGAATTTTATCATGCACATTTCATTTTAAGGGGGAGCCACAAAGCAATTAACGATGCAAAATATTTTTGAAGGCAATTCAACCTTTCTCTTGGAGGGAAATGAAATAGATATTGACATATTACTTATAAAATTTTCTGTGACTGGCAAATGAGGAATATAATTTGGCATTACAAGATGATCCAGCATGGCTGAAGACCATTCAATCCATCATACTCCAGCTTAAAAGCCAAGAAAAGCAGTTGTTCAGTAAATGCAAAACTGTGAACGAGTAAACTGTGAAGCTTACTCAGTGCCTACAAAAAGTATTCCCGCCCCCCCAGTTTTCATGTTTTATTGCTTTACAACATTGAATCACAGTGAATTTAATTTGGCTTTTTTTCAACACTGATCAACAGAAAAAGACTTTCATGTCAAAGGGAAAACAAATGTCCACAAAGTGATCTAAATTAATTACGAGTATAAAACACAAAATAATTGATTGCATAAGTATTCACCCCCTTCTGGTCAGTATTTAGTAGATGCGCCTTTGGCAGCAATTACAGCCTTGAGTCTGTGTGGGTAGGTCTCGATCAGCTTTGCACATTTGGACAACAATTTTTCCCCATTCTTCTTTACAAAATTGCTCAAGCTCTCTCAGATTGCAAGGGGGTCATGAGTGAACAGACCTTTTTAAGTCTAGTCACATTTTCAATTGGATTGAGGTCTGGAGTCTGACTTGAGCACTCTAGGACATTAACTTTGTTTTTAAGCCATTCCTTTGTGACTTTGGCTTTATGCTTGGGATCATTATCTTGCTGGAAAACAAATCTTCCAAGTCTTGCAGACTGCATCAGGTTTTCCTCCAGGATTTCCCTGAATTTTGCAACATTCATTTTACTTTCTACTTTCATAAGCCTTCCAGGGCCTGCTGCAGTGAAGCATTTCCACAGAATGATGCAGCCACCACCATGCTTCAGGTTAGAGATGGTGTGTTTTTGATGATGTGCAGTGTTTGGCTTATGCCAAACATAGCATTTATCCTGGCCAAAAAGCTCAATTTTGGTTTCATCAGACCATAAAATCTTCTTCCAGCTAATTTCAGAATCTCCCACATGACTTCCAGCAAAGTCTAGCTGAGATTTCATGAGAGTTTTTTTTTCAAACAGTGCTTTCTCTTTGGCACTGTCCCATAAAACTATGACTGGTGAAGCACCTGGGCAACAATTGTACTTGTAGTCTGTCCCATCTCAGCCTCTGAAGCTTGTAACTCATCTACAGTTGGCATAGGTCTCTTGGTGGCCTCCCTCACTAGTCCCCTTCTTGCACAGTCATTCAGTTTTTGAGGATGGCCTGCTGTAGGCAGATTTACAGCTGTGCAATATTCTTTCCATTTCTTGATGATTGACTTAACTGTACTCCAAGGGATATTCAGTGACTTTGAAATTTTCTTGTATCTATCTCCCCACTTGTGCTTTTCAGTAACCTATTCATGGAGTTACTTGGAGTGTTCTTTTGTCTTCATGGTGTAGTGTTTGCTAGGATACTGACTCACCAGCAGTTCAGCCTTCCATCTGCAGGTGTATTTTTATAACCAAGTGAAACACCGTGACTGCACACAGGTGATTTTCATTCAACTAATTATGTGACTTCTAAACAATTTGGCTGCACCAGTGATGATTTGGTGTGTTATATTAAAGGGGGTGAATACTAATATAATCAATTACTTCGTGTTTTATATTTTAAATTAATTTTGATCACTTTGTAGAGCTCTGTTTACATTTTGAATCAAAAGAGTCTTTTTCTGTTGGTCAGTGTCAAAACTGCCAAATTAAATCCATCGTAATTTAATGTTGTAAAGCAATAAAACATGAAAACTTCCAAGGGAACATTAAAGTTTATATAAATACTTTTTAAAGGCACTGTATACAGACATCCCACCTCTCCCAGAAGTTCTGGAAGTCTCCCGCAAATTAATAGTGGCTCTCTGATGCCCGCAACTTATATACAATGTCCCGGAAATTGATTTTTTTGAGAGTGAGCGTGAGAGAACGCGTGAGAGAGAGCGAAAGAGCGAGCGCAAGAGCAAGAAAGCAAGCGCGAGAGAGAGAGTAAGAGCGAGAAAGCAAGTGCGAGAGAGAGTGAGAGTGAGAAAGCAAGCGTGAGCGAGAAAGCAAGCGCAAGAGCGAGAAAGCAAGCGCGAGAGAGCGAGCGCAAGTGAGAGCGACCACGAGCGAGAGAGCGTGCGATAGAGAGAGCGAGAGCAGGAGCAAGAGTGAGAGTGAGAGGGTTCCAAAAAAAGTCAGAGTGGCAGAGTGTTCCAAACAAAAATATAAAACGTATGTCACCGCAGACTACACTAAAGTGTAGCCCTGCCTAATAGGGGTCAAAAATAATGACAGTGTTTCTCGCTGCACTGTTTGCAACAGTGAGTTTTCTATTGCCCACGGTGGGTTAAAATGTAAAAGACATGTTGAGGTGAGTTTAACAGGTGTCATTCGTTCATTGGCATAGCTAATGTTACTTAAACTAGCTGGCTGGCTGCTAAGGAGCTACTCTGTTGCAGACATCCCACCTGTCCCGGAAGTCTCCCGCAAATTGATGGTGCTACCTCCCTGAAACAAGTTTTTGCAGGGTGGGATGTCTGTGTATATTCAAACTTATTTAGATATGGATGTTAGGCCTGCAAGTTCTATAAAGTTTGATTAGCCTACACTATACTACTGTCATAGTTCTGTAAGCATTATTGGTTTACCCAGGAACTCAGCTGATGTGGCCAATCTGCCTTTCAACATGAAATTGGACTGAAATATTTTCACAACAGAACATTAAAAATATTAACA